>NC_141074.1:23154223-23817223 GCF_041138505.1 Cibotium barometz | reverse complement strand
TGTTTTAATACATGCTCTTGCATGAGCATTTCTTGGGTCAGTGGTTCGTAATCCTTTTTAAGTTTGCTTTCATTGATGTAACCCTGTATTTGCACACCATCAATAGTTTCAATCATGACTGACCTTTGAGGCACATGTGATTTTTGACACTTAGAAAGGTCCTAATCCTCCATACTTGAGTTGTTTTTTTCTAGTGCTTCCCTGACATGAGGACGAGGTCCCTTGTTTTTAGTTCTTTTTGTTTCAGGTTATTGTCAAACCAACGCTTCCTTCACAATTTTTCAACCATAAGACCATGTGATGCAATTAGTTGGGTTTCATCAAGTTTCTCTAAGTCAACCAACCTTTCAGCTAATGCATTCTTTGTTAATCGTTCTTGCACCGCAATTTGCAGGCTTGGAACTAAGTAGTCCATAGGCATTATAGCCTCAATGCCATAAGCTAGATGGAAGGGAGTATATCCCGTCGCTACCTTATACGAAGTTCAATATGCCCATAGAGCTGCAGTTAGCTTATGTTCCCAATCCGTGCGACTTGCTTCTAAAGTTTTTGTCAAGATAGTACACAAAATCTTATTTGTACTCTCCGCTTGACCATTTGCTTATGGATAATAAGGGGATGACTTCCGGTGGACTACAAGGAATCCAGCAAGTAAGTGATCAATCACCTCATTAATGAAATGTGAATCGCGATCACTCACTAATTCCAATGGGCAACGGATTCTTGAAATGATTTGTTCATATAAGAACTTAGCCATCTTTTGTGCATCAACTCGCTTAGAGACTTTTTCTTCTGCCCATTTCGTGAAATAGTCTGTGGCCACGATCACATATCGGACTTGTGATGGATGTGCAACTAGACTAATGGGTCCAACAAAATCAATTCCCTATTTCTCAAAAGATTCTTACAATCACAGGGGGGTAAGTTGCATCCTGTCTCTTTGTTGTGGAATAGCAAATGGTTGACACTCTTTGCATCTTTTACAAACTCCATAGAATCCCCGAATAATGTAGGCCACCATAGTCCTGCTTGAAGCACCTTGTGAGCTGTAATTTTCCCACAGCGAAGTGTCCTCCAATCATTCTTGAGAGTGCTTTATCTAATATTGTGACAAATTTGTCTTCCCGCACACATCTCCTTAAGACATTGTCCTTACCTAGCTTGTATAATTCACCAGCAATCAATTGATAAGGTGCAGCCAGCTTAATAAGCCGACACAATTTATCCATGTTCAAAGGTTGTTCTCGTAGAAAACCATAAGCTAGATAATCTAATATTTCTTCACTCCATTCAGGCACCGTGTCTAGTTTGAACAATCAAGCATCTGGGAGGTCATCATCAACACCATTTGTTGGTTCCCCAATTGGAATTCTCGACATATGATCGGCCAACATATGTTGTGTTCCCTTTCTCACCCGGGATCTGGAAGTCAAATTCCAATAGTAATAACAACCAGCATGTGATTCGTCCCATGGTGCAAGGCTTATTCACCAAGTATATAAACCCTGATGGTCCACAAAGAATACGTTTTTTTTTTTTTTGCCAATAGGTAATGTCGATACTTCTTGACAGCATAAAGCATGGCCAAACCCTCTTGTTCTGTGGTGGTATAATTTACCTTTACATCATTCAGTTGGTGACTAGCGAAGGAAACTGGGTTGTCCAATTTGAACTCACCAAGCTGTGCCAATACGCATCCTGTAGCAAAGTTTGATGCATCAATGTGCACATGGCATATAAGATCCCAGTTGGGTGGTCTCAGAATAGTGCACGCGCTAGTGCTGGCTTCAATCTATCATATGCATCTTGGCATTCTTCATTCCATTCAGAGACAATGAGTAGCCTATATAATGGTCTGGCAATTCTAGCATAAAATACACCTTTGCATCATTCAGTGGCGACTAGCGAAGGAAACTGGGTAGTCCAATTTGAACTCACCAAGCTGTGCCAATACGCATCCTGTAGCGAAGTTTGATGCATCAATGTGTACATGGAATATAAGATCCCAGTTGGGTGGTCTCAGAATAGTGCACTGGCTAGTGCTGGCTTCAATTTATCATATGCATCTTGGCATTCTTCATTCCATTCAAAGACAATGAGGAGCCTATATAATGGTCTGTCAATTCTAGCATAAAATACTATGAAGTGGAGATAATACCCAATGTGGCCCATAAACCTTTGTACACCTTTGTAATTAGTGGGTGGGGATAGTTCCAAGATCAATTTGACTTTGCTTTCCTTTGTGGAGATACCGTTCTTAATGACAATGTGTCCTAAGATCACACGGTGTTTGGCATTTCAAAGGCTTTAAGGATATACAATTCGATCGACATCACTCAAACATCTTTCTTGAGCAAGCCAAATGGTCTGACCATCGTAAGTGTGCGCACATAGATCATCAATGAATACCTCCAACCACTTTTGTAAGTAGTCTCTCAAGGCTGTGCACATCAATCGTTGGAACGTTGTTGGGGCATTGGTGAGACCAAAAGGCAGAACCTTGTAAGCAAAAGTCTCCCACATTGTATTGAAGGCCGTTTTATGCTAGTCTTCGGGTGCTATAGAAACTTGATTGTAACTTGAAAATCCATCTAAGAAGTTGTAAGCTTCTTCACCAACTACTCTTTCCAAAACGTGTTCCGTGTAAGGTAGTGGGTAATGGTCCTTTCCTAGTAGCTGCATTGACATTTTTTAGATCGACACAGACCCTAAGTTTCCCATTCTTCTTTGGCACTATCACGATTGGTGATAGCCAATCGGTGTGTTCTATCTCATAGATGAAATCAACAGTAATGAGTTTATCA
The DNA here is from genome assembly GCF_041138505.1 of Cibotium barometz. Taxonomy (NCBI): domain Eukaryota; kingdom Viridiplantae; phylum Streptophyta; class Polypodiopsida; order Cyatheales; family Cibotiaceae; genus Cibotium; species Cibotium barometz. The sequence continues at coordinate 23,814,419 of NC_141074.1, read as the reverse complement.
ATTCCTTCTTATAATTGTTGCATATTTAGGATTCATCTGGTATGGTTTTGGCTTCGTTGGCCTTGATCCTTCCATGATTGGAATCGTGTGTTGTACCACTTCAAATGGTACGCCCTTCATCTCTTTGTAGTTTCAGAAGAAACAACCTTAAACTCCTTAAGGAGAGCAACAAGTTCCTTTTCCTCAGCTGGAGTCAAGTCTTTAACGATATAAACAGGCTTGGTTTCCTCCCAGGGCTCTGCAATATCGGTTTCCTTGACCTTAGCTGGGCCATTGTACGATGTGGATAAACCAGCTTCTTTAACTCTTTTGGCCGTCGTCAATTGGACCGCTTTTCGTTCATCAATTGGGTATGTCTTGAAATGGTCTGGCAGCACTGAGAGTAGGTCTGGCCCAAATAGCTTAGTTTTGGGCCACATGATGGTCTCTTCTTCCTGCTTATTATAATTGTGGCATATTTAGGATTCATCTGGTATGGTTTTTGCTTGGTTGGCCTTTCTCCTTCCATGATTGGGATCATGTGATGTACCACTTCAGATGGTACACCCTTCATCCTCTTTGTTGTTTCAGAAGAAACAACCTTAAACTCCTTAAGGAGAGCAACAAGTTCCTTTTCCTCAGCTGGAGTCAAGTCTTTAGCGATATAAACAGGCTTGGTTTCCTCCCCCATGGCTCTGTAATATCAATTTCCTTGACCTTAGCTAGGCCATTGTACGATGTGGATAAACCAGCTTCTTTAACTCTTTTGGCCGCCGTCAATTGGACCGCTTTTCGTTCATCAATTGGGTATGTCTTGAAATGGTCTGGCACTGAGAGTAGGTCTGGCCCAAATAGCTTAGTTTTGGGCCACATGATGGTCTCTTCTTCCTGCTTATTATAATTGTGGCATATTTAGGATTCATCTGGTATGGTTTTTGCTTGGTTGGTCTTTATCCTTCCATGATTGGGATCGTGTGATGTACCACTTCAGATGGTACACCCTTCATCTCTTTGTTGTTTCAGAAGAAACAACCTTAAACTCCTTAAGGAGAGCAACAAGTTCCTTTTCCTCAGCTTGAGTCGTCTTTAGCGATATAAACAGGCTTGGTTTCCTCCCCCATGGCTCTGTAATATCAATTTCCTTGACCTTAGCTAGGCCATTGTACGATGTGGATAAACCAGGTTCTTTAACTCTTTTGGCCGTCAATTGGACCACTTTTCGTTCATCAATTGGGTATGTCTTGAAATGGTATGGCACTGAGAGTAGGTCTGGCCCAAATAGCTTAGTTTTGGGCCACATGATGGTCTCTTCTTCCTGCTTATTATAATTGTGGCATATTTAGGATTCATCTGGTATGGTTTTTGCTTGGTTGGCCTTTATCCTTCCATGATTGCGATCGTGTGATGTACCACTTCAGATGGTATGCCCTTCATCTCTTTGTTGTTTCAGAAGAAACAACCTTAAACTCCTTAAGGAGAGCAACAAGTTCCTTTTTCTCAGCTGGAGTTAAGTCTTTAGCGATATAAAGAGGCCTGGTTTCCTCCCATGGCTCTGCAATATCAATTTCCTTGACCTTAGCTGGGCCATCGTACGATGTGGATAAACCAACATCTTTAACTCTTTTGGCCGTCAATTGGACCACTTTTCGTTCGTCAATTGGGTACGTCTTGAAATGGTCTGGCACTGAGAGTAGGTCTGGCCCAAATAGCTTAGTTTTGGGCCACATGATGGTCTCTTCTTCCTGCTTATAGGTGACCAAGTTGCCCTAGCTTGCGTGACTCCCGAAGTCTCCTTGACTTTCGGTTCAGAAGTAGCGGAGGTCGACATCTGTAATAATGATAAGAAAGTCAGTCATACTAACTGGTGAGAGAATGTGGTCATTGTCTCTTTTTCTTTCTTTTTTTTTTGTTAAAATGAATGTGTGTGTGTTATTCCATGAGAAGGGTGTTAGTGCGGTGTGCAATAACAAGGTATGAGTCTACATGCAAAAAGGTGCAAACCGTGAGATAGCACTACCGCCAACTGCACCCACCAAAATAAAAGAGCTGGACAAAGTTAAGGAGAAAAGAAGAGAAAAGCTTCTCACGGTTTTAGCTACCTCACGAGTTTCGAACCCTGCTATCTCACGGGAAAAATTCTTCACTGTGTTGAATCGACTTCTTCCTCGGAACCAATTTTTGTGTTTTCCTAGCATTTAGTTGGAAAATGTTCTTGGTTGCTCTTACTATCTATGTTTCTAAAGGTATTTGCAGTACTGAACTTTGGGTGGGATTTTGGCACCCATATTGTTGTATTACTCTGGTAATAGCCTTGTGCAGCTAGTAAACCCCTTCGAATCCATTGCTTTTGAGTGCCTTGTGGATAGTGGCTTCGTTTGCAATATTGCTACGCTAACATTGGAAGGCCATCTCTATCCCTTGTCTGTAGCTCAAACTTTTTACCTTGATTCCTCAATTACTCCTTTTGCATCACAGTATATATGGGCTTGGAGTTGATTCTAATGCACCCACTGCTGAATTACTAGTGACTTTGGTTGTTTTTTGCATAGGGACTATGGAGTTGATGCTTTCTCTAGTACGTGAGCTACTTTCTTTGGCATTGGTGTTTCCATACCATCAATCATAGCCTGCTTTCCCTTGTTTTTTGGCTCCATAAGGACACGATAATGATATTATTTCCCTCGTCAAGTTATGCAGCTCTCTTTTTTCATTGGATATCACGATTACTGGTGCAAATCTAGGATCGTCCAAGGATGATTTCTTCCTCCATAGATCCTACAGGCTTATATAACAAACACCATTCCAACCAAAGGGATTATTTCTGATGGAAATATTAACACTTTGAAATCCCACAGCTTTGGTAATTGACAAGTGCACACTTCGTACTTGTGCATTGTCGACCTCAAGGTAAGACTTTATCTAGAGGTTCTCGTGTCTCATAAGAGATCAAATTATGACTTGATCCCCTATGGATTAATGCAATGCTTGTTGCATGAATTTTAGGTAGTAGAGACTTTCACACAGTTGTGCTGGCTCAATGTCCAGGTTATCCTCATCAAGGAGGGTTAGCGAAGCCATGTTCATATGCAATACTCTCTCTTGGAGTCTCTGTTTGGCCTTGCCCTCTCTTGCCTTGGCTTCTTCCTGAGCTCGAGCTCGCTTGGATTTTTCCTTGGCTAGCTCATTTCGTTGTTTTAATACATGCTCTTGCATGAGCATTTCTTGGGTCAGTGGTTCGTAATCCTTTTTAAGTTTGCTTTCATTGATGTAACCCTGTATTTGCACACCATCAATAGTTTCAATCATGACTGACCTTTGAGGCACATGTGATTTTTGACACTTAGAAAGGTCCTAATCCTCCATACTTGAGTTGTTTTTTTCTAGTGCTTCCCTGACATGAGGACGAGGTCCCTTGTTTTTAGTTCTTTTTGTTTCAGGTTATTGTCAAACCAACGCTTCCTTCACAATTTTTCAACCATAAGACCATGTGATGCAATTAGTTGGGTTTCATCAAGTTTCTCTAAGTCAACCAACCTTTCAGCTAATGCATTCTTTGTTAATCGTTCTTGCACCGCAATTTGCAGGCTTGGAACTAAGTAGTCCATAGGCATTATAGCCTCAATGCCATAAGCTAGATGGAAGGGAGTATATCCCGTCGCTACCTTATACGAAGTTCAATATGCCCATAGAGCTGCAGTTAGCTTATGTTCCCAATCCGTGCGACTTGCTTCTAAAGTTTTTGTCAAGATAGTACACAAAATCTTATTTGTACTCTCCGCTTGACCATTTGCTTATGGATAATAAGGGGATGACTTCCGGTGGACTACAAGGAATCCAGCAAGTAAGTGATCAATCACCTCATTAATGAAATGTGAACCGCGATCACTCACTAATTCCAATGGGCAACGGATTCTTGAAATGATTTGTTCATATAAGAACTTAGCCATCTTTTGTGCATCAACTCGCTTAGAGACTTTTTCTTCTGCCCATTTCGTGAAATAGTCTGTGGCCACGATCACATATCGGACTTGTGATGGATGTGCAACTAGACTAATGGGTCCAACAAAATCAATTCCCTATTTCTCAAAAGATTCTTACAATCACAGGGGGGTAAGTTGCATCCTGTCTCTTTGTTGTGGAATAGCAAATGGTTGACACTCTTTGCATCTTTTACAAACTCCATAGCATCCCCGAATAATGTAGGCCACCATAGTCCTGCTTGAAGCACCTTGTGAGCTGTAATTTTCCCAGAGCGAAGTGTCCTCCAATCATTCTTGAGAGTGCTTTATCTAATATTGTGACAAATTTGTCTTCCCGCACACATCTCCTTAAGACATTGTCCTTACCTAGCTTGTATAATTCACCAGCAATCAATTGATAAGGTGCAGCCAGCTTAATAAGCCGACACAATTTATCCATGTTCAAAGGTTGTTCTCGTAGAAAACCATAAGCTAGATAATCTAATATTTCTTCACTCCATTCAGGCACCGTGTCTAGTTTGAACAATCAAGCATCTGGGAGGTCATCATCAACACCATTTGTTGGTTCCCCAATTGGAATTCTCGACATATGATCGGCCAACATATGTTGTGTTCCCTTTCTCACCCGGGATCTCGAAGTCAAATTCCAATAGTAATAACAACCAGCATGTGATTCGTCCCATGGTGCAAGGCTTATTCACCAAGTATATAAACCCTGATGGTCCACAAAGAATACGTTTTTTTTTTTTTTTGCCAATAGGTAATGTCGATACTTCTTGACAGCATAAAGCATGGCCAAACCCTCTTGTTCTGTGGTGGTATAATTTACCTTTACATCATTCAGTTGGTGACTAGCGAAGGAAACTGGGTTGTCCAATTTGAACTCACCAAGCTGTGCCAATACGCATCCTGTAGCAAAGTTTGATGCATCAATGTGCACATGGCATATAAGATCCCAGTTGGGTGGTCTCAGAATAGTGCACGCGCTAGTGCTGGCTTCAATCTATCATATGCATCTTGGCATTCTTCATTCCATTCAGAGACAATGAGTAGCCTATATAATGGTCTGGCAATTCTAGCATAAAATACACCTTTGCATCATTCAGTGGCGACTAGCGAAGGAAACTGGGTAGTCCAATTTGAACTCACCAAGCTGTGCCAATACGCATCCTGTAGCGAAGTTTGATGCATCAATGTGTACATGGAATATAAGATCCCAGTTGGGTGGTCTCAGAATAGTGCACTGGCTAGTGCTGGCTTCAATTTATCATATGCATCTTGGCATTCTTCATTCCATTCAAAGACAATGAGGAGCCTATATAATGGTCTGTCAATTCTAGCATAAAATACTATGAAGTGGAGATAATACCCAATGTGGCCCATAAACCTTTGTACACCTTTGTAATTAGTGGGTGGGGATAGTTCCAAGATCAATTTGACTTTGCTTTCCTTTGTGGAGATACCGTTCTTAATGACAATGTGTCCTAAGATCACACGGTGTTTGGCATTTCAAAGGCTTTAAGGATATACAATTCGATCGACATCACTCAAACATCTTTCTTGAGCAAGCCAAATGGTCTGACCATCGTAAGTGTGCGCACATAGATCATCAATGAATACCTCCAACCACTTTTGTAAGTAGTCTCTCAAGGCTGTGCACATCAATCGTTGGAACGTTGTTGGGGCATTGGTGAGACCAAAAGGCAGAACCTTGTAAGCAAAAGTCTCCCACATTGTATTGAAGGCCGTTTTATGCTAGTCTTCGGGTGCTATAGAAACTTGATTGTAACTTGAAAATCCATCTAAGAAGTTGTAAGCTTCTTCACCAACTACTCTTTCCAAAACGTGTTCCGTGTAAGGTAGTGGGTAATGGTCCTTTCCTAGTAGCTGCATTGACATTTTTTAGATCGACACAGACCCTAAGTTTCCCATTCTTCTTTGGCACTATCACGATTGGTGATAGCCAATCGGTGTGTTCTATCTCATAGATGAAATCAACAGTAATGAGTTTATCAATTCCTTCTTATAATTGTTGCATATTTAGGATTCATCTGGTATGGTTTTGGCTTCGTTGGCCTTGATCCTTCCATGATTGGAATCGTGTGTTGTACCACTTCAAATGGTACGCCCTTCATCTCTTTGTAGTTTCAGAAGAAACAACCTTAAACTCCTTAAGGAGAGCAACAAGTTCCTTTTCCTCAGCTGGAGTCAAGTCTTTAACGATATAAACAGGCTTGGTTTCCTCCCAGGGCTCTGCAATATCGGTTTCCTTGACCTTAGCTGGGCCATTGTACGATGTGGATAAACCAGCTTCTTTAACTCTTTTGGCCGTCGTCAATTGGACCGCTTTTCGTTCATCAATTGGGTATGTCTTGAAATGGTCTGGCACTGAGAGTAGGTCTGGCCCAAATAGCTTAGTTTTGGGCCACATGATGGTCTCTTCTTCCTGCTTATTATAATTGTGGCATATTTAGGATTCATCTGGTATGGTTTTTGCTTGGTTGGCCTTTCTCCTTCCATGATTGGGATCGTGTGATGTACCACTTCAGATGGTACACGCTTCATCCTCTTTGTTGTTTCAGAAGAAACAACCTTAAACTCCTTAAGGAGAGCAACAAGTTCCTTTTCCTCAGCTGGAGTCAAGTCTTTAGCGATATAAACAGGCTTGGTTTCCTCCCCCATGGCTCTGTAATATCAATTTCCTTGACCTTAGCTAGGCCATTGTACGATGTGGATAAACCAGCTTCTTTAACTCTTTTGGCCGCCGTCAATTGGACCGCTTTTCGTTCATCAATTGGGTATGTCTTGAAATGGTCTGGCACTGAGAGTAGGTCTGGCCCAAATAGCTTAGTTTTGGGCCACATGATGGTCTCTTCTTCCTGCTTATTATAATTGTGGCATATTTAGGATTCATCTGGTATGGTTTTTGCTTGGTTGGTCTTTATCCTTCCATGATTGGGATCGTGTGATGTACCACTTCAGATGGTACACCCTTCATCTCTTTGTTGTTTCAGAAGAAACAACCTTAAACTCCTTAAGGAGAGCAACAAGTTCCTTTTCCTCAGCTTGAGTCGTCTTTAGCGATATAAACAGGCTTGGTTTCCTCCCCCATGGCTCTGTAATATCAATTTCCTTGACCTTAGCTAGGCCATTGTACGATGTGGATAAACCAGGTTCTTTAACTCTTTTGGCCGTCAATTGGACCACTTTTCGTTCATCAATTGGGTATGTCTTGAAATGGTATGGCACTGAGAGTAGGTCTGGCCCAAATAGCTTAGTTTTGGGCCACATGATGGTCTCTTCTTCCTGCTTATTATAATTGTGGCATATTTAGGATTCATCTGGTATGGTTTTTGCTTGGTTGGCCTTTATCCTTCCATGATTGCGATCGTGTGATGTACCACTTCAGATGGTATGCCCTTCATCTCTTTGTTGTTTCAGAAGAAACAACCTTAAACTCCTTAAGGAGAGCAACAAGTTCCTTTTTCTCAGCTGGAGTTAAGTCTTTAGCGATATAAAGAGGCCTGGTTTCCTCCCATGGCTCTGCAATATCAATTTCCTTGACCTTAGCTGGGCCATCGTACGATGTGGATAAACCAACATCTTTAACTCTTTTGGCCGTCAATTGGACCACTTTTCGTTCGTCAATTGGGTACGTCTTGAAATGGTCTGGCACTGAGAGTAGGTCTGGCCCAAATAGCTTAGTTTTGGGCCACATGATGGTCTCTTCTTCCTGCTTATAGGTGACCAAGTTGCCCTAGCTTGCGTGACTCCCGAAGTCTCCTTGACTTTCGGTTCAGAAGTAGCGGAGGTCGACATCTGTAATAATGATAAGAAAGTCAGTCATACTAACTGGTGAGAGAATGTGGTCATTGTCTCTTTTTCTTTCTTTTTTTTTTTGTTAAAATGAATGTGTGTGTGTTATTCCATGAGAAGGGTGTTAGTGCGGTGTGCAATAACAAGGTATGAGTCTACATGCAAAAAGGTGCAAACCGTGAGATAGCACTACCGCCAACTGCACCCACCAAAATAAAAGAGCTGGACAAAGTTAAGGAGAAAAGAAGAGAAAAGCTTCTCACGGTTTTAGCTACCTCACGAGTTTCGAACCCTGCTATCTCACGGGAAAAATTCTTCACTGTGTTGAATCGACTTCTTCCTCGGAACCAATTTTTGTGTTTTCCTAGCATTTAGTTGGAAAATGTTCTTGGTTGCTCTTACTATCTATGTTTCTAAAGGTATTTGCAGTACTGAACTTTGGGTGGGATTTTGGCACCCATATTGTTGTATTACTCTGGTAATAGCCTTGTGCAGCTAGTAAACCCCTTCGAATCCATTGCTTTTGAGTGCCTTGTGGATAGTGGCTTCGTTTGCAATATTGCTACGCTAACATTGGAAGGCCATCTCTATCCCTTGTCTGTAGCTCAAACTTTTTACCTTGATTCCTCAATTACTCCTTTTGCATCACAGTATATATGGGCTTGGAGTTGATTCTAATGCACCCACTGCTGAATTACTAGTGACTTTGGTTGTTTTTTGCATAGGGACTATGGAGTTGATGCTTTCTCTAGTACGTGAGCTACTTTCTTTGGCATTGGTGTTTCCATACCATCAATCATAGCCTGCTTTCCCTTGTTTTTTGGCTCCATAAGGACACGATAATGATATTATTTCCCTCGTCAAGTTATGCAGCTCTCTTTTTTCATTGGATATCACGATTACTGGTGCAAATCTAGGATCGTCCAAGGATGATTTCTTCCTCCATAGATCCTACAGGCTTATATAACAAACACCATTCCAACCAAAGGGATTATTTCTGATGGAAATATTAACACTTTGAAATCCCACAGCTTTGGTAATTGACAAGTGCACACTTCGTACTTGTGCATTGTCGACCTCAAGGTAAGACTTTATCTAGAGGTTCTCGTGTCTCATAAGAGATCAAATTATGACTTGATCCCCTATGGATTAATGCAATGCTTGTTGCATGAATTTTAGGTAGTAGAGACTTTCACACAGTTGTGCTGGCTCAATGTCCAGGTTATCCTCATCAAGGAGGGTTAGCGAAGCCATGTTCATATGCAATACTCTCTCTTGGAGTCTCTGTTTGGCCTTGCCCTCTCTTGCCTTGGCTTCTTCCTGAGCTCGAGCTCGCTTGGATTTTTCCTTGGCTAGCTCATTTCGTTGTTTTAATACATGCTCTTGCATGAGCATTTCTTGGGTCAGTGGTTCGTAATCCTTTTTAAGTTTGCTTTCATTGATGTAACCCTGTATTTGCACACCATCAATAGTTTCAATCATGACTGACCTTTGAGGCACATGTGATTTTTGACACTTAGAAAGGTCCTAATCCTCCATACTTGAGTTGTTTTTTTCTAGTGCTTCCCTGACATGAGGACGAGGTCCCTTGTTTTTAGTTCTTTTTGTTTCAGGTTATTGTCAAACCAACGCTTCCTTCACAATTTTTCAACCATAAGACCATGTGATGCAATTAGTTGGGTTTCATCAAGTTTCTCTAAGTCAACCAACCTTTCAGCTAATGCATTCTTTGTTAATCGTTCTTGCACCGCAATTTGCAGGCTTGGAACTAAGTAGTCCATAGGCATTATAGCCTCAATGCCATAAGCTAAATGGAAGGGAGTATATCCCGTCGCTACCTTATACGAAGTTCAATATGCCCATAGAGCTGCAGTTAGCTTATGTTCCCAATCCGTGCGACTTGCTTCTAAAGTTTTTGTCAAGATAGTACACAAAATCTTATTTGTACTCTCCGCTTGACCATTTGCTTATGGATAATAAGGGGATGACTTCCTGTGGACTACAAGGAATCCAGCAAGTAAGTGATCAATCACCTCATTAATGAAATGTGAACCGCGATCACTCACTAATTCCAATGGGCAACGGCTTCTTGAAATGATTTGTTCATATAAGAACTTAGCCATCTTTTGTGCATCAACTCGCTTAGAGACTTTTTCTTCTGCCCATTTCGTGAAATAGTCTGTGGCCACGATCACATATCGGACTTGTGATGGATGTGCAACTAGACTAATGGGTCCAACAAAATCAATTCCCTATTTCTCAAAAGATTCTTACAATCACAGGGGGGTAAGTTGCATCCTGTCTCTTTGTTGTGGAATAGCAAATGGTTGACACTCTTTGCATCTTTTACAAACTCCATAGCATCCCCGAATAATGTAGGCCACCATAGTCCTGCTTGAAGCACCTTGTGAGCTGTAATTTTCCCAGAGCGAAGTGTCCTCCAATCATTCTTGAGAGTGCTTTATCTAATATTGTGACAAATTTGTCTTCCCGCACACATCTCCTTAAGACATTGTCCTTACCTAGCTTGTATAATTCACCAGCAATCAATTGATAAGGTGCAGCCAGCTTAATAAGCCGACACAATTTATCCATGTTCAAAGGTTGTTCTCGTAGAAAACCATAAGCTAGATAATCTAATATTTCTTCACTCCATTCAGGCACCGTGTCTAGTTTGAACAATCAAGCATCTGGGAGGTCATCATCAACACCATTTGTTGGTTCCCCAATTGGAATTCTCGACATATGATCGGCCAACATATGTTGTGTTCCCTTTCTCACCCGGGATCTCGAAGTCAAATTCCAATAGTAATAACAACCAGCATGTGATTCGTCCCATGGTGCAAGGCTTATTCACCAAGTATATAAACCCTGATGGTCCACAAAGAATACGTTTTTTTTTTTTTGCCAATAGGTAATGTCGATACTTCTTGACAGCATAAAGCATGGCCAAACCCTCTTGTTCTGTGGTGGTATAATTTACCTTTACATCATTCAGTTGGTGACTAGCGAAGGAAACTGGGTTGTCCAATTTGAACTCACCAAGCTGTGCCAATACGCATCCTGTAGCAAAGTTTGATGCATCAATGTGCACATGGCATATAAGATCCCAGTTGGGTGGTCTCAGAATAGTGCACGCGCTAGTGCTGGCTTCAATCTATCATATGCATCTTGGCATTCTTCATTCCATTCAGAGACAATGAGTAGCCTATATAATGGTCTGGCAATTCTAGCATAAAATACACCTTTGCATCATTCAGTGGCGACTAGCGAAGGAAACTGGGTAGTCCAATTTGAACTCACCAAGCTGTGCCAATACGCATCCTGTAGCGAAGTTTGATGCATCAATGTGTACATGGAATATAAGATCCCAGTTGGGTGGTCTCAGAATAGTGCACTGGCTAGTGCTGGCTTCAATTTATCATATGCATCTTGGCATTCTTCATTCCATTCAAAGACAATGAGGAGCCTATATAATGGTCTGTCAATTCTAGCATAAAATACTATGAAGTGGAGATAATACCCAATGTGGCCCATAAACCTTTGTACACCTTTGTAATTAGTGGGTGGGGATAGTTCCAAGATCAATTTGACTTTGCTTTCCTTTGTGGAGATACCGTTCTTAATGACAATGTGTCCTAAGATCACACGGTGTTTGGCATTTCAAAGGCTTTAAGGATATACAATTCGATCGACATCACTCAAACATCTTTCTTGAGCAAGCCAAATGGTCTGACCATCGTAAGTGTGCGCACATAGATCATCAATGAATACCTCCAACCACTTTTGTAAGTAGTCTCTCAAGGCTGTGCACATCAATCGTTGGAACGTTGTTGGGGCATTGGTGAGACCAAAAGGCAGAACCTTGTAAGCAAAAGTCTCCCACATTGTATTGAAGGCCGTTTTATGCTAGTCTTCGGGTGCTATAGAAACTTGATTGTAACTTGAAAATCCATCTAAGAAGTTGTAAGCTTCTTCACCAACTACTCTTTCCAAAACGTGTTCCGTGTAAGGTAGTGGGTAATGGTCCTTTCCTAGTAGCTGCATTGACATTTTTTAGATCGACACAGACCCTAAGTTTCCCATTCTTCTTTGGCACTATCACGATTGGTGATAGCCAATCGGTGTGTTCTATCTCATAGATGAAATCAACAGTAATGAGTTTATCAATTCCTTCTTATAATTGTTGCATATTTAGGATTCATCTGGTATGGTTTTGGCTTCGTTGGCCTTGATCCTTCCATGATTGGAATCGTGTGTTGTACCACTTCAAATGGTACGCCCTTCATCTCTTTGTAGTTTCAGAAGAAACAACCTTAAACTCCTTAAGGAGAGCAACAAGTTCCTTTTCCTCAGCTGGAGTCAAGTCTTTAACGATATAAACAGGCTTGGTTTCCTCCCAGGGCTCTGCAATATCGGTTTCCTTGACCTTAGCTGGGCCATTGTACGATGTGGATAAACCAGCTTCTTTAACTCTTTTGGCCGTCGTCAATTGGACCGCTTTTCGTTCATCAATTGGGTATGTCTTGAAATGGTCTGGCACTGAGAGTAGGTCTGGCCCAAATAGCTTAGTTTTGGGCCACATGATGGTCTCTTCTTCCTGCTTATTATAATTGTGGCATATTTAGGATTCATCTGGTATGGTTTTTGCTTGGTTGGCCTTTCTCCTTCCATGATTGGGATCGTGTGATGTACCACTTCAGATGGTACACCCTTCATCCTCTTTGTTGTTTCAGAAGAAACAACCTTAAACTCCTTAAGGAGAGCAACAAGTTCCTTTTCCTCAGCTGGAGTCAAGTCTTTAGCGATATAAACAGGCTTGGTTTCCTCCCCCATGGCTCTGTAATATCAATTTCCTTGACCTTAGCTAGGCCATTGTACGATGTGGATAAACCAGCTTCTTTAACTCTTTTGGCCGCCGTCAATTGGACCGCTTTTCGTTCATCAATTGGGTATGTCTTGAAATGGTCTGGCACTGAGAGTAGGTCTGGCCCAAATAGCTTAGTTTTGGGCCACATGATGGTCTCTTCTTCCTGCTTATTATAATTGTGGCATATTTAGGATTCATCTGGTATGGTTTTTGCTTGGTTGGTCTTTATCCTTCCATGATTGGGATCGTGTGATGTACCACTTCAGATGGTACACCCTTCATCTCTTTGTTGTTTCAGAAGAAACAACCTTAAACTCCTTAAGGAGAGCAACAAGTTCCTTTTCCTCAGCTTGAGTCGTCTTTAGCGATATAAACAGGCTTGGTTTCCTCCCCCATGGCTCTGTAATATCAATTTCCTTGACCTTAGCTAGGCCATTGTACGATGTGGATAAACCAGGTTCTTTAACTCTTTTGGCCGTCAATTGGACCACTTTTCGTTCATCAATTGGGTATGTCTTGAAATGGTATGGCACTGAGAGTAGGTCTGGCCCAAATAGCTTAGTTTTGGGCCACATGATGGTCTCTTCTTCCTGCTTATTATAATTGTGGCATATTTAGGATTCATCTGGTATGGTTTTTGCTTGGTTGGCCTTTATCCTTCCATGATTGCGATCGTGTGATGTACCACTTCAGATGGTATGCCCTTCATCTCTTTGTTGTTTCAGAAGAAACAACCTTAAACTCCTTAAGGAGAGCAACAAGTTCCTTTTTCTCAGCTGGAGTTAAGTCTTTAGCGATATAAAGAGGCCTGGTTTCCTCCCATGGCTCTGCAATATCAATTTCCTTGACCTTAGCTGGGCCATCGTACGATGTGGATAAACCAACATCTTTAACTCTTTTGGCCGTCAATTGGACCACTTTTCGTTCGTCAATTGGGTACGTCTTGAAATGGTCTGGCACTGAGAGTAGGTCTGGCCCAAATAGCTTAGTTTTGGGCCACATGATGGTCTCTTCTTCCTGCTTATAGGTGACCAAGTTGCCCTAGCTTGCGTGACTCCCGAAGTCTCCTTGACTTTCGGTTCAGAAGTAGCGGAGGTCGACATCTGTAATAATGATAAGAAAGTCAGTCATACTAACTGGTGAGAGAATGTGGTCATTGTCTCTTTTTCTTTCTTTTTTTTTTTTGTTAAAATGAATGTGTGTGTGTTATTCCATGAGAAGGGTGTTAGTGCGGTGTGCAATAACAAGGTATGAGTCTACATGCAAAAAGGTGCAAACCGTGAGATAGCACTACCGCCAACTGCACCCACCAAAATAAAAGAGCTGGACAAAGTTAAGGAGAAAAGAAGAGAAAAGCTTCTCACGGTTTTAGCTACCTCACGAGTTTCGAACCCTGCTATCTCACGGGAAAAATTCTTCACTGTGTTGAATCGACTTCTTCCTCGGAACCAATTTTTGTGTTTTCCTAGCATTTAGTTGGAAAATGTTCTTGGTTGCTCTTACTATCTATGTTTCTAAAGGTATTTGCAGTACTGAACTTTGGGTGGGATTTTGGCACCCATATTGTTGTATTACTCTGGTAATAGCCTTGTGCAGCTAGTAAACCCCTTCGAATCCATTGCTTTTGAGTGCCTTGTGGATAGTGGCTTCGTTTGCAATATTGCTACGCTAACATTGGAAGGCCATCTCTATCCCTTGTCTGTAGCTCAAACTTTTTACCTTGATTCCTCAATTACTCCTTTTGCATCACAGTATATATGGGCTTGGAGTTGATTCTAATGCACCCACTGCTGAATTACTAGTGACTTTGGTTGTTTTTTGCATAGGGACTATGGAGTTGATGCTTTCTCTAGTACGTGAGCTACTTTCTTTGGCATTGGTGTTTCCATACCATCAATCATAGCCTGCTTTCCCTTGTTTTTTGGCTCCATAAGGACACGATAATGATATTATTTCCCTCGTCAAGTTATGCAGCTCTCTTTTTTCATTGGATATCACGATTACTGGTGCAAATCTAGGATCGTCCAAGGATGATTTCTTCCTCCATAGATCCTACAGGCTTATATAACAAACACCATTCCAACCAAAGGGATTATTTCTGATGGAAATATTAACACTTTGAAATCCCACAGCTTTGGTAATTGACAAGTGCACACTTCGTACTTGTGCATTGTCGACCTCAAGGTAAGACTTTATCTAGAGGTTCTCGTGTCTCATAAGAGATCAAATTATGACTTGATCCCCTATGGATTAATGCAATGCTTGTTGCATGAATTTTAGGTAGTAGAGACTTTCACACAGTTGTGCTGGCTCAATGTCCAGGTTATCCTCATCAAGGAGGGTTAGCGAAGCCATGTTCATATGCAATACTCTCTCTTGGAGTCTCTGTTTGGCCTTGCCCTCTCTTGCCTTGGCTTCTTCCTGAGCTCGAGCTCGCTTGGATTTTTCCTTGGCTAGCTCATTTCGTTGTTTTAATACATGCTCTTGCATGAGCATTTCTTGGGTCAGTGGTTCGTAATCCTTTTTAAGTTTGCTTTCATTGATGTAACCCTGTATTTGCACACCATCAATAGTTTCAATCATGACTGACCTTTGAGGCACATGTGATTTTTGACACTTAGAAAGGTCCTAATCCTCCATACTTGAGTTGTTTTTTTCTAGTGCTTCCCTGACATGAGGACGAGGTCCCTTGTTTTTAGTTCTTTTTGTTTCAGGTTATTGTCAAACCAACGCTTCCTTCACAATTTTTCAACCATAAGACCATGTGATGCAATTAGTTGGGTTTCATCAAGTTTCTCTAAGTCAACCAACCTTTCAGCTAATGCATTCTTTGTTAATCGTTCTTGCACCGCAATTTGCAGGCTTGGAACTAAGTAGTCCATAGGCATTATAGCCTCAATGCCATAAGCTAGATGGAAGGGAGTATATCCCGTCGCTACCTTATACGAAGTTCAATATGCCCATAGAGCTGCAGTTAGCTTATGTTCCCAATCCGTGCGACTTGCTTCTAAAGTTTTTGTCAAGATAGTACACAAAATCTTATTTGTACTCTCCGCTTGACCATTTGCTTATGGATAATAAGGGGATGACTTCCGGTGGACTACAAGGAATCCAGCAAGTAAGTGATCAATCACCTCATTAATGAAATGTGAACCGCGATCACTCACTAATTCCAATGGGCAACGGATTCTTGAAATGATTTGTTCATATAAGAACTTAGCCATCTTTTGTGCATCAACTCGCTTAGAGACTTTTTCTTCTGCCCATTTCGTGAAATAGTCTGTGGCCACGATCACATATCGGACTTGTGATGGATGTGCAACTAGACTAATGGGTCCAACAAAATCAATTCCCTATTTCTCAAAAGATTCTTACAATCACAGGGGGGTAAGTTGCATCCTGTCTCTTTGTTGTGGAATAGCAAATGGTTGACACTCTTTGCATCTTTTACAAACTCCATAGCATCCCCGAATAATGTAGGCCACCATAGTCCTGCTTGAAGCACCTTGTGAGCTGTAATTTTCCCAGAGCGAAGTGTCCTCCAATCATTCTTGAGAGTGCTTTATCTAATATTGTGACAAATTTGTCTTCCCGCACACATCTCCTTAAGACATTGTCCTTACCTAGCTTGTATAATTCACCAGCAATCAATTGATAAGGTGCAGCCAGCTTAATAAGCCGACACAATTTATCCATGTTCAAAGGTTGTTCTCGTAGAAAACCATAAGCTAGATAATCTAATATTTCTTCACTCCATTCAGGCACCGTGTCTAGTTTGAACAATCAAGCATCTGGGAGGTCATCATCAACACCATTTGTTGGTTCCCCAATTGGAATTCTCGACATATGATCGGCCAACATATGTTGTGTTCCCTTTCTCACCCGGGATCTCGAAGTCAAATTCCAATAGTAATAACAACCAGCATGTGATTCGTCCCATGGTGCAAGGCTTATTCACCAAGTATATAAACCCTGATGGTCCACAAAGAATACGTTTTTTTTTTTTTGCCAATAGGTAATGTCGATACTTCTTGACAGCATAAAGCATGGCCAAACCCTCTTGTTCTGTGGTGGTATAATTTACCTTTACATCATTCAGTTGGTGACTAGCGAAGGAAACTGGGTTGTCCAATTTGAACTCACCAAGCTGTGCCAATACGCATCCTGTAGCAAAGTTTGATGCATCAATGTGCACATGGCATATAAGATCCCAGTTGGGTGGTCTCAGAATAGTGCACGCGCTAGTGCTGGCTTCAATCTATCATATGCATCTTGGCATTCTTCATTCCATTCAGAGACAATGAGTAGCCTATATAATGGTCTGGCAATTCTAGCATAAAATACACCTTTGCATCATTCAGTGGCGACTAGCGAAGGAAACTGGGTAGTCCAATTTGAACTCACCAAGCTGTGCCAATACGCATCCTGTAGCGAAGTTTGATGCATCAATGTGTACATGGAATATAAGATCCCAGTTGGGTGGTCTCAGAATAGTGCACTGGCTAGTGCTGGCTTCAATTTATCATATGCATCTTGGCATTCTTCATTCCATTCAAAGACAATGAGGAGCCTATATAATGGTCTGTCAATTCTAGCATAAAATACTATGAAGTGGAGATAATACCCAATGTGGCCCATAAACCTTTGTACACCTTTGTAATTAGTGGGTGGGGATAGTTCCAAGATCAATTTGACTTTGCTTTCCTTTGTGGAGATACCGTTCTTAATGACAATGTGTCCTAAGATCACACGGTGTTTGGCATTTCAAAGGCTTTAAGGATATACAATTCGATCGACATCACTCAAACATCTTTCTTGAGCAAGCCAAATGGTCTGACCATCGTAAGTGTGCGCACATAGATCATCAATGAATACCTCCAACCACTTTTGTAAGTAGTCTCTCAAGGCTGTGCACATCAATCGTTGGAACGTTGTTGGGGCATTGGTGAGACCAAAAGGCAGAACCTTGTAAGCAAAAGTCTCCCACATTGTATTGAAGGCCGTTTTATGCTAGTCTTCGGGTGCTATAGAAACTTGATTGTAACTTGAAAATCCATCTAAGAAGTTGTAAGCTTCTTCACCAACTACTCTTTCCAAAACGTGTTCCGTGTAAGGTAGTGGGTAATGGTCCTTTCCTAGTAGCTGCATTGACATTTTTTAGATCGACACAGACCCTAAGTTTCCCATTCTTCTTTGGCACTATCACGATTGGTGATAGCCAATCGGTGTGTTCTATCTCATAGATGAAATCAACAGTAATGAGTTTATCAATTCCTTCTTATAATTGTTGCATATTTAGGATTCATCTGGTATGGTTTTGGCTTCGTTGGCCTTGATCCTTCCATGATTGGAATCGTGTGTTGTACCACTTCAAATGGTACGCCCTTCATCTCTTTGTAGTTTCAGAAGAAACAACCTTAAACTCCTTAAGGAGAGCAACAAGTTCCTTTTCCTCAGCTGGAGTCAAGTCTTTAACGATATAAACAGGCTTGGTTTCCTCCCAGGGCTCTGCAATATCGGTTTCCTTGACCTTAGCTGGGCCATTGTACGATGTGGATAAACCAGCTTCTTTAACTCTTTTGGCCGTCGTCAATTGGACCGCTTTTCGTTCATCAATTGGGTATGTCTTGAAATGGTCTGGCACTGAGAGTAGGTCTGGCCCAAATAGCTTAGTTTTGGGCCACATGATGGTCTCTTCTTCCTGCTTATTATAATTGTGGCATATTTAGGATTCATCTGGTATGGTTTTTGCTTGGTTGGCCTTTCTCCTTCCATGATTGGGATCGTGTGATGTACCACTTCAGATGGTACACGCTTCATCCTCTTTGTTGTTTCAGAAGAAACAACCTTAAACTCCTTAAGGAGAGCAACAAGTTCCTTTTCCTCAGCTGGAGTCAAGTCTTTAGCGATATAAACAGGCTTGGTTTCCTCCCCCATGGCTCTGTAATATCAATTTCCTTGACCTTAGCTAGGCCATTGTACGATGTGGATAAACCAGCTTCTTTAACTCTTTTGGCCGCCGTCAATTGGACCGCTTTTCGTTCATCAATTGGGTATGTCTTGAAATGGTCTGGCACTGAGAGTAGGTCTGGCCCAAATAGCTTAGTTTTGGGCCACATGATGGTCTCTTCTTCCTGCTTATTATAATTGTGGCATATTTAGGATTCATCTGGTATGGTTTTTGCTTGGTTGGTCTTTATCCTTCCATGATTGGGATCGTGTGATGTACCACTTCAGATGGTACACCCTTCATCTCTTTGTTGTTTCAGAAGAAACAACCTTAAACTCCTTAAGGAGAGCAACAAGTTCCTTTTCCTCAGCTTGAGTCGTCTTTAGCGATATAAACAGGCTTGGTTTCCTCCCCCATGGCTCTGTAATATCAATTTCCTTGACCTTAGCTAGGCCATTGTACGATGTGGATAAACCAGGTTCTTTAACTCTTTTGGCCGTCAATTGGACCACTTTTCGTTCATCAATTGGGTATGTCTTGAAATGGTATGGCACTGAGAGTAGGTCTGGCCCAAATAGCTTAGTTTTGGGCCACATGATGGTCTCTTCTTCCTGCTTATTATAATTGTGGCATATTTAGGATTCATCTGGTATGGTTTTTGCTTGGTTGGCCTTTATCCTTCCATGATTGCGATCGTGTGATGTACCACTTCAGATGGTATGCCCTTCATCTCTTTGTTGTTTCAGAAGAAACAACCTTAAACTCCTTAAGGAGAGCAACAAGTTCCTTTTTCTCAGCTGGAGTTAAGTCTTTAGCGATATAAAGAGGCCTGGTTTCCTCCCATGGCTCTGCAATATCAATTTCCTTGACCTTAGCTGGGCCATCGTACGATGTGGATAAACCAACATCTTTAACTCTTTTGGCCGTCAATTGGACCACTTTTCGTTCGTCAATTGGGTACGTCTTGAAATGGTCTGGCACTGAGAGTAGGTCTGGCCCAAATAGCTTAGTTTTGGGCCACATGATGGTCTCTTCTTCTTGCTTATAGGTGACCAAGTTGCCCTAGCTTGCGTGACTCCCGAAGTCTCCTTGACTTTCGGTTCAGAAGTAGCGGAGGTCGACATCTGTAATAATGATAAGAAAGTCAGTCATACTAACTGGTGAGAGAATGTGGTCATTGTCTCTTTTTCTTTCTTTTTTTTTTTGTTAAAATGAATGTGTGTGTGTTATTCCATGAGAAGGGTGTTAGTGCGGTGTGCAATAACAAGGTATGAGTCTACATGCAAAAAGGTGCAAACCGTGAGATAGCACTACCGCCAACTGCACCCACCAAAATAAAAGAGCTGGACAAAGTTAAGGAGAAAAGAAGAGAAAAGCTTCTCACGGTTTTAGCTACCTCACGAGTTTCGAACCCTGCTATCTCACGGGAAAAATTCTTCACTGTGTTGAATCGACTTCTTCCTCGGAACCAATTTTTGTGTTTTCCTAGCATTTAGTTGGAAAATGTTCTTGGTTGCTCTTACTATCTATGTTTCTAAAGGTATTTGCAGTACTGAACTTTGGGTGGGATTTTGGCACCCATATTGTTGTATTACTCTGGTAATAGCCTTGTGCAGCTAGTAAACCCCTTCGAATCCATTGCTTTTGAGTGCCTTGTGGATAGTGGCTTCGTTTGCAATATTGCTACGCTAACATTGGAAGGCCATCTCTATCCCTTGTCTGTAGCTCAAACTTTTTACCTTGATTCCTCAATTTCTCCTTTTGCATCACAGTATATATGGGCTTGGAGTTGATTCTAATGCACCCACTGCTGAATTACTAGTGACTTTGGTTGTTTTTTGCATAGGGACTATGGAGTTGATGCTTTCTCTAGTACGTGAGCTACTTTCTTTGGCATTGGTGTTTCCATACCATCAATCATAGCCTGCTTTCCCTTGTTTTTTGGCTCCATAAGGACACGATAATGATATTATTTCCCTCGTCAAGTTATGCAGCTCTCTTTTTTCATTGGATATCACGATTACTGGTGCAAATCTAGGATCGTCCAAGGATGATTTCTTCCTCCATAGATCCTACAGGCTTATATAACAAACACCATTCCAACCAAAGGGATTATTTCTGATGGAAATATTAACACTTTGAAATCCCACAGCTTTGGTAATTGACAAGTGCACACTTCGTACTTGTGCATTGTCGACCTCAAGGTAAGACTTTATCTAGAGGTTCTCGTGTCTCATAAGAGATCAAATTATGACTTGATCCCCTATGGATTAATGCAATGCTTGTTGCATGAATTTTAGGTAGTAGAGACTTTCACACAGTTGTGCTGGCTCAATGTCCAGGTTATCCTCATCAAGGAGGGTTAGCGAAGCCATGTTCATATGCAATACTCTCTCTTGGAGTCTCTGTTTGGCCTTGCCCTCTCTTGCCTTGGCTTCTTCCTGAGCTCGAGCTCGCTTGGATTTTTCCTTGGCTAGCTCATTTCGTTGTTTTAATACATGCTCTTGCATGAGCATTTCTTGGGTCAGTGGTTCGTAATCCTTTTTAAGTTTGCTTTCATTGATGTAACCCTGTATTTGCACACCATCAATAGTTTCAATCATGACTGACCTTTGAGGCACATGTGATTTTTGACACTTAGAAAGGTCCTAATCCTCCATACTTGAGTTGTTTTTTTCTAGTGCTTCCCTGACATGAGGACGAGGTCCCTTGTTTTTAGTTCTTTTTGTTTCAGGTTATTGTCAAACCAACGCTTCCTTCACAATTTTTCAACCATAAGACCATGTGATGCAATTAGTTGGGTTTCATCAAGTTTCTCTAAGTCAACCAACCTTTCAGCTAATGCATTCTTTGTTAATCGTTCTTGCACCGCAATTTGCAGGCTTGGAACTAAGTAGTCCATAGGCATTATAGCCTCAATGCCATAAGCTAAATGGAAGGGAGTATATCCCGTCGCTACCTTATACGAAGTTCAATATGCCCATAGAGCTGCAGTTAGCTTATGTTCCCAATCCGTGCGACTTGCTTCTAAAGTTTTTGTCAAGATAGTACACAAAATCTTATTTGTACTCTCCGCTTGACCATTTGCTTATGGATAATAAGGGGATGACTTCCTGTGGACTACAAGGAATCCAGCAAGTAAGTGATCAATCACCTCATTAATGAAATGTGAACCGCGATCACTCACTAATTCCAATGGGCAACGGCTTCTTGAAATGATTTGTTCATATAAGAACTTAGCCATCTTTTGTGCATCAACTCGCTTAGAGACTTTTTCTTCTGCCCATTTCGTGAAATAGTCTGTGGCCACGATCACATATCGGACTTGTGATGGATGTGCAACTAGACTAATGGGTCCAACAAAATCAATTCCCTATTTCTCAAAAGATTCTTACAATCACAGGGGGGTAAGTTGCATCCTGTCTCTTTGTTGTGGAATAGCAAATGGTTGACACTCTTTGCATCTTTTACAAACTCCATAGCATCCCCGAATAATGTAGGCCACCATAGTCCTGCTTGAAGCACCTTGTGAGCTGTAATTTTCCCAGAGCGAAGTGTCCTCCAATCATTCTTGAGAGTGCTTTATCTAATATTGTGACAAATTTGTCTTCCCGCACACATCTCCTTAAGACATTGTCCTTACCTAGCTTGTATAATTCACCAGCAATCAATTGATAAGGTGCAGCCAGCTTAATAAGCCGACACAATTTATCCATGTTCAAAGGTTGTTCTCGTAGAAAACCATAAGCTAGATAATCTAATATTTCTTCACTCCATTCAGGCACCGTGTCTAGTTTGAACAATCAAGCATCTGGGAGGTCATCATCAACACCATTTGTTGGTTCCCCAATTGGAATTCTCGACATATGATCGGCCAACATATGTTGTGTTCCCTTTCTCACCCGGGATCTCGAAGTCAAATTCCAATAGTAATAACAACCAGCATGTGATTCGTCCCATGGTGCAAGGCTTATTCACCAAGTATATAAACCCTGATGGTCCACAAAGAATACGTTTTTTTTTTTTTGCCAATAGGTAATGTCGATACTTCTTGACAGCATAAAGCATGGCCAAACCCTCTTGTTCTGTGGTGGTATAATTTACCTTTACATCATTCAGTTGGTGACTAGCGAAGGAAACTGGGTTGTCCAATTTGAACTCACCAAGCTGTGCCAATACGCATCCTGTAGCAAAGTTTGATGCATCAATGTGCACATGGCATATAAGATCCCAGTTGGGTGGTCTCAGAATAGTGCACGCGCTAGTGCTGGCTTCAATCTATCATATGCATCTTGGCATTCTTCATTCCATTCAGAGACAATGAGTAGCCTATATAATGGTCTGGCAATTCTAGCATAAAATACACCTTTGCATCATTCAGTGGCGACTAGCGAAGGAAACTGGGTAGTCCAATTTGAACTCACCAAGCTGTGCCAATACGCATCCTGTAGCGAAGTTTGATGCATCAATGTGTACATGGAATATAAGATCCCAGTTGGGTGGTCTCAGAATAGTGCACTGGCTAGTGCTGGCTTCAATTTATCATATGCATCTTGGCATTCTTCATTCCATTCAAAGACAATGAGGAGCCTATATAATGGTCTGTCAATTCTAGCATAAAATACTATGAAGTGGAGATAATACCCAATGTGGCCCATAAACCTTTGTACACCTTTGTAATTAGTGGGTGGGGATAGTTCCAAGATCAATTTGACTTTGCTTTCCTTTGTGGAGATACCGTTCTTAATGACAATGTGTCCTAAGATCACACGGTGTTTGGCATTTCAAAGGCTTTAAGGATATACAATTCGATCGACATCACTCAAACATCTTTCTTGAGCAAGCCAAATGGTCTGACCATCGTAAGTGTGCGCACATAGATCATCAATGAATACCTCCAACCACTTTTGTAAGTAGTCTCTCAAGGCTGTGCACATCAATCGTTGGAACGTTGTTGGGGCATTGGTGAGACCAAAAGGCAGAACCTTGTAAGCAAAAGTCTCCCACATTGTATTGAAGGCCGTTTTATGCTAGTCTTCGGGTGCTATAGAAACTTGATTGTAACTTGAAAATCCATCTAAGAAGTTGTAAGCTTCTTCACCAACTACTCTTTCCAAAACGTGTTCCGTGTAAGGTAGTGGGTAATGGTCCTTTCCTAGTAGCTGCATTGACATTTTTTAGATCGACACAGACCCTAAGTTTCCCATTCTTCTTTGGCACTATCACGATTGGTGATAGCCAATCGGTGTGTTCTATCTCATAGATGAAATCAACAGTAATGAGTTTATCAATTCCTTCTTATAATTGTTGCATATTTAGGATTCATCTGGTATGGTTTTGGCTTCGTTGGCCTTGATCCTTCCATGATTGGAATCGTGTGTTGTACCACTTCAAATGGTACGCCCTTCATCTCTTTGTAGTTTCAGAAGAAACAACCTTAAACTCCTTAAGGAGAGCAACAAGTTCCTTTTCCTCAGCTGGAGTCAAGTCTTTAACGATATAAACAGGCTTGGTTTCCTCCCAGGGCTCTGCAATATCGGTTTCCTTGACCTTAGCTGGGCCATTGTACGATGTGGATAAACCAGCTTCTTTAACTCTTTTGGCCGTCGTCAATTGGACCGCTTTTCGTTCATCAATTGGGTATGTCTTGAAATGGTCTGGCACTGAGAGTAGGTCTGGCCCAAATAGCTTAGTTTTGGGCCACATGATGGTCTCTTCTTCCTGCTTATTATAATTGTGGCATATTTAGGATTCATCTGGTATGGTTTTTGCTTGGTTGGCCTTTCTCCTTCCATGATTGGGATCGTGTGATGTACCACTTCAGATGGTACACCCTTCATCCTCTTTGTTGTTTCAGAAGAAACAACCTTAAACTCCTTAAGGAGAGCAACAAGTTCCTTTTCCTCAGCTGGAGTCAAGTCTTTAGCGATATAAACAGGCTTGGTTTCCTCCCCCATGGCTCTGTAATATCAATTTCCTTGACCTTAGCTAGGCCATTGTACGATGTGGATAAACCAGCTTCTTTAACTCTTTTGGCCGCCGTCAATTGGACCGCTTTTCGTTCATCAATTGGGTATGTCTTGAAATGGTCTGGCACTGAGAGTAGGTCTGGCCCAAATAGCTTAGTTTTGGGCCACATGATGGTCTCTTCTTCCTGCTTATTATAATTGTGGCATATTTAGGATTCATCTGGTATGGTTTTTGCTTGGTTGGTCTTTATCCTTCCATGATTGGGATCGTGTGATGTACCACTTCAGATGGTACACCCTTCATCTCTTTGTTGTTTCAGAAGAAACAACCTTAAACTCCTTAAGGAGAGCAACAAGTTCCTTTTCCTCAGCTTGAGTCGTCTTTAGCGATATAAACAGGCTTGGTTTCCTCCCCCATGGCTCTGTAATATCAATTTCCTTGACCTTAGCTAGGCCATTGTACGATGTGGATAAACCAGGTTCTTTAACTCTTTTGGCCGTCAATTGGACCACTTTTCGTTCATCAATTGGGTATGTCTTGAAATGGTATGGCACTGAGAGTAGGTCTGGCCCAAATAGCTTAGTTTTGGGCCACATGATGGTCTCTTCTTCCTGCTTATTATAATTGTGGCATATTTAGGATTCATCTGGTATGGTTTTTGCTTGGTTGGCCTTTATCCTTCCATGATTGCGATCGTGTGATGTACCACTTCAGATGGTATGCCCTTCATCTCTTTGTTGTTTCAGAAGAAACAACCTTAAACTCCTTAAGGAGAGCAACAAGTTCCTTTTTCTCAGCTGGAGTTAAGTCTTTAGCGATATAAAGAGGCCTGGTTTCCTCCCATGGCTCTGCAATATCAATTTCCTTGACCTTAGCTGGGCCATCGTACGATGTGGATAAACCAACATCTTTAACTCTTTTGGCCGTCAATTGGACCACTTTTCGTTCGTCAATTGGGTACGTCTTGAAATGGTCTGGCACTGAGAGTAGGTCTGGCCCAAATAGCTTAGTTTTGGGCCACATGATGGTCTCTTCTTCCTGCTTATAGGTGACCAAGTTGCCCTAGCTTGCGTGACTCCCGAAGTCTCCTTGACTTTCGGTTCAGAAGTAGCGGAGGTCGACATCTGTAATAATGATAAGAAAGTCAGTCATACTAACTGGTGAGAGAATGTGGTCATTGTCTCTTTTTCTTTCTTTTTTTTTTGTTAAAATGAATGTGTGTGTGTTATTCCATGAGAAGGGTGTTAGTGCGGTGTGCAATAACAAGGTATGAGTCTACATGCAAAAAGGTGCAAACCGTGAGATAGCACTACCGCCAACTGCACCCACCAAAATAAAAGAGCTGGACAAAGTTAAGGAGAAAAGAAGAGAAAAGCTTCTCACGGTTTTAGCTACCTCACGAGTTTCGAACCCTGCTATCTCACGGGAAAAATTCTTCACTGTGTTGAATCGACTTCTTCCTCGGAACCAATTTTTGTGTTTTCCTAGCATTTAGTTGGAAAATGTTCTTGGTTGCTCTTACTATCTATGTTTCTAAAGGTATTTGCAGTACTGAACTTTGGGTGGGATTTTGGCACCCATATTGTTGTATTACTCTGGTAATAGCCTTGTGCAGCTAGTAAACCCCTTCGAATCCATTGCTTTTGAGTGCCTTGTGGATAGTGGCTTCGTTTGCAATATTGCTACGCTAACATTGGAAGGCCATCTCTATCCCTTGTCTGTAGCTCAAACTTTTTACCTTGATTCCTCAATTACTCCTTTTGCATCACAGTATATATGGGCTTGGAGTTGATTCTAATGCACCCACTGCTGAATTACTAGTGACTTTGGTTGTTTTTTGCATAGGGACTATGGAGTTGATGCTTTCTCTAGTACGTGAGCTACTTTCTTTGGCATTGGTGTTTCCATACCATCAATCATAGCCTGCTTTCCCTTGTTTTTTGGCTCCATAAGGACACGATAATGATATTATTTCCCTCGTCAAGTTATGCAGCTCTCTTTTTTCATTGGATATCACGATTACTGGTGCAAATCTAGGATCGTCCAAGGATGATTTCTTCCTCCATAGATCCTACAGGCTTATATAACAAACACCATTCCAACCAAAGGGATTATTTCTGATGGAAATATTAACACTTTGAAATCCCACAGCTTTGGTAATTGACAAGTGCACACTTCGTACTTGTGCATTGTCGACCTCAAGGTAAGACTTTATCTAGAGGTTCTCGTGTCTCATAAGAGATCAAATTATGACTTGATCCCCTATGGATTAATGCAATGCTTGTTGCATGAATTTTAGGTAGTAGAGACTTTCACACAGTTGTGCTGGCTCAATGTCCAGGTTATCCTCATCAAGGAGGGTTAGCGAAGCCATGTTCATATGCAATACTCTCTCTTGGAGTCTCTGTTTGGCCTTGCCCTCTCTTGCCTTGGCTTCTTCCTGAGCTCGAGCTCGCTTGGATTTTTCCTTGGCTAGCTCATTTCGTTGTTTTAATACATGCTCTTGCATGAGCATTTCTTGGGTCAGTGGTTCGTAATCCTTTTTAAGTTTGCTTTCATTGATGTAACCCTGTATTTGCACACCATCAATAGTTTCAATCATGACTGACCTTTGAGGCACATGTGATTTTTGACACTTAGAAAGGTCCTAATCCTCCATACTTGAGTTGTTTTTTTCTAGTGCTTCCCTGACATGAGGACGAGGTCCCTTGTTTTTAGTTCTTTTTGTTTCAGGTTATTGTCAAACCAACGCTTCCTTCACAATTTTTCAACCATAAGACCATGTGATGCAATTAGTTGGGTTTCATCAAGTTTCTCTAAGTCAACCAACCTTTCAGCTAATGCATTCTTTGTTAATCGTTCTTGCACCGCAATTTGCAGGCTTGGAACTAAGTAGTCCATAGGCATTATAGCCTCAATGCCATAAGCTAAATGGAAGGGAGTATATCCCGTCGCTACCTTATACGAAGTTCAATATGCCCATAGAGCTGCAGTTAGCTTATGTTCCCAATCCGTGCGACTTGCTTCTAAAGTTTTTGTCAAGATAGTACACAAAATCTTATTTGTACTCTCCGCTTGACCATTTGCTTATGGATAATAAGGGGATGACTTCCGGTGGACTACAAGGAATCCAGCAAGTAAGTGATCAATCACCTCATTAATGAAATGTGAACCGCGATCACTCACTAATTCCAATGGGCAACGGATTCTTGAAATGATTTGTTCATATAAGAACTTAGCCATCTTTTGTGCATCAACTCGCTTAGAGACTTTTTCTTCTGCCCATTTCGTGAAATAGTCTGTGGCCACGATCACATATCGGACTTGTGATGGATGTGCAACTAGACTAATGGGTCCAACAAAATCAATTCCCTATTTCTCAAAAGATTCTTACAATCACAGGGGGGTAAGTTGCATCCTGTCTCTTTGTTGTGGAATAGCAAATGGTTGACACTCTTTGCATCTTTTACAAACTCCATAGCATCCCCGAATAATGTAGGCCACCATAGTCCTGCTTGAAGCACCTTGTGAGCTGTAATTTTCCCAGAGCGAAGTGTCCTCCAATCATTCTTGAGAGTGCTTTATCTAATATTGTGACAAATTTGTCTTCCCGCACACATCTCCTTAAGACATTGTCCTTACCTAGCTTGTATAATTCACCAGCAATCAATTGATAAGGTGCAGCCAGCTTAATAAGCCGACACAATTTATCCATGTTCAAAGGTTGTTCTCGTAGAAAACCATAAGCTAGATAATCTAATATTTCTTCACTCCATTCAGGCACCGTGTCTAGTTTGAACAATCAAGCATCTGGGAGGTCATCATCAACACCATTTGTTGGTTCCCCAATTGGAATTCTCGACATATGATCGGCCAACATATGTTGTGTTCCCTTTCTCACCCGGGATCTCGAAGTCAAATTCCAATAGTAATAACAACCAGCATGTGATTCGTCCCATGGTGCAAGGCTTATTCACCAAGTATATAAACCCTGATGGTCCACAAAGAATACGTTTTTTTTTTTTTTGCCAATAGGTAATGTCGATACTTCTTGACAGCATAAAGCATGGCCAAACCCTCTTGTTCTGTGGTGGTATAATTTACCTTTACATCATTCAGTTGGTGACTAGCGAAGGAAACTGGGTTGTCCAATTTGAACTCACCAAGCTGTGCCAATACGCATCCTGTAGCAAAGTTTGATGCATCAATGTGCACATGGCATATAAGATCCCAGTTGGGTGGTCTCAGAATAGTGCACGCGCTAGTGCTGGCTTCAATCTATCATATGCATCTTGGCATTCTTCATTCCATTCAGAGACAATGAGTAGCCTATATAATGGTCTGGCAATTCTAGCATAAAATACACCTTTGCATCATTCAGTGGCGACTAGCGAAGGAAACTGGGTAGTCCAATTTGAACTCACCAAGCTGTGCCAATACGCATCCTGTAGCGAAGTTTGATGCATCAATGTGTACATGGAATATAAGATCCCAGTTGGGTGGTCTCAGAATAGTGCACTGGCTAGTGCTGGCTTCAATTTATCATATGCATCTTGGCATTCTTCATTCCATTCAAAGACAATGAGGAGCCTATATAATGGTCTGTCAATTCTAGCATAAAATACTATGAAGTGGAGATAATACCCAATGTGGCCCATAAACCTTTGTACACCTTTGTAATTAGTGGGTGGGGATAGTTCCAAGATCAATTTGACTTTGCTTTCCTTTGTGGAGATACCGTTCTTAATGACAATGTGTCCTAAGATCACACGGTGTTTGGCATTTCAAAGGCTTTAAGGATATACAATTCGATCGACATCACTCAAACATCTTTCTTGAGCAAGCCAAATGGTCTGACCATCGTAAGTGTGCGCACATAGATCATCAATGAATACCTCCAACCACTTTTGTAAGTAGTCTCTCAAGGCTGTGCACATCAATCGTTGGAACGTTGTTGGGGCATTGGTGAGACCAAAAGGCAGAACCTTGTAAGCAAAAGTCTCCCACATTGTATTGAAGGCCGTTTTATGCTAGTCTTCGGGTGCTATAGAAACTTGATTGTAACTTGAAAATCCATCTAAGAAGTTGTAAGCTTCTTCACCAACTACTCTTTCCAAAACGTGTTCCGTGTAAGGTAGTGGGTAATGGTCCTTTCCTAGTAGCTGCATTGACATTTTTTAGATCGACACAGACCCTAAGTTTCCCATTCTTCTTTGGCACTATCACGATTGGTGATATCCAATCGGTGTGTTCTATCTCATAGATGAAATCAACAGTAATGAGTTTATCAATTCCTTCTTATAATTGTTGCATATTTAGGATTCATCTGGTATGGTTTTGGCTTTGTTGGCCTTGATCCTTCCATGATTGGAATCGTGTGTTGTACCACTTCAAATGGTACGCCCTTCATCTCTTTGTAGTTTCAGAAGAAACAACCTTAAACTCCTTAAGGAGAGCAACAAGTTCCTTTTCCTCAGCTGAAGTCAAGTCTTTAACGATATAAACAGGCTTGGTTTCCTCCCAGGGCTCTGCAATATCGGTTTCCTTGACCTTAGCTGGGCCATTGTACGATGTGGATAAACCAGCTTCTTTAACTCTTTTGGCCGTCATCAATTGGACCGCTTTTCGTTCATCAATTGGGTATGTCTTGAAATGGTCTGGCACTGAGAGTAGGTCTGGCCCAAATAGCTTAGTTTTGGGCCACATGATGGTCTCTTCTTCCTGCTTATTATAATTGTGGCATATTTAGGATTCATCTGGTATGGTTTTTGCTTGGTTGGCCTTTCTCCTTCCATGATTGGGATCGTGTGATGTACCACTTCAGATGGTACACCCTTCATCCTCTTTGTTGTTTCAGAAGAAACAACCTTAAACTCCTTAAGGAGAGCAACAAGTTCCTTTTCCTCAGCTGGAGTCAAGTCTTTAGCGATATAAACAGGCTTGGTTTCCTCCCCCATGGCTCTCTAATATCAATTTCCTTGACCTTAGCTAGGCCATTGTACGATGTGGATAAACCAGCTTCTTTAACTCTTTTGGCCGCCGTCAATTGGACCGCTTTTCGTTCATCAATTGGGTATGTCTTGAAATGGTCTGGCACTGAGAGTAGGTCTGGCCCAAATAGCTTAGTTTTGGGCCACATGATGGTCTCTTCTTCCTGCTTATTATAATTGTGGCATATTTAGGATTCATCTGGTATGGTTTTTGCTTGGTTGGTCTTTATCCTTCCATGATTGGGATCGTGTGATGTACCACTTCAGATGGTACACCCTTCATCTCTTTGTTGTTTCAGAAGAAACAACCTTAAACTCCTTAAGGAGAGCAACAAGTTCCTTTTCCTCAGCTTGAGTCGTCTTTAGCGATATAAACAGGCTTGGTTTCCTCCCCCATGGCTCTGTAATATCAATTTCCTTGACCTTAGCTAGGCCATTGTACGATGTGGATAAACCAGGTTCTTTAACTCTTTTGGCCGTCAATTGGACCACTTTTCGTTCATCAATTGGGTATGTCTTGAAATGGTATGGCACTGAGAGTAGGTCTGGCCCAAATAGCTTAGTTTTGGGCCACATGATGGTCTCTTCTTCCTGCTTATTATAATTGTGGCATATTTAGGATTCATCTGGTATGGTTTTTGCTTGGTTGGCCTTTATCCTTCCATGATTGCGATCGTGTGATGTACCACTTCAGATGGTATGCCCTTCATCTCTTTGTTGTTTCAGAAGAAACAACCTTAAACTCCTTAAGGAGAGCAACAAGTTCCTTTTTCTCAGCTGGAGTTAAGTCTTTAGCGATATAAAGAGGCCTGGTTTCCTCCCATGGCTCTGCAATATCAATTTCCTTGACCTTAGCTGGGCCATCGTACGATGTGGATAAACCAACATCTTTAACTCTTTTGGCCGTCAATTGGACCACTTTTCGTTCGTCAATTGGGTACGTCTTGAAATGGTCTGGCACTGAGAGTAGGTCTGGCCCAAATAGCTTAGTTTTGGGCCACATGATGGTCTCTTCTTCCTGCTTATAGGTGACCAAGTTGCCCTAGCTTGCGTGACTCCCGAAGTCTCCTTGACTTTCGGTTCAGAAGTAGCGGAGGTCGACATCTGTAATAATGATAAGAAAGTCAGTCATACTAACTGGTGAGAGAATGTGGTCATTGTCTCTTTTTCTTTCTTTTTTTTTTTGTTAAAATGAATGTGTGTGTGTTATTCCATGAGAAGGGTGTTAGTGCGGTGTGCAATAACAAGGTATGAGTCTACATGCAAAAAGGTGCAAACCGTGAGATAGCACTACCGCCAACTGCACCCACCAAAATAAAAGAGCTGGACAAAGTTAAGGAGAAAAGAAGAGAAAAGCTTCTCACGGTTTTAGCTACCTCACGAGTTTCGAACCCTGCTATCTCACGGGAAAAATTCTTCACTGTGTTGAATCGACTTCTTCCTCGGAACCAATTTTTGTGTTTTCCTAGCATTTAGTTGGAAAATGTTCTTGGTTGCTCTTACTATCTATGTTTCTAAAGGTATTTGCAGTACTGAACTTTGGGTGGGATTTTGGCACCCATATTGTTGTATTACTCTGGTAATAGCCTTGTGCAGCTAGTAAACCCCTTCGAATCCATTGCTTTTGAGTGCCTTGTGGATAGTGGCTTCGTTTGCAATATTGCTACGCTAACATTGGAAGGCCATCTCTATCCCTTGTCTGTAGCTCAAACTTTTTACCTTGATTCCTCAATTACTCCTTTTGCATCACAGTATATATGGGCTTGGAGTTGATTCTAATGCACCCACTGCTGAATTACTAGTGACTTTGGTTGTTTTTTGCATAGGGACTATGGAGTTGATGCTTTCTCTAGTACGTGAGCTACTTTCTTTGGCATTGGTGTTTCCATACCATCAATCATAGCCTGCTTTCCCTTGTTTTTTGGCTCCATAAGGACACGATAATGATATTATTTCCCTCGTCAAGTTATGCAGCTCTCTTTTTTCATTGGATATCACGATTACTGGTGCAAATCTAGGATCGTCCAAGGATGATTTCTTCCTCCATAGATCCTACAGGCTTATATAACAAACACCATTCCAACCAAAGGGATTATTTCTGATGGAAATATTAACACTTTGAAATCCCACAGCTTTGGTAATTGACAAGTGCACACTTCGTACTTGTGCATTGTCGACCTCAAGGTAAGACTTTATCTAGAGGTTCTCGTGTCTCATAAGAGATCAAATTATGACTTGATCCCCTATGGATTAATGCAATGCTTGTTGCATGAATTTTAGGTAGTAGAGACTTTCACACAGTTGTGCTGGCTCAATGTCCAGGTTATCCTCATCAAGGAGGGTTAGCGAAGCCATGTTCATATGCAATACTCTCTCTTGGAGTCTCTGTTTGGCCTTGCCCTCTCTTGCCTTGGCTTCTTCCTGAGCTCGAGCTCGCTTGGATTTTTCCTTGGCTAGCTCATTTCGTTGTTTTAATACATGCTCTTGCATGAGCATTTCTTGGGTCAGTGGTTCGTAATCCTTTTTAAGTTTGCTTTCATTGATGTAACCCTGTATTTGCACACCATCAATAGTTTCAATCATGACTGACCTTTGAGGCACATGTGATTTTTGACACTTAGAAAGGTCCTAATCCTCCATACTTGAGTTGTTTTTTTCTAGTGCTTCCCTGACATGAGGACGAGGTCCCTTGTTTTTAGTTCTTTTTGTTTCAGGTTATTGTCAAACCAACGCTTCCTTCACAATTTTTCAACCATAAGACCATGTGATGCAATTAGTTGGGTTTCATCAAGTTTCTCTAAGTCAACCAACCTTTCAGCTAATGCATTCTTTGTTAATCGTTCTTGCACCGCAATTTGCAGGCTTGGAACTAAGTAGTCCATAGGCATTATAGCCTCAATGCCATAAGCTAAATGGAAGGGAGTATATCCCGTCGCTACCTTATACGAAGTTCAATATGCCCATAGAGCTGCAGTTAGCTTATGTTCCCAATCCGTGCGACTTGCTTCTAAAGTTTTTGTCAAGATAGTACACAAAATCTTATTTGTACTCTCCGCTTGACCATTTGCTTATGGATAATAAGGGGATGACTTCCGGTGGACTACAAGGAATCCAGCAAGTAAGTGATCAATCACCTCATTAATGAAATGTGAACCGCGATCACTCACTAATTCCAATGGGCAACGGATTCTTGAAATGATTTGTTCATATAAGAACTTAGCCATCTTTTGTGCATCAACTCGCTTAGAGACTTTTTCTTCTGCCCATTTCGTGAAATAGTCTGTGGCCACGATCACATATCGGACTTGTGATGGATGTGCAACTAGACTAATGGGTCCAACAAAATCAATTCCCTATTTCTCAAAAGATTCTTACAATCACAGGGGGGTAAGTTGCATCCTGTCTCTTTGTTGTGGAATAGCAAATGGTTGACACTCTTTGCATCTTTTACAAACTCCATAGCATCCCCGAATAATGTAGGCCACCATAGTCCTGCTTGAAGCACCTTGTGAGCTGTAATTTTCCCAGAGCGAAGTGTCCTCCAATCATTCTTGAGAGTGCTTTATCTAATATTGTGACAAATTTGTCTTCCCGCACACATCTCCTTAAGACATTGTCCTTACCTAGCTTGTATAATTCACCAGCAATCAATTGATAAGGTGCAGCCAGCTTAATAAGCCGACACAATTTATCCATGTTCAAAGGTTGTTCTCGTAGAAAACCATAAGCTAGATAATCTAATATTTCTTCACTCCATTCAGGCACCGTGTCTAGTTTGAACAATCAAGCATCTGGGAGGTCATCATCAACACCATTTGTTGGTTCCCCAATTGGAATTCTCGACATATGATCGGCCAACATATGTTGTGTTCCCTTTCTCACCCGGGATCTCGAAGTCAAATTCCAATAGTAATAACAACCAGCATGTGATTCGTCCCATGGTGCAAGGCTTATTCACCAAGTATATAAACCCTGATGGTCCACAAAGAATACGTTTTTTTTTTTGCCAATAGGTAATGTCGATACTTCTTGACAGCATAAAGCATGGCCAAACCCTCTTGTTCTGTGGTGGTATAATTTACCTTTACATCATTCAGTTGGTGACTAGCGAAGGAAACTGGGTTGTCCAATTTGAACTCACCAAGCTGTGCCAATACGCATCCTGTAGCAAAGTTTGATGCATCAATGTGCACATGGCATATAAGATCCCAGTTGGGTGGTCTCAGAATAGTGCACGCGCTAGTGCTGGCTTCAATCTATCATATGCATCTTGGCATTCTTCATTCCATTCAGAGACAATGAGTAGCCTATATAATGGTCTGGCAATTCTAGCATAAAATACACCTTTGCATCATTCAGTGGCGACTAGCGAAGGAAACTGGGTAGTCCAATTTGAACTCACCAAGCTGTGCCAATACGCATCCTGTAGCGAAGTTTGATGCATCAATGTGTACATGGAATATAAGATCCCAGTTGGGTGGTCTCAGAATAGTGCACTGGCTAGTGCTGGCTTCAATTTATCATATGCATCTTGGCATTCTTCATTCCATTCAAAGACAATGAGGAGCCTATATAATGGTCTGTCAATTCTAGCATAAAATACTATGAAGTGGAGATAATACCCAATGTGGCCCATAAACCTTTGTACACCTTTGTAATTAGTGGGTGGGGATAGTTCCAAGATCAATTTGACTTTGCTTTCCTTTGTGGAGATACCGTTCTTAATGACAATGTGTCCTAAGATCACACGGTGTTTGGCATTTCAAAGGCTTTAAGGATATACAATTCGATCGACATCACTCAAACATCTTTCTTGAGCAAGCCAAATGGTCTGACCATCGTAAGTGTGCACACATAGATCATCAATGAATACCTCCAACCACTTTTGTAAGTAGTCTCTCAAGGCTGTGCACATCAATCGTTGGAACGTTGTTGGGGCATTGGTGAGACCAAAAGGCAGAACCTTGTAAGCAAAAGTCTCCCACATTGTATTGAAGGCCGTTTTATGCTAGTCTTCGGGTGCTATAGAAACTTGATTGTAACTTGAAAATCCATCTAAGAAGTTGTAAGCTTCTTCACCAACTACTCTTTCCAAAACGTGTTCCGTGTAAGGTAGTGGGTAATGGTCCTTTCCTAGTAGCTGCATTGACATTTTTTAGATCGACACAGACCCTAAGTTTCCCATTCTTCTTTGGCACTATCACGATTGGTGATAGCCAATCGGTGTGTTCTATCTCATAGATGAAATCAACAGTAATGAGTTTATCAATTCCTTCTTATAATTGTTGCATATTTAGGATTCATCTGGTATGGTTTTGGCTTTGTTGGCCTTGATCCTTCCATGATTGGAATCGTGTGTTGTACCACTTCAAATGGTACGCCTTTCATCTCTTTGTAGTTTCAGAAGAAACAACCTTAAACTCCTTAAGGAGAGCAACAAGTTCCTTTTCCTCAGCTGGAGTCAAGTCTTTAACGATATAAACAGGCTTGGTTTCCTCCCAGGGCTCTGCAATATCGGTTTCCTTGACCTTAGCTGGGCCATTGTACGATGTGGATAAACCAGCTTCTTTAACTCTTTTGGCCGTCGTCAATTGGACCGCTTTTCGTTCATCAATTGGGTATGTCTTGAAATGGTCTGGCACTGAGAGTAGGTCTGGCCCAAATAGCTTAGTTTTGGGCCACATGATGGTCTCTTCTTCCTGCTTATTATAATTGTGGCATATTTAGGATTCATCTGGTATGGTTTTTGCTTGGTTGGCCTTTCTCCTTCCATGATTGGGATCGTGTGATGTACCACTTCAGATGGTACACGCTTCATCCTCTTTGTTGTTTCAGAAGAAACAACCTTAAACTCCTTAAGGAGAGCAACAAGTTCCTTTTCCTCAGCTGGAGTCAAGTCTTTAGCGATATAAACAGGCTTGGTTTCCTCCCCC
Source organism: Cibotium barometz (assembly GCF_041138505.1). Classification (NCBI taxonomy): domain Eukaryota; kingdom Viridiplantae; phylum Streptophyta; class Polypodiopsida; order Cyatheales; family Cibotiaceae; genus Cibotium; species Cibotium barometz. The sequence continues at coordinate 23,777,931 of NC_141074.1, read as the reverse complement.
ATGGCTTTGTAATATCAATTTCCTTGACCTTAGCTAGGCCATTGTACGATGTGGATAAACCAGCTTCTTTAACTCTTTTGGCCGCCGTCAATTGGACCGCTTTTCGTTCATCAATTGGGTATGTCTTGAAATGGTCTGGCACTGAGAGTAGGTCTGGCCCAAATAGCTTAGTTTTGGGCCACATGATGGTCTCTTCTTCCTGCTTATTATAATTGTGGCATATTTAGGATTCATCTGGTATGGTTTTTGCTTGGTTGGTCTTTATCCTTCCATGATTGGGATCGTGTGATGTACCACTTCAGATGGTACACCCTTCATCTCTTTGTTGTTTCAGAAGAAACAACCTTAAACTCCTTAAGGAGAGCAACAAGTTCCTTTTCCTCAGCTTGAGTCGTCTTTAGCGATATAAACAGGCTTGGTTTCCTCCCCCATGGCTCTGTAATATCAATTTCCTTGACCTTAGCTAGGCCATTGTACGATGTGGATAAACCAGGTTCTTTAACTCTTTTGGCCGTCAATTGGACCACTTTTCGTTCATCAATTGGGTATGTCTTGAAATGGTATGGCACTGAGAGTAGGTCTGGCCCAAATAGCTTAGTTTTGGGCCACATGATGGTCTCTTCTTCCTGCTTATTATAATTGTGGCATATTTAGGATTCATCTGGTATGGTTTTTGCTTGGTTGGCCTTTATCCTTCCATGATTGCGATCGTGTGATGTACCACTTCAGATGGTATGCCCTTCATCTCTTTGTTGTTTCAGAAGAAACAACCTTAAACTCCTTAAGGAGAGCAACAAGTTCCTTTTTCTCAGCTGGAGTTAAGTCTTTAGCGATATAAAGAGGCCTGGTTTCCTCCCATGGCTCTGCAATATCAATTTCCTTGACCTTAGCTGGGCCATCGTACGATGTGGATAAACCAACATCTTTAACTCTTTTGGCCGTCAATTGGACCACTTTTCGTTCGTCAATTGGGTACGTCTTGAAATGGTCTGGCACTGAGAGTAGGTCTGGCCCAAATAGCTTAGTTTTGGGCCACATGATGGTCTCTTCTTCCTGCTTATAGGTGACCAAGTTGCCCTAGCTTGCGTGACTCCCGAAGTCTCCTTGACTTTCGGTTCAGAAGTAGCGGAGGTCGACATCTGTAATAATGATAAGAAAGTCAGTCATACTAACTGGTGAGAGAATGTGGTCATTGTCTCTTTTTCTTTCTTTCTTTTTTTTGTTAAAATGAATGTGTGTGTGTTATTCCATGAGAAGGGTGTTAGTGCGGTGTGCAATAACAAGGTATGGGTCTACATGCAAAAAGGTGCAAACCGTGAGATAGCACTACCGCCAACTGCACCCACCAAAATAAAAGAGCTGGACAAAGTTAAGGAGAAAAGAAGAGAAAAGCTTCTCACGGTTTTAGCTACCTCACGAGTTTCGAACCCTGCTATCTCACGGGAAAAATTCTTCACTGTGTTGAATCGACTTCTTCCTCGGAACCAATTTTTGTGTTTTCCTAGCATTTAGTTGGAAAATGTTCTTGGTTGCTCTTACTATCTATGTTTCTAAAGGTATTTGCAGTACTGAACTTTGGGTGGGATTTTGGCACCCATATTGTTGTATTACTCTGGTAATAGCCTTGTGCAGCTAGTAAACCCCTTCGAATCCATTGCTTTTGAGTGCCTTGTGGATAGTGGCTTCGTTTGCAATATTGCTACGCTAACATTGGAAGGCCATCTCTATCCCTTGTCTGTAGCTCAAACTTTTTACCTTGATTCCTCAATTACTCCTTTTGCATCACAGTATATATGGGCTTGGAGTTGATTCTAATGCACCCACTGCTGAATTACTAGTGACTTTGGTTGTTTTTTGCATAGGGACTATGGAGTTGATGCTTTCTCTAGTACGTGAGCTACTTTCTTTGGCATTGGTGTTTCCATACCATCAATCATAGCCTGCTTTCCCTTGTTTTTTGGCTCCATAAGGACACGATAATGATATTATTTCCCTCGTCAAGTTATGCAGCTCTCTTTTTTCATTGGATATCACGATTACTGGTGCAAATCTAGGATCGTCCAAGGATGATTTCTTCCTCCATAGATCCTACAGGCTTATATAACAAACACCATTCCAACCAAAGGGATTATTTCTGATGGAAATATTAACACTTTGAAATCCCACAGCTTTGGTAATTGACAAGTGCACACTTCGTACTTGTGCATTGTCGACCTCAAGGTAAGACTTTATCTAGAGGTTCTCGTGTCTCATAAGAGATCAAATTATGACTTGATCCCCTATGGATTAATGCAATGCTTGTTGCATGAATTTTAGGTAGTAGAGACTTTCACACAGTTGTGCTGGCTCAATGTCCAGGTTATCCTCATCAAGGAGGGTTAGCGAAGCCATGTTCATATGCAATACTCTCTCTTGGAGTCTCTGTTTGGCCTTGCCCTCTCTTGCCTTGGCTTCTTCCTGAGCTCGAGCTCGCTTGGATTTTTCCTTGGCTAGCTCATTTCGTTGTTTTAATACATGCTCTTGCATGAGCATTTCTTGGGTCAGTGGTTCGTAATCCTTTTTAAGTTTGCTTTCATTGATGTAACCCTGTATTTGCACACCATCAATAGTTTCAATCATGACTGACCTTTGAGGCACATGTGATTTTTGACACTTAGAAAGGTCCTAATCCTCCATACTTGAGTTGTTTTTTTCTAGTGCTTCCCTGACATGAGGACGAGGTCCCTTGTTTTTAGTTCTTTTTGTTTCAGGTTATTGTCAAACCAACGCTTCCTTCACAATTTTTCAACCATAAGACCATGTGATGCAATTAGTTGGGTTTCATCAAGTTTCTCTAAGTCAACCAACCTTTCAGCTAATGCATTCTTTGTTAATCGTTCTTGCACCGCAATTTGCAGGCTTGGAACTAAGTAGTCCATAGGCATTATAGCCTCAATGCCATAAGCTAAATGGAAGGGAGTATATCCCGTCGCTACCTTATACGAAGTTCAATATGCCCATAGAGCTGCAGTTAGCTTATGTTCCCAATCCGTGCGACTTGCTTCTAAAGTTTTTGTCAAGATAGTACACAAAATCTTATTTGTACTCTCCGCTTGACCATTTGCTTATGGATAATAAGGGGATGACTTCCGGTGGACTACAAGGAATCCAGCAAGTAAGTGATCAATCACCTCATTAATGAAATGTGAACCGCGATCACTCACTAATTCCAATGGGCAACGGATTCTTGAAATGATTTGTTCATATAAGAACTTAGCCATCTTTTGTGCATCAACTCGCTTAGAGACTTTTTCTTCTGCCCATTTCGTGAAATAGTCTGTGGCCACGATCACATATCGGACTTGTGATGGATGTGCAACTAGACTAATGGGTCCAACAAAATCAATTCCCTATTTCTCAAAAGATTCTTACAATCACAGGGGGGTAAGTTGCATCCTGTCTCTTTGTTGTGGAATAGCAAATGGTTGACACTCTTTGCATCTTTTACAAACTCCATAGCATCCCCGAATAATGTAGGCCACCATAGTCCTGCTTGAAGCACCTTGTGAGCTGTAATTTTCCCAGAGCGAAGTGTCCTCCAATCATTCTTGAGAGTGCTTTATCTAATATTGTGACAAATTTGTCTTCCCGCACACATCTCCTTAAGACATTGTCCTTACCTAGCTTGTATAATTCACCAGCAATCAATTGATAAGGTGCAGCCAGCTTAATAAGCCGACACAATTTATCCATGTTCAAAGGTTGTTCTCGTAGAAAACCATAAGCTAGATAATCTAATATTTCTTCACTCCATTCAGGCACCGTGTCTAGTTTGAACAATCAAGCATCTGGGAGGTCATCATCAACACCATTTGTTGGTTCCCCAATTGGAATTCTCGACATATGATCGGCCAACATATGTTGTGTTCCCTTTCTCACCCGGGATCTCGAAGTCAAATTCCAATAGTAATAACAACCAGCATGTGATTCGTCCCATGGTGCAAGGCTTATTCACCAAGTATATAAACCCTGATGGTCCACAAAGAATACGTTTTTTTTTTTTGCCAATAGGTAATGTCGATACTTCTTGACAGCATAAAGCATGGCCAAACCCTCTTGTTCTGTGGTGGTATAATTTACCTTTACATCATTCAGTTGGTGACTAGCGAAGGAAACTGGGTTGTCCAATTTGAACTCACCAAGCTGTGCCAATACGCATCCTGTAGCAAAGTTTGATGCATCAATGTGCACATGGCATATAAGATCCCAGTTGGGTGGTCTCAGAATAGTGCACGCGCTAGTGCTGGCTTCAATCTATCATATGCATCTTGGCATTCTTCATTCCATTCAGAGACAATGAGTAGCCTATATAATGGTCTGGCAATTCTAGCATAAAATACACCTTTGCATCATTCAGTGGCGACTAGCGAAGGAAACTGGGTAGTCCAATTTGAACTCACCAAGCTGTGCCAATACGCATCCTGTAGCGAAGTTTGATGCATCAATGTGTACATGGAATATAAGATCCCAGTTGGGTGGTCTCAGAATAGTGCACTGGCTAGTGCTGGCTTCAATTTATCATATGCATCTTGGCATTCTTCATTCCATTCAAAGACAATGAGGAGCCTATATAATGGTCTGTCAATTCTAGCATAAAATACTATGAAGTGGAGATAATACCCAATGTGGCCCATAAACCTTTGTACACCTTTGTAATTAGTGGGTGGGGATAGTTCCAAGATCAATTTGACTTTGCTTTCCTTTGTGGAGATACCGTTCTTAATGACAATGTGTCCTAAGATCACACGGTGTTTGGCATTTCAAAGGCTTTAAGGATATACAATTCGATCGACATCACTCAAACATCTTTCTTGAGCAAGCCAAATGGTCTGACCATCGTAAGTGTGCGCACATAGATCATCAATGAATACCTCCAACCACTTTTGTAAGTAGTCTCTCAAGGCTGTGCACATCAATCGTTGGAACGTTGTTGGGGCATTGGTGAGACCAAAAGGCAGAACCTTGTAAGCAAAAGTCTCCCACATTGTATTGAAGGCCGTTTTATGCTAGTCTTCGGGTGCTATAGAAACTTGATTGTAACTTGAAAATCCATCTAAGAAGTTGTAAGCTTCTTCACCAACTACTCTTTCCAAAACGTGTTCCGTGTAAGGTAGTGGGTAATGGTCCTTTCCTAGTAGCTGCATTGACATTTTTTAGATCGACACAGACCCTAAGTTTCCCATTCTTCTTTGGCACTATCACGATTGGTGATAGCCAATCGGTGTGTTCTATCTCATAGATGAAATCAACAGTAATGAGTTTATCAATTCCTTCTTATAATTGTTGCATATTTAGGATTCATCTGGTATGGTTTTGGCTTTGTTGGCCTTGATCCTTCCATGATTGGAATCGTGTGTTGTACCACTTCAAATGGTACGCCTTTCATCTCTTTGTAGTTTCAGAAGAAACAACCTTAAACTCCTTAAGGAGAGCAACAAGTTCCTTTTCCTCAGCTGGAGTCAAGTCTTTAACGATATAAACAGGCTTGGTTTCCTCCCAGGGCTCTGCAATATCGGTTTCCTTGACCTTAGCTGGGCCATTGTACGATGTGGATAAACCAGCTTCTTTAACTCTTTTGGCCGTCGTCAATTGGACCGCTTTTCGTTCATCAATTGGGTATGTCTTGAAATGGTCTGGCACTGAGAGTAGGTCTGGCCCAAATAGCTTAGTTTTGGGCCACATGATGGTCTCTTCTTCCTGCTTATTATAATTGTGGCATATTTAGGATTCATCTGGTATGGTTTTTGCTTGGTTGGCCTTTCTCCTTCCATGATTGGGATCGTGTGATGTACCACTTCAGATGGTACACGCTTCATCCTCTTTGTTGTTTCAGAAGAAACAACCTTAAACTCCTTAAGGAGAGCAACAAGTTCCTTTTCCTCAGCTGGAGTCAAGTCTTTAGCGATATAAACAGGCTTGGTTTCCTCCCCCATGGCTTTGTAATATCAATTTCCTTGACCTTAGCTAGGCCATTGTACGATGTGGATAAACCAGCTTCTTTAACTCTTTTGGCCGCCGTCAATTGGACCGCTTTTCGTTCATCAATTGGGTATGTCTTGAAATGGTCTGGCACTGAGAGTAGGTCTGGCCCAAATAGCTTAGTTTTGGGCCACATGATGGTCTCTTCTTCCTGCTTATTATAATTGTGGCATATTTAGGATTCATCTGGTATGGTTTTTGCTTGGTTGGTCTTTATCCTTCCATGATTGGGATCGTGTGATGTACCACTTCAGATGGTACACCCTTCATCTCTTTGTTGTTTCAGAAGAAACAACCTTAAACTCCTTAAGGAGAGCAACAAGTTCCTTTTCCTCAGCTTGAGTCGTCTTTAGCGATATAAACAGGCTTGGTTTCCTCCCCCATGGCTCTGTAATATCAATTTCCTTGACCTTAGCTAGGCCATTGTACGATGTGGATAAACCAGGTTCTTTAACTCTTTTGGCCGTCAATTGGACCACTTTTCGTTCATCAATTGGGTATGTCTTGAAATGGTATGGCACTGAGAGTAGGTCTGGCCCAAATAGCTTAGTTTTGGGCCACATGATGGTCTCTTCTTCCTGCTTATTATAATTGTGGCATATTTAGGATTCATCTGGTATGGTTTTTGCTTGGTTGGCCTTTATCCTTCCATGATTGCGATCGTGTGATGTACCACTTCAGATGGTATGCCCTTCATCTCTTTGTTGTTTCAGAAGAAACAACCTTAAACTCCTTAAGGAGAGCAACAAGTTCCTTTTTCTCAGCTGGAGTTAAGTCTTTAGCGATATAAAGAGGCCTGGTTTCCTCCCATGGCTCTGCAATATCAATTTCCTTGACCTTAGCTGGGCCATCGTACGATGTGGATAAACCAACATCTTTAACTCTTTTGGCCGTCAATTGGACCACTTTTCGTTCGTCAATTGGGTACGTCTTGAAATGGTCTGGCACTGAGAGTAGGTCTGGCCCAAATAGCTTAGTTTTGGGCCACATGATGGTCTCTTCTTCCTGCTTATAGGTGACCAAGTTGCCCTAGCTTGCGTGACTCCCGAAGTCTCCTTGACTTTCGGTTCAGAAGTAGCGGAGGTCGACATCTGTAATAATGATAAGAAAGTCAGTCATACTAACTGGTGAGAGAATGTGGTCATTGTCTCTTTTTCTTTCTTTCTTTTTTTTGTTAAAATGAATGTGTGTGTGTTATTCCATGAGAAGGGTGTTAGTGCGGTGTGCAATAACAAGGTATGGGTCTACATGCAAAAAGGTGCAAACCGTGAGATAGCACTACCGCCAACTGCACCCACCAAAATAAAAGAGCTGGACAAAGTTAAGGAGAAAAGAAGAGAAAAGCTTCTCACGGTTTTAGCTACCTCACGAGTTTCGAACCCTGCTATCTCACGGGAAAAATTCTTCACTGTGTTGAATCGACTTCTTCCTCGGAACCAATTTTTGTGTTTTCCTAGCATTTAGTTGGAAAATGTTCTTGGTTGCTCTTACTATCTATGTTTCTAAAGGTATTTGCAGTACTGAACTTTGGGTGGGATTTTGGCACCCATATTGTTGTATTACTCTGGTAATAGCCTTGTGCAGCTAGTAAACCCCTTCGAATCCATTGCTTTTGAGTGCCTTGTGGATAGTGGCTTCGTTTGCAATATTGCTACGCTAACATTGGAAGGCCATCTCTATCCCTTGTCTGTAGCTCAAACTTTTTACCTTGATTCCTCAATTACTCCTTTTGCATCACAGTATATATGGGCTTGGAGTTGATTCTAATGCACCCACTGCTGAATTACTAGTGACTTTGGTTGTTTTTTGCATAGGGACTATGGAGTTGATGCTTTCTCTAGTACGTGAGCTACTTTCTTTGGCATTGGTGTTTCCATACCATCAATCATAGCCTGCTTTCCCTTGTTTTTTGGCTCCATAAGGACACGATAATGATATTATTTCCCTCGTCAAGTTATGCAGCTCTCTTTTTTCATTGGATATCACGATTACTGGTGCAAATCTAGGATCGTCCAAGGATGATTTCTTCCTCCATAGATCCTACAGGCTTATATAACAAACACCATTCCAACCAAAGGGATTATTTCTGATGGAAATATTAACACTTTGAAATCCCACAGCTTTGGTAATTGACAAGTGCACACTTCGTACTTGTGCATTGTCGACCTCAAGGTAAGACTTTATCTAGAGGTTCTCGTGTCTCATAAGAGATCAAATTATGACTTGATCCCCTATGGATTAATGCAATGCTTGTTGCATGAATTTTAGGTAGTAGAGACTTTCACACAGTTGTGCTGGCTCAATGTCCAGGTTATCCTCATCAAGGAGGGTTAGCGAAGCCATGTTCATATGCAATACTCTCTCTTGGAGTCTCTGTTTGGCCTTGCCCTCTCTTGCCTTGGCTTCTTCCTGAGCTCGAGCTCGCTTGGATTTTTCCTTGGCTAGCTCATTTCGTTGTTTTAATACATGCTCTTGCATGAGCATTTCTTGGGTCAGTGGTTCGTAATCCTTTTTAAGTTTGCTTTCATTGATGTAACCCTGTATTTGCACACCATCAATAGTTTCAATCATGACTGACCTTTGAGGCACATGTGATTTTTGACACTTAGAAAGGTCCTAATCCTCCATACTTGAGTTGTTTTTTTCTAGTGCTTCCCTGACATGAGGACGAGGTCCCTTGTTTTTAGTTCTTTTTGTTTCAGGTTATTGTCAAACCAACGCTTCCTTCACAATTTTTCAACCATAAGACCATGTGATGCAATTAGTTGGGTTTCATCAAGTTTCTCTAAGTCAACCAACCTTTCAGCTAATGCATTCTTTGTTAATCGTTCTTGCACCGCAATTTGCAGGCTTGGAACTAAGTAGTCCATAGGCATTATAGCCTCAATGCCATAAGCTAAATGGAAGGGAGTATATCCCGTCGCTACCTTATACGAAGTTCAATATGCCCATAGAGCTGCAGTTAGCTTATGTTCCCAATCCGTGCGACTTGCTTCTAAAGTTTTTGTCAAGATAGTACACAAAATCTTATTTGTACTCTCCGCTTGACCATTTGCTTATGGATAATAAGGGGATGACTTCCGGTGGACTACAAGGAATCCAGCAAGTAAGTGATCAATCACCTCATTAATGAAATGTGAACCGCGATCACTCACTAATTCCAATGGGCAACGGATTCTTGAAATGATTTGTTCATATAAGAACTTAGCCATCTTTTGTGCATCAACTCGCTTAGAGACTTTTTCTTCTGCCCATTTCGTGAAATAGTCTGTGGCCACGATCACATATCGGACTTGTGATGGATGTGCAACTAGACTAATGGGTCCAACAAAATCAATTCCCTATTTCTCAAAAGATTCTTACAATCACAGGGGGGTAAGTTGCATCCTGTCTCTTTGTTGTGGAATAGCAAATGGTTGACACTCTTTGCATCTTTTACAAACTCCATAGCATCCCCGAATAATGTAGGCCACCATAGTCCTGCTTGAAGCACCTTGTGAGCTGTAATTTTCCCAGAGCGAAGTGTCCTCCAATCATTCTTGAGAGTGCTTTATCTAATATTGTGACAAATTTGTCTTCCCGCACACATCTCCTTAAGACATTGTCCTTACCTAGCTTGTATAATTCACCAGCAATCAATTGATAAGGTGCAGCCAGCTTAATAAGCCGACACAATTTATCCATGTTCAAAGGTTGTTCTCGTAGAAAACCATAAGCTAGATAATCTAATATTTCTTCACTCCATTCAGGCACCGTGTCTAGTTTGAACAATCAAGCATCTGGGAGGTCATCATCAACACCATTTGTTGGTTCCCCAATTGGAATTCTCGACATATGATCGGCCAACATATGTTGTGTTCCCTTTCTCACCCGGGATCTCGAAGTCAAATTCCAATAGTAATAACAACCAGCATGTGATTCGTCCCATGGTGCAAGGCTTATTCACCAAGTATATAAACCCTGATGGTCCACAAAGAATACGTTTTTTTTTTTTGCCAATAGGTAATGTCGATACTTCTTGACAGCATAAAGCATGGCCAAACCCTCTTGTTCTGTGGTGGTATAATTTACCTTTACATCATTCAGTTGGTGACTAGCGAAGGAAACTGGGTTGTCCAATTTGAACTCACCAAGCTGTGCCAATACGCATCCTGTAGCAAAGTTTGATGCATCAATGTGCACATGGCATATAAGATCCCAGTTGGGTGGTCTCAGAATAGTGCACGCGCTAGTGCTGGCTTCAATCTATCATATGCATCTTGGCATTCTTCATTCCATTCAGAGACAATGAGTAGCCTATATAATGGTCTGGCAATTCTAGCATAAAATACACCTTTGCATCATTCAGTGGCGACTAGCGAAGGAAACTGGGTAGTCCAATTTGAACTCACCAAGCTGTGCCAATACGCATCCTGTAGCGAAGTTTGATGCATCAATGTGTACATGGAATATAAGATCCCAGTTGGGTGGTCTCAGAATAGTGCACTGGCTAGTGCTGGCTTCAATTTATCATATGCATCTTGGCATTCTTCATTCCATTCAAAGACAATGAGGAGCCTATATAATGGTCTGTCAATTCTAGCATAAAATACTATGAAGTGGAGATAATACCCAATGTGGCCCATAAACCTTTGTACACCTTTGTAATTAGTGGGTGGGGATAGTTCCAAGATCAATTTGACTTTGCTTTCCTTTGTGGAGATACCGTTCTTAATGACAATGTGTCCTAAGATCACACGGTGTTTGGCATTTCAAAGGCTTTAAGGATATACAATTCGATCGACATCACTCAAACATCTTTCTTGAGCAAGCCAAATGGTCTGACCATCGTAAGTGTGCGCACATAGATCATCAATGAATACCTCCAACCACTTTTGTAAGTAGTCTCTCAAGGCTGTGCACATCAATCGTTGGAACGTTGTTGGGGCATTGGTGAGACCAAAAGGCAGAACCTTGTAAGCAAAAGTCTCCCACATTGTATTGAAGGCCGTTTTATGCTAGTCTTCGGGTGCTATAGAAACTTGATTGTAACTTGAAAATCCATCTAAGAAGTTGTAAGCTTCTTCACCAACTACTCTTTCCAAAACGTGTTCCGTGTAAGGTAGTGGGTAATGGTCCTTTCCTAGTAGCTGCATTGACATTTTTTAGATCGACACAGACCCTAAGTTTCCCATTCTTCTTTGGCACTATCACGATTGGTGATAGCCAATCGGTGTGTTCTATCTCATAGATGAAATCAACAGTAATGAGTTTATCAATTCCTTCTTATAATTGTTGCATATTTAGGATTCATCTGGTATGGTTTTGGCTTTGTTGGCCTTGATCCTTCCATGATTGGAATCGTGTGTTGTACCACTTCAAATGGTACGCCTTTCATCTCTTTGTAGTTTCAGAAGAAACAACCTTAAACTCCTTAAGGAGAGCAACAAGTTCCTTTTCCTCAGCTGGAGTCAAGTCTTTAACGATATAAACAGGCTTGGTTTCCTCCCAGGGCTCTGCAATATCGGTTTCCTTGACCTTAGCTGGGCCATTGTACGATGTGGATAAACCAGCTTCTTTAACTCTTTTGGCCGTCGTCAATTGGACCGCTTTTCGTTCATCAATTGGGTATGTCTTGAAATGGTCTGGCACTGAGAGTAGGTCTGGCCCAAATAGCTTAGTTTTGGGCCACATGATGGTCTCTTCTTCCTGCTTATTATAATTGTGGCATATTTAGGATTCATCTGGTATGGTTTTTGCTTGGTTGGCCTTTCTCCTTCCATGATTGGGATCGTGTGATGTACCACTTCAGATGGTACACGCTTCATCCTCTTTGTTGTTTCAGAAGAAACAACCTTAAACTCCTTAAGGAGAGCAACAAGTTCCTTTTCCTCAGCTGGAGTCAAGTCTTTAGCGATATAAACAGGCTTGGTTTCCTCCCCCATGGCTTTGTAATATCAATTTCCTTGACCTTAGCTAGGCCATTGTACGATGTGGATAAACCAGCTTCTTTAACTCTTTTGGCCGCCGTCAATTGGACCGCTTTTCGTTCATCAATTGGGTATGTCTTGAAATGGTCTGGCACTGAGAGTAGGTCTGGCCCAAATAGCTTAGTTTTGGGCCACATGATGGTCTCTTCTTCCTGCTTATTATAATTGTGGCATATTTAGGATTCATCTGGTATGGTTTTTGCTTGGTTGGTCTTTATCCTTCCATGATTGGGATCGTGTGATGTACCACTTCAGATGGTACACCCTTCATCTCTTTGTTGTTTCAGAAGAAACAACCTTAAACTCCTTAAGGAGAGCAACAAGTTCCTTTTCCTCAGCTTGAGTCGTCTTTAGCGATATAAACAGGCTTGGTTTCCTCCCCCATGGCTCTGTAATATCAATTTCCTTGACCTTAGCTAGGCCATTGTACGATGTGGATAAACCAGGTTCTTTAACTCTTTTGGCCGTCAATTGGACCACTTTTCGTTCATCAATTGGGTATGTCTTGAAATGGTATGGCACTGAGAGTAGGTCTGGCCCAAATAGCTTAGTTTTGGGCCACATGATGGTCTCTTCTTCCTGCTTATTATAATTGTGGCATATTTAGGATTCATCTGGTATGGTTTTTGCTTGGTTGGCCTTTATCCTTCCATGATTGCGATCGTGTGATGTACCACTTCAGATGGTATGCCCTTCATCTCTTTGTTGTTTCAGAAGAAACAACCTTAAACTCCTTAAGGAGAGCAACAAGTTCCTTTTTCTCAGCTGGAGTTAAGTCTTTAGCGATATAAAGAGGCCTGGTTTCCTCCCATGGCTCTGCAATATCAATTTCCTTGACCTTAGCTGGGCCATCGTACGATGTGGATAAACCAACATCTTTAACTCTTTTGGCCGTCAATTGGACCACTTTTCGTTCGTCAATTGGGTACGTCTTGAAATGGTCTGGCACTGAGAGTAGGTCTGGCCCAAATAGCTTAGTTTTGGGCCACATGATGGTCTCTTCTTCCTGCTTATAGGTGACCAAGTTGCCCTAGCTTGCGTGACTCCCGAAGTCTCCTTGACTTTCGGTTCAGAAGTAGCGGAGGTCGACATCTGTAATAATGATAAGAAAGTCAGTCATACTAACTGGTGAGAGAATGTGGTCATTGTCTCTTTTTCTTTCTTTCTTTTTTTTGTTAAAATGAATGTGTGTGTGTTATTCCATGAGAAGGGTGTTAGTGCGGTGTGCAATAACAAGGTATGGGTCTACATGCAAAAAGGTGCAAACCGTGAGATAGCACTACCGCCAACTGCACCCACCAAAATAAAAGAGCTGGACAAAGTTAAGGAGAAAAGAAGAGAAAAGCTTCTCACGGTTTTAGCTACCTCACGAGTTTCGAACCCTGCTATCTCACGGGAAAAATTCTTCACTGTGTTGAATCGACTTCTTCCTCGGAACCAATTTTTGTGTTTTCCTAGCATTTAGTTGGAAAATGTTCTTGGTTGCTCTTACTATCTATGTTTCTAAAGGTATTTGCAGTACTGAACTTTGGGTGGGATTTTGGCACCCATATTGTTGTATTACTCTGGTAATAGCCTTGTGCAGCTAGTAAACCCCTTCGAATCCATTGCTTTTGAGTGCCTTGTGGATAGTGGCTTCGTTTGCAATATTGCTACGCTAACATTGGAAGGCCATCTCTATCCCTTGTCTGTAGCTCAAACTTTTTACCTTGATTCCTCAATTACTCCTTTTGCATCACAGTATATATGGGCTTGGAGTTGATTCTAATGCACCCACTGCTGAATTACTAGTGACTTTGGTTGTTTTTTGCATAGGGACTATGGAGTTGATGCTTTCTCTAGTACGTGAGCTACTTTCTTTGGCATTGGTGTTTCCATACCATCAATCATAGCCTGCTTTCCCTTGTTTTTTGGCTCCATAAGGACACGATAATGATATTATTTCCCTCGTCAAGTTATGCAGCTCTCTTTTTTCATTGGATATCACGATTACTGGTGCAAATCTAGGATCGTCCAAGGATGATTTCTTCCTCCATAGATCCTACAGGCTTATATAACAAACACCATTCCAACCAAAGGGATTATTTCTGATGGAAATATTAACACTTTGAAATCCCACAGCTTTGGTAATTGACAAGTGCACACTTCGTACTTGTGCATTGTCGACCTCAAGGTAAGACTTTATCTAGAGGTTCTCGTGTCTCATAAGAGATCAAATTATGACTTGATCCCCTATGGATTAATGCAATGCTTGTTGCATGAATTTTAGGTAGTAGAGACTTTCACACAGTTGTGCTGGCTCAATGTCCAGGTTATCCTCATCAAGGAGGGTTAGCGAAGCCATGTTCATATGCAATACTCTCTCTTGGAGTCTCTGTTTGGCCTTGCCCTCTCTTGCCTTGGCTTCTTCCTGAGCTCGAGCTCGCTTGGATTTTTCCTTGGCTAGCTCATTTCGTTGTTTTAATACATGCTCTTGCATGAGCATTTCTTGGGTCAGTGGTTCGTAATCCTTTTTAAGTTTGCTTTCATTGATGTAACCCTGTATTTGCACACCATCAATAGTTTCAATCATGACTGACCTTTGAGGCACATGTGATTTTTGACACTTAGAAAGGTCCTAATCCTCCATACTTGAGTTGTTTTTTTCTAGTGCTTCCCTGACATGAGGACGAGGTCCCTTGTTTTTAGTTCTTTTTGTTTCAGGTTATTGTCAAACCAACGCTTCCTTCACAATTTTTCAACCATAAGACCATGTGATGCAATTAGTTGGGTTTCATCAAGTTTCTCTAAGTCAACCAACCTTTCAGCTAATGCATTCTTTGTTAATCGTTCTTGCACCGCAATTTGCAGGCTTGGAACTAAGTAGTCCATAGGCATTATAGCCTCAATGCCATAAGCTAAATGGAAGGGAGTATATCCCGTCGCTACCTTATACGAAGTTCAATATGCCCATAGAGCTGCAGTTAGCTTATGTTCCCAATCCGTGCGACTTGCTTCTAAAGTTTTTGTCAAGATAGTACACAAAATCTTATTTGTACTCTCCGCTTGACCATTTGCTTATGGATAATAAGGGGATGACTTCCGGTGGACTACAAGGAATCCAGCAAGTAAGTGATCAATCACCTCATTAATGAAATGTGAACCGCGATCACTCACTAATTCCAATGGGCAACGGATTCTTGAAATGATTTGTTCATATAAGAACTTAGCCATCTTTTGTGCATCAACTCGCTTAGAGACTTTTTCTTCTGCCCATTTCGTGAAATAGTCTGTGGCCACGATCACATATCGGACTTGTGATGGATGTGCAACTAGACTAATGGGTCCAACAAAATCAATTCCCTATTTCTCAAAAGATTCTTACAATCACAGGGGGGTAAGTTGCATCCTGTCTCTTTGTTGTGGAATAGCAAATGGTTGACACTCTTTGCATCTTTTACAAACTCCATAGCATCCCCGAATAATGTAGGCCACCATAGTCCTGCTTGAAGCACCTTGTGAGCTGTAATTTTCCCAGAGCGAAGTGTCCTCCAATCATTCTTGAGAGTGCTTTATCTAATATTGTGACAAATTTGTCTTCCCGCACACATCTCCTTAAGACATTGTCCTTACCTAGCTTGTATAATTCACCAGCAATCAATTGATAAGGTGCAGCCAGCTTAATAAGCCGACACAATTTATCCATGTTCAAAGGTTGTTCTCGTAGAAAACCATAAGCTAGATAATCTAATATTTCTTCACTCCATTCAGGCACCGTGTCTAGTTTGAACAATCAAGCATCTGGGAGGTCATCATCAACACCATTTGTTGGTTCCCCAATTGGAATTCTCGACATATGATCGGCCAACATATGTTGTGTTCCCTTTCTCACCCGGGATCTCGAAGTCAAATTCCAATAGTAATAACAACCAGCATGTGATTCGTCCCATGGTGCAAGGCTTATTCACCAAGTATATAAACCCTGATGGTCCACAAAGAATACGTTTTTTTTTTTTTTGCCAATAGGTAATGTCGATACTTCTTGACAGCATAAAGCATGGCCAAACCCTCTTGTTCTGTGGTGGTATAATTTACCTTTACATCATTCAGTTGGTGACTAGCGAAGGAAACTGGGTTGTCCAATTTGAACTCACCAAGCTGTGCCAATACGCATCCTGTAGCAAAGTTTGATGCATCAATGTGCACATGGCATATAAGATCCCAGTTGGGTGGTCTCAGAATAGTGCACGCGCTAGTGCTGGCTTCAATCTATCATATGCATCTTGGCATTCTTCATTCCATTCAGAGACAATGAGTAGCCTATATAATGGTCTGGCAATTCTAGCATAAAATACACCTTTGCATCATTCAGTGGCGACTAGCGAAGGAAACTGGGTAGTCCAATTTGAACTCACCAAGCTGTGCCAATACGCATCCTGTAGCGAAGTTTGATGCATCAATGTGTACATGGAATATAAGATCCCAGTTGGGTGGTCTCAGAATAGTGCACTGGCTAGTGCTGGCTTCAATTTATCATATGCATCTTGGCATTCTTCATTCCATTCAAAGACAATGAGGAGCCTATATAATGGTCTGTCAATTCTAGCATAAAATACTATGAAGTGGAGATAATACCCAATGTGGCCCATAAACCTTTGTACACCTTTGTAATTAGTGGGTGGGGATAGTTCCAAGATCAATTTGACTTTGCTTTCCTTTGTGGAGATACCGTTCTTAATGACAATGTGTCCTAAGATCACACGGTGTTTGGCATTTCAAAGGCTTTAAGGATATACAATTCGATCGACATCACTCAAACATCTTTCTTGAGCAAGCCAAATGGTCTGACCATCGTAAGTGTGCGCACATAGATCATCAATGAATACCTCCAACCACTTTTGTAAGTAGTCTCTCAAGGCTGTGCACATCAATCGTTGGAACGTTGTTGGGGCATTGGTGAGACCAAAAGGCAGAACCTTGTAAGCAAAAGTCTCCCACATTGTATTGAAGGCCGTTTTATGCTAGTCTTCGGGTGCTATAGAAACTTGATTGTAACTTGAAAATCCATCTAAGAAGTTGTAAGCTTCTTCACCAACTACTCTTTCCAAAACGTGTTCCGTGTAAGGTAGTGGGTAATGGTCCTTTCCTAGTAGCTGCATTGACATTTTTTAGATCGACACAGACCCTAAGTTTCCCATTCTTCTTTGGCACTATCACGATTGGTGATAGCCAATCGGTGTGTTCTATCTCATAGATGAAATCAACAGTAATGAGTTTATCAATTCCTTCTTATAATTGTTGCATATTTAGGATTCATCTGGTATGGTTTTGGCTTCGTTGGCCTTGATCCTTCCATGATTGGAATCGTGTGTTGTACCACTTCAAATGGTACGCCCTTCATCTCTTTGTAGTTTCAGAAGAAACAACCTTAAACTCCTTAAGGAGAGCAACAAGTTCCTTTTCCTCAGCTGGAGTCAAGTCTTTAACGATATAAACAGGCTTGGTTTCCTCCCAGGGCTCTGCAATATCAGTTTCCTTGACCTTAGCTGGGCCATTGTACGATGTGGATAAACCAGCTTCTTTAACTCTTTTGGCCGTCGTCAATTGGACCGCTTTTCGTTCATCAATTGGGTATGTCTTGAAATGGTCTGGCACTGAGAGTAGGTCTGGCCCAAATAGCTTAGTTTTGGGCCACATGATGGTCTCTTCTTCCTGCTTATTATAATTGTGGCATATTTAGGATTCATCTGGTATGGTTTTTGCTTGGTTGGCCTTTCTCCTTCCATGATTGGGATCGTGTGATGTACCACTTCAGATGGTACACCCTTCATCCTCTTTGTTGTTTCAGAAGAAACAACCTTAAACTCCTTAAGGAGAGCAACAAGTTCCTTTTCCTCAGCTGGAGTCAAGTCTTTAGCGATATAAACAGGCTTGGTTTCCTCCCCCATGGCTCTGTAATATCAATTTCCTTGACCTTAGCTAGGCCATTGTACGATGTGGATAAACCAGCTTCTTTAACTCTTTTGGCCGCCGTCAATTGGACCGCTTTTCGTTCATCAATTGGGTATGTCTTGAAATGGTCTGGCACTGAGAGTAGGTCTGGCCCAAATAGCTTAGTTTTGGGCCACATGATGGTCTCTTCTTCCTGCTTATTATAATTGTGGCATATTTAGGATTCATCTGGTATGGTTTTTGCTTGGTTGGTCTTTATCCTTCCATGATTGGGATCGTGTGATGTACCACTTCAGATGGTACACCCTTCATCTCTTTGTTGTTTCAGAAGAAACAACCTTAAACTCCTTAAGGAGAGCAACAAGTTCCTTTTCCTCAGCTTGAGTCGTCTTTAGCGATATAAACAGGCTTGGTTTCCTCCCCCATGGCTCTGTAATATCAATTTCCTTGACCTTAGCTAGGCCATTGTACGATGTGGATAAACCAGGTTCTTTAACTCTTTTGGCCGTCAATTGGACCACTTTTCGTTCATCAATTGGGTATGTCTTGAAATGGTATGGCACTGAGAGTAGGTCTGGCCCAAATAGCTTAGTTTTGGGCCACATGATGGTCTCTTCTTCCTGCTTATTATAATTGTGGCATATTTAGGATTCATCTGGTATGGTTTTTGCTTGGTTGGCCTTTATCCTTCCATGATTGCGATCGTGTGATGTACCACTTCAGATGGTATGCCCTTCATCTCTTTGTTGTTTCAGAAGAAACAACCTTAAACTCCTTAAGGAGAGCAACAAGTTCCTTTTTCTCAGCTGGAGTTAAGTCTTTAGCGATATAAAGAGGCCTGGTTTCCTCCCATGGCTCTGCAATATCAATTTCCTTGACCTTAGCTGGGCCATCGTACGATGTGGATAAACCAACATCTTTAACTCTTTTGGCCGTCAATTGGACCACTTTTCGTTCGTCAATTGGGTACGTCTTGAAATGGTCTGGCACTGAGAGTAGGTCTGGCCCAAATAGCTTAGTTTTGGGCCACATGATGGTCTCTTCTTCCTGCTTATAGGTGACCAAGTTGCCCTAGCTTGCGTGACTCCCGAAGTCTCCTTGACTTTCGGTTCAGAAGTAGCGGAGGTCGACATCTGTAATAATGATAAGAAAGTCAGTCATACTAACTGGTGAGAGAATGTGGTCATTGTCTCTTTTTCTTTCTTTCTTTTTTTTGTTAAAATGAATGTGTGTGTGTTATTCCATGAGAAGGGTGTTAGTGCGGTGTGCAATAACAAGGTATGGGTCTACATGCAAAAAGGTGCAAACCGTGAGATAGCACTACCGCCAACTGCACCCACCAAAATAAAAGAGCTGGACAAAGTTAAGGAGAAAAGAAGAGAAAAGCTTCTCACGGTTTTAGCTACCTCACGAGTTTCGAACCCTGCTATCTCACGGGAAAAATTCTTCACTGTGTTGAATCGACTTCTTCCTCGGAACCAATTTTTGTGTTTTCCTAGCATTTAGTTGGAAAATGTTCTTGGTTGCTCTTACTATCTATGTTTCTAAAGGTATTTGCAGTACTGAACTTTGGGTGGGATTTTGGCACCCATATTGTTGTATTACTCTGGTAATAGCCTTGTGCAGCTAGTAAACCCCTTCGAATCCATTGCTTTTGAGTGCCTTGTGGATAGTGGCTTCGTTTGCAATATTGCTACGCTAACATTGGAAGGCCATCTCTATCCCTTGTCTGTAGCTCAAACTTTTTACCTTGATTCCTCAATTACTCCTTTTGCATCACAGTATATATGGGCTTGGAGTTGATTCTAATGCACCCACTGCTGAATTACTAGTGACTTTGGTTGTTTTTTGCATAGGGACTATGGAGTTGATGCTTTCTCTAGTACGTGAGCTACTTTCTTTGGCATTGGTGTTTCCATACCATCAATCATAGCCTGCTTTCCCTTGTTTTTTGGCTCCATAAGGACACGATAATGATATTATTTCCCTCGTCAAGTTATGCAGCTCTCTTTTTTCATTGGATATCACGATTACTGGTGCAAATCTAGGATCGTCCAAGGATGATTTCTTCCTCCATAGATCCTACAGGCTTATATAACAAACACCATTCCAACCAAAGGGATTATTTCTGATGGAAATATTAACACTTTGAAATCCCACAGCTTTGGTAATTGACAAGTGCACACTTCGTACTTGTGCATTGTCGACCTCAAGGTAAGACTTTATCTAGAGGTTCTCGTGTCTCATAAGAGATCAAATTATGACTTGATCCCCTATGGATTAATGCAATGCTTGTTGCATGAATTTTAGGTAGTAGAGACTTTCACACAGTTGTGCTGGCTCAATGTCCAGGTTATCCTCATCAAGGAGGGTTAGCGAAGCCATGTTCATATGCAATACTCTCTCTTGGAGTCTCTGTTTGGCCTTGCCCTCTCTTGCCTTGGCTTCTTCCTGAGCTCGAGCTCGCTTGGATTTTTCCTTGGCTAGCTCATTTCGTTGTTTTAATACATGCTCTTGCATGAGCATTTCTTGGGTCAGTGGTTCGTAATCCTTTTTAAGTTTGCTTTCATTGATGTAACCCTGTATTTGCACACCATCAATAGTTTCAATCATGACTGACCTTTGAGGCACATGTGATTTTTGACACTTAGAAAGGTCCTAATCCTCCATACTTGAGTTGTTTTTTTCTAGTGCTTCCCTGACATGAGGACGAGGTCCCTTGTTTTTAGTTCTTTTTGTTTCAGGTTATTGTCAAACCAACGCTTCCTTCACAATTTTTCAACCATAAGACCATGTGATGCAATTAGTTGGGTTTCATCAAGTTTCTCTAAGTCAACCAACCTTTCAGCTAATGCATTCTTTGTTAATCGTTCTTGCACCGCAATTTGCAGGCTTGGAACTAAGTAGTCCATAGGCATTATAGCCTCAATGCCATAAGCTAAATGGAAGGGAGTATATCCCGTCGCTACCTTATACGAAGTTCAATATGCCCATAGAGCTGCAGTTAGCTTATGTTCCCAATCCGTGCGACTTGCTTCTAAAGTTTTTGTCAAGATAGTACACAAAATCTTATTTGTACTCTCCGCTTGACCATTTGCTTATGGATAATAAGGGGATGACTTCCGGTGGACTACAAGGAATCCAGCAAGTAAGTGATCAATCACCTCATTAATGAAATGTGAACCGCGATCACTCACTAATTCCAATGGGCAACGGATTCTTGAAATGATTTGTTCATATAAGAACTTAGCCATCTTTTGTGCATCAACTCGCTTAGAGACTTTTTCTTCTGCCCATTTCGTGAAATAGTCTGTGGCCACGATCACATATCGGACTTGTGATGGATGTGCAACTAGACTAATGGGTCCAACAAAATCAATTCCCTATTTCTCAAAAGATTCTTACAATCACAGGGGGGTAAGTTGCATCCTGTCTCTTTGTTGTGGAATAGCAAATGGTTGACACTCTTTGCATCTTTTACAAACTCCATAGCATCCCCGAATAATGTAGGCCACCATAGTCCTGCTTGAAGCACCTTGTGAGCTGTAATTTTCCCAGAGCGAAGTGTCCTCCAATCATTCTTGAGAGTGCTTTATCTAATATTGTGACAAATTTGTCTTCCCGCACACATCTCCTTAAGACATTGTCCTTACCTAGCTTGTATAATTCACCAGCAATCAATTGATAAGGTGCAGCCAGCTTAATAAGCCGACACAATTTATCCATGTTCAAAGGTTGTTCTCGTAGAAAACCATAAGCTAGATAATCTAATATTTCTTCACTCCATTCAGGCACCGTGTCTAGTTTGAACAATCAAGCATCTGGGAGGTCATCATCAACACCATTTGTTGGTTCCCCAATTGGAATTCTCGACATATGATCGGCCAACATATGTTGTGTTCCCTTTCTCACCCGGGATCTCGAAGTCAAATTCCAATAGTAATAACAACCAGCATGTGATTCGTCCCATGGTGCAAGGCTTATTCACCAAGTATATAAACCCTGATGGTCCACAAAGAATACGTTTTTTTTTTTTTTGCCAATAGGTAATGTCGATACTTCTTGACAGCATAAAGCATGGCCAAACCCTCTTGTTCTGTGGTGGTATAATTTACCTTTACATCATTCAGTTGGTGACTAGCGAAGGAAACTGGGTTGTCCAATTTGAACTCACCAAGCTGTGCCAATACGCATCCTGTAGCAAAGTTTGATGCATCAATGTGCACATGGCATATAAGATCCCAGTTGGGTGGTCTCAGAATAGTGCACGCGCTAGTGCTGGCTTCAATCTATCATATGCATCTTGGCATTCTTCATTCCATTCAGAGACAATGAGTAGCCTATATAATGGTCTGGCAATTCTAGCATAAAATACACCTTTGCATCATTCAGTGGCGACTAGCGAAGGAAACTGGGTAGTCCAATTTGAACTCACCAAGCTGTGCCAATACGCATCCTGTAGCGAAGTTTGATGCATCAATGTGTACATGGAATATAAGATCCCAGTTGGGTGGTCTCAGAATAGTGCACTGGCTAGTGCTGGCTTCAATTTATCATATGCATCTTGGCATTCTTCATTCCATTCAAAGACAATGAGGAGCCTATATAATGGTCTGTCAATTCTAGCATAAAATACTATGAAGTGGAGATAATACCCAATGTGGCCCATAAACCTTTGTACACCTTTGTAATTAGTGGGTGGGGATAGTTCCAAGATCAATTTGACTTTGCTTTCCTTTGTGGAGATACCGTTCTTAATGACAATGTGTCCTAAGATCACACGGTGTTTGGCATTTCAAAGGCTTTAAGGATATACAATTCGATCGACATCACTCAAACATCTTTCTTGAGCAAGCCAAATGGTCTGACCATCGTAAGTGTGCGCACATAGATCATCAATGAATACCTCCAACCACTTTTGTAAGTAGTCTCTCAAGGCTGTGCACATCAATCGTTGGAACGTTGTTGGGGCATTGGTGAGACCAAAAGGCAGAACCTTGTAAGCAAAAGTCTCCCACATTGTATTGAAGGCCGTTTTATGCTAGTCTTCGGGTGCTATAGAAACTTGATTGTAACTTGAAAATCCATCTAAGAAGTTGTAAGCTTCTTCACCAACTACTCTTTCCAAAACGTGTTCCGTGTAAGGTAGTGGGTAATGGTCCTTTCCTAGTAGCTGCATTGACATTTTTTAGATCGACACAGACCCTAAGTTTCCCATTCTTCTTTGGCACTATCACGATTGGTGATAGCCAATCGGTGTGTTCTATCTCATAGATGAAATCAACAGTAATGAGTTTATCAATTCCTTCTTATAATTGTTGCATATTTAGGATTCATCTGGTATGGTTTTGGCTTCGTTGGCCTTGATCCTTCCATGATTGGAATCGTGTGTTGTACCACTTCAAATGGTACGCCCTTCATCTCTTTGTAGTTTCAGAAGAAACAACCTTAAACTCCTTAAGGAGAGCAACAAGTTCCTTTTCCTCAGCTGGAGTCAAGTCTTTAACGATATAAACAGGCTTGGTTTCCTCCCAGGGCTCTGCAATATCGGTTTCCTTGACCTTAGCTGGGCCATTGTACGATGTGGATAAACCAGCTTCTTTAACTCTTTTGGCCGTCGTCAATTGGACCGCTTTTCGTTCATCAATTGGGTATGTCTTGAAATGGTCTGGCACTGAGAGTAGGTCTGGCCCAAATAGCTTAGTTTTGGGCCACATGATGGTCTCTTCTTCCTGCTTATTATAATTGTGGCATATTTAGGATTCATCTGGTATGGTTTTTGCTTGGTTGGCCTTTCTCCTTCCATGATTGGGATCGTGTGATGTACCACTTCAGATGGTACACCCTTCATCCTCTTTGTTGTTTCAGAAGAAACAACCTTAAACTCCTTAAGGAGAGCAACAAGTTCCTTTTCCTCAGCTGGAGTCAAGTCTTTAGCGATATAAACAGGCTTGGTTTCCTCCCCCATGGCTCTGTAATATCAATTTCCTTGACCTTAGCTAGGCCATTGTACGATGTGGATAAACCAGCTTCTTTAACTCTTTTGGCCGCCGTCAATTGGACCGCTTTTCGTTCATCAATTGGGTATGTCTTGAAATGGTCTGGCACTGAGAGTAGGTCTGGCCCAAATAGCTTAGTTTTGGGCCACATGATGGTCTCTTCTTCCTGCTTATTATAATTGTGGCATATTTAGGATTCATCTGGTATGGTTTTTGCTTGGTTGGTCTTTATCCTTCCATGATTGGGATCGTGTGATGTACCACTTCAGATGGTACACCCTTCATCTCTTTGTTGTTTCAGAAGAAACAACCTTAAACTCCTTAAGGAGAGCAACAAGTTCCTTTTCCTCAGCTTGAGTCGTCTTTAGCGATATAAACAGGCTTGGTTTCCTCCCCCATGGCTCTGTAATATCAATTTCCTTGACCTTAGCTAGGCCATTGTACGATGTGGATAAACCAGGTTCTTTAACTCTTTTGGCCGTCAATTGGACCACTTTTCGTTCATCAATTGGGTATGTCTTGAAATGGTATGGCACTGAGAGTAGGTCTGGCCCAAATAGCTTAGTTTTGGGCCACATGATGGTCTCTTCTTCCTGCTTATTATAATTGTGGCATATTTAGGATTCATCTGGTATGGTTTTTGCTTGGTTGGCCTTTATCCTTCCATGATTGCGATCGTGTGATGTACCACTTCAGATGGTATGCCCTTCATCTCTTTGTTGTTTCAGAAGAAACAACCTTAAACTCCTTAAGGAGAGCAACAAGTTCCTTTTTCTCAGCTGGAGTTAAGTCTTTAGCGATATAAAGAGGCCTGGTTTCCTCCCATGGCTCTGCAATATCAATTTCCTTGACCTTAGCTGGGCCATCGTACGATGTGGATAAACCAACATCTTTAACTCTTTTGGCCGTCAATTGGACCACTTTTCGTTCGTCAATTGGGTACGTCTTGAAATGGTCTGGCACTGAGAGTAGGTCTGGCCCAAATAGCTTAGTTTTGGGCCACATGATGGTCTCTTCTTCCTGCTTATAGGTGACCAAGTTGCCCTAGCTTGCGTGACTCCCGAAGTCTCCTTGACTTTCGGTTCAGAAGTAGCGGAGGTCGACATCTGTAATAATGATAAGAAAGTCAGTCATACTAACTGGTGAGAGAATGTGGTCATTGTCTCTTTTTCTTTCTTTCTTTTTTTTGTTAAAATGAATGTGTGTGTGTTATTCCATGAGAAGGGTGTTAGTGCGGTGTGCAATAACAAGGTATGGGTCTACATGCAAAAAGGTGCAAACCGTGAGATAGCACTACCGCCAACTGCACCCACCAAAATAAAAGAGCTGGACAAAGTTAAGGAGAAAAGAAGAGAAAAGCTTCTCACGGTTTTAGCTACCTCACGAGTTTCGAACCCTGCTATCTCACGGGAAAAATTCTTCACTGTGTTGAATCGACTTCTTCCTCGGAACCAATTTTTGTGTTTTCCTAGCATTTAGTTGGAAAATGTTCTTGGTTGCTCTTACTATCTATGTTTCTAAAGGTATTTGCAGTACTGAACTTTGGGTGGGATTTTGGCACCCATATTGTTGTATTACTCTGGTAATAGCCTTGTGCAGCTAGTAAACCCCTTCGAATCCATTGCTTTTGAGTGCCTTGTGGATAGTGGCTTCGTTTGCAATATTGCTACGCTAACATTGGAAGGCCATCTCTATCCCTTGTCTGTAGCTCAAACTTTTTACCTTGATTCCTCAATTACTCCTTTTGCATCACAGTATATATGGGCTTGGAGTTGATTCTAATGCACCCACTGCTGAATTACTAGTGACTTTGGTTGTTTTTTGCATAGGGACTATGGAGTTGATGCTTTCTCTAGTACGTGAGCTACTTTCTTTGGCATTGGTGTTTCCATACCATCAATCATAGCCTGCTTTCCCTTGTTTTTTGGCTCCATAAGGACACGATAATGATATTATTTCCCTCGTCAAGTTATGCAGCTCTCTTTTTTCATTGGATATCACGATTACTGGTGCAAATCTAGGATCGTCCAAGGATGATTTCTTCCTCCATAGATCCTACAGGCTTATATAACAAACACCATTCCAACCAAAGGGATTATTTCTGATGGAAATATTAACACTTTGAAATCCCACAGCTTTGGTAATTGACAAGTGCACACTTCGTACTTGTGCATTGTCGACCTCAAGGTAAGACTTTATCTAGAGGTTCTCGTGTCTCATAAGAGATCAAATTATGACTTGATCCCCTATGGATTAATGCAATGCTTGTTGCATGAATTTTAGGTAGTAGAGACTTTCACACAGTTGTGCTGGCTCAATGTCCAGGTTATCCTCATCAAGGAGGGTTAGCGAAGCCATGTTCATATGCAATACTCTCTCTTGGAGTCTCTGTTTGGCCTTGCCCTCTCTTGCCTTGGCTTCTTCCTGAGCTCGAGCTCGCTTGGATTTTTCCTTGGCTAGCTCATTTCGTTGTTTTAATACATGCTCTTGCATGAGCATTTCTTGGGTCAGTGGTTCGTAATCCTTTTTAAGTTTGCTTTCATTGATGTAACCCTGTATTTGCACACCATCAATAGTTTCAATCATGACTGACCTTTGAGGCACATGTGATTTTTGACACTTAGAAAGGTCCTAATCCTCCATACTTGAGTTGTTTTTTTCTAGTGCTTCCCTGACATGAGGACGAGGTCCCTTGTTTTTAGTTCTTTTTGTTTCAGGTTATTGTCAAACCAACGCTTCCTTCACAATTTTTCAACCATAAGACCATGTGATGCAATTAGTTGGGTTTCATCAAGTTTCTCTAAGTCAACCAACCTTTCAGCTAATGCATTCTTTGTTAATCGTTCTTGCACCGCAATTTGCAGGCTTGGAACTAAGTAGTCCATAGGCATTATAGCCTCAATGCCATAAGCTAAATGGAAGGGAGTATATCCCGTCGCTACCTTATACGAAGTTCAATATGCCCATAGAGCTGCAGTTAGCTTATGTTCCCAATCCGTGCGACTTGCTTCTAAAGTTTTTGTCAAGATAGTACACAAAATCTTATTTGTACTCTCCGCTTGACCATTTGCTTATGGATAATAAGGGGATGACTTCCGGTGGACTACAAGGAATCCAGCAAGTAAGTGATCAATCACCTCATTAATGAAATGTGAACCGCGATCACTCACTAATTCCAATGGGCAACGGATTCTTGAAATGATTTGTTCATATAAGAACTTAGCCATCTTTTGTGCATCAACTCGCTTAGAGACTTTTTCTTCTGCCCATTTCGTGAAATAGTCTGTGGCCACGATCACATATCGGACTTGTGATGGATGTGCAACTAGACTAATGGGTCCAACAAAATCAATTCCCTATTTCTCAAAAGATTCTTACAATCACAGGGGGGTAAGTTGCATCCTGTCTCTTTGTTGTGGAATAGCAAATGGTTGACACTCTTTGCATCTTTTACAAACTCCATAGCATCCCCGAATAATGTAGGCCACCATAGTCCTGCTTGAAGCACCTTGTGAGCTGTAATTTTCCCAGAGCGAAGTGTCCTCCAATCATTCTTGAGAGTGCTTTATCTAATATTGTGACAAATTTGTCTTCCCGCACACATCTCCTTAAGACATTGTCCTTACCTAGCTTGTATAATTCACCAGCAATCAATTGATAAGGTGCAGCCAGCTTAATAAGCCGACACAATTTATCCATGTTCAAAGGTTGTTCTCGTAGAAAACCATAAGCTAGATAATCTAATATTTCTTCACTCCATTCAGGCACCGTGTCTAGTTTGAACAATCAAGCATCTGGGAGGTCATCATCAACACCATTTGTTGGTTCCCCAATTGGAATTCTCGACATATGATCGGCCAACATATGTTGTGTTCCCTTTCTCACCCGGGATCTCGAAGTCAAATTCCAATAGTAATAACAACCAGCATGTGATTCGTCCCATGGTGCAAGGCTTATTCACCAAGTATATAAACCCTGATGGTCCACAAAGAATACGTTTTTTTTTTTTTTGCCAATAGGTAATGTCGATACTTCTTGACAGCATAAAGCATGGCCAAACCCTCTTGTTCTGTGGTGGTATAATTTACCTTTACATCATTCAGTTGGTGACTAGCGAAGGAAACTGGGTTGTCCAATTTGAACTCACCAAGCTGTGCCAATACGCATCCTGTAGCAAAGTTTGATGCATCAATGTGCACATGGCATATAAGATCCCAGTTGGGTGGTCTCAGAATAGTGCACGCGCTAGTGCTGGCTTCAATCTATCATATGCATCTTGGCATTCTTCATTCCATTCAGAGACAATGAGTAGCCTATATAATGGTCTGGCAATTCTAGCATAAAATACACCTTTGCATCATTCAGTGGCGACTAGCGAAGGAAACTGGGTAGTCCAATTTGAACTCACCAAGCTGTGCCAATACGCATCCTGTAGCGAAGTTTGATGCATCAATGTGTACATGGAATATAAGATCCCAGTTGGGTGGTCTCAGAATAGTGCACTGGCTAGTGCTGGCTTCAATTTATCATATGCATCTTGGCATTCTTCATTCCATTCAAAGACAATGAGGAGCCTATATAATGGTCTGTCAATTCTAGCATAAAATACTATGAAGTGGAGATAATACCCAATGTGGCCCATAAACCTTTGTACACCTTTGTAATTAGTGGGTGGGGATAGTTCCAAGATCAATTTGACTTTGCTTTCCTTTGTGGAGATACCGTTCTTAATGACAATGTGTCCTAAGATCACACGGTGTTTGGCATTTCAAAGGCTTTAAGGATATACAATTCGATCGACATCACTCAAACATCTTTCTTGAGCAAGCCAAATGGTCTGACCATCGTAAGTGTGCGCACATAGATCATCAATGAATACCTCCAACCACTTTTGTAAGTAGTCTCTCAAGGCTGTGCACATCAATCGTTGGAACGTTGTTGGGGCATTGGTGAGACCAAAAGGCAGAACCTTGTAAGCAAAAGTCTCCCACATTGTATTGAAGGCCGTTTTATGCTAGTCTTCGGGTGCTATAGAAACTTGATTGTAACTTGAAAATCCATCTAAGAAGTTGTAAGCTTCTTCACCAACTACTCTTTCCAAAACGTGTTCCGTGTAAGGTAGTGGGTAATGGTCCTTTCCTAGTAGCTGCATTGACATTTTTTAGATCGACACAGACCCTAAGTTTCCCATTCTTCTTTGGCACTATCACGATTGGTGATAGCCAATCGGTGTGTTCTATCTCATAGATGAAATCAACAGTAATGAGTTTATCAATTCCTTCTTATAATTGTTGCATTTTAGGATTCATCTCGTATGGTTTTGGCTTCGTTGGCCTTGATCCTTCCATGATTGGAATCGTGTGTTGTACCACTTCAAATGGTACGCCCTTCATCTCTTTGTAGTTTCAGAAGAAACAACCTTAAACTCCTTAAGGAGAGCAACAAGTTCCTTTTCCTCAGCTGGAGTCAAGTCTTTAACGATATAAACAGGCTTGGTTTCCTCCCAGGGCTCTGCAATATCGGTTTCCTTGACCTTAGCTGGGCCATTGTACGATGTGGATAAACCAGCTTCTTTAACTCTTTTGGCCGTCGTCAATTGGACCGCTTTTCGTTCATCAATTGGGTATGTCTTGAAATGGTCTGGCACTGAGAGTAGGTCTGGCCCAAATAGCTTAGTTTTGGGCCACATGATGGTCTCTTCTTCCTGCTTATTATAATTGTGGCATATTTAGGATTCATCTGGTATGGTTTTTGCTTGGTTGGCCTTTCTCCTTCCATGATTGGGATCGTGTGATGTACCACTTCAGATGGTACACCCTTCATCCTCTTTGTTGTTTCAGAAGAAACAACCTTAAACTCCTTAAGGAGAGCAACAAGTTCCTTTTCCTCAGCTGGAGTCAAGTCTTTAGCGATATAAACAGGCTTGGTTTCCTCCCCCATGGCTCTGTAATATCAATTTCCTTGACCTTAGCTAGGCCATTGTACGATGTGGATAAACCAGCTTCTTTAACTCTTTTGGCCGCCGTCAATTGGACCGCTTTTCGTTCATCAATTGGGTATGTCTTGAAATGGTCTGGCACTGAGAGTAGGTCTGGCCCAAATAGCTTAGTTTTGGGCCACATGATGGTCTCTTCGTCCTGCTTATTATAATTGTGGCATATTTAGGATTCATCTGGTATGGTTTTTGCTTGGTTGGTCTTTATCCTTCCATGATTGGGATCGTGTGATGTACCACTTCAGATGGTACACCCTTCATCTCTTTGTTGTTTCAGAAGAAACAACCTTAAACTCCTTAAGGAGAGCAACAAGTTCCTTTTCCTCAGCTTGAGTCGTCTTTAGCGATATAAACAGGCTTGGTTTCCTCCCCCATGGCTCTGTAATATCAATTTTCTTGACCTTAGCTAGGCCATTGTACGATGTGGATAAACCAGGTTCTTTAACTCTTTTGGCCGTCAATTGGACCACTTTTCGTTCATCAATTGGGTATGTCTTGAAATGGTATGGCACTGAGAGTAGGTCTGGCCCAAATAGCTTAGTTTTGGGCCACATGATGGTCTCTTCTTCCTGCTTATTATAATTGTGGCATATTTAGGATTCATCTGGTATGGTTTTTGCTCGGTTGGCCTTTATCCTTCCATGATTGCGATCGTGTGATGTACCATTCAGATGGTATGCCCTTCATCTCTTTGTTGTTTCAGAAGAAACAACCTTAAACTCCTTAAGGAGAGCAACAAGTTCCTTTTTCTCAGCTGGAGTTAAGTCTTTAGCAATATAAAGAGGCCTGGTTTCCTCCCATGGCTCTGCAATATCAATTTCCTTGACCTTAGCTGGGCCATCGTACGATGTGGATAAACCAACATCTTTAACTCTTTTGGCCATCAATTGGACCACTTTTCGTTTGTCAATTGGGTACGTCTTGAAATGGTCTGGCACTGAGAGTAGGTCTGGCCCAAATAGCTTAGTTTTGGGCCACATGATGGTCTCTTCTTCCTGCTTATAGGTGACCAAGTTGCCCTAGCTTGCGTGACTCCCGAAGTCTCCTTGACTTTCGGTTCAGAAGTAGCGGAGGTCGACATCTGTAATAATGATAAGAAAGTCAGTCATACTAACTGGTGAGAGAATGTGGTCATTGTCTCTTTTTCTTTCTTTCTTTTTTTTTGTTAAAATGAATGTGTGTGTGTTATTCCATGAGAAGGGTGTTAGTGCGGTGTGCAATAACAAGGTATGAGTCTACATGCAAAAGGTGCAAACCGTGAGATAGCACTACCGCCAACTGCACCCACCAAAATAAAAGAGCTGGACAAAGTTAAGGAGAAAAGAAGAGAAAAGCTTCTCATGGTTTTAGCTACCTCACGAGTTTCGAACCCTGCTATCTCACGGGAAAAATTCTTCACTGTGTTGAATCGACTTCTTCCTCGGAACCAATTTTTGTGTTTTCCTAGCATTTAGTTGGAAAATGTTCTTGGTTGCTCTTACTATCTATGTTTCTAAAGGTATTTGCAGTACTGAACTTTGGGTGGGATTTTGGCACCCATATTGTTGTATTACTCTGGTAATAGCCTTGTGCAGCTAGTAAACCCCTTCGAATCCATTGCTTTTGAGTGCCTTGTGGATAGTGGCTTCGTTTGCAATATTGCTACGCTAACATTGGAAGGCCATCTCTATCCCTTGTCTGTAGCTCAAACTTTTTACCTTGATTCCTCAATTACTCCTTTTGCATCACAGTATATATGGGCTTGGAGTTGATTCTAATGCACCCACTGCTGAATTACTAGTGACTTTGGTTGTTTTTTGCATAGGGACTATGGAGTTGATGCTTTCTCTAGTACGTGAGCTACTTTCTTTGGCATTGGTGTTTCCATACCATCAATCATAGCCTGCTTTCCCTTGTTTTTTGGCTCCATAAGGACACGATAATGATATTATTTCCCTCGTCAAGTTATGCAGCTCTCTTTTTTCATTGGATATCACGATTACTGGTGCAAATCTAGGATCGTCCAAGGATGATTTCTTCCTCCATAGATCCTACAGGCTTATATAACAAACACCATTCCAACCAAAGGGATTATTTCTGATGGAAATATTAACACTTTGAAATCCCACAGCTTTGGTAATTGACAAGTGCACACTTCGTACTTGTGCATTGTCGACCTCAAGGTAAGACTTTATCTAGAGGTTCTCGTGTCTCATAAGAGATCAAATTATGACTTGATCCCCTATGGCTTAATGCAATGCTTGTTGCATGAATTTTAGGTAGTAGAGACTTTCACACAGTTGTGCTGGCTCAATGTCCAGGTTATCCTCATCAAGGAGGGTTAGCGAAGCCATGTTCATATGCAATACTCTCTCTTGGAGTCTCTGTTTGGCCTTGCCCTCTCTTGCCTTGGCTTCTTCCTGAGCTCGAGCTCGCTTGGATTTTTCCTTGGCTAGCTCATTTCGTTGTTTTAATACATGCTCTTGCATGAGCATTTCTTGGGTCAGTGGTTCGTAATCCTTTTTAAGTTTGCTTTCATTGATGTAACCCTGTATTTGCACACCATCAATAGTTTCAATCATGACTGACCTTTGAGGCACATGTGATTTTTGACACTTAGAAAGGTCCTAATCCTCCATACTTGAGTTGTTTTTTTCTAGTGCTTCCCTGACATGAGGACGAGGTCCCTTGTTTTTAGTTCTTTTTGTTTCAGGTTATTGTCAAACCAACGCTTCCTTCACAATTTTTCAACCATAAGACCATGTGATGCAATTAGTTGGGTTTCATCAAGTTTCTCTAAGTCAACCAACCTTTCAGCTAATGCATTCTTTGTTAATCGTTCTTGCACCGCAATTTGCAGGCTTGGAACTAAGTAGTCCATAGGCATTATAGCCTCAATGCCATAAGCTAAATGGAAGGGAGTATATCCCGTCGCTACCTTATACGAAGTTCAATATGCCCATAGAGCTGCAGTTAGCTTATGTTCCCAATCCGTGCGACTTGCTTCTAAAGTTTTTGTCAAGATAGTACACAAAATCTTATTTGTACTCTCCGCTTGACCATTTGCTTATGGATAATAAGGGGATGACTTCCGGTGGACTACAAGGAATCCAGCAAGTAAGTGATCAATCACCTCATTAATGAAATGTGAACCGCGATCACTCACTAATTCCAATGGGCAACGGATTCTTGAAATGATTTGTTCATATAAGAACTTAGCCATCTTTTGTGCATCAACTCGCTTAGAGACTTTTTCTTCTGCCCATTTCGTGAAATAGTCTGTGGCCACGATCACATATCGGACTTGTGATGGATGTGCAACTAGACTAATGGGTCCAACAAAATCAATTCCCTATTTCTCAAAAGATTCTTACAATCACAGGGGGGTAAGTTGCATCCTGTCTCTTTGTTGTGGAATAGCAAATGGTTGACACTCTTTGCATCTTTTACAAACTCCATAGCATCCCCGAATAATGTAGGCCACCATAGTCCTGCTTGAAGCACCTTGTGAGCTGTAATTTTCCCAGAGCGAAGTGTCCTCCAATCATTCTTGAGAGTGCTTTATCTAATATTGTGACAAATTTGTCTTCCCGCACACATCTCCTTAAGACATTGTCCTTACCTAGCTTGTATAATTCACCAGCAATCAATTGATAAGGTGCAGCCAGCTTAATAAGCCGACACAATTTATCCATGTTCAAAGGTTGTTCTCGTAGAAAACCATAAGCTAGATAATCTAATATTTCTTCACTCCATTCAGGCACCGTGTCTAGTTTGAACAATCAAGCATCTGGGAGGTCATCATCAACACCATTTGTTGGTTCCCCAATTGGAATTCTCGACATATGATCGGCCAACATATGTTGTGTTCCCTTTCTCACCCGGGATCTCGAAGTCAAATTCCAATAGTAATAACAACCAGCATGTGATTCGTCCCATGGTGCAAGGCTTATTCACCAAGTATATAAACCCTGATGGTCCACAAAGAATACGTTTTTTTTTTTTGCCAATAGGTAATGTCGATACTTCTTGACAGCATAAAGCATGGCCAAACCCTCTTGTTCTGTGGTGGTATAATTTACCTTTACATCATTCAGTTGGTGACTAGCGAAGGAAACTGGGTTGTCCAATTTGAACTCACCAAGCTGTGCCAATACGCATCCTGTAGCAAAGTTTGATGCATCAATGTGCACATGGCATATAAGATCCCAGTTGGGTGGTCTCAGAATAGTGCACGCGCTAGTGCTGGCTTCAATCTATCATATGCATCTTGGCATTCTTCATTCCATTCAGAGACAATGAGTAGCCTATATAATGGTCTGGCAATTCTAGCATAAAATACACCTTTGCATCATTCAGTGGCGACTAGCGAAGGAAACTGGGTAGTCCAATTTGAACTCACCAAGCTGTGCCAATACGCATCCTGTAGCAAAGTTTGATGCATCAATGTGTACATGGAATATAAGATCCCAGTTGGGTGGTCTCAGAATAGTGCACTGGCTAGTGCTGGCTTCAATTTATCATATGCATCTTGGCATTCTTCATTCCATTCAAAGACAATGAGGAGCCTATATAATGGTCTGTCAATTCTAGCATAAAATACTATGAAGTGGAGATAATACCCAATGTGGCCCATAAACCTTTGTACACCTTTGTAATTAGTGGGTGGGGATAGTTCCAAGATCAATTTGACTTTGCTTTCCTTTGTGGAGATACCGTTCTTAATGACAATGTGTCCTAAGATCACACGGTGTTTGGCATTTCAAAGGCTTTAAGGATATACAATTCGATCGACATCACTCAAACATCTTTCTTGAGCAAGCCAAATGGTCTGACCATCGTAAGTGTGCGCACATAGATCATCAATGAATACCTCCAACCACTTTTGTAAGTAGTCTCTCAAGGCTGTGCACATCAATCGTTGGAACGTTGTTGGGGCATTGGTGAGACCAAAAGGCAGAACCTTGTAAGCAAAAGTCTCCCACATTGTATTGAAGGCCGTTTTATGCTAGTCTTTGGGTGCTATAGAAACTTGATTGTAACTTGAAAATCCATCTAAGAAGTTGTAAGCTTCTTCACCAACTACTCTTTCCAAAACGTGTTCCGTGTAAGGTAGTGGGTAATGGTCCTTTCCTAGTAGCTGCATTGACATTTTTTAGATCGACACAGACCCTAAGTTTCCCATTCTTCTTTGGCACTATCACGATTGGTGATAGCCAATCGGTGTGTTCTATCTCATAGATGAAATCAACAGTAATGAGTTTATCAATTCCTTCTTATAATTGTTGCATATTTAGGATTCATCTGGTATGGTTTTGGCTTCGTTGGCCTTGATCCTTCCATGATTGGAATCGTGTGTTGTACCACTTCAAATGGTACGCCCTTCATCTCTTTGTAGTTTCAGAAGAAACAACCTTAAACTCCTTAAGGAGAGCAACAAGTTCCTTTTCCTCAGCTGGAGTCAAGTCTTTAACGATATAAACAGGCTTGGTTTCCTCCCAGGGCTCTGCAATATCGGTTTCCTTGACCTTAGCTGGGCCATTGTACGATGTGGATAAACCAGCTTCTTTAACTCTTTTGGCCGTCGTCAATTGGACCGCTTTTCGTTCATCAATTGGGTATGTCTTGAAATGGTCTGGCACTGAGAGTAGGTCTGGCCCAAATAGCTTAGTTTTGGGCCACATGATGGTCTCTTCTTCCTGCTTATTATAATTGTGGCATATTTAGGATTCATCTGGTATGGTTTTTGCTTGGTTGGCCTTTCTCCTTCCATGATTGGGATCGTGTGATGTACCACTTCAGATGGTACACCCTTCATCCTCTTTGTTGTTTCAGAAGAAACAACCTTAAACTCCTTAAGGAGAGCAACAAGTTCCTTTTCCTCAGCTGGAGTCAAGTCTTTAGCGATATAAACAGGCTTGGTTTCCTCCCCCATGGCTCTGTAATATCAATTTCCTTGACCTTAGCTAGGCCATTGTACGATGTGGATAAACCAGCTTCTTTAACTCTTTTGGCCGCCGTCAATTGGACCGCTTTTCGTTCATCAATTGGGTATGTCTTGAAATGGTCTGGCACTGAGAGTAGGTCTGGCCCAAATAGCTTAGTTTTGGGCCACATGATGGTCTCTTCTTCCTGCTTATTATAATTGTGGCATATTTAGGATTCATCTGGTATGGTTTTTGCTTGGTTGGTCTTTATCCTTCCATGATTGGGATCGTGTGATGTACCACTTCAGATGGTACACCCTTCATCTCTTTGTTGTTTCAGAAGAAACAACCTTAAACTCCTTAAGGAGAGCAACAAGTTCCTTTTCCTCAGCTTGAGTCGTCTTTAGCGATATAAACAGGCTTGGTTTCCTCCCCCATGGCTCTGTAATATCAATTTCCTTGACCTTAGCTAGGCCATTGTACGATGTGGATAAACCAGGTTCTTTAACTCTTTTGGCCGTCAATTGGACCACTTTTCGTTCATCAATTGGGTATGTCTTGAAATGGTATGGCACTGAGAGTAGGTCTGGCCCAAATAGCTTAGTTTTGGGCCACATGATGGTCTCTTCTTCCTGCTTATTATAATTGTGGCATATTTAGGATTCATCTGGTATGGTTTTTGCTTGGTTGGCCTTTATCCTTCCATGATTGCGATCGTGTGATGTACCACTTCAGATGGTATGCCCTTCATCTCTTTGTTGTTTCAGAAGAAACAACCTTAAACTCCTTAAGGAGAGCAACAAGTTCCTTTTTCTCAGCTGGAGTTAAGTCTTTAGCGATATAAAGAGGCCTGGTTTCCTCCCATGGCTCTGCAATATCAATTTCCTTGACCTTAGCTGGGCCATCGTACGATGTGGATAAACCAACATCTTTAACTCTTTTGGCCGTCAATTGGACCACTTTTCGTTCGTCAATTGGGTACGTCTTGAAATGGTCTGGCACTGAGAGTAGGTCTGGCCCAAATAGCTTAGTTTTGGGCCACATGATGGTCTCTTCTTCCTGCTTATAGGTGACCAAGTTGCCCTAGCTTGCGTGACTCCCGAAGTCTCCTTGACTTTCGGTTCAGAAGTAGCGGAGGTCGACATCTGTAATAATGATAAGAAAGTCAGTCATACTAACTGGTGAGAGAATGTGGTCATTGTCTCTTTTTCTTTCTTTTTTTTTTTGTTAAAATGAATGTGTGTGTGTTATTCCATGAGAAGGGTGTTAGTGCGGTGTGCAATAACAAGGTATGAGTCTACATGCAAAAAGGTGCAAACCGTGAGATAGCACTACCGCCAACTGCACCCACCAAAATAAAAGAGCTGGACAAAGTTAAGGAGAAAAGAAGAGAAAAGCTTCTCACGGTTTTAGCTACCTCACGAGTTTCGAACCCTGCTATCTCACGGGAAAAATTCTTCACTGTGTTGAATCGACTTCTTCCTCGGAACCAATTTTTGTGTTTTCCTAGCATTTAGTTGGAAAATGTTCTTGGTTGCTCTTACTATCTATGTTTCTAAAGGTATTTGCAGTACTGAACTTTGGGTGGGATTTTGGCACCCATATTGTTGTATTACTCTGGTAATAGCCTTGTGCAGCTAGTAAACCCCTTCGAATCCATTGCTTTTGAGTGCCTTGTGGATAGTGGCTTCGTTTGCAATATTGCTACGTTAACATTGGAAGGCCATCTCTATCCCTTGTCTGTAGCTCAAACTTTTTACCTTGATTCCTCAATTACTCCTTTTGCATCACAGTATATATGGGCTTGGAGTTGATTCTAATGCACCCACTGCTGAATTACTAGTGACTTTGGTTGTTTTCTGCATAGGGACTATGGAGTTGATGCTTTCTCTAGTACGTGAGCTACTTTCTTTGGCATTGGTGTTTCCATACCATCAATCATAGCCTGCTTTCCCTTGTTTTTTGGCTCCATAAGGACACGATAATGATATTATTTCCCTCGTCAAGTTATGCAGCTCTCTTTTTTCATTGGATATCACGATTACTGGTGCAAATCTAGGATCGTCCAAGGATGATTTCTTCCTCCATAGATCCTACAGGCTTATATAACAAACACCATTCCAACCAAAGGGATTATTTCTGATGGAAATATTAACACTTTGAAATCCCACAGCTTTGGTAATTGACAAGTGCACACTTCGTACTTGTGCATTGTCGACCTCAAGGTAAGACTTTATCTAGAGGTTCTCGTGTCTCATAAGAGATCAAATTATGACTTGATCCCCTATGGATTAATGCAATGCTTGTTGCATGAATTTTAGGTAGTAGAGACTTTCACACAGTTGTGCTGGCTCAATGTCCAGGTTATCCTCATCAAGGAGGGTTAGCGAAGCCATGTTCATATGCAATACTCTCTCTTGGAGTCTCTGTTTGGCCTTGCCCTCTCTTGCCTTGGCTTCTTCCTGAGCTCGAGCTCGCTTGGATTTTTCCTTGGCTAGCTCATTTCGTTGTTTTAATACATGCTCTTGCATGAGCATTTCTTGGGTCAGTGGTTCGTAATCCTTTTTAAGTTTGCTTTCATTGATGTAACCCTGTATTTGCACACCATCAATAGTTTCAATCATGACTGACCTTTGAGGCACATGTGATTTTTGACACTTAGAAAGGTCCTAATCCTCCATACTTGAGTTGTTTTTTTCTAGTGCTTCCCTGACATGAGGACGAGGTCCCTTGTTTTTAGTTCTTTTTGTTTCAGGTTATTGTCAAACCAACGCTTCCTTCACAATTTTTCAACCATAAGACCATGTGATGCAATTAGTTGGGTTTCATCAAGTTTCTCTAAGTCAACCAACCTTTCAGCTAATGCATTCTTTGTTAATCGTTCTTGCACCGCAATTTGCAGGCTTGGAACTAAGTAGTCCATAGGCATTATAGCCTCAATGCCATAAGCTAGATGGAAGGGAGTATATCCCGTCGCTACCTTATACGAAGTTCAATATGCCCATAGAGTTGCAGTTAGCTTATGTTCCCAATCCGTGCGACTTGCTTCTAAAGTTTTTGTCAAGATAGTACACAAAATCTTATTTGTACTCTCCGCTTGACCATTTGCTTATGGATAATAAGGGGATGACTTCCGATGGACTACAAGGAATCCAGCAAGTAAGTGATCAATCACCTCATTAATGAAATGTGAACCGCGATCACTCACTAATTCCAATGGGCAACGGATTCTTGAAATGATTTGTTCATATAAGAACTTAGCCATCTTTTGTGCATCAACTCGCTTAGAGACTTTTTCTTCTGCCCATTTCGTGAAATAGTCTGTGGCCACGATCACATATCGGACTTGTGATGGATGTGCAACTAGACTAATGGGTCCAACAAAATCAATTCCCTATTTCTGAAAAGATTCTTACAATCACAGGGGGGTAAGTTGCATCCTGTCTCTTTGTTGTGGAATAGCAAATGGTTGACACTCTTTGCATCTTTTACAAACTCCATAGCATCCCCGAATAATGTAGGCCACCATAGTCCTGCTTGAAGCACCTTGTGAGCTGTAATTTTCCCAGAGCAAAGTGTCCTCCAATCATTCTTGAGAGTGCTTTATCTAATATTGTGACAAATTTGTCTTCCCGCACACATGGTACACCCTTCATCTCTTTGTTGTTTCAGAAGAAACAACCTTAAACTCCTTAAGGAGAGCAACAAGTTCCTTTTCCTCAGCTGGAGTCAAGTCTTTAGCGATATAAACAGGCTTGGTTTCCTCCCCCATGGCTCTGTAATATCAATTTCCTTGACCTTAGCTAGGCCATTGTACGATGTGGATAAACCAGCTTCTTTAACTCTTTTGGCCGCCGTCAATTGGACCGCTTTTCGTTCATCAACTGGTTATGTCTTGAAATGGTCTGGCACTGAGAGTAGGTCTGGCCCAAATAGCTTAGTTTTGGGCCACATGATGGTCTCTTCTTCTTGCTTATTATAATTGTGGCATATTTAGGATTCATCTGGTATGGTTTTTGCTTGGTTGGCCTTTATCCTTCCATGATTGCGATCGTGTGATGTACCACTTCAGATGGTATGCCCTTCATCTCTTTGTTGTTTCAGAAGAAACAACCTAAACTCCTTAAGGAGAGCAACAAGTTCCTTTTTCTCAGCTGGAGTTAAGTCTTTAGCGATATAAAGAGGCCTAGTTTCCTCCCATGGCTCTGCAATATCAATTTCCTTGACCTTAGCTGGGCCATCGTACGATGTGGATAAACCAACATCTTTAACTCTTTTGGCCGTCAATTGGACCACTTTTCGTTCGTCAATTGGGTATGTCTTGAAATGGTCTGGCACTGAGAGTAGGTCTGGCCCAAATAGCTTAGTTTTGGGCCACATGATGGTCTCTTCTTCCTGCTTATTATAATTGTGGCATATTTAGGATTCATCTGGTATGGTTTTTGCTTGGTTGGCCTTTATCCTTCCATGATTGCGATCGTGTGATGTACCACTTCAGATGGTATGCCCTTTATCTCTTTGTTGTTTCAGAAGAAACAACCTTAAACTCCTTAAGGAGAGCAACAAGTTCCTTTTTCTCAGCTAGAGTTAAGTCTTTAGCGATATAAAGAGGCCTGGTTTCCTCCCATGGCTCTGCAATATCAATTTCCTTGGCCTTAGCTGGGCCATCGTACGATGTGGATAAACCAACATCTTTAACTCTTTTGGCCGTCAATTGGACCACTTTTCGTTCGTCAATTGGGTACGTCTTGAAATGGTCTGGCACTGAGAGTAGGTCTGGCCCAAATAGCTTAGTTTTGGGCCACATGATGGTCTCTTCTTCCTGCTTATAGGTGACCAAGTTGCCCTAGCTTGCGTGACTCCCGAAGTCTCCTTGACTTTCGGTTCAGAAGTAGCGGAGGTCGACATCTGTAATAATGATAAGAAAGTCAGTCATACTAACTGGTGAGAGAATGTGGTCATTGTCTCTTTTTCTTTCTTTTTTTTTTTGTTAAAATGAATGTGTGTGTGTTATTCCATGAGAAGGGTGTTAGTGCGGTGTGCAATAACAAGGTATGAGTCTACATGCAAAAAGGTGCAAACCGTGAGATAGCACTACCGCCAACTGCACCCACCAAAATAAAAGAGCTGGACAAAGTTAAGGAGAAAAGAAGAGAAAAGCTTCTCACGGTTTTAGCTACCTCACGAGTTTCGAACCCTGCTATCTCACGGGAAAAATTCTTCACTGTGTTGAATCGACTTCTTCCTCGGAACCAATTTTTGTGTTTTCCTAGCATTTAGTTGGAAAATGTTCTTGGTTGCTCTTACTATCTATGTTTCTAAAGGTATTTGCAGTACTGAACTTTGGGTGGGATTTTGGCACCCATATTGTTGTATTACTCTGGTAATAGCCTTGTGCAGCTAGTAAACCCCTTCGAATCCATTGCTTTTGAGTGCCTTGTGGATAGTGGCTTCGTTTGCAATATTGCTACGCTAACATTGGAAGGCCATCTCTATCCCTTGTCTGTAGCTCAAACTTTTTACCTTGATTCCTCAATTACTCCTTTTGCATCACAGTATATATGGGCTTGGAGTTGATTCTAATGCACCCACTGCTGAATTACTAGTGACTTTGGTTGTTTTTTGCATAGGGACTATGGAGTTGATGCTTTCTCTAGTACGTGAGCTACTTTCTTTGGCATTGGTGTTTCCATACCATCAAACATAGCCTGCTTTCCCTTGTTTTTTGGCTCCATAAGGACACGATAATGATATTATTTCCCTTGTCAAGTTATGCAGCTCTCTTTTTTCATTGGATATCACGATTACTGGTGCAAATCTAGGATCGTCCAAGGATGATTTCTTCCTCCATAGATCCTACAGGCTTATATAACAAACACCATTCCAACCAAAGGGATTATTTCTGATGGAAATATTAACACTTTGAAATCCCACAGCTTTGGTAATTGACAAGTGCACACTTCGTACTTGTGCATTGTCGACCTCAAGGTAAGACTTTATCTAGAGGTTCTCGTGTCTCATAAGAGATCAAATTATGACTTGATCCCCTATGGATTAATGCAATGCTTGTTGCATGAATTTTAGGTAGTAGAGACTTTCACACAGTTGTGCTGGCTCAATGTCCAGGTTATCCTCATCAAGGAGGGTTAGCGAAGCCATGTTCATATGCAATACTCTCTCTTGGAGTCTCTGTTTGGCCTTGCCCTCTCTTGCCTTGGCTTCTTCCTGAGCTCGAGCTCGCTTGGATTTTTCCTTGGCTAGCTCATTTCGTTGTTTTAATACATGCCCTTGCATGAGCATTTCTTGGGTCAGTGGTTCGTAATCCTTTTTAAGTTTGCTTTCATTGATGTAACCCTGTATTTGCACACCATCAATAGTTTCAATCATGACTGACCTTTGAGGCACATGTGATTTTTGACACTTAGAAAGGTCCTAATCCTCCATACTTGAGTTGTTTTTTTCTAGTGCTTCCCTGACATGAGGACGAGGTCCCTTGTTTTTAGTTCTTTTTGTTTCAGGTTATTGTCAAACCAACGCTTCCTTCACAATTTTTCAACCATAAGACCATGTGATGCAATTAGTTGGGTTTCATCAAGTTTCTCTAAGTCAACCAACCTTTCAGCTAATGCATTCTTTGTTAATCGTTCTTGCACCGCAATTTGCAGGCTTGGAACTAAGTAGTCCATAGGCATTATAGCCTCAATGCCATAAGCTAGATGGAAGGGAGTATATCCCGTCGTCGCTACCTTATACGAAGTTCAATATGCCCATAGAGCTGCAGTTAGCTTATGTTCCCAATCCGTGCGACTTGCTTCTAAAGTTTTTGTCAAGATAGTACACAAAATCTTATTTGTACTCTCCGCTTGACCATTTGCTTATGGATAATAAGGGGATGACTTCCGGTGGACTACAAGGAATCCAGCAAGTAAGTGATCAATCACCTCATTAATGAAATGTGAACCGCGATCACTCACTAATTCCAATGGGCAACGGATTCTTGAAATGATTTGTTCATATAAGAACTTAGCCATCTTTTGTGCATCAACTCGCTTAGAGACTTTTTCTTCTACCCATTTCGTGAAATAGTCTGTGGCCACGATCACATATCGGACTTGTGATGGATGTGCAACTAGACTAATGGGTCCAACA
The DNA here is from genome assembly GCF_041138505.1 of Cibotium barometz. Taxonomy (NCBI): domain Eukaryota; kingdom Viridiplantae; phylum Streptophyta; class Polypodiopsida; order Cyatheales; family Cibotiaceae; genus Cibotium; species Cibotium barometz. Next base: position 23,734,964 of record NC_141074.1, on the reverse strand, counting down.
AAATCAATTCCCTATTTCTGAAAAGATTCTTACAATCACAGGGGGGTAAGTTGCATCATGTCTCTTTGTTGTGGAATAGCAAATGGTTGACACTCTTTGCATCTTTTACAAACTCCATAGCATCCCCGAATAATGTAGGCCACCATAGTCCTGCTTGAAGCACCTTGTGAGCTGTAATTTTCCCAGAGCGAAGTGTCCTCCAATCATTCTTGAGAGTGCTTTATCTAATATTGTGACAAATTTATCTTCCCGCACACATCTCCTTAAGACATTGTCCTTACCTAGCTTGTATAATTCACCAGCAATCAATTGATAAGGTGCAGCCAGCTTAAAAGGCCGACACAATTTATCCATGTTCAAAGGTTGTTCTCGTAGAAAACCATAAGCTAGATAATCTAATATTTCTTCACTCCATTCAGGCACCGTGTCTAGTTTGAACAATCAAGCATCTGGGAGGTCATCATCAACACCATTTGTTGGTTCCCCAATTGGAATTCTCGACATATGATCGGCCAACATATGTTGTGTTCCCTTTCTCACCCGGGATCTCGAAGTCAAATTCCAATAGTAATAACAACCAGCATGTGATTCGTCCCATGGTGCAAGGCTTATTCACCAAGTATATAAACCTTGATGGTCCACAAAGAATACGTTTTTTTTTTTTTGCCAATAGGTAATGTCGATACTTCTTGACAGCATAAAGCATGGCCAAACCCTCTTGTTTTGTGGTGGTATAATTTATTTACCTTTACATCATTCAGTTGGTGACTAGCGAAGGAAACTGGGTTGTCCAATTTGAACTCACCAAGCTGTGCCAATACGCATCCTGTAGCAAAGTTTGATGCATCAATGTGCACATGGCATATAAGATCCCAGTTGGGTGGTCTCAGAATAGTGCACGCGCTAGTGCTGGCTTCAATCTATCATATGCATCTTGGCATTCTTCATTCCATTCAGAGACAATGAGTAGCCTATATAATGGTCTGGCAATTCTAGCATAAAATACACCTTTGCATCATTCAGTGGCGACTAGCGAAGGAAACTGGGTAGTCCAATTTGAACTCACCAAGCTGTGCCAATACGCATCTTGTAGCGAAGTTTGATGCATCAATGTGTACGTGGAATATAAGATCCCAGTTGGGTGGTCTCAGAATAGTGCACTGGCTAGTGCTGGCTTCAATTTATCATATGCATCTTGGCATTCTTCATTCCATTCAAAGACAATGAGGAGCCTATATAATGGTCTGTCAATTCTAGCATAAAATACTATGAAGTGGAGATAATACCCAATGTGGCCCATAAACCTTTGTACACCTTTGTAATTAGTGGGTGGGGATAGTTCCAAGATCAATTTGACTTTGCTTTCCTTTGTGGAGATACCGTTCTTAATGACAATGTGTCCTAAGATCACACGGTGTTTGGCATTTCAAAGTCTTTAAGGATATACAATTCGATCGACATCACTCAAACATCTTTCTTGAGCAAGCCAAATGGTCTGACCATCGTAAGTGTGCGCACATAGATCATCAATGAATACCTCCAACCACTTTTGTAAGTAGTCTCTCAAGGCTGTGCACATCAATCGTTGGAACGTTGTTGGGGCATTGGTGAGACCAAAAGGCAGAACCTTGTAAGCAAAAGTCTCCCACATTGTATTGAAGGCCGTTTTATGCTAGTCTTCGGGTGCTATAGAAACTTGATTGTAACTTGAAAATCCATCTAAGAAGTTGTAAGCTTCTTCACCAACTACTCTTTCCAAAACGTGTTCCGTGTAAGGTAGTGGGTAATGGTCCTTTCCTAGTAGCTGCATTGACATCTTTTAGATCGACACAGACCCTAAGTTTCCCATTCTTCTTTGGCACTATCACGATTGGTGATAGCCAATCGGTGTGTTCTATCTCATAGATGAAATCAACAGTAATGAGTTTATCAATTCCTTCTTATAATTGTTGCATATTTAGGATTCATCTGGTATGGTTTTTGCTTGGTTGGCCTTGATCCTTCCATGATTGGAATCGTGTGTTGTACCACTTCAAATGGTACGCCCTTCATCTCTTTGTAGTTTCAGAAGAAACAACCTTAAACTCCTTAAGGAGAGCAACAAGTTCCTTTTCCTCAGCTGGAGTCAAGTCTTTAACGATATAAACAGGCTTGGTTTCCTCCCAGGGCTCTGCAATATCGGTTTCCTTGACCTTAGCTGGGCCATTGTACGATGTGGATAAACCAGCCTCTTTAACTCTTTTGGCCGCCGTCAATTGGACCGCTTTTCGTTCATCAATTGGGTATGTCTTGAAATGGTCTGGCACTGAGAGTAGGTCTGGCCCAAATAGCTTAGTTTTGGGCCACATGATGGTCTCTTCTTCCTGCTTATTATAATTGTGGCATATTTAGGATTCATCTGGTATGGTTTTTGCTTGGTTGGCCTTTCTCCTTCCATGATTGGGATCGTGTGATATACCACTTCAGATGGTACACCCTTCATCTCTTTGTTGTTTCAGAAGAAACAACCTTAAACTCCTTAAGGAGAGCAACAAGTTCCTTTTCCTCAGCTGGAGTCAAGTCTTTAGCGATATAAACAGGCTTGGTTTCCTCCCCCATGGCTCTGTAATATCAATTTCCTTGACCTTAGCTAGGCCATTGTACGATGTGGATAAACCAGCTTCTTTAACTCTTTTGGCCGCCATCAATTGGACCGCTTTTCGTTCATCCACTGGTTATGTCTTGAAATGGTCTGGCACTGAGAGTAGGTCTGGCCCAAATAGCTTAGTTTTGGGCCACATGATGGTCTCTTCTTCCTGCTTATTATAATTGTGGCATATTTAGGATTCATCTGGTATGGTTTTTGCTTGGTTGGCCTTTATCCTTCCATGATTGCGATCGTGTGATGTACCACTTCAGATGGTATGCCCTTCATCTCTTTGTTGTTTCAGAAGAAACAACCTTAAACTCCTTAAGGAGAGCAACAAGTTCCTTTTCCTCAGCTGGAGTCAAGTCTTTAGCGATATAAACAGGCTTGGTTTCCTCCCCCATGGCTCTGTAATATCAATTTCCTTGACCTTAGCTAGGCCATTGTACGATGTGGATAAACCAGCTTCTTTAACTCTTTTGGCCGCCATCAATTGGACCGCTTTTCGTTCATCCACTGGTTATGTCTTGAAATGGTCTGGCACTGAGAGTAGGTCTGGCCCAAATAGCTTAGTTTTGGGCCACATGATGGTCTCTTCTTCCTGCTTATTATAATTGTGGCATATTTAGGATTCATCTGGTATGGTTTTTGCTTGGTTGGCCTTTATCCTTCCATGATTGCGATCGTGTGATGTACCACTTCAGATGGTATGCCCTTCATCTCTTTGTTGTTTCAGAAGAAACAACCTTAAACTCCTTAAGGAGAGCAACAAGTTCCTTTTTCTCAGCTGGAGTTAAGTCTTTAGCGATATAAAGAGGCCTGGTTTCCTCCCATGGCTCTGCAATATCAATTTCCTTGACCTTAGCTAGGCCATCGTACGATGTGGATAAACCAACATCTTTAACTCTTTTGGCCGTCAATTGGACCACTTTTCGTTCGTCAATTGGGTATGTCTTGAAATGGTCTGGCACTGAGAGTAGGTCTGGCCCAAATAGCTTAGTTTTGGGCCACATGATGGTCTCTTCTTCCTGCTTATTATAATTGTGGCATATTTAGGATTCATCTGGTATGGTTTTTGCTTGGTTGGCCTTTATCCTTCCATGATTGCGATCGTGTGATGTACCACTTCAGATGGTATGCCCTTCATCTCTTTGTTGTTTCAGAAGAAACAACCTTAAACTCCTTAAGGAGAGCAACAAGTTCCTTTTCCTCAGCTGGAGTCAAGTCTTTAGCGATATAAACAGGCTTGGTTTCCTCCCCCATGGCTCTGTAATATCAATTTCCTTGACCTTAGCTAGGCCATTGTACGATGTGGATAAACCAGCTTCTTTAACTCTTTTGGCCGCCATCAATTGGACCGCTTTTCGTTCATCCACTGGTTATGTCTTGAAATGGTCTGGCACTGAGAGTAGGTCTGGCCCAAATAGCTTAGTTTTGGGCCACATGATGGTCTCTTCTTCCTGCTTATTATAATTGTGGCATATTTAGGATTCATCTGGTATGGTTTTTGCTTGGTTGGTCTTTATCCTTCCATGATTGGGATCGTGTGATATACCACTTCAGATGGTACACCCTTCATCTCTTTGTTGTTTCAGAAGAAACAACCTTAAACTCCTTAAGGAGAGCAACAAGTTCCTTTTCCTCAGCTGGAGTCAAGTCTTTAGCGATATAAACAGGCTTGGTTTCCCCCCCCATGGCTCTGTAATATCAATTTCCTTGACCTTAGCTAGGCCATTGTACGATGTGGATAAACCAGCTTCTTTAACTCTTTTGGCCGCCATCAATTGGACCGCTTTTCGTTCATCCACTGGTTATGTCTTGAAATGGTCTGGCACTGAGAGTAGGTCTGGCCCAAATAGCTTAGTTTTGGGCCACATGATGGTCTCTTCTTCCTGCTTATTATAATTGTGGCATATTTAGGATTCATCTGGTATGGTTTTTGCTTGGTTGGCCTTTATCCTTCCATGATTGCGATCGTGTGATGTACCACTTCAGATGGTATGCCCTTCATCTCTTTGTTGTTTCAGAAGAAACAACCTTAAACTCCTTAAGGAGAGCAACAAGTTCCTTTTTCTCAGCTGGAGTTAAGTCTTTAGCGATATAAAGAGGCCTGGTTTCCTCCCATGGCTCTGCAATATCAATTTCCTTGACCTTAGCTAGGCCATCGTACGATGTGGATAAACCAACATCTTTAACTCTTTTGGCCGTCAATTGGACCACTTTTCGTTCGTCAATTGGGTATGTCTTGAAATGGTCTGGCACTGAGAGTAGGTCTGGCCCAAATAGCTTAGTTTTGGGCCACATGATGGTCTCTTCTTCCTGCTTATTATAATTGTGGCATATTTAGGATTCATCTGGTATGGTTTTTGCTTGGTTGGCCTTTATCCTTCCATGATTGCGATCGTGTGATGTACCACTTCAGATGGTATGCCCTTCATCTCTTTGTTGTTTCAGAAGAAACAACCTTAAACTCCTTAAGGAGAGCAACAAGTTCCTTTTTCTCAGCTGGAGTTAAGTCTTTAGCGATATAAAGAGGCCTGGTTTCCTCCCATGGCTCTACAATATCAATTTCCTTGACCTTAGCTAGGCCATCGTACGATGTGGATAAACCAACATCTTTAACTCTTTTGGCCGTCAATTGGACCACTTTTCGTTCGTCAATTGGGTACGTCTTGAAATGGTCTGGCACTGAGAGTAGGTCTGGCCCAAATAGCTTAGTTTTGGGCCACATGATGGTCTCTTCTTCCTGCTTATAGGTGACCAAGTTGCCCTAGCTTGCGTGACTCCCGAAGTCTCCTTGACTTTCGGTTCAGAAGTAGCGGAGGTCGACATCTGTAATAATGATAAGAAAGTCAGTCATACTAACTGGTGAGAGAATGTGGTCATTGTCTCTTTTTCTTTCTTTTTTTTTTTTGTTAAAATGAATGTGTGTGTGTTATTCCATGAGAAGGGTGTTAGTGCGGTGTGCAATAACAAGGTATGAGTCTACATGCAAAAAGGTGCAAACTGTGAGATAGCACTACCGCCAACTGCACCCACCAAAATAAAAGAGCTGGACAAAGTTAAGGAGAAAAGAAGAGAAAAGCTTCTCACGGTTTTAGCTACCTCACGAGTTTCGAACCCTGCTATCTCACGGGAAAAATTCTTCACTGTGTTGAATCGACTTCTTCCTCGGAACCAATTTTTGTGTTTTCCTAGCATTTAGTTGGAAAATGTTCTTGGTTGCTCTTACTATCTATGTTTCTAAAGGTATTTGCAGTACTGAACTTTGGGTGGGATTTTGGCACCCATATTGTTGTATTACTCTGGTAATAGCCTTGTGCAGCTAGTAAACCCCTTCGAATCCATTGCTTTTGAGTGCCTTGTGGATAGTGGCTTCGTTTGCAATATTGCTATGCTAACATTGGAAGGCCATCTCTATCCCTTGTCTGTAGCTCAAACTTTTTACCTTGATTCCTCAATTACTCCTTTTGCATCACAGTATATATGGGCTTGGAGTTGATTCTAATGCACCCACTGCTGAATTACTAGTGACTTTGGTTGTTTTTTGCATAGGGACTATGGAGTTGATGCTTTCTCTAGTACGTGAGCTACTTTCTTTGGCATTGGTGTTTCCATACCATCAATCATAGCCTGCTTTCCCTTGTTTTTTGGCTCCATAAGGACACGATAATGATATTATTTCCCTCGTCAAGTTATGCAGCTCTCTTTTTTCATTGGATATCACGATTACTGGTGCAAATCTAGGATCGTCCCAGGATGATTTCTTCCTCCATAGATCCTACAGGCTTATATAACAAACACCATTCCAACCAAAGGTATTATTTCTGATGGAAATATTAACACTTTGAAATCCCACAGCTTTGGTAATTGACAAGTGCACACTTCGTACTTGTGCATTGTCGACCTCAAGGTAAGACTTTATCTAGAGGTTCTCGTGTCTCATAAGAGATCAAATTATGACTTGATCCCCTATGGATTAATGCAATGCTTGTTGCATGAATTTTAGGTAGTAGAGACTTTCACACAGTTGTGCTGGCTCAATGTCCAGGTTATCCTCATCAAGGAGGGTTAGCGAAGCCATGTTCATATGCAATACTCTCTCTTGGAGTCTCTGTTTGGCCTTGCCCTCTCTTGCCTTGGCTTCTTCCTGAGCTCGAGCTCGCTTGGATTTTTCCTTGGCTAGCTCATTTCGTTGTTTTAATACATGCTCTTGCATGAGCATTTCTTGGGTCAGTGGTTCGTAATCCTTTTTAAGTTTGCTTTCATTGATGTAACCCTGTATTTGCACACCATCAATAGTTTCAATCATGACTGACCTTTGAGGCACATGTGATTTTTGACACTTAGAAAGGTCCTAATCCTCCATACTTGAGTTGTTTTTTTCTAGTGCTTCCCTGACATGAGGACGAGGTCCCTTGTTTTTAGTTCTTTTTGTTTCAGGTTATTGTCAAACCAACGCTTCCTTCACAAATTTTCAACCATAAGACCATGTGATGCAATTAGTTGGGTTTCATCAAGTTTCTCTAAGTCAACCAACCTTTCAGCTAATGCATTCTTTGTTAATCGTTCTTGCACCGCAATTTGCAGGCTTGGAACTAAGTAGTCCATAGGCATTATAGCCTCAATGCCATAAGCTAGATGGAAGGGAGTATATCCCGTCGCTACCTTATACGAAGTTCAATATGCCCATAGAGCTGCAGTTAGCTTATGTTCCCAATCCGTGCGACTTGCTTCTAAAGTTTTTGTCAAGATAGTACACAAAATCTTATTTGTACTCTCCGCTTGACCATTTGCTTATGGATAATAAGGGGATGACTTCCGGTGGACTACAAGGAATCCAGCAAGTAAGTGATCAATCACCTCATTAATGAAATGTGAACCGCGATCACTCACTAATTCCAATGGGCAACGGATTCTTGAAATGATTTGTTCATATAAGAACTTAGCTATCTTTTGTGCATCAACTCGCTTAGAGACTTTTTCTTCTGCCCATTTTGTGAAATAGTCTGTGGCCACGATCACATATCGGACTTGTGATGGATGTGCAACTAGACTAATGGGTCCAACAAAATCAATTCCCTATTTCTCAAAAGATTCTTACAATCACAGGGGGGTAAGTTGCATCCTGTCTCTTTGTTGTGGAATAGCAAATGGTTGACACTCTTTGCATCTTTTACAAACTCCATAGCATCCCCGAATAATGTAGGCCACCATAGTCCTGCTTGAAGCACCTTGTGAGCTGTAATTTTCCCAGAGCGAAGTGTCCTCCAATCATTCTTGAGAGTGGTTTATCTAATATTGTGACAAATTTGTCTTCCCGCACACATCTCCTTAAGACATTGTCCTTACCTAGCTTGTATAATTCACCAGCAATCAATTGATAAGGTGCAGCCAGCTTAATAAGCCGACACAATTTATCCATGTTCAAAGGTTGTTCTCGTAGAAAACCATAAGCTAGATAATCTAATATTTCTTCACTCCATTCAGGCACCGTGTCTAGTTTGAACAATCAAGCATCTGGGAGGTCATCATCAACACCATTTGTTGGTTCCCCAATTGGAATTCTCGACATATGATCGGCCAACATATGTTGTGTTCCCTTTCTCACCCGGGATCTCGAAGTCAAATTCCAATAGTAATAACAACCAGCATGTGATTCGTCCCATGGTGCAAGGCTTATTCACCAAGTATATAAACCCTGATGGTCCACAAAGAATACGTTTTTTTTTTTGCCAATAGGTAATGTCGATACTTCTTGACAACATAAAGCATGGCCAAACCCTCTTGTTTTGTGGTGGTATAATTTACCTTTACATCATTCAGTTGGTGACTAGCGAAGGAAACTGGGTTGTCCAATTTGAACTCACCAAGCTGTGCCAATACGCATCCTGTAGCAAAGTTTGATGCATCAATGTGCACATGGCATATAAGATCCCAGTTGGGTGGTCTCAGAATAGTGCACGCGCTAGTGCTGGCTTCAATCTATCATATGCATCTTGGCATTCTTCATTCCATTCAGAGACAATGAGTAGCCTATATAATGGTCTGGCAATTCTAGCATAAAATACACCTTTGCATCATTCAGTGGCGACTAGCGAAGGAAACTGGGTAGTCCAATTTGAACTCACCAAGCTGTGCCAATACGCATCCTGTAGCGAAGTTTGATGCATCAATGTGTACATGGAATATAAGATCCCAGTTGGGTGATCTCAGAATAGTGCACTGGCTAGTGCTGGCTTCAATTTATCATATGCATCTTGGCATTCTTCATTCCATTCAAAGACAATGAGGAGCCTATATAATGGTCTGTCAATTCTAGCATAAAATACTATGAAGTGGAGATAATACCCAATGTGGCCCATAAACCTTTGTACACCTTTGTAATTAGTGGGTGGGGATAGTTCCAAGATCAATTTGACTTTGCTTTCCTTTGTGGAGATACCGTTCTTAATGACAATGTGTCCTAAGATCACACGGTGTTTGGCATTTCAAAGGCTTTAAGGATATACAATTCGATCGACATCACTCAAACATCTTTCTTGAGCAAGCCAAATGGTCTGACCATCGTAAGTGTGCGCACATAGATCATCAATGAATACCTCCAACCACTTTTGTAAGTAGTCTCTCAAGGCTGTGCACATCAATCGTTGGAACGTTGTTGGGGCATTGGTGAGACCAAAAGGCAGAACCTTGTAAGCAAAAGTCTCCCACATTGTATTGAAGGCCGTTTTATGCTAGTCTTCGGGTGCTATAGAAACTTGATTGTAACTTGAAAATCCATCTAAGAAGTTGTAAGCTTCTTCACCAACTACTCTTTCCAAAACGTGTTCCGTGTAAGGTAGTGGGTAATGGTCCTTTCCTAGTAGCTGCATTGACATTTTTTAGATCGACACAGACCCTAAGTTTCCCATTCTTCTTTGGCACTATCACGATTGGTGATAGCCAATCGGTGTGTTCTATCTCATAGATGAAATCAACAGTAATGAGTTTATCAATTCCTTCTTATAATTGTTGCATATTTAGGATTCATCTGGTATGGTTTTGGCTTTGTTGGCCTTGATCCTTCCATGATTGGAATCGTGTGTTGTACCACTTCAAATGGTACGCCCTTCATCTCTTTGTAGTTTCAGAAGAAACAACCTTAAACTCCTTAAGGAGAGCAACAAGTTCCTTTTCCTCAGCTGGAGTCAAGTCTTTAACGATATAAACAGGCTTGGTTTCCTCCCAGGGCTCTGCAATATCGGTTTCCTTGACCTTAGCTGGGCCATTGTACGATGTGGATAAACCAGCTTCTTTAACTCTTTTGGCCGCCGTCAATTGGACCGCTTTTCGTTCATCAATTGGGTATGTCTTGAAATGGTCTGGCACTGAGAGTAGGTCTGGCCCAAATAGCTTAGTTTTGGGCCACATGATGGTCTCTTCTTCTTGCTTATTATAATTGTGGCATATTTAGGATTCATCTGGTATGGTTTTTGCTTGGTTGGCCTTTCTCCTTCCATGATTGGGATCGTGTGATGTACCACTTCAGATGGTACACCCTTCATCTCTTTGTTGTTTCAGAAGAAACAACCTTAAACTCCTTAAGGAGAGCAACAAGTTCCTTTTCCTCAGCTGGAGTCAAGTCTTTAGCGATATAAACAGGCTTGGTTTCCTCCCCCATGGCTCTGTAATATCAATTTCCTTGACCTTAGCTAGGCCATTGTACGATGTGGATAAACCAGCTTCTTTAACTCTTTTGGCCGCCGTCAATTGGACCGCTTTTCGTTCATCAATTGGGTATGTCTTGAAATGGTCTGGCACTGAGAGTAGGTCTGGCCCAAATAGCTTAGTTTTGGGCCACATGATGGTCTCTTCGTCCTGCTTATTATAATTGTGGCATATTTAGGATTCATCTGGTATGGTTTTTGCTTGGTTGGTCTTTATCCTTCCATGATTGGGATCGTGTGATGTACCACTTCAGATGGTACACCCTTCATCTCTTTGTTGTTTCAGAAGAAACAACCTTAAACTCCTTAAGGAGAGCAACAAGTTCCTTTTCCTCAGCTTGAGTCGTCTTTAGCGATATAAACAGGCTTGGTTTCCTCCCCCATGGCTCTGTAATATCAATTTCCTTGACCTTAGCTAGGCCATTGTACGATGCGGATAAACCAGGTTCTTTAACTCTTTTGGCCGTCAATTGGACCACTTTTCGTTCATCAATTGGGTATGTCTTGAAATGGTATGGCACTGAGAGTAGGTCTGGCCCAAATAGCTTAGTTTTGGGCCACATGATGGTCTCTTCTTCCTGCTTATTATAATTGTGGCATATTTAGGATTCATCTGGTATGGTTTTTGCTCGGTTGGCCTTTATCCTTCCATGATTGCGATCGTGTGATGTACCATTCAGATGGTATGCCCTTCATCTCTTTGTTGTTTCAGAAGAAACAACCTTAAACTCCTTAAGGAGAGCAACAAGTTCCTTTTTCTCAGCTGGAGTTAAGTCTTTAGCAATATAAAGAGGCCTGGTTTCCTCCCATGGCTCTGCAATATCAATTTCCTTGACCTTAGCTGGGCCATCGTACGATGTGGATAAACCAACATCTTTAACTCTTTTGGCCATCAATTGGACCACTTTTCGTTTGTCAATTGGGTACGTCTTGAAATGGTCTGGCACTGAGAGTAGGTCTGGCCCAAATAGCTTAGTTTTGGGCCACATGATGGTCTCTTCTTCCTGCTTATAGGTGACCAAGTTGCCCTAGCTTGCGTGACTCCCGAAGTCTCCTTGACTTTCGGTTCAGAAGTAGCGGAGGTCGACATCTGTAATAATGATAAGAAAGTCAGTCATACTAACTGGTGAGAGAATGTGGTCATTGTCTCTTTTTCTTTCTTTTTTTTTTTTTGTTAAAATGAATGTGTGTGTGTTATTCCATGAGAAGGGTGTTAGTGCGGTGTGCAATAACAAGGTATGAGTCTACATGCAAAAGGTGCAAACCGTGAGATAGCACTACCGCCAACTGCACCCACCAAAATAAAAGAGCTGGACAAAGTTAAGGAGAAAAGAAGAGAAAAGCTTCTCATGGTTTTAGCTACCTCACGAGTTTCGAACCCTGCTATCTCACAGGAAAAATTCTTCACTGTGTTGAATCGACTTCTTCCTCGGAACCAATTTTTGTGTTTTCCTAGCATTTAGTTGGAAAATGTTCTTGGTTGCTCTTACTATCTATGTTTCTAAAGGTATTTGCAGTACTGAACTTTGGGTGGGATTTTGGCACCCATATTGTTGTATTACTCTGGTAATAGCCTTGTGCAGCTAGTAAACCCCTTCGAATCCATTGCTTTTGAGTGCCTTGTGGATAGTGGCTTCGTTTGCAATATTGCTACGCTAACATTGGAAGGCCATCTCTATCCCTTGTCTGTAGCTCAAACTTTTTACCTTGATTCCTCAATTACTCCTTTTGCATCACAGTATATATGGGCTTGGAGTTGATTCTAATGCACCCACTGCTGAATTACTAGTGACTTTGGTTGTTTTTTGCATAGGGACTATGGAGTTGATGCTTTCTCTAGTACGTGAGCTACTTTCTTTGGCATTGGTGTTTCCATACCATCAATCATAGCCTGCTTTCCCTTGTTTTTTGGCTCCATAAGGACACGATAATGATATTATTTCCCTCGTCAAGTTATGCAGCTCTCTTTTTTCATTGGATATCACGATTACTGGTGCAAATCTAGGATCGTCCCAGGATGATTTCTTCCTCCATAGATCCTACAGGCTTATATAACAAACACCATTCCAACCAAAGGGATTATTTCTGATGGAAATATTAACACTTTGAAATCCCACAGCTTTGGTAATTGACAAGTGCACACTTCGTACTTGTGCATTGTCGACCTCAAGGTAAGACTTTATCTAGAGGTTCTCGTGTCTCATAAGAGATCAAATTATGACTTGATCCCCTATGGATTAATGCAATGCTTGTTGCATGAATTTTAGGTAGTAGAGACTTTCACACAGTTGTGCTGGCTCAATGTCCAGGTTATCCTCATCAAGGAGGGTTAGCGAAGCCATGTTCATATGCAATACTCTCTCTTGGAGTCTCTGTTTGGCCTTGCCCTCTCTTGCCTTGGCTTCTTCCTGAGCTCGAGCTCGCTTGGATTTTTCCTTGGCTAGCTCATTTCGTTGTTTTAATACATGCTCTTGCATGAGCATTTCTTGGGTCAGTGGTTCGTAATCCTTTTTAAGTTTGCTTTCATTGATGTAACCCTGTATTTGCACACCATCAATAGTTTCAATCATGACTGACCTTTGAGGCACATGTGATTTTTGACACTTAGAAAGGTCCTAATCCTCCATACTTGAGTTGTTTTTTTCTAGTGCTTCCCTGACATGAGGACGAGGTCCCTTGTTTTTAGTTCTTTTTGTTTCAGGTTATTGTCAAACCAACGCTTCCTTCACAATTTTTCAACCATAAGACCATGTGATGCAATTAGTTGGGTTTCATCAAGTTTCTCTAAGTCAACCAACCTTTCAGCTAATGCATTCTTTGTTAATCGTTCTTGCACCGCAATTTGCAGGCTTGGAACTAAGTAGTCCATAGGCATTATAGCCTCAATGCCATAAGCTAAATGGAAGGGAGTATATCCCGTCGCTACCTTATACGAAGTTCAATATGCCCATAGAGCTGCAGTTAGCTTATGTTCCCAATCCGTGCGACTTGCTTCTAAAGTTTTTGTCAAGATAGTACACAAAATCTTATTTGTACTCTCCGCTTGACCATTTGCTTATGGATAATAAGGGGATGACTTCCGGTGGACTACAAGGAATCCAGCAAGTAAGTGATCAATCACCTCATTAATGAAATGTGAACCGCGATCACTCACTAATTCCAATGGGCAACGGATTCTTGAAATGATTTGTTCATATAAGAACTTAGCCATCTTTTGTGCATCAACTCGCTTAGAGACTTTTTCTTCTGCCCATTTCGTGAAATAGTCTGTGGCCACGATCACATATCGGACTTGTGATGGATGTGCAACTAGACTAATGGGTCCAACAAAATCAATTCCCTATTTCTCAAAAGATTCTTACAATCACAGGGGGGTAAGTTGCATCCTGTCTCTTTGTTGTGGAATAGCAAATGGTTGACACTCTTTGCATCTTTTACAAACTCCATAGCATCCCCGAATAATGTAGGCCACCATAGTCCTGCTTGAAGCACCTTGTGAGCTGTAATTTTCCCAGAGCGAAGTGTCCTCCAATCATTCTTGAGAGTGCTTTATCTAATATTGTGACAAATTTGTCTTCCCGCACACATCTCCTTAAGACATTGTCCTTACCTAGCTTGTATAATTCACCAGCAATCAATTGATAAGGTGCAGCCAGCTTAATAAGCCGACACAATTTATCCATGTTCAAAGGTTGTTCTCGTAGAAAACCATAAGCTAGATAATCTAATATTTCTTCACTCCATTCAGGCACCGTGTCTAGTTTGAACAATCAAGCATCTGGGAGGTCATCATCAACACCATTTGTTGGTTCCCCAATTGGAATTCTCGACATATGATCGGCCAACATATGTTGTGTTCCCTTTCTCACCCGGGATCTCGAAGTCAAATTCCAATAGTAATAACAACCAGCATGTGATTCGTCCCATGGTGCAAGGCTTATTCACCAAGTATATAAACCCTGATGGTCCACAAAGAATACGTTTTTTTTTTTTTTGCCAATAGGTAATGTCGATACTTCTTGACAGCATAAAGCATGGCCAAACCCTCTTGTTCTGTGGTGGTATAATTTACCTTTACATCATTCAGTTGGTGACTAGCGAAGGAAACTGGGTTGTCCAATTTGAACTCACCAAGCTGTGCCAATACGCATCCTGTAGCAAAGTTTGATGCATCAATGTGCACATGGCATATAAGATCCCAGTTGGGTGGTCTCAGAATAGTGCACGCGCTAGTGCTGGCTTCAATCTATCATATGCATCTTGGCATTCTTCATTCCATTCAGAGACAATGAGTAGCCTATATAATGGTCTGGCAATTCTAGCATAAAATACACCTTTGCATCATTCAGTGGCGACTAGCGAAGGAAACTGGGTAGTCCAATTTGAACTCACCAAGCTGTGCCAATACGCATCCTGTAGCAAAGTTTGATGCATCAATGTGTACATGGAATATAAGATCCCAGTTGGGTGGTCTCAGAATAGTGCACTGGCTAGTGCTGGCTTCAATTTATCATATGCATCTTGGCATTCTTCATTCCATTCAAAGACAATGAGGAGCCTATATAATGGTCTATCAATTCTAGCATAAAATACTATGAAGTGGAGATAATACCCAATGTGGCCCATAAACCTTTGTACACCTTTGTAATTAGTGGGTGGGGATAGTTCCAAGATCAATTTGACTTTGCTTTCCTTTGTGGAGATACCGTTCTTAATGACAATGTGTCCTAAGATCACACGGTGTTTGGCATTTCAAAGGCTTTAAGGATATACAATTCGATCGACATCACTCAAACATCTTTCTTGAGCAAGCCAAATGGTCTGACCATCGTAAGTGTGCGCACATAGATCATCAATGAATACCTCCAACCACTTTTGTAAGTAGTCTCTCAAGGCTGTGCACATCAATCGTTGGAACGTTGTTGGGGCATTGGTGAGACCAAAAGGCAGAACCTTGTAAGCAAAAGTCTCCCACATTGTATTGAAGGCCGTTTTATGCTAGTCTTCGGGTGCTATAGAAACTTGATTGTAACTTGAAAATCCATCTAAGAAGTTGTAAGCTTCTTCACCAACTACTCTTTCCAAAACGTGTTCCGTGTAAGGTAGTGGGTAATGGTCCTTTCCTAGTAGCTGCATTGACATTTTTTAGATCGACACAGACCCTAAGTTTCCCATTCTTCTTTGGCACTATCACGATTGGTGATATCCAATCGGTGTGTTCTATCTCATAGATGAAATCAACAGTAATGAGTTTATCAATTCCTTCTTATAATTGTTGCATATTTAGGATTCATCTGGTATGGTTTTGGCTTTGTTGGCCTTGATCCTTCCATGATTGGAATCGTGTGTTGTACCACTTCAAATGGTACGCCCTTCATCTCTTTGTAGTTTCAGAAGAAACAACCTTAAACTCCTTAAGGAGAGCAACAAGTTCCTTTTCCTCAGCTGGAGTCAAGTCTTTAACGATATAAACAGGCTTGGTTTCCTCCCAGGGCTCTGCAATATCGGTTTCCTTGACCTTAGCTGGGCCATTGTACGATGTGGATAAACCAGCTTCTTTAACTCTTTTGGCCGTCATCAATTGGACCGCTTTTCGTTCATCAATTGGGTATGTCTTGAAATGGTCTGGCACTGAGAGTAGGTCTGGCCCAAATAGCTTAGTTTTGGGCCACATGATGGTCTCTTCTTCCTGCTTATTATAATTGTGGCATATTTAGGATTCATCTGGTATGGTTTTTGCTTGGTTGGCCTTTCTCCTTCCATGATTGGGATCGTGTGATGTACCACTTCAGATGGTACACCCTTCATCCTCTTTGTTGTTTCAGAAGAAACAACCTTAAACTCCTTAAGGAGAGCAACAAGTTCCTTTTCCTCAGCTGGAGTCAAGTCTTTAGCGATATAAACAGGCTTGGTTTCCTCCCCCATGGCTCTGTAATATCAATTTCCTTGACCTTAGCTAGGCCATTGTACGATGTGGATAAACCAGCTTCTTTAACTCTTTTGGCCGCCGTCAATTGGACCGCTTTTCGTTCATCAATTGGGTATGTCTTGAAATGGTCTGGCACTGAGAGTAGGTCTGGCCCAAATAGCTTAGTTTTGGGCCACATGATGGTCTCTTCTTCCTGCTTATTATAATTGTGGCATATTTAGGATTCATCTGGTATGGTTTTTGCTTGGTTGGTCTTTATCCTTCCATGATTGGGATCGTGTGATGTACCACTTCAGATGGTACACCCTTCATCTCTTTGTTGTTTCAGAAGAAACAACCTTAAACTCCTTAAGGAGAGCAACAAGTTCCTTTTCCTCAGCTTGAGTCGTCTTTAGCGATATAAACAGGCTTGGTTTCCTCCCCCATGGCTCTGTAATATCAATTTCCTTGACCTTAGCTAGGCCATTGTACGATGTGGATAAACCAGGTTCTTTAACTCTTTTGGCCATCAATTGGACCACTTTTCGTTCATCAATTGGGTATGTCTTGAAATGGTATGGCACTGAGAGTAGGTCTGGCCCAAATAGCTTAGTTTTGGGCCACATGATGGTCTCTTCTTCCTGCTTATTATAATTGTGGCATATTTAGGATTCATCTGGTATGGTTTTTGCTTGGTTGGCCTTTATCCTTCCATGATTGCGATCGTGTGATGTACCACTTTAGATGGTATGCCCTTCATCTCTTTGTTGTTTCAGAAGAAACAACCTTAAACTCCTTAAGGAGAGCAACAAGTTCCTTTTTCTCAGCTGGAGTTAAGTCTTTAGCGATATAAAGAGGCCTGGTTTCCTCCCATGGCTCTGCAATATCAATTTCCTTGACCTTAGCTGGGCCATCGTACGATGTGGATAAACCAACATCTTTAACTCTTTTGGCCGTCAATTGGACCACTTTTCGTTCGTCAATTGGGTACGTCTTGAAATGGTCTGGCACTGAGAGTAGGTCTGGCCCAAATAGCTTAGTTTTGGGCCACATGATGGTCTCTTCTTCCTGCTTATAGGTGACCAAGTTGCCCTAGCTTGCGTGACTCCCGAAGTCTCCTTGACTTTCGGTTCAGAAGTAGCGGAGGTCGACATCTGTAATAATGATAAGAAAGTCAGTCATACTAACTGGTGAGAGAATGTGGTCATTGTCTCTTTTTCTTTCTTTTTTTTTTTGTTAAAATGAATGTGTGTGTGTTATTCCATGAGAAGGGTGTTAGTGCGGTGTGCAATAACAAGGTATGAGTCTACATGCAAAAAGGTGCAAACCGTGAGATAGCACTACCGCCAACTGCACCCACCAAAATAAAAGAGCTGGACAAAGTTAAGGAGAAAAGAAGAGAAAAGCTTCTCACGGTTTTAGCTACCTCACGAGTTTCGAACCCTGCTATCTCACGGGAAAAATTCTTCACTGTGTTGAATCGACTTCTTCCTCGGAACCAATTTTTGTGTTTTCCTAGCATTTAGTTGGAAAATGTTCTTGGTTGCTCTTACTATCTATGTTTCTAAAGGTATTTGCAGTACTGAACTTTGGGTGGGATTTTGGCACCCATATTGTTGTATTACTCTGGTAATAGCCTTGTGCAGCTAGTAAACCCCTTCGAATCCATTGCTTTTGAGTGCCTTGTGGATAGTGGCTTCGTTTGCAATATTGCTACGCTAACATTGGAAGGCCATCTCTATCCCTTGTCTGTAGCTCAAACTTTTTACCTTGATTCCTCAATTACTCCTTTTGCATCACAGTATATATGGGCTTGGAGTTGATTCTAATGCACCCACTGCTGAATTACTAGTGACTTTGGTTGTTTTTTGCATAGGGACTATGGAGTTGATGCTTTCTCTAGTACGTGAGCTACTTTCTTTGGCATTGGTGTTTCCATACCATCAATCATAGCCTGCTTTCCCTTGTTTTTTGGCTCCATAAGGACACGATAATGATATTATTTCCCTCGTCAAGTTATGCAGCTCTCTTTTTTCATTGGATATCACGATTACTGGTGCAAATCTAGGATCGTCCAAGGATGATTTCTTCCTCCATAGATCCTACAGGCTTATATAACAAACACCATTCCAACCAAAGGGATTATTTCTGATGGAAATATTAACACTTTGAAATCCCACAGCTTTGGTAATTGACAAGTGCACACTTCGTACTTGTGCATTGTCGACCTCAAGGTAAGACTTTATCTAGAGGTTCTCGTGTCTCATAAGAGATCAAATTATGACTTGATCCCCTATGGATTAATGCAATGCTTGTTGCATGAATTTTAGGTAGTAGAGACTTTCACACAGTTGTGCTGGCTCAATGTCCAGGTTATCCTCATCAAGGAGGGTTAGCGAAGCCATGTTCATATGCAATACTCTCTCTTGGAGTCTCTGTTTGGCCTTGCCCTCTCTTGCCTTGGCTTCTTCCTGAGCTCGAGCTCGCTTGGATTTTTCCTTGGCTAGCTCATTTCGTTGTTTTAATACATGCTCTTGCATGAGCATTTCTTGGGTCAGTGGTTCGTAATCCTTTTTAAGTTTGCTTTCATTGATGTAACCCTGTATTTGCACACCATCAATAGTTTCAATCATGACTGACCTTTGAGGCACATGTGATTTTTGACACTTAGAAAGGTCCTAATCCTCCATACTTGAGTTGTTTTTTTCTAGTGCTTCCCTGACATGAGGACGAGGTCCCTTGTTTTTAGTTCTTTTTGTTTCAGGTTATTGTCAAACCAACGCTTCCTTCACAATTTTTCAACCATAAGACCATGTGATGCAATTAGTTGGGTTTCATCAAGTTTCTCTAAGTCAACCAACCTTTCAGCTAATGCATTCTTTGTTAATCGTTCTTGCACCGCAATTTGCAGGCTTGGAACTAAGTAGTCCATAGGCATTATAGCCTCAATGCCATAAGCTAAATGGAAGGGAGTATATCCCGTCGCTACCTTATACGAAGTTCAATATGCCCATAGAGCTGCAGTTAGCTTATGTTCCCAATCCGTGCGACTTGCTTCTAAAGTTTTTGTCAAGATAGTACACAAAATCTTATTTGTACTCTCCGCTTGACCATTTGCTTATGGATAATAAGGGGATGACTTCCGGTGGACTACAAGGAATCCAGCAAGTAAGTGATCAATCACCTCATTAATGAAATGTGAACCGCGATCACTCACTAATTCCAATGGGCAACGGATTCTTGAAATGATTTGTTCATATAAGAACTTAGCCATCTTTTGTGCATCAACTCGCTTAGAGACTTTTTCTTCTGCCCATTTCGTGAAATAGTCTGTGGCCACGATCACATATCGGACTTGTGATGGATGTGCAACTAGACTAATGGGTCCAACAAAATCAATTCCCTATTTCTCAAAAGATTCTTACAATCACAGGGGGGTAAGTTGCATCCTGTCTCTTTGTTGTGGAATAGCAAATGGTTGACACTCTTTGCATCTTTTACAAACTCCATAGCATCCCCGAATAATGTAGGCCACCATAGTCCTGCTTGAAGCACCTTGTGAGCTGTAATTTTCCCAGAGCGAAGTGTCCTCCAATCATTCTTGAGAGTGCTTTATCTAATATTGTGACAAATTTGTCTTCCCGCACACATCTCCTTAAGACATTGTCCTTACCTAGCTTGTATAATTCACCAGCAATCAATTGATAAGGTGCAGCCAGCTTAATAAGCCGACACAATTTATCCATGTTCAAAGGTTGTTCTCGTAGAAAACCATAAGCTAGATAATCTAATATTTCTTCACTCCATTCAGGCACCGTGTCTAGTTTGAACAATCAAGCATCTGGGAGGTCATCATCAACACCATTTGTTGGTTCCCCAATTGGAATTCTCGACATATGATCGGCCAACATATGTTGTGTTCCCTTTCTCACCCGGGATCTCGAAGTCAAATTCCAATAGTAATAACAACCAGCATGTGATTCGTCCCATGGTGCAAGGCTTATTCACCAAGTATATAAACCCTGATGGTCCACAAAGAATACGTTTTTTTTTTTTTTGCCAATAGGTAATGTCGATACTTCTTGACAGCATAAAGCATGGCCAAACCCTCTTGTTCTGTGGTGGTATAATTTACCTTTACATCATTCAGTTGGTGACTAGCGAAGGAAACTGGGTTGTCCAATTTGAACTCACCAAGCTGTGCCAATACGCATCCTGTAGCAAAGTTTGATGCATCAATGTGCACATGGCATATAAGATCCCAGTTGGGTGGTCTCAGAATAGTGCACGCGCTAGTGCTGGCTTCAATCTATCATATGCATCTTGGCATTCTTCATTCCATTCAGAGACAATGAGTAGCCTATATAATGGTCTGGCAATTCTAGCATAAAATACACCTTTGCATCATTCAGTGGCGACTAGCGAAGGAAACTGGGTAGTCCAATTTGAACTCACCAAGCTGTGCCAATACGCATCCTGTAGCGAAGTTTGATGCATCAATGTGTACATGGAATATAAGATCCCAGTTGGGTGATCTCAGAATAGTGCACTGGCTAGTGCTGGCTTCAATTTATCATATGCATCTTGGCATTCTTCATTTCATTCAAAGACAATGAGGAGCCTATATAATGGTCTGTCAATTCTAGCATAAAATACTATGAAGTGGAGATAATACCCAATGTGGCCCATAAACCTTTGTACACCTTTGTAATTAGTGGGTGGGGATAGTTCCAAGATCAATTTGACTTTGCTTTCCTTTGTGGAGATACCGTTCTTAATGACAATGTGTCCTAAGATCACACGGTGTTTGGCATTTCAAAGGCTTTAAGGATATACAATTCGATCGACATCACTCAAACATCTTTCTTGAGCAAGCCAAATGGTCTGACCATCGTAAGTGTGCGCACATAGATCATCAATGAATACCTCCAACCACTTTTGTAAGTAGTCTCTCAAGGCTGTGCACATCAATCGTTGGAACGTTGTTGGGGCATTGGTGAGACCAAAAGGCAGAACCTTGTAAGCAAAAGTCTCCCACATTGTATTGAAGGCCGTTTTATGCTAGTCTTCGGGTGCTATAGAAACTTGATTGTAACTTGAAAATCCATCTAAGAAGTTGTAAGCTTCTTCACCAACTACTCTTTCCAAAACGTGTTCCGTGTAAGGTAGTGGGTAATGGTCCTTTCCTAGTAGCTGCATTGACATTTTTTAGATCGACACAGACCCTAAGTTTCCCATTCTTCTTTGGCACTATCACGATTGGTGATATCCAATCGGTGTGTTCTATCTCATAGATGAAATCAACAGTAATGAGTTTATCAATTCCTTCTTATAATTGTTGCATATTTAGGATTCATCTGGTATGGTTTTGGCTTCGTTGGCCTTGATCCTTCCATGATTGGAATCGTGTGTTGTACCACTTCAAATGGTACGCCCTTCATCTCTTTGTAGTTTCAGAAGAAACAACCTTAAACTCCTTAAGGAGAGCAACAAGTTCCTTTTCCTCAGCTGGAGTCAAGTCTTTAACGATATAAACAGGCTTGGTTTCCTCCCAGGGCTCTGCAATATCGGTTTCCTTGACCTTAGCTGGGCCATTGTACGATGTGGATAAACCAGCTTCTTTAACTCTTTTGGCCGCCGTCAATTGGACCGCTTTTCGTTCATCAATTGGGTATGTCTTGAAATGGTCTGGCACTGAGAGTAGGTCTGGCCCAAATAGCTTAGTGATGGTCTCTTCTTCTTGCTTATTATAATTGTGGCATATTTAGGATTCATCTGGTATGGTTTTTGCTTGGTTGGCCTTTCTCCTTCCATGATTGGGATCGTGTGATGTACCACTTCAGATGGTACACCCTTCATCTCTTTGTTGTTTCAGAAGAAACAACCTTAAACTCCTTAAGGAGAGCAACAAGTTCCTTTTCCTCAGCTGGAGTCAAGTCTTTAGCGATATAAATAGGCTTGGTTTCCTCCCCCATGGCTCTGTAATATCAATTTCCTTGACCTTAGCTAGGCCATTGTACGATGTGGATAAACCAGCTTCTTTAACTCTTTTGGCCGCCGTCAATTGGACCGCTTTTCGTTCATCAATTGGGTATGTCTTGAAATGGTCTGGCACTGAGAGTAGGTCTGGCCCAAATAGCTTAGTTTTGGGCCACATGATGGTCTCTTCGTCCTGCTTATTATAATTGTGGCATATTTAGGATTCATCTGGTATGGTTTTTGCTTGGTTGGTCTTTATCCTTCCATGATTGGGATCGTGTGATGTACCACTTCAGATGGTACACCCTTCATCTCTTTGTTGTTTCAGAAGAAACAACCTTAAACTCCTTAAGGAGAGCAACAAGTTCCTTTTCCTCAGCTTGAGTCGTCTTTAGCGATATAAACAGGCTTGGTTTCCTCCCCCATGGCTCTGTAATATCAATTTTCTTGACCTTAGCTAGGCCATTGTACGATGTGGATAAACCAGGTTCTTTAACTCTTTTGGCCGTCAATTGGACCACTTTTCGTTCATCAATTGGGTATGTCTTGAAATGGTATGGCACTGAGAGTAGGTCTGGCCCAAATAGCTTAGTTTTGGGCCACATGATGGTCTCTTCTTCCTGCTTATTATAATTGTGGCATATTTAGGATTCATCTGGTATGGTTTTTGCTCGGTTGGCCTTTATCCTTCCATGATTGCGATCGTGTGATGTACCATTCAGATGGTATGCCCTTCATCTCTTTGTTGTTTCAGAAGAAACAACCTTAAACTCCTTAAGGAGAGCAACAAGTTCCTTTTTCTCAGCTGGAGTTAAGTCTTTAGCAATATAAAGAGGCCTGGTTTCCTCCCATGGCTCTGCAATATCAATTTCCTTGACCTTAGCTGGGCCATCGTACGATGTGGATAAACCAACATCTTTAACTCTTTTGGCCATCAATTGGACCACTTTTCGTTTGTCAATTGGGTACGTCTTGAAATGGTCTGGCACTGAGAGTAGGTCTGGCCCAAATAGCTTAGTTTTGGGCCACATGATGGTCTCTTCTTCCTGCTTATAGGTGACCAAGTTGCCCTAGCTTGCGTGACTCCCGAAGTCTCCTTGACTTTCGGTTCAGAAGTAGCGGAGGTCGACATCTGTAATAATGATAAGAAAGTCAGTCATACTAACTGGTGAGAGAATGTGGTCATTGTCTCTTTTTCTTTCTTTTTTTTTTTTGTTAAAATGAATGTGTGTGTGTTATTCCATGAGAAGGGTGTTAGTGCGGTGTGCAATAACAAGGTATGAGTCTACATGCAAAAGGTGCAAACCGTGAGATAGCACTACCGCCAACTGCACCCACCAAAATAAAAGAGCTGGACAAAGTTAAGGAGAAAAGAAGAGAAAAGCTTCTCATGGTTTTAGCTACCTCACGAGTTTCGAACCCTGCTATCTCACGGGAAAAATTCTTCACTGTGTTGAATCGACTTCTTCCTCGGAACCAATTTTTGTGTTTTCCTAGCATTTAGTTGGAAAATGTTCTTGGTTGCTCTTACTATCTATGTTTCTAAAGGTATTTGCAGTACTGAACTTTGGGTGGGATTTTGGCACCCATATTGTTGTATTACTCTGGTAATAGCCTTGTGCAGCTAGTAAACCCCTTCGAATCCATTGCTTTTGAGTGCCTTGTGGATAGTGGCTTCGTTTGCAATATTGCTACGCTAACATTGGAAGGCCATCTCTATCCCTTGTCTGTAGCTCAAACTTTTTACCTTGATTCCTCAATTACTCCTTTTGCATCACAGTATATATGGGCTTGGAGTTGATTCTAATGCACCCACTGCTGAATTACTAGTGACTTTGGTTGTTTTTTGCATAGGGACTATGGAGTTGATGCTTTCTCTAGTACGTGAGCTACTTTCTTTGGCATTGGTGTTTCCATACCATCAATCATAGCCTGCTTTCCCTTGTTTTTTGGCTCCATAAGGACACGATAATGATATTATTTCCCTCGTCAAGTTATGCAGCTCTCTTTTTTCATTGGATATCACGATTACTGGTGCAAATCTAGGATCGTCCAAGGATGATTTCTTCCTCCATAGATCCTACAGGCTTATATAACAAACACCATTCCAACCAAAGGGATTATTTCTGATGGAAATATTAACACTTTGAAATCCCACAGCTTTGGTAATTGACAAGTGCACACTTCGTACTTGTGCATTGTCGACCTCAAGGTAAGACTTTATCTAGAGGTTCTCGTGTCTCATAAGAGATCAAATTATGACTTGATCCCCTATGGCTTAATGCAATGCTTGTTGCATGAATTTTAGGTAGTAGAGACTTTCACACAGTTGTGCTGGCTCAATGTCCAGGTTATCCTCATCAAGGAGGGTTAGCGAAGCCATGTTCATATGCAATACTCTCTCTTGGAGTCTCTGTTTGGCCTTGCCCTCTCTTGCCTTGGCTTCTTCCTGAGCTCGAGCTCGCTTGGATTTTTCCTTGGCTAGCTCATTTCGTTGTTTTAATACATGCTCTTGCATGAGCATTTCTTGGGTCAGTGGTTCGTAATCCTTTTTAAGTTTGCTTTCATTGATGTAACCCTGTATTTGCACACCATCAATAGTTTCAATCATGACTGACCTTTGAGGCACATGTGATTTTTGACACTTAGAAAGGTCCTAATCCTCCATACTTGAGTTGTTTTTTTCTAGTGCTTCCCTGACATGAGGACGAGGTCCCTTGTTTTTAGTTCTTTTTGTTTCAGGTTATTGTCAAACCAACGCTTCCTTCACAATTTTTCAACCATAAGACCATGTGATGCAATTAGTTGGGTTTCATCAAGTTTCTCTAAGTCAACCAACCTTTCAGCTAATGCATTCTTTGTTAATCGTTCTTGCACCGCAATTTGCAGGCTTGGAACTAAGTAGTCCATAGGCATTATAGCCTCAATGCCATAAGCTAAATGGAAGGGAGTATATCCCGTCGCTACCTTATACGAAGTTCAATATGCCCATAGAGCTGCAGTTAGCTTATGTTCCCAATCCGTGCGACTTGCTTCTAAAGTTTTTGTCAAGATAGTACACAAAATCTTATTTGTACTCTCCGCTTGACCATTTGCTTATGGATAATAAGGGGATGACTTCCGGTGGACTACAAGGAATCCAGCAAGTAAGTGATCAATCACCTCATTAATGAAATGTGAACCGCGATCACTCACTAATTCCAATGGGCAACGGATTCTTGAAATGATTTGTTCATATAAGAACTTAGCCATCTTTTGTGCATCAACTCGCTTAGAGACTTTTTCTTCTGCCCATTTCGTGAAATAGTCTGTGGCCACGATCACATATCGGACTTGTGATGGATGTGCAACTAGACTAATGGGTCCAACAAAATCAATTCCCTATTTCTCAAAAGATTCTTACAATCACAGGGGGGTAAGTTGCATCCTGTCTCTTTGTTGTGGAATAGCAAATGGTTGACACTCTTTGCATCTTTTACAAACTCCATAGCATCCCCGAATAATGTAGGCCACCATAGTCCTGCTTGAAGCACCTTGTGAGCTATAATTTTCCCAGAGCGAAGTGTCCTCCAATCATTCTTGAGAGTGCTTTATCTAATATTGTGACAAATTTGTCTTCCCGCACACATCTCCTTAAGACATTGTCCTTACCTAGCTTGTATAATTCACCAGCAATCAATTGATAAGGTGCAGCCAGCTTAATAAGCCGACACAATTTATCCATGTTCAAAGGTTGTTCTCGTAGAAAACCATAAGCTAGATAATCTAATATTTCTTCACTCCATTCAGGCACCGTGTCTAGTTTGAACAATCAAGCATCTGGGAGGTCATCATCAACACCATTTGTTGGTTCCCCAATTGGAATTCTCGACATATGATCGGCCAACATATGTTGTGTTCCCTTTCTCACCCGGGATCTCGAAGTCAAATTCCAATAGTAATAACAACCAGCATGTGATTCGTCCCATGGTGCAAGGCTTATTCACCAAGTATATAAACCCTGATGGTCCACAAAGAATACGTTTTTTTTTTTTTTGCCAATAGGTAATGTCGATACTTCTTGACAGCATAAAGCATGGCCAAACCCTCTTGTTCTGTGGTGGTATAATTTACCTTTACATCATTCAGTTGGTGACTAGCGAAGGAAACTGGGTTGTCCAATTTGAACTCACCAAGCTGTGCCAATACGCATCCTGTAGCAAAGTTTGATGCATCAATGTGCACATGGCATATAAGATCCCAGTTGGGTGGTCTCAGAATAGTGCACGCGCTAGTGCTGGCTTCAATCTATCATATGCATCTTGGCATTCTTCATTCCATTCAGAGACAATGAGTAGCCTATATAATGGTCTGGCAATTCTAGCATAAAATACACCTTTGCATCATTCAGTGGCGACTAGCGAAGGAAACTGGGTAGTCCAATTTGAACTCACCAAGCTGTGCCAATACGCATCCTGTAGCAAAGTTTGATGCATCAATGTGTACATGGAATATAAGATCCCAGTTGGGTGGTCTCAGAATAGTGCACTGGCTAGTGCTGGCTTCAATTTATCATATGCATCTTGGCATTCTTCATTCCATTCAAAGACAATGAGGAGCCTATATAATGGTCTGTCAATTCTAGCATAAAATACTATGAAGTGGAGATAATACCCAATGTGGCCCATAAACCTTTGTACACCTTTGTAATTAGTGGGTGGGGATAGTTCCAAGATCAATTTGACTTTGCTTTCCTTTGTGGAGATACCGTTCTTAATGACAATGTGTCCTAAGATCACACGGTGTTTGGCATTTCAAAGGCTTTAAGGATATACAATTCGATCGACATCACTCAAACATCTTTCTTGAGCAAGCCAAATGGTCTGACCATCGTAAGTGTGCGCACATAGATCATCAATGAATACCTCCAACCACTTTTGTAAGTAGTCTCTCAAGGCTGTGCACATCAATCGTTGGAACGTTGTTGGGGCATTGGTGAGACCAAAAGGCAGAACCTTGTAAGCAAAAGTCTCCCACATTGTATTGAAGGCCGTTTTATGCTAGTCTTCGGGTGCTATAGAAACTTGATTGTAACTTG
This sequence comes from Cibotium barometz, assembly GCF_041138505.1. Classification (NCBI taxonomy): domain Eukaryota; kingdom Viridiplantae; phylum Streptophyta; class Polypodiopsida; order Cyatheales; family Cibotiaceae; genus Cibotium; species Cibotium barometz. The sequence continues at coordinate 23,707,665 of NC_141074.1, read as the reverse complement.
AAAATCCATCTAAGAAGTTGTAAGCTTCTTCACCAACTACTCTTTCCAAAACGTGTTCCGTGTAAGGTAGTGGGTAATGGTCCTTTCCTAGTAGCTGCATTGACATTTTTTAGATCGACACAGACCCTAAGTTTCCCATTCTTCTTTGGCACTATCACGATTGGTGATATCCAATCGGTGTGTTCTATCTCATAGATGAAATCAACAGTAATGAGTTTATCAATTCCTTCTTATAATTGTTGCATATTTAGGATTCATCTGGTATGGTTTTGGCTTCGTTGGCCTTGATCCTTCCATGATTGGAATCGTGTGTTGTACCACTTCAAATGGTACGCCCTTCATCTCTTTGTAGTTTCAGAAGAAACAACCTTAAACTCCTTAAGGAGAGCAACAAGTTCCTTTTCCTCAGCTGGAGTCAAGTCTTTAACGATATAAACAGGCTTGGTTTCCTCCCAGGGCTCTGCAATATCGGTTTCCTTGACCTTAGCTGGGCCATTGTACGATGTGGATAAACCAGCTTCTTTAACTCTTTTGGCCGTCATCAATTGGACCGCTTTTCGTTCATCAATTGGGTATGTCTTGAAATGGTCTGGCACTGAGAGTAGGTCTGGCCCAAATAGCTTAGTTTTGGGCCACATGATGGTCTCTTCTTCCTGCTTATTATAATTGTGGCATATTTAGGATTCATCTGGTATGGTTTTTGCTTGGTTGGCCTTTCTCCTTCCATGATTGGGATCGTGTGATGTACCACTTCAGATGGTACACCCTTCATCCTCTTTGTTGTTTCAGAAGAAACAACCTTAAACTCCTTAAGGAGAGCAACAAGTTCCTTTTCCTCAGCTGGAGTCAAGTCTTTAGCGATATAAACAGGCTTGGTTTCCTCCCCCATGGCTCTGTAATATCAATTTCCTTGACCTTAGCTAGGCCATTGTACGATGTGGATAAACCAGCTTCTTTAACTCTTTTGGCCGCCGTCAATTGGACCGCTTTTCGTTCATCAATTGGGTATGTCTTGAAATGGTCTGGCACTGAGAGTAGGTCTGGCCCAAATAGCTTAGTTTTGGGCCACATGATGGTCTCTTCTTCCTGCTTATTATAATTGTGGCATATTTAGGATTCATCTGGTATGGTTTTTGCTTGGTTGGTCTTTATCCTTCCATGATTGGGATCGTGTGATGTACCACTTCAGATGGTACACCCTTCATCTCTTTGTTGTTTCAGAAGAAACAACCTTAAACTCCTTAAGGAGAGCAACAAGTTCCTTTTCCTCAGCTTGAGTCGTCTTTAGCGATATAAACAGGCTTGGTTTCCTCCCCCATGGCTCTGTAATATCAATTTCCTTGACCTTAGCTAGGCCATTGTACGATGTGGATAAACCAGGTTCTTTAACTCTTTTGGCCGTCAATTGGACCACTTTTCGTTCATCAATTGGGTATGTCTTGAAATGGTATGGCACTGAGAGTAGGTCTGGCCCAAATAGCTTAGTTTTGGGCCACATGATGGTCTCTTCTTCCTGCTTATTATAATTGTGGCATATTTAGGATTCATCTGGTATGGTTTTTGCTTGGTTGGCCTTTATCCTTCCATGATTGCGATCGTGTGATGTACCACTTCAGATGGTATGCCCTTCATCTCTTTGTTGTTTCAGAAGAAACAACCTTAAACTCCTTAAGGAGAGCAACAAGTTCCTTTTTCTCAGCTGGAGTTAAGTCTTTAGCGATATAAAGAGGCCTGGTTTCCTCCCATGGCTCTGCAATATCAATTTCCTTGACCTTAGCTGGGCCATCGTACGATGTGGATAAACCAACATCTTTAACTCTTTTGGCCGTCAATTGGACCACTTTTCGTTCGTCAATTGGGTACGTCTTGAAATGGTCTGGCACTGAGAGTAGGTCTGGCCCAAATAGCTTAGTTTTGGGCCACATGATGGTCTCTTCTTCCTGCTTATAGGTGACCAAGTTGCCCTAGCTTGCGTGACTCCCGAAGTCTCCTTGACTTTCGGTTCAGAAGTAGCGGAGGTCGACATCTGTAATAATGATAAGAAAGTCAGTCATACTAACTGGTGAGAGAATGTGGTCATTGTCTCTTTTTCTTTCTTTTTTTTTTTGTTAAAATGAATGTGTGTGTGTTATTCCATGAGAAGGGTGTTAGTGCGGTGTGCAATAACAAGGTATGAGTCTACATGCAAAAAGGTGCAAACCGTGAGATAGCACTACCGCCAACTGCACCCACCAAAATAAAAGAGCTGGACAAAGTTAAGGAGAAAAGAAGAGAAAAGCTTCTCACGGTTTTAGCTACCTCACGAGTTTCGAACCCTGCTATCTCACGGGAAAAATTCTTCACTGTGTTGAATCGACTTCTTCCTCGGAACCAATTTTTGTGTTTTCCTAGCATTTAGTTGGAAAATGTTCTTGGTTGCTCTTACTATCTATGTTTCTAAAGGTATTTGCAGTACTGAACTTTGGGTGGGATTTTGGCACCCATATTGTTGTATTACTCTGGTAATAGCCTTGTGCAGCTAGTAAACCCCTTCGAATCCATTGCTTTTGAGTGCCTTGTGGATAGTGGCTTCGTTTGCAATATTGCTACGCTAACATTGGAAGGCCATCTCTATCCCTTGTCTGTAGCTCAAACTTTTTACCTTGATTCCTCAATTACTCCTTTTGCATCACAGTATATATGGGCTTGGAGTTGATTCTAATGCACCCACTGCTGAATTACTAGTGACTTTGGTTGTTTTTTGCATAGGGACTATGGAGTTGATGCTTTCTCTAGTACGTGAGCTACTTTCTTTGGCATTGGTGTTTCCATACCATCAATCATAGCCTGCTTTCCCTTGTTTTTTGGCTCCATAAGGACACGATAATGATATTATTTCCCTCGTCAAGTTATGCAGCTCTCTTTTTTCATTGGATATCACGATTACTGGTGCAAATCTAGGATCGTCCAAGGATGATTTCTTCCTCCATAGATCCTACAGGCTTATATAACAAACACCATTCCAACCAAAGGGATTATTTCTGATGGAAATATTAACACTTTGAAATCCCACAGCTTTGGTAATTGACAAGTGCACACTTCGTACTTGTGCATTGTCGACCTCAAGGTAAGACTTTATCTAGAGGTTCTCGTGTCTCATAAGAGATCAAATTATGACTTGATCCCCTATGGATTAATGCAATGCTTGTTGCATGAATTTTAGGTAGTAGAGACTTTCACACAGTTGTGCTGGCTCAATGTCCAGGTTATCCTCATCAAGGAGGGTTAGCGAAGCCATGTTCATATGCAATACTCTCTCTTGGAGTCTCTGTTTGGCCTTGCCCTCTCTTGCCTTGGCTTCTTCCTGAGCTCGAGCTCGCTTGGATTTTTCCTTGGCTAGCTCATTTCGTTGTTTTAATACATGCTCTTGCATGAGCATTTCTTGGGTCAGTGGTTCGTAATCCTTTTTAAGTTTGCTTTCATTGATGTAACCCTGTATTTGCACACCATCAATAGTTTCAATCATGACTGACCTTTGAGGCACATGTGATTTTTGACACTTAGAAAGGTCCTAATCCTCCATACTTGAGTTGTTTTTTTCTAGTGCTTCCCTGACATGAGGACGAGGTCCCTTGTTTTTAGTTCTTTTTGTTTCAGGTTATTGTCAAACCAACGCTTCCTTCACAATTTTTCAACCATAAGACCATGTGATGCAATTAGTTGGGTTTCATCAAGTTTCTCTAAGTCAACCAACCTTTCAGCTAATGCATTCTTTGTTAATCGTTCTTGCACCGCAATTTGCAGGCTTGGAACTAAGTAGTCCATAGGCATTATAGCCTCAATGCCATAAGCTAAATGGAAGGGAGTATATCCCGTCGCTACCTTATACGAAGTTCAATATGCCCATAGAGCTGCAGTTAGCTTATGTTCCCAATCCGTGCGACTTGCTTCTAAAGTTTTTGTCAAGATAGTACACAAAATCTTATTTGTACTCTCCGCTTGACCATTTGCTTATGGATAATAAGGGGATGACTTCCGGTGGACTACAAGGAATCCAGCAAGTAAGTGATCAATCACCTCATTAATGAAATGTGAACCGCGATCACTCACTAATTCCAATGGGCAACGGATTCTTGAAATGATTTGTTCATATAAGAACTTAGCCATCTTTTGTGCATCAACTCGCTTAGAGACTTTTTCTTCTGCCCATTTCGTGAAATAGTCTGTGGCCACGATCACATATCGGACTTGTGATGGATGTGCAACTAGACTAATGGGTCCAACAAAATCAATTCCCTATTTCTCAAAAGATTCTTACAATCACAGGGGGGTAAGTTGCATCCTGTCTCTTTGTTGTGGAATAGCAAATGGTTGACACTCTTTGCATCTTTTACAAACTCCATAGCATCCCCGAATAATGTAGGCCACCATAGTCCTGCTTGAAGCACCTTGTGAGCTGTAATTTTCCCAGAGCGAAGTGTCCTCCAATCATTCTTGAGAGTGCTTTATCTAATATTGTGACAAATTTGTCTTCCCGCACACATCTCCTTAAGACATTGTCCTTACCTAGCTTGTATAATTCACCAGCAATCAATTGATAAGGTGCAGCCAGCTTAATAAGCCGACACAATTTATCCATGTTCAAAGGTTGTTCTCGTAGAAAACCATAAGCTAGATAATCTAATATTTCTTCACTCCATTCAGGCACCGTGTCTAGTTTGAACAATCAAGCATCTGGGAGGTCATCATCAACACCATTTGTTGGTTCCCCAATTGGAATTCTCGACATATGATCGGCCAACATATGTTGTGTTCCCTTTCTCACCCGGGATCTCGAAGTCAAATTCCAATAGTAATAACAACCAGCATGTGATTCGTCCCATGGTGCAAGGCTTATTCACCAAGTATATAAACCCTGATGGTCCACAAAGAATACGTTTTTTTTTTTTTTGCCAATAGGTAATGTCGATACTTCTTGACAGCATAAAGCATGGCCAAACCCTCTTGTTCTGTGGTGGTATAATTTACCTTTACATCATTCAGTTGGTGACTAGCGAAGGAAACTGGGTTGTCCAATTTGAACTCACCAAGCTGTGCCAATACGCATCCTGTAGCAAAGTTTGATGCATCAATGTGCACATGGCATATAAGATCCCAGTTGGGTGGTCTCAGAATAGTGCACGTGCTAGTGCTGGCTTCAATCTATCATATGCATCTTGGCATTCTTCATTCCATTCAGAGACAATGAGTAGCCTATATAATGGTCTGGCAATTCTAGCATAAAATACACCTTTGCATCATTCAGTGGCGACTAGCGAAGGAAACTGGGTAGTCCAATTTGAACTCACCAAGCTGTGCCAATACGCATCCTGTAGCAAAGTTTGATGCATCAATGTGTACATGGAATATAAGATCCCAGTTGGGTGGTCTCAGAATAGTGCACTGGCTAGTGCTGGCTTCAATTTATCATATGCATCTTGGCATTCTTCATTCCATTCAAAGACAATGAGGAGCCTATATAATGGTCTGTCAATTCTAGCATAAAATACTATGAAGTGGAGATAATACCCAATGTGGCCCATAAACCTTTGTACACCTTTGTAATTAGTGGGTGGGGATAGTTCCAAGATCAATTTGACTTTGCTTTCCTTTGTGGAGATACCGTTCTTAATGACAATGTGTCCTAAGATCACACGGTGTTTAGCATTTCAAAGGCTTTAAGGATATACAATTCGATCGACATCACTCAAACATCTTTCTTGAGCAAGCCAAATGGTCTGACCATCGTAAGTGTGCGCACATAGATCATCAATGAATACCTCCAACCACTTTTGTAAGTAGTCTCTCAAGGCTGTGCACATCAATCGTTGGAACGTTGTTGGGGCATTGGTGAGACCAAAAGGCAGAACCTTGTAAGCAAAAGTCTCCCACATTGTATTGAAGGCCGTTTTATGCTAGTCTTCGGGTGCTATAGAAACTTGATTGTAACTTGAAAATCCATCTAAGAAGTTGTAAGCTTCTTCACCAACTACTCTTTCCAAAACGTGTTCCGTGTAAGGTAGTGGGTAATGGTCCTTTCCTAGTAGCTGCATTGACATTTTTTAGATCGACACAGAACCTAAGTTTCCCATTCTTCTTTGGCACTATCACGATTGGTGATATCCAATCGGTGTGTTCTATCTCATAGATGAAATCAACAGTAATGAGTTTATCAATTCCTTCTTATAATTGTTGCATATTTAGGATTCATCTGGTATGGTTTTGGCTTCGTTGGCCTTGATCCTTCCATGATTGGAATCGTGTGTTGTACCACTTCAAATGGTACGCCCTTCATCTCTTTGTAGTTTCAGAAGAAACAACCTTAAACTCCTTAAGGAGAGCAACAAGTTCCTTTTCCTCAGCTGGAGTCAAGTCTTTAACGATATAAACAGGCTTGGTTTCCTCCCAGGGCTCTGCAATATCGGTTTCCTTGACCTTAGCTGGGCCATTGTACGATGTGGATAAACCAGCTTCTTTAACTCTTTTGGCCGTCATCAATTGGACCGCTTTTCGTTCATCAATTGGGTATGTCTTGAAATGGTCTGGCACTGAGAGTAGGTCTGGCCCAAATAGCTTAGTTTTGGGCCACATGATGGTCTCTTCTTCCTGCTTATTATAATTGTGGCATATTTAGGATTCATCTGGTATGGTTTTTGCTTGGTTGGCCTTTCTCCTTCCATGATTGGGATCGTGTGATGTACCACTTCAGATGGTACACCCTTCATCCTCTTTGTTGTTTCAGAAGAAACAACCTTAAACTCCTTAAGGAGAGCAACAAGTTCCTTTTCCTCAGCTGGAGTCAAGTCTTTAGCGATATAAACAGGCTTGGTTTCCTCCCCCATGGCTCTGTAATATCAATTTCCTTGACCTTAGCTAGGCCATTGTACGATGTGGATAAACCAGCTTCTTTAACTCTTTTGGCCGCCGTCAATTGGACCGCTTTTCGTTCATCAATTGGGTATGTCTTGAAATGGTCTGGCACTGAGAGTAGGTCTGGCCCAAATAGCTTAGTTTTGGGCCACATGATGGTCTCTTCTTCCTGCTTATTATAATTGTGGCATATTTAGGATTCATCTGGTATGGTTTTTGCTTGGTTGGTCTTTATCCTTCCATGATTGGGATCGTGTGATGTACCACTTCAGATGGTACACCCTTCATCTCTTTGTTGTTTCAGAAGAAACAACCTTAAACTCCTTAAGGAGAGCAACAAGTTCCTTTTCCTCAGCTTGAGTCGTCTTTAGCGATATAAACAGGCTTGGTTTCCTCCCCCATGGCTCTGTAATATCAATTTCCTTGACCTTAGCTAGGCCATTGTACGATGTGGATAAACCAGGTTCTTTAACTCTTTTGGCCGTCAATTGGACAACTTTTCGTTCATCAATTGGGTATGTCTTGAAATGGTATGGCACTGAGAGTAGGTCTGGCCCAAATAGCTTAGTTTTGGGCCACATGATGGTCTCTTCTTCCTGCTTATTATAATTGTGGCATATTTAGGATTCATCTGGTATGGTTTTTGCTTGGTTGGCCTTTATCCTTCCATGATTGCGATCGTGTGATGTACCACTTCAGATGGTATGCCCTTCATCTCTTTGTTGTTTCAGAAGAAACAACCTTAAACTCCTTAAGGAGAGCAACAAGTTCCTTTTTCTCAGCTGGAGTTAAGTCTTTAGCGATATAAAGAGGCCTGGTTTCCTCCCATGGCTCTGCAATATCAATTTCCTTGACCTTAGCTGGGCCATCGTACGATGTGGATAAACCAACATCTTTAACTCTTTTGGCCGTCAATTGGACCACTTTTCGTTCGTCAATTGGGTACGTCTTGAAATGGTCTGGCACTGAGAGTAGGTCTGGCCCAAATAGCTTAGTTTTGGGCCACATGATGGTCTCTTCTTCCTGCTTATAGGTGACCAAGTTGCCCTAGCTTGCGTGACTCCCGAAGTCTCCTTGACTTTCGGTTCAGAAGTAGCGGAGGTCGACATCTGTAATAATGATAAGAAAGTCAGTCATACTAACTGGTGAGAGAATGTGGTCATTGTCTCTTTTTCTTTCTTTTTTTTTTTGTTAAAATGAATGTGTGTGTGTTATTCCATGAGAAGGGTGTTAGTGCGGTGTGCAATAACAAGGTATGAGTCTACATGCAAAAAGGTGCAAACCGTGAGATAGCACTACCGCCAACTGCACCCACCAAAATAAAAGAGCTGGACAAAGTTAAGGAGAAAAGAAGAGAAAAGCTTCTCACGGTTTTAGCTACCTCACGAGTTTCGAACCCTGCTATCTCACGGGAAAAATTCTTCACTGTGTTGAATCGACTTCTTCCTCGGAACCAATTTTTGTGTTTTCCTAGCATTTAGTTGGAAAATGTTCTTGGTTGCTCTTACTATCTATGTTTCTAAAGGTATTTGCAGTACTGAACTTTGGGTGGGATTTTGGCACCCATATTGTTGTATTACTCTGGTAATAGCCTTGTGCAGCTAGTAAACCCCTTCGAATCCATTGCTTTTGAGTGCCTTGTGGATAGTGGCTTCGTTTGCAATATTGCTACGCTAACATTGGAAGGCCATCTCTATCCCTTGTCTGTAGCTCAAACTTTTTACCTTGATTCCTCAATTACTCCTTTTGCATCACAGTATATATGGGCTTGGAGTTGATTCTAATGCACCCACTGCTGAATTACTAGTGACTTTGGTTGTTTTTTGCATAGGGACTATGGAGTTGATGCTTTCTCTAGTACGTGAGCTACTTTCTTTGGCATTGGTGTTTCCATACCATCAATCATAGCCTGCTTTCCCTTGTTTTTTGGCTCCATAAGGACACGATAATGATATTATTTCCCTCGTCAAGTTATGCAGCTCTCTTTTTTCATTGGATATCACGATTACTGGTGCAAATCTAGGATCGTCCAAGGATGATTTCTTCCTCCATAGATCCTACAGGCTTATATAACAAACACCATTCCAACCAAAGGGATTATTTCTGATGGAAATATTAACACTTTGAAATCCCACAGCTTTGGTAATTGACAAGTGCACACTTCGTACTTGTGCATTGTCGACCTCAAGGTAAGACTTTATCTAGAGGTTCTCGTGTCTCATAAGAGATCAAATTATGACTTGATCCCCTATGGATTAATGCAATGCTTGTTGCATGAATTTTAGGTAGTAGAGACTTTCACACAGTTGTGCTGGCTCAATGTCCAGGTTATCCTCATCAAGGAGGGTTAGCGAAGCCATGTTCATATGCAATACTCTCTCTTGGAGTCTCTGTTTGGCCTTGCCCTCTCTTGCCTTGGCTTCTTCCTGAGCTCGAGCTCGCTTGGATTTTTCCTTGGCTAGCTCATTTCGTTGTTTTAATACATGCTCTTGCATGAGCATTTCTTGGGTCAGTGGTTCGTAATCCTTTTTAAGTTTGCTTTCATTGATGTAACCCTGTATTTGCACACCATCAATAGTTTCAATCATGACTGACCTTTGAGGCACATGTGATTTTTGACACTTAGAAAGGTCCTAATCCTCCATACTTGAGTTGTTTTTTTCTAGTGCTTCCTTGACATGAGGACGAGGTCCCTTGTTTTTAGTTCTTTTTGTTTCAGGTTATTGTCAAACCAACGCTTCCTTCACAATTTTTCAACCATAAGACCATGTGATGCAATTAGTTGGGTTTCATCAAGTTTCTCTAAGTCAACCAACCTTTCAGCTAATGCATTCTTTGTTAATCGTTCTTGCACCGCAATTTGCAGGCTTGGAACTAAGTAGTCCATAGGCATTATAGCCTCAATGCCATAAGCTAAATGGAAGGGAGTATATCCCGTCGCTACCTTATACGAAGTTCAATATGCCCATAGAGCTGCAGTTAGCTTATGTTCCCAATCCGTGCGACTTGCTTCTAAAGTTTTTGTCAAGATAGTACACAAAATCTTATTTGTACTCTCCGCTTGACCATTTGCTTATGGATAATAAGGGGATGACTTCCGGTGGACTACAAGGAATCCAGCAAGTAAGTGATCAATCACCTCATTAATGAAATGTGAACCGCGATCACTCACTAATTCCAATGGGCAACGGATTCTTGAAATGATTTGTTCATATAAGAACTTAGCCATCTTTTGTGCATCAACTCGCTTAGAGACTTTTTCTTCTGCCCATTTCGTGAAATAGTCTGTGGCCACGATCACATATCGGACTTGTGATGGATGTGCAACTAGACTAATGGGTCCAACAAAATCAATTCCCTATTTCTCAAAAGATTCTTACAATCACAGGGGGGTAAGTTGCATCCTGTCTCTTTGTTGTGGAATAGCAAATGGTTGACACTCTTTGCATCTTTTACAAACTCCATAGCATCCCCGAATAATGTAGGCCACCATAGTCCTGCTTGAAGCACCTTGTGAGCTGTAATTTTCCCAGAGCGAAGTGTCCTCCAATCATTCTTGAGAGTGCTTTATCTAATATTGTGACAAATTTGTCTTCCCGCACACATCTCCTTAAGACATTGTCCTTACCTAGCTTGTATAATTCACCAGCAATCAATTGATAAGGTGCAGCCAGCTTAATAAGCCGACACAATTTATCCATGTTCAAAGGTTGTTCTCGTAGAAAACCATAAGCTAGATAATCTAATATTTCTTCACTCCATTCAGGCACCGTGTCTAGTTTGAACAATCAAGCATCTGGGAGGTCATCATCAACACCATTTGTTGGTTCCCCAATTGGAATTCTCGACATATGATCGGCCAACATATGTTGTGTTCCCTTTCTCACCCGGGATCTCGAAGTCAAATTCCAATAGTAATAACAACCAGCATGTGATTCGTCCCATGGTGCAAGGCTTATTCACCAAGTATATAAACCCTGATGGTCCACAAAGAATACGTTTTTTTTTTTTTTGCCAATAGGTAATGTCGATACTTCTTGACAGCATAAAGCATGGCCAAACCCTCTTGTTCTGTGGTGGTATAATTTACCTTTACATCATTCAGTTGGTGACTAGCGAAGGAAACTGGGTTGTCCAATTTGAACTCACCAAGCTGTGCCAATACGCATCCTGTAGCAAAGTTTGATGCATCAATGTGCACATGGCATATAAGATCCCAGTTGGGTGGTCTCAGAATAGTGCACGCGCTAGTGCTGGCTTCAATCTATCATATGCATCTTGGCATTCTTCATTCCATTCAGAGACAATGAGTAGCCTATATAATGGTCTGGCAATTCTAGCATAAAATACACCTTTGCATCATTCAGTGGCGACTAGCGAAGGAAACTGGGTAGTCCAATTTGAACTCACCAAGCTGTGCCAATACGCATCCTGTAGCGAAGTTTGATGCATCAATGTGTACATGGAATATAAGATCCCAGTTGGGTGGTCTCAGAATAGTGCACTGGCTAGTGCTGGCTTCAATTTATCATATGCATCTTGGCATTCTTCATTCCATTCAAAGACAATGAGGAGCCTATATAATGGTCTGTCAATTCTAGCATAAAATACTATGAAGTGGAGATAATACCCAATGTGGCCCATAAACCTTTGTACACCTTTGTAATTAGTGGGTGGGGATAGTTCCAAGATCAATTTGACTTTGCTTTCCTTTGTGGAGATACCGTTCTTAATGACAATGTGTCCTAAGATCACACGGTGTTTGGCATTTCAAAGGCTTTAAGGATATACAATTCGATCGACATCACTCAAACATCTTTCTTGAGCAAGCCAAATGGTCTGACCATCGTAAGTGTGCGCACATAGATCATCAATGAATACCTCCAACCACTTTTGTAAGTAGTCTCTCAAGGCTGTGCACATCAATCGTTGGAACGTTGTTGGGGCATTGGTGAGACCAAAAGGCAGAACCTTGTAAGCAAAAGTCTCCCACATTGTATTGAAGGCCGTTTTATGCTAGTCTTCGGGTGCTATAGAAACTTGATTGTAACTTGAAAATCCATCTAAGAAGTTGTAAGCTTCTTCACCAACTACTCTTTCCAAAACGTGTTCCGTGTAAGGTAGTGGGTAATGGTCCTTTCCTAGTAGCTGCATTGACATTTTTTAGATCGACACAGACCCTAAGTTTCCCATTCTTCTTTGGCACTATCACGATTGGTGATATCCAATCGGTGTGTTCTATCTCATAGATGAAATCAACAGTAATGAGTTTATCAATTCCTTCTTATAATTGTTGCATATTTAGGATTCATCTGGTATGGTTTTGGCTTCGTTGGCCTTGATCCTTCCATGATTGGAATCGTGTGTTGTACCACTTCAAATGGTACGCCCTTCATCTCTTTGTAGTTTCAGAAGAAACAACCTTAAACTCCTTAAGGAGAGCAACAAGTTCCTTTTCCTCAGCTGGAGTCAAGTCTTTAACGATATAAACAGGCTTGGTTTCCTCCCAGGGCTCTGCAATATCGGTTTCCTTGACCTTAGCTGGGCCATTGTACGATGTGGATAAACCAGCTTCTTTAACTCTTTTGGCCGTCATCAATTGGACCACTTTTCGTTCATCAATTGGGTATGTCTTGAAATGGTCTGGCACTGAGAGTAGGTCTGGCCCAAATAGCTTAGTTTTGGGCCACATGATGGTCTCTTCTTCCTGCTTATTATAATTGTGGCATATTTAGGATTCATCTGGTATGGTTTTTGCTTGGTTGGCCTTTCTCCTTCCATGATTGGGATCGTGTGATGTACCACTTCAGATGGTACACCCTTCATCCTCTTTGTTGTTTCAGAAGAAACAACCTTAAACTCCTTAAGGAGAGCAACAAGTTCCTTTTCCTCAGCTGGAGTCAAGTCTTTAGCGATATAAACAGGCTTGGTTTCCTCCCCCATGGCTCTGTAATATCAATTTCCTTGACCTTAGCTAGGCCATTGTACGATGTGGATAAACCAGCTTCTTTAACTCTTTTGGCCGCCGTCAATTGGACCGCTTTTCGTTCATCAATTGGGTATGTCTTGAAATGGTCTGGCACTGAGAGTAGGTCTGGCCCAAATAGCTTAGTTTTGGGCCACATGATGGTCTCTTCTTCCTGCTTATTATAATTGTGGCATATTTAGGATTCATCTGGTATGGTTTTTGCTTGGTTGGTCTTTATCCTTCCATGATTGGGATCGTGTGATGTACCACTTCAGATGGTACACCCTTCATCTCTTTGTTGTTTCAGAAGAAACAACCTTAAACTCCTTAAGGAGAGCAACAAGTTCCTTTTCCTCAGCTTGAGTCGTCTTTAGCGATATAAACAGGCTTGGTTTCCTCCCCCATGGCTCTGTAATATCAATTTCCTTGACCTTAGCTAGGCCATTGTACGATGTGGATAAACCAGGTTCTTTAACTCTTTTGGCCGTCAATTGGACCACTTTTCGTTCATCAATTGGGTATGTCTTGAAATGGTATGGCACTGAGAGTAGGTCTGGCCCAAATAGCTTAGTTTTGGGCCACATGATGGTCTCTTCTTCCTGCTTATTATAATTGTGGCATATTTAGGATTCATCTGGTATGGTTTTTGCTTGGTTGGCCTTTATCCTTCCATGATTGCGATCGTGTGATGTACCACTTCAGATGGTATGCCCTTCATCTCTTTGTTGTTTCAGAAGAAACAACCTTAAACTCCTTAAGGAGAGCAACAAGTTCCTTTTTCTCAGCTGGAGTTAAGTCTTTAGCGATATAAAGAGGCCTGGTTTCCTCCCATGGCTCTGCAATATCAATTTCCTTGACCTTAGCTGGGCCATCGTACGATGTGGATAAACCAACATCTTTAACTCTTTTGGCCGTCAATTGGACCACTTTTCGTTCGTCAATTGGGTACGTCTTGAAATGGTCTGGCACTGAGAGTAGGTCTGGCCCAAATAGCTTAGTTTTGGGCCACATGATGGTCTCTTCTTCCTGCTTATAGGTGACCAAGTTGCCCTAGCTTGCGTGACTCCCGAAGTCTCCTTGACTTTCGGTTCAGAAGTAGCGGAGGTCGACATCTGTAATAATGATAAGAAAGTCAGTCATACTAACTGGTGAGAGAATGTGGTCATTGTCTCTTTTTCTTTCTTTTTTTTTTTGTTAAAATGAATGTGTGTGTGTTATTCCATGAGAAGGGTGTTAGTGCGGTGTGCAATAACAAGGTATGAGTCTACATGCAAAAAGGTGCAAACCGTGAGATAGCACTACCGCCAACTGCACCCACCAAAATAAAAGAGCTGGACAAAGTTAAGGAGAAAAGAAGAGAAAAGCTTCTCACGGTTTTAGCTACCTCACGAGTTTCGAACCCTGCTATCTCACGGGAAAAATTCTTCACTGTGTTGAATCGACTTCTTCCTCGGAACCAATTTTTGTGTTTTCCTAGCATTTAGTTGGAAAATGTTCTTGGTTGCTCTTACTATCTATGTTTCTAAAGGTATTTGCAGTACTGAACTTTGGGTGGGATTTTGGCACCCATATTGTTGTATTACTCTGGTAATAGCCTTGTGCAGCTAGTAAACCCCTTCGAATCCATTGCTTTTGAGTGCCTTGTGGATAGTGGCTTCGTTTGCAATATTGCTACGCTAACATTGGAAGGCCATCTCTATCCCTTGTCTGTAGCTCAAACTTTTTACCTTGATTCCTCAATTACTCCTTTTGCATCACAGTATATATGGGCTTGGAGTTGATTCTAATGCACCCACTGCTGAATTACTAGTGACTTTGGTTGTTTTTTGCATAGGGACTATGGAGTTGATGCTTTCTCTAGTACGTGAGCTACTTTCTTTGGCATTGGTGTTTCCATACCATCAATCATAGCCTGCTTTCCCTTGTTTTTTGGCTCCATAAGGACACGATAATGATATTATTTCCCTCGTCAAGTTATGCAGCTCTCTTTTTTCATTGGATATCACGATTACTGGTGCAAATCTAGGATCGTCCAAGGATGATTTCTTCCTCCATAGATCCTACAGGCTTATATAACAAACACCATTCCAACCAAAGGGATTATTTCTGATGGAAATATTAACACTTTGAAATCCCACAGCTTTGGTAATTGACAAGTGCACACTTCGTACTTGTGCATTGTCGACCTCAAGGTAAGACTTTATCTAGAGGTTCTCGTGTCTCATAAGAGATCAAATTATGACTTGATCCCCTATGGATTAATGCAATGCTTGTTGCATGAATTTTAGGTAGTAGAGACTTTCACACAGTTGTGCTGGCTCAATGTCCAGGTTATCCTCATCAAGGAGGGTTAGCGAAGCCATGTTCATATGCAATACTCTCTCTTGGAGTCTCTGTTTGGCCTTGCCCTCTCTTGCCTTGGCTTCTTCCTGAGCTCGAGCTCGCTTGGATTTTTCCTTGGCTAGCTCATTTCGTTGTTTTAATACATGCTCTTGCATGAGCATTTCTTGGGTCAGTGGTTCGTAATCCTTTTTAAGTTTGCTTTCATTGATGTAACCCTGTATTTGCACACCATCAATAGTTTCAATCATGACTGACCTTTGAGGCACATGTGATTTTTGACACTTAGAAAGGTCCTAATCCTCCATACTTGAGTTGTTTTTTTCTAGTGCTTCCCTGACATGAGGACGAGGTCCCTTGTTTTTAGTTCTTTTTGTTTCAGGTTATTGTCAAACCAACGCTTCCTTCACAATTTTTCAACCATAAGACCATGTGATGCAATTAGTTGGGTTTCATCAAGTTTCTCTAAGTCAACCAA
Source organism: Cibotium barometz (assembly GCF_041138505.1). Classification (NCBI taxonomy): domain Eukaryota; kingdom Viridiplantae; phylum Streptophyta; class Polypodiopsida; order Cyatheales; family Cibotiaceae; genus Cibotium; species Cibotium barometz. The sequence continues at coordinate 23,691,991 of NC_141074.1, read as the reverse complement.
CCTTTCAGCTAATGCATTCTTTGTTAATCGTTCTTGCACCGCAATTTGCAGGCTTGGAACTAAGTAGTCCATAGGCATTATAGCCTCAATGCCATAAGCTAGATGGAAGGGAGTATATCCCGTCGCTACCTTATACGAAGTTCAATATGCCCATAGAGCTGCAGTTAGCTTATGTTCCCAATCCGTGCGACTTGCTTCTAAAGTTTTTGTCAAGATAGTACACAAAATCTTATTTGTACTCTCCGCTTGACCATTTGCTTATGGATAATAAGGGGATGACTTCCGGTGGACTACAAGGAATCCAGCAAGTAAGTGATCAATCACCTCATTAATGAAATGTGAACCGCGATCACTCACTAATTCCAATGGGCAACGGATTCTTGAAATGATTTGTTCATATAAGAACTTAGCCATCTTTTGTGCATCAACTCGCTTAGAGACTTTTTCTTCTGCCCATTTCGTGAAATAGTCTGTGGCCACGATCACATATCGGACTTGTGATGGATGTGCAACTAGACTAATGGGTCCAACAAAATCAATTCCCTATTTCTCAAAAGATTCTTACAATCACAGGGGGGTAAGTTGCATCCTGTCTCTTTGTTGTGGAATAGCAAATGGTTGACACTCTTTGCATCTTTTACAAACTCCATAGCATCCCCGAATAATGTAGGCCACCATAGTCCTGCTTGAAGCACCTTGTGAGCTGTAATTTTCCCAGAGCGAAGTGTCCTCCAATCATTCTTGAGAGTGCTTTATCTAATATTGTGACAAATTTGTCTTCCCGCACACATCTCCTTAAGACATTGTCCTTACCTAGCTTGTATAATTCACCAGCAATCAATTGATAAGGTGCAGCCAGCTTAATAAGCCGACACAATTTATCCATGTTCAAAGGTTGTTCTCGTAGAAAACCATAAGCTAGATAATCTAATATTTCTTCACTCCATTCAGGCACCGTGTCTAGTTTGAACAATCAAGCATCTGGGAGGTCATCATCAACACCATTTGTTGGTTCCCCAATTGGAATTCTCGACATATGATCGGCCAACATATGTTGTGTTCCCTTTCTCACCCGGGATCTCGAAGTCAAATTCCAATAGTAATAACAACCAGCATGTGATTCGTCCCATGGTGCAAGGCTTATTCACCAAGTATATAAACCCTGATGGTCCACAAAGAATACGTTTTTTTTTTTTTGCCAATAGGTAATGTCGATACTTCTTGACAGCATAAAGCATGGCCAAACCCTCTTGTTCTGTGGTGGTATAATTTACCTTTACATCATTCAGTTGGTGACTAGCGAAGGAAACTGGGTTGTCCAATTTGAACTCACCAAGCTGTGCCAATACGCATCCTGTAGCAAAGTTTGATGCATCAATGTGCACATGGCATATAAGATCCCAGTTGGGTGGTCTTAGAATAGTGCACGCGCTAGTGCTGGCTTCAATCTATCATATGCATCTTGGCATTCTTCATTCCATTCAGAGACAATGAGTAGCCTATATAATGGTCTGGCAATTCTAGCATAAAATACACCTTTGCATCATTCAGTGGCGACTAGCGAAGGAAACTGGGTAGTCCAATTTGAACTCACCAAGCTGTGCCAATACGCATCCTGTAGCGAAGTTTGATGCATCAATGTGTACATGGAATATAAGATCCCAGTTGGGTGGTCTCAGAATAGTGCACTGGCTAGTGCTGGCTTCAATTTATCATATGCATCTTGGCATTCTTCATTCCATTCAAAGACAATGAGGAGCCTATATAATGGTCTGTCAATTCTAGCATAAAATACTATGAAGTGGAGATAATACCCAATGTGGCCCATAAACCTTTGTACACCTTTGTAATTAGTGGGTGGGGATAGTTCCAAGATCAATTTGACTTTGCTTTCCTTTGTGGAGATACCGTTCTTAATGACAATGTGTCCTAAGATCACACGGTGTTTGGCATTTCAAAGGCTTTAAGGATATACAATTCGATCGACATCACTCAAACATCTTTCTTGAGCAAGCCAAATGGTCTGACCATCGTAAGTGTGCGCACATAGATCATCAATGAATACCTCCAACCACTTTTGTAAGTAGTCTCTCAAGGCTGTGCACATCAATCGTTGGAACGTTGTTGGGGCATTGGTGAGACCAAAAGGCAGAACCTTGTAAGCAAAAGTCTCCCACATTGTATTGAAGGCCGTTTTATGCTAGTCTTCGGGTGCTATAGAAACTTGATTGTAACTTGAAAATCCATCTAAGAAGTTGTAAGCTTCTTCACCAACTACTCTTTCCAAAACGTGTTCCGTGTAAGGTAGTGGGTAATGGTCCTTTCCTAGTAGCTGCATTGACATTTTTTAGATCGACACAGAACCTAAGTTTCCCATTCTTCTTTGGCACTATCACGATTGGTGATATCCAATCGGTGTGTTCTATCTCATAGATGAAATCAACAGTAATGAGTTTATCAATTCCTTCTTATAATTGTTGCATATTTAGGATTCATCTGGTATGGTTTTGGCTTTGTTGGCCTTGATCCTTCCATGATTGGAATCGTGTGTTGTACCACTTCAAATGGTACGCCCTTCATCTCTTTGTAGTTTCAGAAGAAACAACCTTAAACTCCTTAAGGAGAGCAACAAGTTCCTTTTCCTCAGCTGGAGTCAAGTCTTTAACGATATAAACAGGCTTGGTTTCCTCCCAGGGCTCTGCAATATCGGTTTCCTTGACCTTAGCTGGGCCATTGTACGATGTGGATAAACCAGCTTCTTTAACTCTTTTGGCCGTCATCAATTGGACCGCTTTTCGTTCATCAATTGGGTATGTCTTGAAATGGTCTGGCACTGAGAGTAGGTCTGGCCCAAATAGCTTAGTTTTGGGCCACATGATGGTCTCTTCTTCCTGCTTATTATAATTGTGGCATATTTAGGATTCATCTGGTATGGTTTTTGCTTGGTTGGCCTTTCTCCTTCCATGATTGGGATCGTGTGATGTACCACTTCAGATGGTACACCCTTCATCCTCTTTGTTGTTTCAGAAGAAACAACCTTAAACTCCTTAAGGAGAGCAACAAGTTCCTTTTCCTCAGCTGGAGTCAAGTCTTTAGCGATATAAACAGGCTTGGTTTCCTCCCCCATGGCTCTGTAATATCAATTTCCTTGACCTTAGCTAGGCCATTGTACGATGTGGATAAACCAGCTTCTTTAACTCTTTTGGCCGCCGTCAATTGGACCGCTTTTCGTTCATCAATTGGGTATGTCTTGAAATGGTCTGGCACTGAGAGTAGGTCTGGCCCAAATAGCTTAGTTTTGGGCCACATGATGGTCTCTTCTTCTTGCTTATTATAATTGTGGCATATTTAGGATTCATCTGGTATGGTTTTTGCTTGGTTGGTCTTTATCCTTCCATGATTGGGATCGTGTGATGTACCACTTCAGATGGTACACCCTTCATCTCTTTGTTGTTTCAGAAGAAACAACCTTAAACTCCTTAAGGAGAGCAACAAGTTCCTTTTCCTCAGCTTGAGTCGTCTTTAGCGATATAAACAGGCTTGGTTTCCTCCCCCATGGCTCTGTAATATCAATTTCCTTGACCTTAGCTAGGCCATTGTACGATGTGGATAAACCAGGTTCTTTAACTCTTTTGGCCGTCAATTGGACCACTTTTCGTTCATCAATTGGGTATGTCTTGAAATGGTATGGCACTGAGAGTAGGTCTGGCCCAAATAGCTTAGTTTTGGGCCACATGATGGTCTCTTCTTCCTGCTTATTATAATTGTGGCATATTTAGGATTCATCTGGTATGGTTTTTGCTTGGTTGGCCTTTATCCTTCCATGATTGCGATCGTGTGATGTACCACTTCAGATGGTATGCCCTTCATCTCTTTGTTGTTTCAGAAGAAACAACCTTAAACTCCTTAAGGAGAGCAACAAGTTCCTTTTTCTCAGCTGGAGTTAAGTCTTTAGCGATATAAAGAGGCCTGGTTTCCTCCCATGGCTCTGCAATATCAATTTCCTTGACCTTAGCTGGGCCATCGTACGATGTGGATAAACCAACATCTTTAACTCTTTTGGCCGTCAATTGGACCACTTTTCGTTCGTCAATTGGGTACGTCTTGAAATGGTCTGGCACTGAGAGTAGGTCTGGCCCAAATAGCTTAGTTTTGGGCCACATGATGGTCTCTTCTTCCTGCTTATAGGTGACCAAGTTGCCCTAGCTTGCGTGACTCCCGAAGTCTCCTTGACTTTCGGTTCAGAAGTAGCGGAGGTCAACATCTGTAATAATGATAAGAAAGTCAGTCATACTAACTGGTGAGAGAATGTGGTCATTGTCTCTTTTTCTTTCTTTTTTTTTTTGTTAAAATGAATGTGTGTGTGTTATTCCATGAGAAGGGTGTTAGTGCGGTGTGCAATAACAAGGTATGAGTCTACATGCAAAAAGGTGCAAACCGTGAGATAGCACTACCGCCAACTGCACCCACCAAAATAAAAGAGCTGGACAAAGTTAAGGAGAAAAGAAGAGAAAAGCTTCTCACGGTTTTAGCTACCTCACGAGTTTCGAACCCTGCTATCTCACGGGAAAAATTCTTCACTGTGTTGAATCGACTTCTTCCTCGGAACCAATTTTTGTGTTTTCCTAGCATTTAGTTGAAAAATGTTCTTGGTTGCTCTTACTATCTATGTTTCTAAAGGTATTTGCAGTACTGAACTTTGGGTGGGATTTTGGCACCCATATTGTTGTATTACTCTGGTAATAGCCTTGTGCAGCTAGTAAACCCCTTCGAATCCATTGCTTTTGAGTGCCTTGTGGATAGTGGCTTCGTTTGCAATATTGCTACGCTAACATTGGAAGGCCATCTCTATCCCTTGTCTGTAGCTCAAACTTTTTACCTTGATTCCTCAATTACTCCTTTTGCATCACAGTATATATGGGCTTGGAGTTGATTCTAATGCACCCACTGCTGAATTACTAGTGACTTTGGTTGTTTTTTGCATAGGGACTATGGAGTTGATGCTTTCTCTAGTACGTGAGCTACTTTCTTTGGCATTGGTGTTTCCATACCATCAATCATAGCCTGCTTTCCCTTGTTTTTTGGCTCCATAAGGACACGATAATGATATTATTTCCCTCGTCAAGTTATGCAGCTCTCTTTTTTCATTGGATATCACGATTACTGGTGCAAATCTAGGATCGTCCAAGGATGATTTCTTCCTCCATAGATCCTACAGGCTTATATAACAAACACCATTCCAACCAAAGGGATTATTTCTGATGGAAATATTAACACTTTGAAATCCCACAGCTTTGGTAATTGACAAGTGCACACTTCGTACTTGTGCATTGTCGACCTCAAGGTAAGACTTTATCTAGAGGTTCTTGTGTCTCATAAGAGATGAAATTATGACTTGATCCCCTATGGATTAATGCAATGCTTGTTGCATGAATTTTAGGTAGTAGAGACTTTCACACAGTTGTGCTGGCTCAATGTCCAGGTTATCCTCATCAAGGAGGGTTAGCGAAGCCATGTTCATATGCAATACTCTCTCTTGGAGTCTCTGTTTGGCCTTGCCCTCTCTTGCCTTGGCTTCTTCCTGAGCTCGAGCTCGCTTGGATTTTTCCTTGGCTAGCTCATTTCGTTGTTTTAATACATGCTCTTGCATGAGCATTTCTTGGGTCAGTGGTTCGTAATCCTTTTTAAGTTTGCTTTCATTGATGTAACCCTGTATTTGCACACCATCAATAGTTTCAATCATGACTGACCTTTGAGGCACATGTGATTTTTGACACTTAGAAAGGTCCTAATCCTCCATACTTGAGTTGTTTTTTTCTAGTGCTTCCCTGACATGAGGACGAGGTCCCTTGTTTTTAGTTCTTTTTGTTTCAGGTTATTGTCAAACCAACGCTTCCTTCACAATTTTTCAACCATAAGACCATGTGATGCAATTAGTTGGGTTTCATCAAGTTTCTCTAAGTCAACCAACCTTTCAGCTAATGCATTCTTTGTTAATCGTTCTTGCACCGCAATTTGCAGGCTTGGAACTAAGTAGTCCATAGGCATTATAGCCTCAATGCCATAAGCTAGATGGAAGGGAGTATATCCCGTCGCTACCTTATACGAAGTTCAATATGCCCATAGAGCTGCAGTTAGCTTATGTTCCCAATCCGTGCGACTTGCTTCTAAAGTTTTTGTCAAGATAGTACACAAAATCTTATTTGTACTCTCCGCTTGACCATTTGCTTATGGATAATAAGGGGATGACTTCCGGTGGACTACAAGGAATCCAGCAAGTAAGTGATCAATCACCTCATTAATGAAATGTGAACCGCGATCACTCACTAATTCCAATGGGCAACGGATTCTTGAAATGATTTGTTCATATAAGAACTTAGCCATCTTTTGTGCATCAACTCGCTTAGAGACTTTTTCTTCTGCCCATTTCGTGAAATAGTCTGTGGCCACGATCACATATCGGACTTGTGATGGATGTGCAACTAGACTAATGGGTCCAACAAAATCAATTCCCTATTTCCCAAAAGATTCTTACAATCACAGGGGGGTAAGTTGCATCCTGTCTCTTTGTTGTGGAATAGCAAATGGTTGACACTCTTTGCATCTTTTACAAACTCCATAGCATCCCCGAATAATGTAGGCCACCATAGTCCTGCTTGAAGCACCTTGTGAGCTGTAATTTTCCCAGAGCGAAGTGTCCTCCAATCATTCTTGAGAGTGCTTTATCTAATATTGTGACAAATTTGTCTTCCCGCACACATCTCCTTAAGACATTGTCCTTACCTAGCTTGTATAATTCACCAGCAATCAATTGATAAGGTGCAGCCAGCTTAATAAGCCGACACAATTTATCCATGTTCAAAGGTTGTTCTCGTAGAAAACCATAAGCTAGATAATCTAATATTTCTTCACTCCATTCAGGCACCGTGTCTAGTTTGAACAATCAAGCATCTGGGAGGTCATCATCAACACCATTTGTTGGTTCCCCAATTGGAATTCTCGACATATGATCGGCCAACATATGTTGTGTTCCCTTTCTCACCCGGGATCTCGAAGTCAAATTCCAATAGTAATAACAACCAGCATGTGATTCGTCCCATGGTGCAAGGCTTATTCACCAAGTATATAAACCCTGATGGTCCACAAAGAATACGTTTTTTTTTTTTTTGCCAATAGGTAATGTCGATACTTCTTGACAGCATAAAGCATGGCCAAACCCTCTTGTTCTGTGGTGGTATAATTTACCTTTACATCATTCAGTTGGTGACTAGCGAAGGAAACTGGGTTGTCCAATTTGAACTCACCAAGCTGTGCCAATACGCATCCTGTAGCAAAGTTTGATGCATCAATGTGCACATGGCATATAAGATCCCAGTTGGGTGGTCTCAGAATAGTGCACGCGCTAGTGCTGGCTTCAATCTATCATATGCATCTTGGCATTCTTCATTCCATTCAGAGACAATGAGTAGCCTATATAATGGTCTGGCAATTCTAGCATAAAATACACCTTTGCATCATTCAGTGGCGACTAGCGAAGGAAACTGGGTAGTCCAATTTGAACTCACCAAGCTGTGCCAATACGCATCCTGTAGCGAAGTTTGATGCATCAATGTGTACATGGAATATAAGATCCCAGTTGGGTGGTCTCAGAATAGTGCACTGGCTAGTGCTGGCTTCAATTTATCATATGCATCTTGGCATTCTTCATTCCATTCAAAGACAATGAGGAGCCTATATAATGGTCTGTCAATTCTAGCATAAAATACTATGAAGTGGAGATAATACCCAATGTGGCCCATAAACCTTTGTACACCTTTGTAATTAGTGGGTGGGGATAGTTCCAAGATCAATTTGACTTTGCTTTCCTTTGTGGAGATACCGTTCTTAATGACAATGTGTCCTAAGATCACACGGTGTTTGGCATTTCAAAGGCTTTAAGGATATACAATTCGATCGACATCACTCAAACATCTTTCTTGAGCAAGCCAAATGGTCTGACCATCGTAAGTGTGCGCACATAGATCATCAATGAATACCTCCAACCACTTTTGTAAGTAGTCTCTCAAGGCTGTGCACATCAATCGTTGGAACGTTGTTGGGGCATTGGTGAGACCAAAAGGCAGAACCTTGTAAGCAAAAGTCTCCCACATTGTATTGAAGGCCGTTTTATGCTAGTCTTCGGGTGCTATAGAAACTTGATTGTAACTTGAAAATCCATCTAAGAAGTTGTAAGCTTCTTCACCAACTACTCTTTCCAAAACGTGTTCCGTGTAAGGTAGTGGGTAATGGTCCTTTCCTAGTAGCTGCATTGACATTTTTTAGATCGACACAGACCCTAAGTTTCCCATTCTTCTTTGGCACTATCACGATTGGTGATATCCAATCGGTGTGTTCTATCTCATAGATGAAATCAACAGTAATGAGTTTATCAATTCCTTCTTATAATTGTTGCATATTTAGGATTCATCTGGTATGGTTTTGGCTTCGTTGGCCTTGATCCTTCCATGATTGGAATCGTGTGTTGTACCACTTCAAATGGTACGCCCTTCATCTCTTTGTAGTTTCAGAAGAAACAACCTTAAACTCCTTAAGGAGAGCAACAAGTTCCTTTTCCTCAGCTGGAGTCAAGTCTTTAACGATATAAACAGGCTTGGTTTCCTCCCAGGGCTCTGCAATATCGGTTTCCTTGACCTTAGCTGGGCCATTGTACGATGTGGATAAACCAGCTTCTTTAACTCTTTTGGCCGTCATCAATTGGACCACTTTTCGTTCATCAATTGGGTATGTCTTGAAATGGTCTGGCACTGAGAGTAGGTCTGGCCCAAATAGCTTAGTTTTGGGCCACATGATGGTCTCTTCTTCCTGCTTATTATAATTGTGGCATATTTAGGATTCATCTGGTATGGTTTTTGCTTGGTTGGCCTTTCTCCTTCCATGATTGGGATCGTGTGATGTACCACTTCAGATGGTACACCCTTCATCCTCTTTGTTGTTTCAGAAGAAACAACCTTAAACTCCTTAAGGAGAGCAACAAGTTCCTTTTCCTCAGCTGGAGTCAAGTCTTTAGCGATATAAACAGGCTTGGTTTCCTCCCCCATGGCTCTGTAATATCAATTTCCTTGACCTTAGCTAGGCCATTGTACGATGTGGATAAACCAGCTTCTTTAACTCTTTTGGCCGCCGTCAATTGGACCGCTTTTCGTTCATCAATTGGGTATGTCTTGAAATGGTCTGGCACTGAGAGTAGGTCTGGCCCAAATAGCTTAGTTTTGGGCCACATGATGGTCTCTTCTTCCTGCTTATTATAATTGTGGCATATTTAGGATTCATCTGGTATGGTTTTTGCTTGGTTGGTCTTTATCCTTCCATGATTGGGATCGTGTGATGTACCACTTCAGATGGTACACCCTTCATCTCTTTGTTGTTTCAGAAGAAACAACCTTAAACTCCTTAAGGAGAGCAACAAGTTCCTTTTCCTCAGCTTGAGTCGTCTTTAGCGATATAAACAGGCTTGGTTTCCTCCCCCATGGCTCTGTAATATCAATTTCCTTGACCTTAGCTAGGCCATTGTACGATGTGGATAAACCAGGTTCTTTAACTCTTTTGGCCGTCAATTGGACCACTTTTCGTTCATCAATTGGGTATGTCTTGAAATGGTATGGCACTGAGAGTAGGTCTGGCCCAAATAGCTTAGTTTTGGGCCACATGATGGTCTCTTCTTCCTGCTTATTATAATTGTGGCATATTTAGGATTCATCTGGTATGGTTTTTGCTTGGTTGGCCTTTATCCTTCCATGATTGCGATCGTGTGATGTACCACTTCAGATGGTATGCCCTTCATCTCTTTGTTGTTTCAGAAGAAACAACCTTAAACTCCTTAAGGAGAGCAACAAGTTCCTTTTTCTCAGCTGGAGTTAAGTCTTTAGCGATATAAAGAGGCCTGGTTTCCTCCCATGGCTCTGCAATATCAATTTCCTTGACCTTAGCTGGGCCATCGTACGATGTGGATAAACCAACATCTTTAACTCTTTTGGCCGTCAATTGGACCACTTTTCGTTCGTCAATTGGGTACGTCTTGAAATGGTCTGGCACTGAGAGTAGGTCTGGCCCAAATAGCTTAGTTTTGGGCCACATGATGGTCTCTTCTTCCTGCTTATAGGTGACCAAGTTGCCCTAGCTTGCGTGACTCCCGAAGTCTCCTTGACTTTCGGTTCAGAAGTAGCGGAGGTCGACATCTGTAATAATGATAAGAAAGTCAGTCATACTAACTGGTGAGAGAATGTGGTCATTGTCTCTTTTTCTTTCTTTTTTTTTTTTGTTAAAATGAATGTGTGTGTGTTATTCCATGAGAAGGGTGTTAGTGCAGTGTGCAATAACAAGGTATGAGTCTACATGCAAAAAGGTGCAAACCGTGAGATAGCACTACCGCCAACTGCACCCACCAAAATAAAAGAGCTGGACAAAGTTAAGGAGAAAAGAAGAGAAAAGCTTCTCACGGTTTTAGCTACCTCACGAGTTTCGAACCCTGCTATCTCACGGGAAAAATTCTTCACTGTGTTGAATCGACTTCTTCCTCGGAACCAATTTTTGTGTTTTCCTAGCATTTAGTTGGAAAATGTTCTTGGTTGCTCTTACTATCTATGTTTCTAAAGGTATTTGCAGTACTGAACTTTGGGTGGGATTTTGGCACCCATATTGTTGTATTACTCTGGTAATAGCCTTGTGCAGCTAGTAAACCCCTTCGAATCCATTGCTTTTGAGTGCCTTGTGGATAGTGGCTTCGTTTGCAATATTGCTACGCTAACATTGGAAGGCCATCTCTATCCCTTGTCTGTAGCTCAAACTTTTTACCTTGATTCCTCAATTACTCCTTTTGCATCACAGTATATATGGGCTTGGAGTTGATTCTAATGCACCCACTGCTGAATTACTAGTGACTTTGGTTGTTTTTTGCATAGGGACTATGGAGTTGATGCTTTCTCTAGTACGTGAGCTACTTTCTTTGGCATTGGTGTTTCCATACCATCAATCATAGCCTGCTTTCCCTTGTTTTTTGGCTCCATAAGGACACGATAATGATATTATTTCCCTCGTCAAGTTATGCAGCTCTCTTTTTTCATTGGATATCACGATTACTGGTGCAAATCTAGGATCGTCCAAGGATGATTTCTTCCTCCATAGATCCTACAGGCTTATATAACAAACACCATTCCAACCAAAGGGATTATTTCTGATGGAAATATTAACACTTTGAAATCCCACAGCTTTGGTAATTGACAAGTGCACACTTCGTACTTGTGCATTGTCGACCTCAAGGTAAGACTTTATCTAGAGGTTCTCGTGTCTCATAAGAGATCAAATTATGACTTGATCCCCTATGGATTAATGCAATGCTTGTTGCATGAATTTTAGGTAGTAGAGACTTTCACACAGTTGTGCTGGCTCAATGTCCAGGTTATCCTCATCAAGGAGGGTTAGCGAAGCCATGTTCATATGCAATACTCTCTCTTGGAGTCTCTGTTTGGCCTTGCCCTCTCTTGCCTTGGCTTCTTCCTGAGCTCGAGCTCGCTTGGATTTTTCCTTGGCTAGCTCATTTCGTTGTTTTAATACATGCTCTTGCATGAGCATTTCTTGGGTCAGTGGTTCGTAATCCTTTTTAAGTTTGCTTTCATTGATGTAACCCTGTATTTGCACACCATCAATAGTTTCAATCATGACTGACCTTTGAGGCACATGTGATTTTTGACACTTAGAAAGGTCCTAATCCTCCATACTTGAGTTGTTTTTTTCTAGTGCTTCCCTGACATGAGGACGAGGTCCCTTGTTTTTAGTTCTTTTTGTTTCAGGTTATTGTCAAACCAACGCTTCCTTCACAATTTTTCAACCATAAGACCATGTGATGCAATTAGTTGGGTTTCATCAAGTTTCTCTAAGTCAACCAACCTTTCAGCTAATGCATTCTTTGTTAATCGTTCTTGCACCGCAATTTGCAGGCTTGGAACTAAGTAGTCCATAGGCATTATAGCCTCAATGCCATAAGCTAAATGGAAGGGAGTATATCCCGTCGCTACCTTATACGAAGTTCAATATGCCCATAGAGCTGCAGTTAGCTTATGTTCCCAATCCGTGCGACTTGCTTCTAAAGTTTTTGTCAAGATAGTACACAAAATCTTATTTGTACTCTCCGCTTGACCATTTGCTTATGGATAATAAGGGGATGACTTCCGGTGGACTACAAGGAATCCAGCAAGTAAGTGATCAATCACCTCATTAATGAAATGTGAACCGCGATCACTCACTAATTCCAATGGGCAACGGATTCTTGAAATGATTTGTTCATATAAGAACTTAGCCATCTTTTGTGCATCAACTCGCTTAGAGACTTTTTCTTCTGCCCATTTCGTGAAATAGTCTGTGGCCACGATCACATATCGGACTTGTGATGGATGTGCAACTAGACTAATGGGTCCAACAAAATCAATTCCCTATTTCTCAAAAGATTCTTACAATCACAGGGGGGTAAGTTGCATCCTGTCTCTTTGTTGTGGAATAGCAAATGGTTGACACTCTTTGCATCTTTTACAAACTCCATAGCATCCCCGAATAATGTAGGCCACCATAGTCCTGCTTGAAGCACCTTGTGAGCTGTAATTTTCCCAGAGCGAAGTGTCCTCCAATCATTCTTGAGAGTGCTTTATCTAATATTGTGACAAATTTGTCTTCCCGCACACATCTCCTTAAGACATTGTCCTTACCTAGCTTGTATAATTCACCAGCAATCAATTGATAAGGTGCAGCCAGCTTAATAAGCCGACACAATTTATCCATGTTCAAAGGTTGTTCTCGTAGAAAACCATAAGCTAGATAATCTAATATTTCTTCACTCCATTCAGGCACCGTGTCTAGTTTGAACAATCAAGCATCTGGGAGGTCATCATCAACACCATTTGTTGGTTCCCCAATTGGAATTCTCGACATATGATCGGCCAACATATGTTGTGTTCCCTTTCTCACCCGGGATCTCGAAGTCAAATTCCAATAGTAATAACAACCAGCATGTGATTCGTCCCATGGTGCAAGGCTTATTCACCAAGTATATAAACCCTGATGGTCCACAAAGAATACGTTTTTTTTTTTTTGCCAATAGGTAATGTCGATACTTCTTGACAGCATAAAGCATGGCCAAACCCTCTTGTTCTGTGGTGGTATAATTTACCTTTACATCATTCAATTGGTGACTAGCGAAGGAAACTGGGTTGTCCAATTTGAACTCACCAAGCTGTGCCAATACGCATCCTGTAGCAAAGTTTGATGCATCAATGTGCACATGGCATATAAGATCCCAGTTGGGTGGTCTCAGAATAGTGCACGCGCTAGTGCTGGCTTCAATCTATCATATGCATCTTGGCATTCTTCATTCCATTCAGAGACAATGAGTAGCCTATATAATGGTCTGGCAATTCTAGCATAAAATACACCTTTGCATCATTCAGTGGCGACTAGCGAAGGAAACTGGGTAGTCCAATTTGAACTCACCAAGCTGTGCCAATACGCATCCTGTAGCGAAGTTTGATGCATCAATGTGTACATGGAATATAAGATCCCAGTTGGGTGGTCTCAGAATAGTGCACTGGCTAGTGCTGGCTTCAATTTATCATATGCATCTTGGCATTCTTCATTCCATTCAAAGACAATGAGGAGCCTATATAATGGTCTGTCAATTCTAGCATAAAATACTATGAAGTGGAGATAATACCCAATGTGGCCCATAAACCTTTGTACACCTTTGTAATTAGTGGGTGGGGATAGTTCCAAGATCAATTTGACTTTGCTTTCCTTTGTGGAGATACCGTTCTTAATGACAATGTGTCCTAAGATCACACGGTGTTTGGCATTTCAAAGGCTTTAAGGATATACAATTCGATCGACATCACTCAAACATCTTTCTTGAGCAAGCCAAATGGTCTGACCATCGTAAGTGTGCGCACATAGATCATCAATGAATACCTCCAACCACTTTTGTAAGTAGTCTCTCAAGGCTGTGCACATCAATCGTTGGAACGTTGTTGGGGCATTGGTGAGACCAAAAGGCAGAACCTTGTAAGCAAAAGTCTCCCACATTGTATTGAAGGCCGTTTTATGCTAGTCTTCGGGTGCTATAGAAACTTGATTGTAACTTGAAAATCCATCTAAGAAGTTGTAAGCTTCTTCACCAACTACTCTTTCCAAAACGTGTTCCGTGTAAGGTAGTGGGTAATGGTCCTTTCCTAGTAGCTGCATTGACATTTTTTAGATCGACACAGACCCTAAGTTTCCCATTCTTCTTTGGCACTATCACGATTGGTGATATCCAATCGGTGTGTTCTATCTCATAGATGAAATCAACAGTAATGAGTTTATCAATTCCTTCTTATAATTGTTGCATATTTAGGATTCATCTGGTATGGTTTTGGCTTTGTTGGCCTTGATCCTTCCATGATTGGAATCGTGTGTTGTACCACTTCAAATGGTACGCCCTTCATCTCTTTGTAGTTTCAGAAGAAACAACCTTAAACTCCTTAAGGAGAGCAACAAGTTCCTTTTCCTCAGCTGGAGTCAAGTCTTTAACGATATAAACAGGCTTGGTTTCCTCCCAGGGCTCTGCAATATCGGTTTCCTTGACCTTAGCTGGGCCATTGTACGATGTGGATAAACCAGCTTCTTTAACTCTTTTGGCCGTCATCAATTGGACCGCTTTTCGTTCATCAATTGGGTATGTCTTGAAATGGTCTGGCACTGAGAGTAGGTCTGGCCCAAATAGCTTAGTTTTGGGCCACCTGATGGTCTCTTCTTCCTGCTTATTATAATTGTGGCATATTTAGGATTCATCTGGTATGGTTTTTGCTTGGTTGGCCTTTCTCCTTCCATGATTGGGATCGTGTGATGTACCACTTCAGATGGTACACCCTTCATCCTCTTTGTTGTTTCAGAAGAAACAACCTTAAACTCCTTAAGGAGAGCAACAAGTTCCTTTTCCTCAGCTGGAGTCAAGTCTTTAGCGATATAAACAGGCTTGGTTTCCTCCCCCATGGCTCTGTAATATCAATTTCCTTGACCTTAGCTAGGCCATTGTACGATGTGGATAAACCAGCTTCTTTAACTCTTTTGGCCGCCGTCAATTGGACCGCTTTTCGTTCATCAATTGGGTATGTCTTGAAATGGTCTGGCACTGAGAGTAGGTCTGGCCCAAATAGCTTAGTTTTGGGCCACATGATGGTCTCTTCTTCTTGCTTATTATAATTGTGGCATATTTAGGATTCATCTGGTATGGTTTTTGCTTGGTTGGTCTTTATCCTTCCATGATTGGGATCGTGTGATGTACCACTTCAGATGGTACACCCTTCATCTCTTTGTTGTTTCAGAAGAAACAACCTTAAACTCCTTAAGGAGAGCAACAAGTTCCTTTTCCTCAGCTTGAGTCGTCTTTAGCGATATAAACAGGCTTGGTTTCCTCCCCCATGGCTCTGTAATATCAATTTCCTTGACCTTAGCTAGGCCATTGTACGATGTGGATAAACCAGGTTCTTTAACTCTTTTGGCCGTCAATTGGACCACTTTTCGTTCATCAATTGGGTATGTCTTGAAATGGTATGGCACTGAGAGTAGGTCTGGCCCAAATAGCTTAGTTTTGGGCCACATGATGGTCTCTTCTTCCTGCTTATTATAATTGTGGCATATTTAGGATTCATCTGGTATGGTTTTTGCTTGGTTGGCCTTTATCCTTCCATGATTGCGATCGTGTGATGTACCACTTCAGATGGTATGCCCTTCATCTCTTTGTTGTTTCAGAAGAAACAACCTTAAACTCCTTAAGGAGAGCAACAAGTTCCTTTTTCTCAGCTGGAGTTAAGTCTTTAGCGATATAAAGAGGCCTGGTTTCCTCCCATGGCTCTGCAATATCAATTTCCTTGACCTTAGCTGGGCCATCGTACGATGTGGATAAACCAACATCTTTAACTCTTTTGGCCGTCAATTGGACCACTTTTCGTTCGTCAATTGGGTACGTCTTGAAATGGTCTGGCACTGAGAGTAGGTCTGGCCCAAATAGCTTAGTTTTGGGCCACATGATGGTCTCTTCTTCCTGCTTATAGGTGACCAAGTTGCCCTAGCTTGCGTGACTCCCGAAGTCTCCTTGACTTTCGGTTCAGAAGTAGCGGAGGTCAACATCTGTAATAATGATAAGAAAGTCAGTCATACTAACTGGTGAGAGAATGTGGTCATTGTCTCTTTTTCTTTCTTTTTTTTTTTTGTTAAAATGAATGTGTGTGTGTTATTCCATGAGAAGGGTGTTAGTGCGGTGTGCAATAACAAGGTATGAGTCTACATGCAAAAAGGTGCAAACCGTGAGATAGCACTACCGCCAACTGCACCCACCAAAATAAAAGAGCTGGACAAAGTTAAGGAGAAAAGAAGAGAAAAGCTTCTCACGGTTTTAGCTACCTCACGAGTTTCGAACCTTGCTATCTCACGGGAAAAATTCTTCACTGTGTTGAATCGACTTCTTCCTCGGAACCAATTTTTGTGTTTTCCTAGCATTTAGTTGGAAAATGTTCTTGGTTGCTCTTACTATCTATGTTTCTAAAGGTATTTGCAGTACTGAACTTTGGGTGGGATTTTGGCACCCATATTGTTGTATTACTCTGGTAATAGCCTTGTGCAGCTAGTAAACCCCTTCGAATCCATTGCTTTTGAGTGCCTTGTGGATAGTGGCTTCGTTTGCAATATTGCTACGCTAACATTGGAAGGCCATCTCTATCCCTTGTCTGTAGCTCAAACTTTTTACCTTGATTCCTCAATTACTCCTTTTGCATCACAGTATATATGGGCTTGGAGTTGATTCTAATGCACCCACTGCTGAATTACTAGTGACTTTGGTTGTTTTTTGCATAGGGACTATGGAGTTGATGCTTTCTCTAGTACGTGAGCTACTTTCTTTGGCATTGGTGTTTCCATACCATCAATCATAGCCTGCTTTCCCTTGTTTTTTGGCTCCATAAGGACACGATAATGATATTATTTCCCTCGTCAAGTTATGCAGCTCTCTTTTTTCATTGGATATCACGATTACTGGTGCAAATCTAGGATCGTCCCAGGATGATTTCTTCCTCCATAGATCCTACAGGCTTATATAACAAACACCATTCCAACCAAAGGGATTATTTCTGATGGAAATATTAACACTTTGAAATCCCACAGCTTTGGTAATTGACAAGTGCACACTTCGTACTTGTGCATTGTCGACCTCAAGGTAAGACTTTATCTAGAGGTTCTCGTGTCTCATAAGAGATCAAATTATGACTTGATCCCCTATGGATTAATGCAATGCTTGTTGCATGAATTTTAGGTAGTAGAGACTTTCACACAGTTGTGCTGGCTCAATGTCCAGGTTATCCTCATCAAGGAGGGTTAGCGAAGCCATGTTCATATGCAATACTCTCTCTTGGAGTCTCTGTTTGGCCTTGCCCTCTCTTGCCTTGGCTTCTTCCTGAGCTCGAGCTCGCTTGGATTTTTCCTTGGCTAGCTCATTTCGTTGTTTTAATACATGCTCTTGCATGAGCATTTCTTGGGTCAGTGGTTCGTAATCCTTTTTAAGTTTGCTTTCATTGATGTAACCCTGTATTTGCACACCATCAATAGTTTCAATCATGACTGACCTTTGAGGCACATGTGATTTTTGACACTTAGAAAGGTCCTAATCCTCCATACTTGAGTTGTTTTTTTCTAGTGCTTCCCTGACATGAGGACGAGGTCCCTTGTTTTTAGTTCTTTTTGTTTCAGGTTATTGTCAAACCAACGCTTCCTTCACAATTTTTCAACCATAAGACCATGTGATGCAATTAGTTGGGTTTCATCAAGTTTCTCTAAGTCAACCAACCTTTCAGCTAATGCATTCTTTGTTAATCGTTCTTGCACCGCAATTTGCAGGCTTGGAACTAAGTAGTCCATAGGCATTATAGCCTCAATGCCATAAGCTAGATGGAAGGGAGTATATCCCGTCGCTACCTTATACGAAGTTCAATATGCCCATAGAGCTGCAGTTAGCTTATGTTCCCAATCCGTGCGACTTGCTTCTAAAGTTTTTGTCAAGATAGTACACAAAATCTTATTTGTACTCTCCGCTTGACCATTTGCTTATGGATAATAAGGGGATGACTTCCGGTGGACTACAAGGAATCCAGCAAGTAAGTGATCAATCACCTCATTAATGAAATGTGAACCGCGATCACTCACTAATTCCAATGGGCAACGGATTCTTGAAATGATTTGTTCATATAAGAACTTAGCCATCTTTTGTGCATCAACTCGCTTAGAGACTTTTTCTTCTGCCCATTTCGTGAAATAGTCTGTGGCCACGATCACATATCGGACTTGTGATGGATGTGCAACTAGACTAATGGGTCCAACAAAATCAATTCCCTATTTCTCAAAAGATTCTTACAATCACAGGGGGGTAAGTTGCATCCTGTCTCTTTGTTGTGGAATAGCAAATGGTTGACACTCTTTGCATCTTTTACAAACTCCATAGCATCCCCGAATAATGTAGGCCACCATAGTCCTGCTTGAAGCACCTTGTGAGCTGTAATTTTCCCAGAGCGAAGTGTCCTCCAATCATTCTTGAGAGTGCTTTATCTAATATTGTGACAAATTTGTCTTCCCGCACACATCTCCTTAAGACATTGTCCTTACCTAGCTTGTATAATTCACCAGCAATCAATTGATAAGGTGCAGCCAGCTTAATAAGCCGACACAATTTATCCATGTTCAAAGGTTGTTCTCGTAGAAAACCATAAGCTAGATAATCTAATATTTCTTCACTCCATTCAGGCACCGTGTCTAGTTTGAACAATCAAGCATCTGGGAGGTCATCATCAACACCATTTGTTGGTTCCCCAATTGGAATTCTCGACATATGATCGGCCAACATATGTTGTGTTCCCTTTCTCACCCGGGATCTCGAAGTCAAATTCCAATAGTAATAACAACCAGCATGTGATTCGTCCCATGGTGCAAGGCTTATTCACCAAGTATATAAACCCTGATGGTCCACAAAGAATACGTTTTTTTTTTTTTGCCAATAGGTAATGTCGATACTTCTTGACAGCATAAAGCATGGCCAAACCCTCTTGTTCTGTGGTGGTATAATTTACCTTTACATCATTCAGTTGGTGACTAGCGAAGGAAACTGGGTTGTCCAATTTGAACTCACCAAGCTGTGCCAATACGCATCCTGTAGCAAAGTTTGATGCATCAATGTGCACATGGCATATAAGATCCCAGTTGGGTGGTCTCAGAATAGTGCACGCGCTAGTGCTGGCTTCAATCTATCATATGCATCTTGGCATTCTTCATTCCATTCAGAGACAATGAGTAGCCTATATAATGGTCTGGCAATTCTAGCATAAAATACACCTTTGCATCATTCAGTGGCGACTAGCGAAGGAAACTGGGTAGTCCAATTTGAACTCACCAAGCTGTGCCAATACGCATCCTGTAGCGAAGTTTGATGCATCAATGTGTACATGGAATATAAGATCCCAGTTGGGTGGTCTCAGAATAGTGCACTGGCTAGTGCTGGCTTCAATTTATCATATGCATCTTGGCATTCTTCATTCCATTCAAAGACAATGAGGAGCCTATATAATGGTCTGTCAATTCTAGCATAAAATACTATGAAGTGGAGATAATACCCAATGTGGCCCATAAACCTTTGTACACCTTTGTAATTAGTGGGTGGGGATAGTTCCAAGATCAATTTGACTTTGCTTTCCTTTGTGGAGATACCGTTCTTAATGACAATGTGTCCTAAGATCACACGGTGTTTGGCATTTCAAAGGCTTTAAGGATATACAATTCGATCGACATCACTCAAACATCTTTCTTGAGCAAGCCAAATGGTCTGACCATCGTAAGTGTGCGCACATAGATCATCAATGAATACCTCCAACCACTTTTGTAAGTAGTCTCTCAAGGCTGTGCACATCAATCGTTGGAACGTTGTTGGGGCATTGGTGAGACCAAAAGGCAGAACCTTGTAAGCAAAAGTCTCCCACATTGTATTGAAGGCCGTTTTATGCTAGTCTTCGGGTGCTATAGAAACTTGATTGTAACTTGAAAATCCATCTAAGAAGTTGTAAGCTTCTTCACCAACTACTCTTTCCAAAACGTGTTCCGTGTAAGGTAGTGGGTAATGGTCCTTTCCTAGTAGCTGCATTGACATTTTTTAGATCGACACAGACCCTAAGTTTCCCATTCTTCTTTGGCACTATCACGATTGGTGATATCCAATCGGTGTGTTCTATCTCATAGATGAAATCAACAGTAATGAGTTTATCAATTCCTTCTTATAATTGTTGCATATTTAGGATTCATCTGGTATGGTTTTGGCTTTGTTGGCCTTGATCCTTCCATGATTGGAATCGTGTGTTGTACCACTTCAAATGGTACGCCCTTCATCTCTTTGTAGTTTCAGAAGAAACAACCTTAAACTCCTTAAGGAGAGCAACAAGTTCCTTTTCCTCAGCTGGAGTCAAGTCTTTAACGATATAAACAGGCTTGGTTTCCTCCCAGGGCTCTGCAATATCGGTTTCCTTGACCTTAGCTGGGCCATTGTACGATGTGGATAAACCAGCTTCTTTAACTCTTTTGGCCGTCATCAATTGGACCGCTTTTCGTTCATCAATTGGGTATGTCTTGAAATGGTCTGGCACTGAGAGTAGGTCTGGCCCAAATAGCTTAGTTTTGGGCCACATGATGGTCTCTTCTTCCTGCTTATTATAATTGTGGCATATTTAGGATTCATCTGGTATGGTTTTTGCTTGGTTGGCCTTTCTCCTTCCATGATTGGGATCGTGTGATGTACCACTTCAGATGGTACACCCTTCATCCTCTTTGTTGTTTCAGAAGAAACAACCTTAAACTCCTTAAGGAGAGCAACAAGTTCCTTTTCCTCAGCTGGAGTCAAGTCTTTAGCGATATAAACAGGCTTGGTTTCCTCCCCCATGGCTCTGTAATATCAATTTCCTTGACCTTAGCTAGGCCATTGTACGATGTGGATAAACCAGCTTCTTTAACTCTTTTGGCCGCCGTCAATTGGACCGCTTTTCGTTCATCAATTGGGTATGTCTTGAAATGGTCTGGCACTGAGAGTAGGTCTGGCCCAAATAGCTTAGTTTTGGGCCACATGATGGTCTCTTCTTCTTGCTTATTATAATTGTGGCATATTTAGGATTCATCTGGTATGGTTTTTGCTTGGTTGGTCTTTATCCTTCCATGATTGGGATCGTGTGATGTACCACTTCAGATGGTACACCCTTCATCTCTTTGTTGTTTCAGAAGAAACAACCTTAAACTCCTTAAGGAGAGCAACAAGTTCCTTTTCCTCAGCTTGAGTCGTCTTTAGCGATATAAACAGGCTTGGTTTCCTCCCCCATGGCTCTGTAATATCAATTTCCTTGACCTTAGCTAGGCCATTGTACGATGTGGATAAACCAGGTTCTTTAACTCTTTTGGCCGTCAATTGGACCACTTTTCGTTCATCAATTGGGTATGTCTTGAAATGGTATGGCACTGAGAGTAGGTCTGGCCCAAATAGCTTAGTTTTGGGCCACATGATGGTCTCTTCTTCCTGCTTATTATAATTGTGGCATATTTAGGATTCATCTGGTATGGTTTTTGCTTGGTTGGCCTTTATCCTTCCATGATTGCGATCGTGTGATGTACCACTTCAGATGGTATGCCCTTCATCTCTTTGTTGTTTCAGAAGAAACAACCTTAAACTCCTTAAGGAGAGCAACAAGTTCCTTTTTCTCAACTGGAGTTAAGTCTTTAGCGATATAAAGAGGCCTGGTTTCCTCCCATGGCTCTGCAATATCAATTTCCTTGACCTTAGCTGGGCCATCGTACGATGTGGATAAACCAACATCTTTAACTCTTTTGGCCGTCAATTGGACCACTTTTCGTTCGTCAATTGGGTACGTCTTGAAATGGTCTGGCACTGAGAGTAGGTCTGGCCCAAATAGCTTAGTTTTGGGCCACATGATGGTCTCTTCTTCCTGCTTATAGGTGACCAAGTTGCCCTAGCTTGCGTGACTCCCGAAGTCTCCTTGACTTTCGGTTCAGAAGTAGCGGAGGTCAACATCTGTAATAATGATAAGAAAGTCAGTCATACTAACTGGTGAGAGAATGTGGTCATTGTCTCTTTTTCTTTCTTTTTTTTTTTTGTTAAAATGAATGTGTGTGTGTTATTCCATGAGAAGGGTGTTAGTGCGGTGTGCAATAACAAGGTATGAGTCTACATGCAAAAAGGTGCAAACCGTGAGATAGCACTACCGCCAACTGCACCCACCAAAATAAAAGAGCTGGACAAAGTTAAGGAGAAAAGAAGAGAAAAGCTTCTCACGGTTTTAGCTACCTCACGAGTTTCGAACCCTGCTATCTCACGGGAAAAATTCTTCACTGTGTTGAATCGACTTCTTCCTCGGAACCAATTTTTGTGTTTTCCTAGCATTTAGTTGGAAAATGTTCTTGGTTGCTCTTACTATCTATGTTTCTAAAGGTATTTGCAGTACTGAACTTTGGGTGGGATTTTGGCACCCATATTGTTGTATTACTCTGGTAATAGCCTTGTGCAGCTAGTAAACCCCTTCGAATCCATTGCTTTTGAGTGCCTTGTGGATAGTGGCTTCGTTTGCAATATTGCTACGCTAACATTGGAAGGCCATCTCTATCCCTTGTCTGTAGCTCAAACTTTTTACCTTGATTCCTCAATTACTCCTTTTGCATCACAGTATATATGGGCTTGGAGTTGATTCTAATGCACCCACTGCTGAATTACTAGTGACTTTGGTTGTTTTTTGCATAGGGACTATGGAGTTGATGCTTTCTCTAGTACGTGAGCTACTTTCTTTGGCATTGGTGTTTCCATACCATCAATCATAGCCTGCTTTCCCTTGTTTTTTGGCTCCATAAGGACACGATAATGATATTATTTCCCTCGTCAAGTTATGCAGCTCTCTTTTTTCATTGGATATCACGATTACTGGTGCAAATCTAGGATCGTCCAAGGATGATTTCTTCCTCCATAGATCCTACAGGCTTATATAACAAACACCATTCCAACCAAAGGGATTATTTCTGATGGAAATATTAACACTTTGAAATCCCACAGCTTTGGTAATTGACAAGTGCACACTTCGTACTTGTGCATTGTCGACCTCAAGGTAAGACTTTATCTAGAGGTTCTCGTGTCTCATAAGAGATCAAATTATGACTTGATCCCCTATGGATTAATGCAATGCTTGTTGCATGAATTTTAGGTAGTAGAGACTTTCACACAGTTGTGCTGGCTCAATGTCCAGGTTATCCTCATCAAGGAGGGTTAGCGAAGCCATGTTCATATGCAATACTCTCTCTTGGAGTCTCTGTTTGGCCTTGCCCTCTCTTGCCTTGGCTTCTTCCTGAGCTCGAGCTCGCTTGGATTTTTCCTTGGCTAGCTCATTTCGTTGTTTTAATACATGCTCTTGCATGAGCATTTCTTGGGTCAGTGGTTCGTAATCCTTTTTAAGTTTGCTTTCATTGATGTAACCCTGTATTTGCACACCATCAATAGTTTCAATCATGACTGACCTTTGAGGCACATGTGATTTTTGACACTTAGAAAGGTCCTAATCCTCCATACTTGAGTTGTTTTTTTCTAGTGCTTCCCTGACATGAGGACGAGGTCCCTTGTTTTTAGTTCTTTTTGTTTCAGGTTATTGTCAAACCAACGCTTCCTTCACAATTTTTCAACCATAAGACCATGTGATGCAATTAGTTGGGTTTCATCAAGTTTCTCTAAGTCAACCAACCTTTCAGCTAATGCATTCTTTGTTAATCGTTCTTGCACCGCAATTTGCAGGCTTGGAACTAAGTAGTCCATAGGCATTATAGCCTCAATGCCATAAGCTAGATGGAAGGGAGTATATCCCGTCGCTACCTTATACGAAGTTCAATATGCCCATAGAGCTGCAGTTAGCTTATGTTCCCAATCCGTGCGACTTGCTTCTAAAGTTTTTGTCAAGATAGTACACAAAATCTTATTTGTACTCTCCGCTTGACCATTTGCTTATGGATAATAAGGGGATGACTTCCGGTGGACTACAAGGAATCCAGCAAGTAAGTGATCAATCACCTCATTAATGAAATGTGAACCGCGATCACTCACTAATTCCAATGGGCAACGGATTCTTGAAATGATTTGTTCATATAAGAACTTAGCCATCTTTTGTGCATCAACTCGCTTAGAGACTTTTTCTTCTGCCCATTTCGTGAAATAGTCTGTGGCCACGATCACATATCGGACTTGTGATGGATGTGCAACTAGACTAATGGGTCCAACAAAATCAATTCCCTATTTCTCAAAAGATTCTTACAATCACAGGGGGGTAAGTTGCATCCTGTCTCTTTGTTGTGGAATAGCAAATGGTTGACACTCTTTGCATCTTTTACAAACTCCATAGCATCCCCGAATAATGTAGGCCACCATAGTCCTGCTTGAAGCACCTTGTGAGCTGTAATTTTCCCAGAGCGAAGTGTCCTCCAATCATTCTTGAGAGTGCTTTATCTAATATTGTGACAAATTTGTCTTCCCGCACACATCTCCTTAAGACATTGTCCTTACCTAGCTTGTATAATTCACCAGCAATCAATTGATAAGGTGCAGCCAGCTTAATAAGCCGACACAATTTATCCATGTTCAAAGGTTGTTCTCGTAGAAAACCATAAGCTAGATAATCTAATATTTCTTCACTCCATTCAGGCACCGTGTCTAGTTTGAACAATCAAGCATCTGGGAGGTCATCATCAACACCATTTGTTGGTTCCCCAATTGGAATTCTCGACATATGATCGGCCAACATATGTTGTGTTCCCTTTCTCACCCGGGATCTCGAAGTCAAATTCCAATAGTAATAACAACCAGCATGTGATTCGTCCCATGGTGCAAGGCTTATTCACCAAGTATATAAACCCTGATGGTCCACAAAGAATACGTTTTTTTTTTTTTGCCAATAGGTAATGTCGATACTTCTTGACAGCATAAAGCATGGCCAAACCCTCTTGTTCTGTGGTGGTATAATTTACCTTTACATCATTCAGTTGGTGACTAGCGAAGGAAACTGGGTTGTCCAATTTGAACTCACCAAGCTGTGCCAATACGCATCCTGTAGCAAAGTTTGATGCATCAATGTGCACATGGCATATAAGATCCCAGTTGGGTGGTCTCAGAATAGTGCACGCGCTAGTGCTGGCTTCAATCTATCATATGCATCTTGGCATTCTTCATTCCATTCAGAGACAATGAGTAGCCTATATAATGGTCTGGCAATTCTAGCATAAAATACACCTTTGCATCATTCAGTGGCGACTAGCGAAGGAAACTGGGTAGTCCAATTTGAACTCACCAAGCTGTGCCAATACGCATCCTGTAGCGAAGTTTGATGCATCAATGTGTACATGGAATATAAGATCCCAGTTGGGTGGTCTCAGAATAGTGCACTGGCTAGTGCTGGCTTCAATTTATCATATGCATCTTGGCATTCTTCATTCCATTCAAAGACAATGAGGAGCCTATATAATGGTCTGTCAATTCTAGCATAAAATACTATGAAGTGGAGATAATACCCAATGTGGCCCATAAACCTTTGTACACCTTTGTAATTAGTGGGTGGGGATAGTTCCAAGATCAATTTGACTTTGCTTTCCTTTGTGGAGATACCGTTCTTAATGACAATGTGTCCTAAGATCACACGGTGTTTGGCATTTCAAAGGCTTTAAGGATATACAATTCGATCGACATCACTCAAACATCTTTCTTGAGCAAGCCAAATGGTCTGACCATCGTAAGTGTGCGCACATAGATCATCAATGAATACCTCCAACCACTTTTGTAAGTAGTCTCTCAAGGCTGTGCACATCAATCGTTGGAACGTTGTTGGGGCATTGGTGAGACCAAAAGGCAGAACCTTGTAAGCAAAAGTCTCCCACATTGTATTGAAGGCCGTTTTATGCTAGTCTTCGGGTGCTATAGAAACTTGATTGTAACTTGAAAATCCATCTAAGAAGTTGTAAGCTTCTTCACCAACTACTCTTTCCAAAACGTGTTCCGTGTAAGGTAGTGGGTAATGGTCCTTTCCTAGTAGCTGCATTGACATTTTTTAGATCGACACAGACCCTAAGTTTCCCATTCTTCTTTGGCACTATCACGATTGGTGATAGCCAATCGGTGTGTTCTATCTCATAGATGAAATCAACAGTAATGAGTTTATCAATTCCTTCTTATAATTGTTGCATATTTAGGATTCATCTGGTATGGTTTTGGCTTCGTTGGCCTTGATCCTTCCATGATTGGAATCGTGTGTTGTACCACTTCAAATGGTACGCCCTTCATCTCTTTGTAGTTTCAGAAGAAACAACCTTAAACTCCTTAAGGAGAGCAACAAGTTCCTTTTCCTCAGCTGGAGTCAAGTCTTTAACGATATAAACAGGCTTGGTTTCCTCCCAGGGCTCTGCAATATCGGTTTCCTTGACCTTAGCTGGGCCATTGTACGATGTGGATAAACCAGCTTCTTTAACTCTTTTGGCCGTCGTCAATTGGACCGCTTTTCGTTCATCAATTGGGTATGTCTTGAAATGGTCTGGCACTGAGAGTAGGTCTGGCCCAAATAGCTTAGTTTTGGGCCACATGATGGTCTCTTCTTCCTGCTTATTATAATTGTGGCATATTTAGGATTCATCTGGTATGGTTTTTGCTTGGTTGGCCTTTATCCTTCCATGATTGCGATCGTGTGATGTACCACTTCAGATGGTATGCCCTTCATCTCTTTGTTGTTTCAGAAGAAACAACCTTAAACTCCTTAAGGAGAGCAACAAGTTCCTTTTTCTCAGCTGGAGTTAAGTCTTTAGCGATATAAAGAGGCCTGGTTTCCTCCCATGGCTCTGCAATATCAATTTCCTTGACCTTAGCTGGGCCATCGTACGATGTGGATAAACCAACATCTTTAACTCTTTTGGCCGTCAATTGGACCACTTTTCGTTCGTCAATTGGGTACGTCTTGAAATGGTCTGGCACTGAGAGTAGGTCTGGCCCAAATAGCTTAGTTTTGGGCCACATGATGGTCTCTTCTTCCTGCTTATAGGTGACCAAGTTGCCCTAGCTTGCGTGACTCCCGAAGTCTCCTTGACTTTCGGTTCAGAAGTAGCGGAGGTCGACATCTGTAATAATGATAAGAAAGTCAGTCATACTAACTGGTGAGAGAATGTGGTCATTGTCTCTTTTTCTTTCTTTTTTTTTTTTGTTAAAATGAATGTGTGTGTGTTATTCCATGAGAAGGGTGTTAGTGCAGTGTGCAATAACAAGGTATGAGTCTACATGCAAAAAGGTGCAAACCGTGAGATAGCACTACCGCCAACTGCACCCACCAAAATAAAAGAGCTGGACAAAGTTAAGGAGAAAAGAAGAGAAAAGCTTCTCACGGTTTTAGCTACCTCACGAGTTTCGAACCCTGCTATCTCACGGGAAAAATTCTTCACTGTGTTGAATCGACTTCTTCCTCGGAACCAATTTTTGTGTTTTCCTAGCATTTAGTTGGAAAATGTTCTTGGTTGCTCTTACTATCTATGTTTCTAAAGGTATTTGCAGTACTGAACTTTGGGTGGGATTTTGGCACCCATATTGTTGTATTACTCTGGTAATAGCCTTGTGCAGCTAGTAAACCCCTTCGAATCCATTGCTTTTGAGTGCCTTGTGGATAGTGGCTTCGTTTGCAATATTGCTACGCTAACATTGGAAGGCCATCTCTATCCCTTGTCTGTAGCTCAAACTTTTTACCTTGATTCCTCAATTACTCCTTTTGCATCACAGTATATATGGGCTTGGAGTTGATTCTAATGCACCCACTGCTGAATTACTAGTGACTTTGGTTGTTTTTTGCATAGGGACTATGGAGTTGATGCTTTCTCTAGTACGTGAGCTACTTTCTTTGGCATTGGTGTTTCCATACCATCAATCATAGCCTGCTTTCCCTTGTTTTTTGGCTCCATAAGGACACGATAATGATATTATTTCCCTCGTCAAGTTATGCAGCTCTCTTTTTTCATTGGATATCACGATTACTGGTGCAAATCTAGGATCGTCCAAGGATGATTTCTTCCTCCATAGATCCTACAGGCTTATATAACAAACACCATTCCAACCAAAGGGATTATTTCTGATGGAAATATTAACACTTTGAAATCCCACAGCTTTGGTAATTGACAAGTGCACACTTCGTACTTGTGCATTGTCGACCTCAAGGTAAGACTTTATCTAGAGGTTCTCGTGTCTCATAAGAGATCAAATTATGACTTGATCCCCTATGGATTAATGCAATGCTTGTTGCATGAATTTTAGGTAGTAGAGACTTTCACACAGTTGTGCTGGCTCAATGTCCAGGTTATCCTCATCAAGGAGGGTTAGCGAAGCCATGTTCATATGCAATACTCTCTCTTGGAGTCTCTGTTTGGCCTTGCCCTCTCTTGCCTTGGCTTCTTCCTGAGCTCGAGCTCGCTTGGATTTTTCCTTGGCTAGCTCATTTCGTTGTTTTAATACATGCTCTTGCATGAGCATTTCTTGGGTCAGTGGTTCGTAATCCTTTTTAAGTTTGCTTTCATTGATGTAACCCTGTATTTGCACACCATCAATAGTTTCAATCATGACTGACCTTTGAGGCACATGTGATTTTTGACACTTAGAAAGGTCCTAATCCTCCATACTTGAGTTGTTTTTTTCTAGTGCTTCCCTGACATGAGGACGAGGTCCCTTGTTTTTAGTTCTTTTTGTTTCAGGTTATTGTCAAACCAACGCTTCCTTCACAATTTTTCAACCATAAGACCATGTGATGCAATTAGTTGGGTTTCATCAAGTTTCTCTAAGTCAACCAACCTTTCAGCTAATGCATTCTTTGTTAATCGTTCTTGCACCGCAATTTGCAGGCTTGGAACTAAGTAGTCCATAGGCATTATAGCCTCAATGCCATAAGCTAAATGGAAGGGAGTATATCCCGTCGCTACCTTATACGAAGTTCAATATGCCCATAGAGCTGCAGTTAGCTTATGTTCCCAATCCGTGCGACTTGCTTCTAAAGTTTTTGTCAAGATAGTACACAAAATCTTATTTGTACTCTCCGCTTGACCATTTGCTTATGGATAATAAGGGGATGACTTCCGGTGGACTACAAGGAATCCAGCAAGTAAGTGATCAATCACCTCATTAATGAAATGTGAACCGCGATCACTCACTAATTCCAATGGGCAACGGATTCTTGAAATGATTTGTTCATATAAGAACTTAGCCAT
The DNA here is from genome assembly GCF_041138505.1 of Cibotium barometz. NCBI lineage: Eukaryota > Viridiplantae > Streptophyta > Polypodiopsida > Cyatheales > Cibotiaceae > Cibotium > Cibotium barometz. The sequence continues at coordinate 23,662,582 of NC_141074.1, read as the reverse complement.
CTTTTGTGCATCAACTCGCTTAGAGACTTTTTCTTCTGCCCATTTCGTGAAATAGTCTGTGGCCACGATCACATATCGGACTTGTGATGGATGTGCAACTAGACTAATGGGTCCAACAAAATCAATTCCCTATTTCTCAAAAGATTCTTACAATCACAGGGGGGTAAGTTGCATCCTGTCTCTTTGTTGTGGAATAGCAAATGGTTGACACTCTTTGCATCTTTTACAAACTCCATAGCATCCCCGAATAATGTAGGCCACCATAGTCCTGCTTGAAGCACCTTGTGAGCTGTAATTTTCCCAGAGCGAAGTGTCCTCCAATCATTCTTGAGAGTGCTTTATCTAATATTGTGACAAATTTGTCTTCCCGCACACATCTCCTTAAGACATTGTCCTTACCTAGCTTGTATAATTCACCAGCAATCAATTGATAAGGTGCAGCCAGCTTAATAAGCCGACACAATTTATCCATGTTCAAAGGTTGTTCTCGTAGAAAACCATAAGCTAGATAATCTAATATTTCTTCACTCCATTCAGGCACCGTGTCTAGTTTGAACAATCAAGCATCTGGGAGGTCATCATCAACACCATTTGTTGGTTCCCCAATTGGAATTCTCGACATATGATCGGCCAACATATGTTGTGTTCCCTTTCTCACCCGGGATCTCGAAGTCAAATTCCAATAGTAATAACAACCAGCATGTGATTCGTCCCATGGTGCAAGGCTTATTCACCAAGTATATAAACCCTGATGGTCCACAAAGAATACGTTTTTTTTTTTTGCCAATAGGTAATGTCGATACTTCTTGACAGCATAAAGCATGGCCAAACCCTCTTGTTCTGTGGTGGTATAATTTACCTTTACATCATTCAATTGGTGACTAGCGAAGGAAACTGGGTTGTCCAATTTGAACTCACCAAGCTGTGCCAATACGCATCCTGTAGCAAAGTTTGATGCATCAATGTGCACATGGCATATAAGATCCCAGTTGGGTGGTCTCAGAATAGTGCACGCGCTAGTGCTGGCTTCAATCTATCATATGCATCTTGGCATTCTTCATTCCATTCAGAGACAATGAGTAGCCTATATAATGGTCTGGCAATTCTAGCATAAAATACACCTTTGCATCATTCAGTGGCGACTAGCGAAGGAAACTGGGTAGTCCAATTTGAACTCACCAAGCTGTGCCAATACGCATCCTGTAGCGAAGTTTGATGCATCAATGTGTACATGGAATATAAGATCCCAGTTGGGTGGTCTCAGAATAGTGCACTGGCTAGTGCTGGCTTCAATTTATCATATGCATCTTGGCATTCTTCATTCCATTCAAAGACAATGAGGAGCCTATATAATGGTCTGTCAATTCTAGCATAAAATACTATGAAGTGGAGATAATACCCAATGTGGCCCATAAACCTTTGTACACCTTTGTAATTAGTGGGTGGGGATAGTTCCAAGATCAATTTGACTTTGCTTTCCTTTGTGGAGATACCGTTCTTAATGACAATGTGTCCTAAGATCACACGGTGTTTGGCATTTCAAAGGCTTTAAGGATATACAATTCGATCGACATCACTCAAACATCTTTCTTGAGCAAGCCAAATGGTCTGACCATCGTAAGTGTGCGCACATAGATCATCAATGAATACCTCCAACCACTTTTGTAAGTAGTCTCTCAAGGCTGTGCACATCAATCGTTGGAACGTTGTTGGGGCATTGGTGAGACCAAAAGGCAGAACCTTGTAAGCAAAAGTCTCCCACATTGTATTGAAGGCCGTTTTATGCTAGTCTTCGGGTGCTATAGAAACTTGATTGTAACTTGAAAATCCATCTAAGAAGTTGTAAGCTTCTTCACCAACTACTCTTTCCAAAACGTGTTCCGTGTAAGGTAGTGGGTAATGGTCCTTTCCTAGTAGCTGCATTGACATTTTTTAGATCGACACAGACCCTAAGTTTCCCATTCTTCTTTGGCACTATCACGATTGGTGATATCCAATCGGTGTGTTCTATCTCATAGATGAAATCAACAGTAATGAGTTTATCAATTCCTTCTTATAATTGTTGCATATTTAGGATTCATCTGGTATGGTTTTGGCTTCGTTGGCCTTGATCCTTCCATGATTGGAATCGTGTGTTGTACCACTTCAAATGGTACGCCCTTCATCTCTTTGTAGTTTCAGAAGAAACAACCTTAAACTCCTTAAGGAGAGCAACAAGTTCCTTTTCCTCAGCTGGAGTCAAGTCTTTAACGATATAAACAGGCTTGGTTTCCTCCCAGGGCTCTGCAATATCGGTTTCCTTGACCTTAGCTGGGCCATTGTACGATGTGGATAAACCAGCTTCTTTAACTCTTTTGGCCGTCATCAATTGGACCGCTTTTCGTTCATCAATTGGGTATGTCTTGAAATGGTCTGGCACTGAGAGTAGGTCTGGCCCAAATAGCTTAGTTTTGGGCCACATGATGGTCTCTTCTTCCTGCTTATTATAATTGTGGCATATTTAGGATTCATCTGGTATGGTTTTTGCTTGGTTGGCCTTTCTCCTTCCATGATTGGGATCGTGTGATGTACCACTTCAGATGGTACACCCTTCATCCTCTTTGTTGTTTCAGAAGAAACAACCTTAAACTCCTTAAGGAGAGCAACAAGTTCCTTTTCCTCAGCTGGAGTCAAGTCTTTAGCGATATAAACAGGCTTGGTTTCCTCCCCCATGGCTCTGTAATATCAATTTCCTTGACCTTAGCTAGGCCATTGTACGATGTGGATAAACCAGCTTCTTTAACTCTTTTGGCCGCCGTCAATTGGACCGCTTTTCGTTCATCAATTGGGTATGTCTTGAAATGGTCTGGCACTGAGAGTAGGTCTGGCCCAAATAGCTTAGTTTTGGGCCACATGATGGTCTCTTCTTCTTGCTTATTATAATTGTGGCATATTTAGGATTCATCTGGTATGGTTTTTGCTTGGTTGGTCTTTATCCTTCCATGATTGGGATCGTGTGATGTACCACTTCAGATGGTACACCCTTCATCTCTTTGTTGTTTCAGAAGAAACAACCTTAAACTCCTTAAGGAGAGCAACAAGTTCCTTTTTCTCAGCTGGAGTTAAGTCTTTAGCGATATAAAGAGGCCTGGTTTCCTCCCATGGCTCTGCAATATCAATTTCCTTGACCTTAGCTGGGCCATCGTACGATGTGGATAAACCAACATCTTTAACTCTTTTGGCCGTCAATTGGACCACTTTTCGTTCGTCAATTGGGTACGTCTTGAAATGGTCTGGCACTGAGAGTAGGTCTGGCCCAAATAGCTTAGTTTTGGGCCACATGATGGTCTCTTCTTCCTGCTTATAGGTGACCAAGTTGCCCTAGCTTGCGTGACTCCCGAAGTCTCCTTGACTTTCGGTTCAGAAGTAGCGGAGGTCAACATCTGTAATAATGATAAGAAAGTCAGTCATACTAACTGGTGAGAGAATGTGGTCATTGTCTCTTTTTCTTTCTTTTTTTTTTTTGTTAAAATGAATGTGTGTGTGTTATTCCATGAGAAGGGTGTTAGTGCGGTGTGCAATAACAAGGTATGAGTCTACATGCAAAAAGGTGCAAACCGTGAGATAGCACTACCGCCAACTGCACCCACCAAAATAAAAGAGCTGGACAAAGTTAAGGAGAAAAGAAGAGAAAAGCTTCTCACGGTTTTAGCTACCTCACGAGTTTCGAACCCTGCTATCTCACGGGAAAAATTCTTCACTGTGTTGAATCGACTTCTTCCTCGGAACCAATTTTTGTGTTTTCCTAGCATTTAGTTGGAAAATGTTCTTGGTTGCTCTTACTATCTATGTTTCTAAAGGTATTTGCAGTACTGAACTTTGGGTGGGATTTTGGCACCCATATTGTTGTATTACTCTGGTAATAGCCTTGTGCAGCTAGTAAACCCCTTCGAATCCATTGCTTTTGAGTGCCTTGTGGATAGTGGCTTCGTTTGCAATATTGCTACGCTAACATTGGAAGGCCATCTCTATCCCTTGTCTGTAGCTCAAACTTTTTACCTTGATTCCTCAATTACTCCTTTTGCATCACAGTATATATGGGCTTGGAGTTGATTCTAATGCACCCACTGCTGAATTACTAGTGACTTTGGTTGTTTTTTGCATAGGGACTATGGAGTTGATGCTTTCTCTAGTACGTGAGCTACTTTCTTTGGCATTGGTGTTTCCATACCATCAATCATAGCCTGCTTTCCCTTGTTTTTTGGCTCCATAAGGACACGATAATGATATTATTTCCCTCGTCAAGTTATGCAGCTCTCTTTTTTCATTGGATATCACGATTACTGGTGCAAATCTAGGATCGTCCCAGGATGATTTCTTCCTCCATAGATCCTACAGGCTTATATAACAAACACCATTCCAACCAAAGGGATTATTTCTGATGGAAATATTAACACTTTGAAATCCCACAGCTTTGGTAATTGACAAGTGCACACTTCGTACTTGTGCATTGTCGACCTCAAGGTAAGACTTTATCTAGAGGTTCTCGTGTCTCATAAGAGATCAAATTATGACTTGATCCCCTATGGATTAATGCAATGCTTGTTGCATGAATTTTAGGTAGTAGAGACTTTCACACAGTTGTGCTGGCTCAATGTCCAGGTTATCCTCATCAAGGAGGGTTAGCGAAGCCATGTTCATATGCAATACTCTCTCTTGGAGTCTCTGTTTGGCCTTGCCCTCTCTTGCCTTGGCTTCTTCCTGAGCTCGAGCTCGCTTGGATTTTTCCTTGGCTAGCTCATTTCGTTGTTTTAATACATGCTCTTGCATGAGCATTTCTTGGGTCAGTGGTTCGTAATCCTTTTTAAGTTTGCTTTCATTGATGTAACCCTGTATTTGCACACCATCAATAGTTTCAATCATGACTGACCTTTGAGGCACATGTGATTTTTGACACTTAGAAAGGTCCTAATCCTCCATACTTGAGTTGTTTTTTTCTAGTGCTTCCCTGACATGAGGACGAGGTCCCTTGTTTTTAGTTCTTTTTGTTTCAGGTTATTGTCAAACCAACGCTTCCTTCACAATTTTTCAACCATAAGACCATGTGATGCAATTAGTTGGGTTTCATCAAGTTTCTCTAAGTCAACCAACCTTTCAGCTAATGCATTCTTTGTTAATCGTTCTTGCACCGCAATTTGCAGGCTTGGAACTAAGTAGTCCATAGGCATTATAGCCTCAATGCCATAAGCTAGATGGAAGGGAGTATATCCCGTCGCTACCTTATACGAAGTTCAATATGCCCATAGAGCTGCAGTTAGCTTATGTTCCCAATCCGTGCGACTTGCTTCTAAAGTTTTTGTCAAGATAGTACACAAAATCTTATTTGTACTCTCCGCTTGACCATTTGCTTATGGATAATAAGGGGATGACTTCCGGTGGACTACAAGGAATCCAGCAAGTAAGTGATCAATCACCTCATTAATGAAATGTGAACCGCGATCACTCACTAATTCCAATGGGCAACGGATTCTTGAAATGATTTGTTCATATAAGAACTTAGCCATCTTTTGTGCATCAACTCGCTTAGAGACTTTTTCTTCTGCCCATTTCGTGAAATAGTCTGTGGCCACGATCACATATCGGACTTGTGATGGATGTGCAACTAGACTAATGGGTCCAACAAAATCAATTCCCTATTTCTCAAAAGATTCTTACAATCACAGGGGGGTAAGTTGCATCCTGTCTCTTTGTTGTGGAATAGCAAATGGTTGACACTCTTTGCATCTTTTACAAACTCCATAGCATCCCCGAATAATGTAGGCCACCATAGTCCTGCTTGAAGCACCTTGTGAGCTGTAATTTTCCCAGAGCGAAGTGTCCTCCAATCATTCTTGAGAGTGCTTTATCTAATATTGTGACAAATTTGTCTTCCCGCACACATCTCCTTAAGACATTGTCCTTACCTAGCTTGTATAATTCACCAGCAATCAATTGATAAGGTGCAGCCAGCTTAATAAGCCGACACAATTTATCCATGTTCAAAGGTTGTTCTCGTAGAAAACCATAAGCTAGATAATCTAATATTTCTTCACTCCATTCAGGCACCGTGTCTAGTTTGAACAATCAAGCATCTGGGAGGTCATCATCAACACCATTTGTTGGTTCCCCAATTGGAATTCTCGACATATGATCGGCCAACATATGTTGTGTTCCCTTTCTCACCCGGGATCTCGAAGTCAAATTCCAATAGTAATAACAACCAGCATGTGATTCGTCCCATGGTGCAAGGCTTATTCACCAAGTATATAAACCCTGATGGTCCACAAAGAATACGTTTTTTTTTTTTTGCCAATAGGTAATGTCGATACTTCTTGACAGCATAAAGCATGGCCAAACCCTCTTGTTCTGTGGTGGTATAATTTACCTTTACATCATTCAGTTGGTGACTAGCGAAGGAAACTGGGTTGTCCAATTTGAACTCACCAAGCTGTGCCAATACGCATCCTGTAGCAAAGTTTGATGCATCAATGTGCACATGGCATATAAGATCCCAGTTGGGTGGTCTCAGAATAGTGCACGCGCTAGTGCTGGCTTCAATCTATCATATGCATCTTGGCATTCTTCATTCCATTCAGAGACAATGAGTAGCCTATATAATGGTCTGGCAATTCTAGCATAAAATACACCTTTGCATCATTCAGTGGCGACTAGCGAAGGAAACTGGGTAGTCCAATTTGAACTCACCAAGCTGTGCCAATACGCATCCTGTAGCGAAGTTTGATGCATCAATGTGTACATGGAATATAAGATCCCAGTTGGGTGGTCTCAGAATAGTGCACTGGCTAGTGCTGGCTTCAATTTATCATATGCATCTTGGCATTCTTCATTCCATTCAAAGACAATGAGGAGCCTATATAATGGTCTGTCAATTCTAGCATAAAATACTATGAAGTGGAGATAATACCCAATGTGGCCCATAAACCTTTGTACACCTTTGTAATTAGTGGGTGGGGATAGTTCCAAGATCAATTTGACTTTGCTTTCCTTTGTGGAGATACCGTTCTTAATGACAATGTGTCCTAAGATCACACGGTGTTTGGCATTTCAAAGGCTTTAAGGATATACAATTCGATCGACATCACTCAAACATCTTTCTTGAGCAAGCCAAATGGTCTGACCATCGTAAGTGTGCGCACATAGATCATCAATGAATACCTCCAACCACTTTTGTAAGTAGTCTCTCAAGGCTGTGCACATCAATCGTTGGAACGTTGTTGGGGCATTGGTGAGACCAAAAGGCAGAACCTTGTAAGCAAAAGTCTCCCACATTGTATTGAAGGCCGTTTTATGCTAGTCTTCGGGTGCTATAGAAACTTGATTGTAACTTGAAAATCCATCTAAGAAGTTGTAAGCTTCTTCACCAACTACTCTTTCCAAAACGTGTTCCGTGTAAGGTAGTGTAAGATTCCTCCCCCAACCCCTTTTTGATGTCTAGTATATTCCCCTGTAATCAATTCCTTTTCTGAAATATAAGAGATCTTGTTTGTGGCTGTTTTAACCTAGAGAGAGAAAATATGCTAGAGAGAGAATATTCAGATTATGAATATTTTTAGATAGAAAATTAACTCATCTTATTAAAATAAGTTCCCCTGAAATAGAAATTCAAAAAGAATTTTCTAATGTGCAATTGGAATTAAATGGAAATAAGTATAAAGAACCTTAGTCTAAGGGTCTAGATTTTCAGAAATTTTTAGATTATGATCCAATTAAGGTTCCTATGGGCCAATAGCATCAATCCATGGGTAGGGAGGAGATAAATCCAAATTGTAAAAAGAAAATACCCAAAAATGAGTAAATGCTCACATGAGGTGAAGAGTTGAAAATGTACAAGGTTTATTAGTAAAAAACTATGAGCAATATTAAAATGATTCCATTATGACACATATGTAAGGAAGGGGAGTTCTTTAAAGGAGGTGCATATTTCACATAAGATGAAGAGTTGAAAATGTACAAGGTTTATTAGTAAATAAACACATATGTAAGGAAGGGGAGTTCTTTAAAGGAGGTGCATATTTCACATAAGATGAAGAGTTGAAAATGTACAAGGCTTATTAGTAAAAAAAACTATGACACATATGTAAGGAAGAGGAGTTCTTTAAAGGAGGTGCATATTTCACATAAGATGAAGAGTTGAAAATGTACAAGGTTTATTAGTAAAAAACTATGAGCAATACAATTTTGACACATATGTAAGGAAGGGGAATTCTTTAAAGGAGGTGCATATTTCACATGCTTGAATGAGTTTTAAACTCATAAAAATTAAGATATTTCATCTCTCCTCTCTCCTCATTCAAGTCTAGTTCCAAAAAGTTAGCTTAATTGACCTAAAAATGGTCAAAAAGTGACCAAACTGACTTGGAAAATTCTAGAATCAGTTTGTTTGGTTAGGAGCTCAAATTTTCCTATAAATAGAAGCCTCCCCTTGTTGAAAATAGGAAACATAGTGTCTTATCCCTTGTCACTCTACTCCACCTAAGCCAAAATATATAGAGTCTTATGCTTTGTTACTCTATTCCACCTAAGCCAAATTAGATAGAGTCTTATGCTTTGTTACTCTACTCCACCTAAACCAAATTAGATAGTGTCCTATGCCTTGTTACTCTACTTCACCTAAGCCAAAATATAGAGTGTCTTATGCATTGTTACTCTACTCTACCTAAGCCAAGAGTTGTGAATTCTTTAATAATTCACTAGTTTTTGATGCTTCTCTCTTTCTTCAATCCCCATTGGTGGCTCCATCAACATACTAAACCAATTGATTGGTTGGGGGCCTCTACCGTGAATAAAGAATCAAGCAAATTATAAGGTAAGTATATTGAATTTTGATCTTTCTATAATTTCTCAATGATTCTCTCTTCTCAACCCCTCTCAAGCTTGAGAAGTTTAATTGGTATGGTTTTTTAAATGTTATTGAAGTTAATTGGTGAATAGTAGTGAAGAGTTACATAATTTAATAAATGCTATAGAAGTTAATTTCCATTTATGTTTAAATTCTAATGGTTGTTATGTAATTTCTCTCTCTCACTCAAGAAATGGTCATACTCATGAACCATTCTCAATCCAAATGAAGCTTTTCATAAAGCCTTTCCTTAATCCAAGATTAAGCTATGCTTGAGGCCAAATTAATGGCTTTTTGCTATGCTTTTAGTTTATGCACATTGATGATTCAATCCATTATGGATTGATGACCCAATTAGAGACCATTCTAATTGTTTTCTTAATGATCCAATTAGAGACCATTATGGATTGATGATCCAATTAGAGACCATTATGGATTGATGATCCAATTAGAGACCATTCTAATTATTTCTTTAATAATGAGCTTTATCCCTTAGAAAAAAATTGAGATTTATCAGTCATAGTAGCGGAGCTATGGCAAAATTTTTATAGAAATTACGCATAAAATAAATTCATTCAAAGTATAAAAAGAGGAATTCCTACCATATTCTAGGAACTATCATCCTAGATTAATTAAAAGAATTTTATTATGCATGGAGATGTGGATGTTGCATGTAGATGTAGATGTATGGATGTGAGTGTGAATGTGGAGGTGGATGTATGCATGTAGAAATAGATGTGTAGATGAGGATGTAAATGGAGATGTGGATGGATGCATGTAGATGTAGAGGTATAGATGTAGATGTGAATGGAGATGTGGATGTATACATGTAGATGTGGATGTGGATGGGGATGTATGCATGTAGATGTAGGTGTATAGACGTAGATGTGGATGTAGAGGTGGATGTATGCATGTAGATGTAGATGTATAGATGTGGATGTGAATGTGGAGTGGATGTATGCATGTAGATGTAGATGTATGGAGGTGAATGTGAATGTGGATGTGGATGTATGCATAGGGATGTAGATGTATGCATGTAGATGTGAATGTACGCATATAGTTGTGGATGTATGGATGTGAATATACGATTGTGATGTGAGGGAATCTGAAGTGATGAGATGGAAATGATGTGATGGGATGAGTATACATATAAATGGAATATGGAATAAGTAATGTAGATTGAGGAGGGATAATGTGGAAAAATGAAAGTTAAAATAGAAATTGTATTGTAAACTGTTTGTAAATGCTGTCTGTAAATGATTGTTTTATGTCAAGAATGCTGGGGGGAGCATTTTGACCGTCTTGTGATTAAGGTCGTGATGAGAAAGTTGCAACTGCTGACGGGGAGTCAATGAAGGACGTCTCGCGTAGCAAGGTCGGCCGAGGTCTTGACCAGCCTCGGTGCGATTAAAATGGTGAGCTTCCGGTACGGTGGATGAGGGGCCAAGGAAGCGGCCTATGCGTGAAGCGCTAGGTTACCTGCGAAGGATCCTAGAGGGTGCTGACCATACGGTGCTCGGGCTCTGGGTTGCCTAGGATACCCACGCGTGCGTCGAGGAAGATATTGGAACAGAGTTGGAGTTGTTTTTTGAAATCGAGCATGGATCTGGTTGATTGACCTTGCTGGTCTTCAATGGATGAGTCCATGGCTCCTTATATGGATCTGTTGGTTGATCTTGCTGATCTTCAACGAGAGTCCATCATGTTAAGTGATTATATTGCCAAGTATTATGGGCTAGGAACTATCGAAACGGCTCCTGAGCGTTCTAGTTGCCAATGATGCCATAGATACTCTGATGAAGGAATGATGGGAAATTAAGAATCAATTGGATAAATTGGAAGATGGTGATCAATGATACTATGGTTTTATTAAAGGATTGTTTTAAACTGGTTGAATCTGGTTGAAAAAGGTAATTTCATATTGGGTGTGTGAGTGGTGTGACTAGTTTTATTTTGCATGAACATCCGGCTAGGGGGCCTTGGAACTCTTTTCCTTGGTACCCGGGATAAAACCTAACCAAATTTTTAATTGGATCCCATCACTACAGTGGTTGGGCGGTTGGCTAACCCATGGGATCGGATGGGGTTAGGCTGGACTGATGGATCCGTAAATCGAGACTCAAACTTTTGTTTTTACGATAGAAAAAAAAAAATCCCGGACAGAAACTGTTCTATGGATAGGAATCAACGGCTGTGCCTCTTGAATGGGGAAAAAAGCGTTGATCCCAATGATCCAAGTGCAAGTTTCTTCCTTGAACTGACTAAGTATCTTATAGATGTAATCGGATCATCTCGATCAGAAATGATCTTGACTACGTTAGAGTAAAAAGTTATCCTGGTGGAATCGCCCGTGCTTTCCGGTAAAGGAAGTTTTTCCGGGTTCGGTTTTGGAACAACCGACGGATTAGTCTCTTATCCGGATATCCGTGGGCGAGGCCCCGAGTGTGGGACCCCTGTCCCGCGCGAGAAGCGCTACTTCCGCTGCCAGTACCCCGAATCCGTTGCTCGGTGGGAACAGGGATCTTACAGTTGGTATCAGAGCATTTGGTTAATAAAGATCAACTGAGAAGACAAATATGTCAAAAAATTATCAAGAAACACCAAAAGGTTATAATTGTGTGATATAATTCATACAATTTGATATTCAAACTGAAATTCATAATTTGGTAATCGGTTCTTCAGATGGAAGTACCGCAATTATATAGAATCCCTGACTTGCTTGAGGCCTAGACATGATAGTATTTACCTTATAATTCCAAGGGCCGTGACTACGCGTATATACCGAGAGTATACTGCAGCTCTTTACTGACAGTATATACGAGTAAATCTAAGACTTGAAATTATAAGCGTTAATGCTATCCAGATGATGATTTCGAATGTGATTGATATGATTTTTAATTCTGTTTGAGAATTGATGAATTGATTTGGATTCTGATTGAAAATGCTGATTGAAAATACTGATTGAAAAAAAAAATGTTGATTTTTAAAAATTAGTTGAAATATAATGAAACCACAATGAGGGGGAATGGGACGAGTCCCTGTGATGATATTCATAACTAGAATGATGATAACGAATTCAGCAAATCACTATGAGATTAGTGGATTGTGCTGTCAGATTGCTACTGTTAATACTTGACCGGTAGATCAAGTTAAGGGATGTCAAATTGAGAACTTACTTGACTGAAATTTCCGTGGGGAGGAATGTTCCGAAGGAAACTTTTCGGTCTAATGAACCTTTATCATGTTAAAGATATGAATGATATGATATGAATGAATTGTTATTTAATGATGAGTTCTATATAAGGGATATTTATCCCAGTGTTCTGTTGGGTTGACCAGAATATAAGGAACCCAGAATAAAATTGGATCTTAAGAAAAAGAGCTGTCCTCTACCTTGCGAGATGAGGACATCTCGCTCTTTTTAAGTGGGGTAGAATGTAAGATTCCTCCCCAACCTTCGAGGTATACTGCGGAGTAAGAATCTTCCTTTCTGATCTTATAATTATTCCCTCTCTAAAATAAAAGAAAAATTCTGTTTAAAAAAGGAAGACCCTTTTCCTAGAATACTTCTCAGGAGTCACGGCTGCTTTTCCTAGAATACTTCTCAGGAGTCACGGCTGTTTTAAGGATTTAGAACAATGAGTTTAGAAGTGAGAATCGGTGTTTTGGATACCAAGGTTTTGGTTTTCATTCGAGTACGGCCCAAAAGAAGTTCTTTATCTCTTGGGAAGTATAAGAAGTTATCCCCCAGATATTGTGATCCTTATATCTGAATTCAATGAAAGTAGGTGACTTAGCCTACAAGTTTCTTTTATCTCCTCATCTCAAAATTCTTAATGCCTTCTATAGAAAAATGTGTCAAACACAAATCATGGAAAGATGGTAAAACTTCAGTGGCAAGTTACCGTTGGCTTCTAGGTTACGCTAGCTCCTTCCTTTATATAAGTCGTAACTTTTACTTGTAACTCACAGTAATCTTACTCCCATCAATCTCCTTTCTTTCTTAATCTCCTTCATGGCTTGGCAACAGGAATTAGTTTTATCCCTGATGATTTCTCACCTTCAAGATGCAAGAGAGTCTGTGAAGAAAGACTTTATAGAACAGTATGAGCGCTCACTTTTTCCTCACCTAGGAACTTCTGTAGCGCAGACCAAATGGCGGACCTATCAAAACATAACTAGGGTAACACCCTGGGGTCAGCAACACTTTCGTAACAATGTCCGCTTGGCCATGGTTATTGAAGCTTTGGGTTTGGGTCCCCGATACTACTGCGTCATGAGATCAAGGCATCTTGGGTTTTCTGAGCGGGTCTTCTTATTGGCGTGTTTTCTTCCTCATGAGAAGATATGCCTTTATCCCGTTTTTGGCTTGCCTCTCAGAGGTCCTTTTGTTAGATCACCTCATACCACTGAGATAGGTGCGGCAATAACCAGCAGAATCATTCCCATAGATGAGTTACCCTATACTTGTGCAGCTTGTGAGGACTGCTTTTGTGACCATATGATGGACGGGCTTATGGAAGTGTAAAGAGTTCTTCTATCTTTACTGTATAAGTTCCGAGAATGAATAAAGTTTAAATCTTGTTCTTATTTTGAATCTTGCTCTCTTTAAGACTTTTCTTGGTGGTTAATCTTGATTAAAATTTTCCTCTAAGTCTCATATTCGTTCACCTTGCGAAATTATCCCAAGTTGCGAGATGAGGACATCTCGCGTTTTTTAAGTGGGGTAGAATGTAAGATTCCTCCCCCAACCCCTTTTTGATGTCTAGTATATTCCCCTGTAATCAATTCCTTTTCTGAAATATAAGAGATCTTGTTTGTGGCTGTTTTAACCTAGAGAGAGAAAATATGCTAGAGAGAGAATATTCAGATTATGAATATTTTTAGATAGAAAATTAACTCATCTTATTAAAATAAGTTCCCCTGAAATAGAAATTCAAAAAGAATTTTCTAATGTGCAATTGGAATTAAATGGAAATAAGTATAAAGAACCTTAGTCTAAGGGTCTAGATTTTCAGAAATTTTTAGATTATGATCCAATTAAGGTTCCTATGGGCCAATAGCATCAATCCATGGGTAGGGAGGAGATAAATCCAAATTGTAAAAAGAAAATACCCAAAAATGAGTAAATGCTCACATGAGGTGAAGAGTTGAAAATGTACAAGGTTTATTAGTAAAAAACTATGAGCAATATTAAAATGATTCCATTATGACACATATGTAAGGAAGGGGAGTTCTTTAAAGGAGGTGCATATTTCACATAAGATGAAGAGTTGAAAATGTACAAGGTTTATTAGTAAATAAACACATATGTAAGGAAGGGGAGTTCTTTAAAGGAGGTGCATATTTCACATAAGATGAAGAGTTGAAAATGTACAAGGCTTATTAGTAAAAAAAACTATGACACATATGTAAGGAAGAGGAGTTCTTTAAAGGAGGTGCATATTTCACATAAGATGAAGAGTTGAAAATGTACAAGGTTTATTAGTAAAAAACTATGAGCAATACAATTTTGACACATATGTAAGGAAGGGGAATTCTTTAAAGGAGGTGCATATTTCACATGCTTGAATGAGTTTTAAACTCATAAAAATTAAGATATTTCATCTCTCCTCTCTCCTCATTCAAGTCTAGTTCCAAAAAGTTAGCTTAATTGACCTAAAAATGGTCAAAAAGTGACCAAACTGACTTGGAAAATTCTAGAATCAGTTTGTTTGGTTAGGAGCTCAAATTTTCCTATAAATAGAAGCCTCCCCTTGTTGAAAATAGGAAACATAGTGTCTTATCCCTTGTCACTCTACTCCACCTAAGCCAAAATATATAGAGTCTTATGCTTTGTTACTCTATTCCACCTAAGCCAAATTAGATAGAGTCTTATGCTTTGTTACTCTACTCCACCTAAACCAAATTAGATAGTGTCCTATGCCTTGTTACTCTACTTCACCTAAGCCAAAATATAGAGTGTCTTATGCATTGTTACTCTACTCTACCTAAGCCAAGAGTTGTGAATTCTTTAATAATTCACTAGTTTTTGATGCTTCTCTCTTTCTTCAATCCCCATTGGTGGCTCCATCAACATACTAAACCAATTGATTGGTTGGGGGCCTCTACCGTGAATAAAGAATCAAGCAAATTATAAGGTAAGTATATTGAATTTTGATCTTTCTATAATTTCTCAATGATTCTCTCTTCTCAACCCCTCTCAAGCTTGAGAAGTTTAATTGGTATGGTTTTTTAAATGTTATTGAAGTTAATTGGTGAATAGTAGTGAAGAGTTACATAATTTAATAAATGCTATAGAAGTTAATTTCCATTTATGTTTAAATTCTAATGGTTGTTATGTAATTTCTCTCTCTCACTCAAGAAATGGTCATACTCATGAACCATTCTCAATCCAAATGAAGCTTTTCATAAAGCCTTTCCTTAATCCAAGATTAAGCTATGCTTGAGGCCAAATTAATGGCTTTTTGCTATGCTTTTAGTTTATGCACATTGATGATTCAATCCATTATGGATTGATGACCCAATTAGAGACCATTCTAATTGTTTTCTTAATGATCCAATTAGAGACCATTATGGATTGATGATCCAATTAGAGACCATTATGGATTGATGATCCAATTAGAGACCATTCTAATTATTTCTTTAATAATGAGCTTTATCCCTTAGAAAAAAATTGAGATTTATCAGTCATAGTAGCGGAGCTATGGCAAAATTTTTATAGAAATTACGCATAAAATAAATTCATTCAAAGTATAAAAAGAGGAATTCCTACCATATTCTAGGAACTATCATCCTAGATTAATTAAAAGAATTTTATTATGCATGGAGATGTGGATGTTGCATGTAGATGTAGATGTATGGATGTGAGTGTGAATGTGGAGGTGGATGTATGCATGTAGAAATAGATGTGTAGATGAGGATGTAAATGGAGATGTGGATGGATGCATGTAGATGTAGAGGTATAGATGTAGATGTGAATGGAGATGTGGATGTATACATGTAGATGTGGATGTGGATGGGGATGTATGCATGTAGATGTAGGTGTATAGACGTAGATGTGGATGTAGAGGTGGATGTATGCATGTAGATGTAGATGTATAGATGTGGATGTGAATGTGGAGTGGATGTATGCATGTAGATGTAGATGTATGGAGGTGAATGTGAATGTGGATGTGGATGTATGCATAGGGATGTAGATGTATGCATGTAGATGTGAATGTACGCATATAGTTGTGGATGTATGGATGTGAATATACGATTGTGATGTGAGGGAATCTGAAGTGATGAGATGGAAATGATGTGATGGGATGAGTATACATATAAATGGAATATGGAATAAGTAATGTAGATTGAGGAGGGATAATGTGGAAAAATGAAAGTTAAAATAGAAATTGTATTGTAAACTGTTTGTAAATGCTGTCTGTAAATGATTGTTTTATGTCAAGAATGCTGGGGGGAGCATTTTGACCGTCTTGTGATTAAGGTCGTGATGAGAAAGTTGCAACTGCTGACGGGGAGTCAATGAAGGACGTCTCGCGTAGCAAGGTCGGCCGAGGTCTTGACCAGCCTCGGTGCGATTAAAATGGTGAGCTTCCGGTACGGTGGATGAGGGGCCAAGGAAGCGGCCTATGCGTGAAGCGCTAGGTTACCTGCGAAGGATCCTAGAGGGTGCTGACCATACGGTGCTCGGGCTCTGGGTTGCCTAGGATACCCACGCGTGCGTCGAGGAAGATATTGGAACAGAGTTGGAGTTGTTTTTTGAAATCGAGCATGGATCTGGTTGATTGACCTTGCTGGTCTTCAATGGATGAGTCCATGGCTCCTTATATGGATCTGTTGGTTGATCTTGCTGATCTTCAACGAGAGTCCATCATGTTAAGTGATTATATTGCCAAGTATTATGGGCTAGGAACTATCGAAACGGCTCCTGAGCGTTCTAGTTGCCAATGATGCCATAGATACTCTGATGAAGGAATGATGGGAAATTAAGAATCAATTGGATAAATTGGAAGATGGTGATCAATGATACTATGGTTTTATTAAAGGATTGTTTTAAACTGGTTGAATCTGGTTGAAAAAGGTAATTTCATATTGGGTGTGTGAGTGGTGTGACTAGTTTTATTTTGCATGAACATCCGGCTAGGGGGCCTTGGAACTCTTTTCCTTGGTACCCGGGATAAAACCTAACCAAATTTTTAATTGGATCCCATCACTACAGTGGTTGGGCGGTTGGCTAACCCATGGGATCGGATGGGGTTAGGCTGGACTGATGGATCCGTAAATCGAGACTCAAACTTTTGTTTTTACGATAGAAAAAAAAAAATCCCGGACAGAAACTGTTCTATGGATAGGAATCAACGGCTGTGCCTCTTGAATGGGGAAAAAAGCGTTGATCCCAATGATCCAAGTGCAAGTTTCTTCCTTGAACTGACTAAGTATCTTATAGATGTAATCGGATCATCTCGATCAGAAATGATCTTGACTACGTTAGAGTAAAAAGTTATCCTGGTGGAATCGCCCGTGCTTTCCGGTAAAGGAAGTTTTTCCGGGTTCGGTTTTGGAACAACCGACGGATTAGTCTCTTATCCGGATATCCGTGGGCGAGGCCCCGAGTGTGGGACCCCTGTCCCGCGCGAGAAGCGCTACTTCCGCTGCCAGTACCCCGAATCCGTTGCTCGGTGGGAACAGGGATCTTACAGGTAGTGGGTAATGGTCCTTTCCTAGTAGCTGCATTGACATTTTTTAGATCGACACAGACCCTAAGTTTCCCATTCTTCTTTGGCACTATCACGATTGGTGATATCCAATCGGTGTGTTCTATCTCATAGATGAAATCAACAGTAATGAGTTTATCAATTCCTTCTTATAATTGTTGCATATTTAGGATTCATCTGGTATGGTTTTGGCTTTGTTGGCCTTGATCCTTCCATGATTGGAATCGTGTGTTGTACCACTTCAAATGGTACGCCCTTCATCTCTTTGTAGTTTCAGAAGAAACAACCTTAAACTCCTTAAGGAGAGCAACAAGTTCCTTTTCCTCAGCTGGAGTCAAGTCTTTAACGATATAAACAGGCTTGGTTTCCTCCCAGGGCTCTGCAATATCGGTTTCCTTGACCTTAGCTGGGCCATTGTACGATGTGGATAAACCAGCTTCTTTAACTCTTTTGGCCGTCATCAATTGGACCGCTTTTCGTTCATCAATTGGGTATGTCTTGAAATGGTCTGGCACTGAGAGTAGGTCTGGCCCAAATAGCTTAGTTTTGGGCCACATGATGGTCTCTTCTTCCTGCTTATTATAATTGTGGCATATTTAGGATTCATCTGGTATGGTTTTTGCTTGGTTGGCCTTTCTCCTTCCATGATTGGGATCGTGTGATGTACCACTTCAGATGGTACACCCTTCATCCTCTTTGTTGTTTCAGAAGAAACAACCTTAAACTCCTTAAGGAGAGCAACAAGTTCCTTTTCCTCAGCTGGAGTCAAGTCTTTAGCGATATAAACAGGCTTGGTTTCCTCCCCCATGGCTCTGTAATATCAATTTCCTTGACCTTAGCTAGGCCATTGTACGATGTGGATAAACCAGCTTCTTTAACTCTTTTGGCCGCCGTCAATTGGACCGCTTTTCGTTCATCAATTGGGTATGTCTTGAAATGGTCTGGCACTGAGAGTAGGTCTGGCCCAAATAGCTTAGTTTTGGGCCACATGATGGTCTCTTCTTCTTGCTTATTATAATTGTGGCATATTTAGGATTCATCTGGTATGGTTTTTGCTTGGTTGGTCTTTATCCTTCCATGATTGGGATCGTGTGATGTACCACTTCAGATGGTACACCCTTCATCTCTTTGTTGTTTCAGAAGAAACAACCTTAAACTCCTTAAGGAGAGCAACAAGTTCCTTTTCCTCAGCTTGAGTCGTCTTTAGCGATATAAACAGGCTTGGTTTCCTCCCCCATGGCTCTGTAATATCAATTTCCTTGACCTTAGCTAGGCCATTGTACGATGTGGATAAACCAGGTTCTTTAACTCTTTTGGCCGTCAATTGGACCACTTTTCGTTCATCAATTGGGTATGTCTTGAAATGGTATGGCACTGAGAGTAGGTCTGGCCCAAATAGCTTAGTTTTGGGCCACATGATGGTCTCTTCTTCCTGCTTATTATAATTGTGGCATATTTAGGATTCATCTGGTATGGTTTTTGCTTGGTTGGCCTTTATCCTTCCATGATTGCGATCGTGTGATGTACCACTTCAGATGGTATGCCCTTCATCTCTTTGTTGTTTCAGAAGAAACAACCTTAAACTCCTTAAGGAGAGCAACAAGTTCCTTTTTCTCAACTGGAGTTAAGTCTTTAGCGATATAAAGAGGCCTGGTTTCCTCCCATGGCTCTGCAATATCAATTTCCTTGACCTTAGCTGGGCCATCGTACGATGTGGATAAACCAACATCTTTAACTCTTTTGGCCGTCAATTGGACCACTTTTCGTTCGTCAATTGGGTACGTCTTGAAATGGTCTGGCACTGAGAGTAGGTCTGGCCCAAATAGCTTAGTTTTGGGCCACATGATGGTCTCTTCTTCCTGCTTATAGGTGACCAAGTTGCCCTAGCTTGCGTGACTCCCGAAGTCTCCTTGACTTTCGGTTCAGAAGTAGCGGAGGTCAACATCTGTAATAATGATAAGAAAGTCAGTCATACTAACTGGTGAGAGAATGTGGTCATTGTCTCTTTTTCTTTCTTTTTTTTTTTTGTTAAAATGAATGTGTGTGTGTTATTCCATGAGAAGGGTGTTAGTGCGGTGTGCAATAACAAGGTATGAGTCTACATGCAAAAAGGTGCAAACCGTGAGATAGCACTACCGCCAACTGCACCCACCAAAATAAAAGAGCTGGACAAAGTTAAGGAGAAAAGAAGAGAAAAGCTTCTCACGGTTTTAGCTACCTCACGAGTTTCGAACCCTGCTATCTCACGGGAAAAATTCTTCACTGTGTTGAATCGACTTCTTCCTCGGAACCAATTTTTGTGTTTTCCTAGCATTTAGTTGGAAAATGTTCTTGGTTGCTCTTACTATCTATGTTTCTAAAGGTATTTGCAGTACTGAACTTTGGGTGGGATTTTGGCACCCATATTGTTGTATTACTCTGGTAATAGCCTTGTGCAGCTAGTAAACCCCTTCGAATCCATTGCTTTTGAGTGCCTTGTGGATAGTGGCTTCGTTTGCAATATTGCTACGCTAACATTGGAAGGCCATCTCTATCCCTTGTCTGTAGCTCAAACTTTTTACCTTGATTCCTCAATTACTCCTTTTGCATCACAGTATATATGGGCTTGGAGTTGATTCTAATGCACCCACTGCTGAATTACTAGTGACTTTGGTTGTTTTTTGCATAGGGACTATGGAGTTGATGCTTTCTCTAGTACGTGAGCTACTTTCTTTGGCATTGGTGTTTCCATACCATCAATCATAGCCTGCTTTCCCTTGTTTTTTGGCTCCATAAGGACACGATAATGATATTATTTCCCTCGTCAAGTTATGCAGCTCTCTTTTTTCATTGGATATCACGATTACTGGTGCAAATCTAGGATCGTCCAAGGATGATTTCTTCCTCCATAGATCCTACAGGCTTATATAACAAACACCATTCCAACCAAAGGGATTATTTCTGATGGAAATATTAACACTTTGAAATCCCACAGCTTTGGTAATTGACAAGTGCACACTTCGTACTTGTGCATTGTCGACCTCAAGGTAAGACTTTATCTAGAGGTTCTCGTGTCTCATAAGAGATCAAATTATGACTTGATCCCCTATGGATTAATGCAATGCTTGTTGCATGAATTTTAGGTAGTAGAGACTTTCACACAGTTGTGCTGGCTCAATGTCCAGGTTATCCTCATCAAGGAGGGTTAGCGAAGCCATGTTCATATGCAATACTCTCTCTTGGAGTCTCTGTTTGGCCTTGCCCTCTCTTGCCTTGGCTTCTTCCTGAGCTCGAGCTCGCTTGGATTTTTCCTTGGCTAGCTCATTTCGTTGTTTTAATACATGCTCTTGCATGAGCATTTCTTGGGTCAGTGGTTCGTAATCCTTTTTAAGTTTGCTTTCATTGATGTAACCCTGTATTTGCACACCATCAATAGTTTCAATCATGACTGACCTTTGAGGCACATGTGATTTTTGACACTTAGAAAGGTCCTAATCCTCCATACTTGAGTTGTTTTTTTCTAGTGCTTCCCTGACATGAGGACGAGGTCCCTTGTTTTTAGTTCTTTTTGTTTCAGGTTATTGTCAAACCAACGCTTCCTTCACAATTTTTCAACCATAAGACCATGTGATGCAATTAGTTGGGTTTCATCAAGTTTCTCTAAGTCAACCAACCTTTCAGCTAATGCATTCTTTGTTAATCGTTCTTGCACCGCAATTTGCAGGCTTGGAACTAAGTAGTCCATAGGCATTATAGCCTCAATGCCATAAGCTAGATGGAAGGGAGTATATCCCGTCGCTACCTTATACGAAGTTCAATATGCCCATAGAGCTGCAGTTAGCTTATGTTCCCAATCCGTGCGACTTGCTTCTAAAGTTTTTGTCAAGATAGTACACAAAATCTTATTTGTACTCTCCGCTTGACCATTTGCTTATGGATAATAAGGGGATGACTTCCGGTGGACTACAAGGAATCCAGCAAGTAAGTGATCAATCACCTCATTAATGAAATGTGAACCGCGATCACTCACTAATTCCAATGGGCAACGGATTCTTGAAATGATTTGTTCATATAAGAACTTAGCCATCTTTTGTGCATCAACTCGCTTAGAGACTTTTTCTTCTGCCCATTTCGTGAAATAGTCTGTGGCCACGATCACATATCGGACTTGTGATGGATGTGCAACTAGACTAATGGGTCCAACAAAATCAATTCCCTATTTCTCAAAAGATTCTTACAATCACAGGGGGGTAAGTTGCATCCTGTCTCTTTGTTGTGGAATAGCAAATGGTTGACACTCTTTGCATCTTTTACAAACTCCATAGCATCCCCGAATAATGTAGGCCACCATAGTCCTGCTTGAAGCACCTTGTGAGCTGTAATTTTCCCAGAGCGAAGTGTCCTCCAATCATTCTTGAGAGTGCTTTATCTAATATTGTGACAAATTTGTCTTCCCGCACACATCTCCTTAAGACATTGTCCTTACCTAGCTTGTATAATTCACCAGCAATCAATTGATAAGGTGCAGCCAGCTTAATAAGCCGACACAATTTATCCATGTTCAAAGGTTGTTCTCGTAGAAAACCATAAGCTAGATAATCTAATATTTCTTCACTCCATTCAGGCACCGTGTCTAGTTTGAACAATCAAGCATCTGGGAGGTCATCATCAACACCATTTGTTGGTTCCCCAATTGGAATTCTCGACATATGATCGGCCAACATATGTTGTGTTCCCTTTCTCACCCGGGATCTCGAAGTCAAATTCCAATAGTAATAACAACCAGCATGTGATTCGTCCCATGGTGCAAGGCTTATTCACCAAGTATATAAACCCTGATGGTCCACAAAGAATACGTTTTTTTTTTTTGCCAATAGGTAATGTCGATACTTCTTGACAGCATAAAGCATGGCCAAACCCTCTTGTTCTGTGGTGGTATAATTTACCTTTACATCATTCAGTTGGTGACTAGCGAAGGAAACTGGGTTGTCCAATTTGAACTCACCAAGCTGTGCCAATACGCATCCTGTAGCAAAGTTTGATGCATCAATGTGCACATGGCATATAAGATCCCAGTTGGGTGGTCTCAGAATAGTGCACGCGCTAGTGCTGGCTTCAATCTATCATATGCATCTTGGCATTCTTCATTCCATTCAGAGACAATGAGTAGCCTATATAATGGTCTGGCAATTCTAGCATAAAATACACCTTTGCATCATTCAGTGGCGACTAGCGAAGGAAACTGGGTAGTCCAATTTGAACTCACCAAGCTGTGCCAATACGCATCCTGTAGCGAAGTTTGATGCATCAATGTGTACATGGAATATAAGATCCCAGTTGGGTGGTCTCAGAATAGTGCACTGGCTAGTGCTGGCTTCAATTTATCATATGCATCTTGGCATTCTTCATTCCATTCAAAGACAATGAGGAGCCTATATAATGGTCTGTCAATTCTAGCATAAAATACTATGAAGTGGAGATAATACCCAATGTGGCCCATAAACCTTTGTACACCTTTGTAATTAGTGGGTGGGGATAGTTCCAAGATCAATTTGACTTTGCTTTCCTTTGTGGAGATACCGTTCTTAATGACAATGTGTCCTAAGATCACACGGTGTTTGGCATTTCAAAGGCTTTAAGGATATACAATTCGATCGACATCACTCAAACATCTTTCTTGAGCAAGCCAAATGGTCTGACCATCGTAAGTGTGCGCACATAGATCATCAATGAATACCTCCAACCACTTTTGTAAGTAGTCTCTCAAGGCTGTGCACATCAATCGTTGGAACGTTGTTGGGGCATTGGTGAGACCAAAAGGCAGAACCTTGTAAGCAAAAGTCTCCCACATTGTATTGAAGGCCGTTTTATGCTAGTCTTCGGGTGCTATAGAAACTTGATTGTAACTTGAAAATCCATCTAAGAAGTTGTAAGCTTCTTCACCAACTACTCTTTCCAAAACGTGTTCCGTGTAAGGTAGTGGGTAATGGTCCTTTCCTAGTAGCTGCATTGACATTTTTTAGATCGACACAGACCCTAAGTTTCCCATTCTTCTTTGGCACTATCACGATTGGTGATAGCCAATCGGTGTGTTCTATCTCATAGATGAAATCAACAGTAATGAGTTTATCAATTCCTTCTTATAATTGTTGCATATTTAGGATTCATCTGGTATGGTTTTGGCTTCGTTGGCCTTGATCCTTCCATGATTGGAATCGTGTGTTGTACCACTTCAAATGGTACGCCCTTCATCTCTTTGTAGTTTCAGAAGAAACAACCTTAAACTCCTTAAGGAGAGCAACAAGTTCCTTTTCCTCAGCTGGAGTCAAGTCTTTAACGATATAAACAGGCTTGGTTTCCTCCCAGGGCTCTGCAATATCGGTTTCCTTGACCTTAGCTGGGCCATTGTACGATGTGGATAAACCAGCTTCTTTAACTCTTTTGGCCGTCGTCAATTGGACCGCTTTTCGTTCATCAATTGGGTATGTCTTGAAATGGTCTGGCACTGAGAGTAGGTCTGGCCCAAATAGCTTAGTTTTGGGCCACATGATGGTCTCTTCTTCCTGCTTATTATAATTGTGGCATATTTAGGATTCATCTGGTATGGTTTTTGCTTGGTTGGCCTTTCTCCTTCCATGATTGGGATCGTGTGATGTACCACTTCAGATGGTACACCCTTCATCCTCTTTGTTGTTTCAGAAGAAACAACCTTAAACTCCTTAAGGAGAGCAACAAGTTCCTTTTCCTCAGCTGGAGTCAAGTCTTTAGCGATATAAACAGGCTTGGTTTCCTCCCCCATGGCTCTGTAATATCAATTTCCTTGACCTTAGCTAGGCCATTGTACGATGTGGATAAACCAGCTTCTTTAACTCTTTTGGCCGCCGTCAATTGGATCGCTTTTCGTTCATCAATTGGGTATGTCTTGAAATGGTCTGGCACTGAGAGTAGGTCTGGCCCAAATAGCTTAGTTTTGGGCCACATGATGGTCTCTTCTTCCTGCTTATTATAATTGTGGCATATTTAGGATTCATCTGGTATGGTTTTTGCTTGGTTGGTCTTTATCCTTCCATGATTGGGATCGTGTGATGTACCACTTCAGATGGTACACCCTTCATCTCTTTGTTGTTTCAGAAGAAACAACCTTAAACTCCTTAAGGAGAGCAACAAGTTCCTTTTCCTCAGCTTGAGTCGTCTTTAGCGATATAAACAGGCTTGGTTTCCTCCCCCATGGCTCTGTAATATCAATTTCCTTGACCTTAGCTAGGCCATTGTACGATGTGGATAAACCAGGTTCTTTAACTCTTTTGGCCGTCAATTGGACCACTTTTCGTTCATCAATTGGGTATGTCTTGAAATGGTATGGCACTGAGAGTAGGTCTGGCCCAAATAGCTTAGTTTTGGGCCACATGATGGTCTCTTCTTCCTGCTTATTATAATTGTGGCATATTTAGGATTCATCTGGTATGGTTTTTGCTTGGTTGGCCTTTATCCTTCCATGATTGCGATCGTGTGATGTACCACTTCAGATGGTATGCCCTTCATCTCTTTGTTGTTTCAGAAGAAACAACCTTAAACTCCTTAAGGAGAGCAACAAGTTCCTTTTTCTCAGCTGGAGTTAAGTCTTTAGCGATATAAAGAGGCCTGGTTTCCTCCCATGGCTCTGCAATATCAATTTCCTTGACCTTAGCTGGGCCATCGTACGATGTGGATAAACCAACATCTTTAACTCTTTTGGCCGTCAATTGGACCACTTTTCGTTCGTCAATTGGGTACGTCTTGAAATGGTCTGGCACTGAGAGTAGGTCTGGCCCAAATAGCTTAGTTTTGGGCCACATGATGGTCTCTTCTTCCTGCTTATAGGTGACCAAGTTGCCCTAGCTTGCGTGACTCCCGAAGTCTCCTTGACTTTCGGTTCAGAAGTAGCGGAGGTCGACATCTGTAATAATGATAAGAAAGTCAGTCATACTAACTGGTGAGAGAATGTGGTCATTGTCTCTTTTTCTTTCTTTTTTTTTTGTTAAAATGAATGTGTGTGTGTTATTCCATGATAAGGGTGTTAGTGCGGTGTGCAATAACAAGGTATGAGTCTACATGCAAAAAGGTGCAAACCGTGAGATAGCACTACCGCCAACTGCACCCACCAAAATAAAAGAGCTGGACAAAGTTAAGGAGAAAAGAAGAGAAAAGCTTCTCACGGTTTTAGCTACCTCACGAGTTTCGAACCCTGCTATCTCACGGGAAAAATTCTTCACTGTGTTGAATCGACTTCTTCCTCGGAACCAATTTTTGTGTTTTCCTAGCATTTAGTTGGAAAATGTTCTTGGTTGCTCTTACTATCTATGTTTCTAAAGGTATTTGCAGTACTGAACTTTGGGTGGGATTTTGGCACCCATATTGTTGTATTACTCTGGTAATAGCCTTGTGCAGCTAGTAAACCCCTTCGAATCCATTGCTTTTGAGTGCCTTGTGGATAGTGGCTTCGTTTGCAATATTGCTACGCTAACATTGGAAGGCCATCTCTATCCCTTGTCTGTAGCTCAAACTTTTTACCTTGATTCCTCAATTACTCCTTTTGCATCACAGTATATATGGGCTTGGAGTTGATTCTAATGCACCCACTGCTGAATTACTAGTGACTTTGGTTGTTTTTTGCATAGGGACTATGGAGTTGATGCTTTCTCTAGTACGTGAGCTACTTTCTTTGGCATTGGTGTTTCCATACCATCAATCATAGCCTGCTTTCCCTTGTTTTTTGGCTCCATAAGGACACGATAATGATATTATTTCCCTCGTCAAGTTATGCAGCTCTCTTTTTTCATTGGATATCACGATTACTGGTGCAAATCTAGGATCGTCCAAGGATGATTTCTTCCTCCATAGATCCTACAGGCTTATATAACAAACACCATTCCAACCAAAGGGATTATTTCTGATGGAAATATTAACACTTTGAAATCCCACAGCTTTGGTAATTGACAAGTGCACACTTCGTACTTGTGCATTGTCGACCTCAAGGTAAGACTTTATCTAGAGGTTCTCGTGTCTCATAAGAGATCAAATTATGACTTGATCCCCTATGGATTAATGCAATGCTTGTTGCATGAATTTTAGGTAGTAGAGACTTTCACACAGTTGTGCTGGCTCAATGTCCAGGTTATCCTCATCAAGGAGGGTTAGCGAAGCCATGTTCATATGCAATACTCTCTCTTGGAGTCTCTGTTTGGCCTTGCCCTCTCTTGCCTTGGCTTCTTCCTGAGCTCGAGCTCGCTTGGATTTTTCCTTGGCTAGCTCATTTCGTTGTTTTAATACATGCTCTTGCATGAGCATTTCTTGGGTCAGTGGTTCGTAATCCTTTTTAAGTTTGCTTTCATTGATGTAACCCTGTATTTGCACACCATCAATAGTTTCAATCATGACTGACCTTTGAGGCACATGTGATTTTTGACACTTAGAAAGGTCCTAATCCTCCATACTTGAGTTGTTTTTTTCTAGTGCTTCCCTGACATGAGGACGAGGTCCCTTGTTTTTAGTTCTTTTTGTTTCAGGTTATTGTCAAACCAACGCTTCCTTCACAATTTTTCAACCATAAGACCATGTGATGCAATTAGTTGGGTTTCATCAAGTTTCTCTAAGTCAACCAACCTTTCAGCTAATGCATTCTTTGTTAATCGTTCTTGCACCGCAATTTGCAGGCTTGGAACTAAGTAGTCCATAGGCATTATAGCCTCAATGCCATAAGCTAGATGGAAGGGAGTATATCCCGTCGCTACCTTATACGAAGTTCAATATGCCCATAGAGCTGCAGTTAGCTTATGTTCCCAATCCGTGCGACTTGCTTCTAAAGTTTTTGTCAAGATAGTACACAAAATCTTATTTGTACTCTCCGCTTGACCATTTGCTTATGGATAATAAGGGGATGACTTCCGGTGGACTACAAGGAATCCAGCAAGTAAGTGATCAATCACCTCATTAATGAAATGTGAACCGCGATCACTCACTAATTCCAATGGGCAACGGATTCTTGAAATGATTTGTTCATATAAGAACTTAGCCATCTTTTGTGCATCAACTCGCTTAGAGACTTTTTCTTCTGCCCATTTCGTGAAATAGTCTGTGGCCACGATCACATATCGGACTTGTGATGGATGTGCAACTAGACTAATGGGTCCAACAAAATCAATTCCCTATTTCTCAAAAGAATCTTACAATCACAGGGGGGTAAGTTGCATCCTGTCTCTTTGTTGTGGAATAGCAAATGGTTGACACTCTTTGCATCTTTTACAAACTCCATAGCATCCCCGAATAATGTAGGCCACCATAGTCCTGCTTGAAGCACCTTGTGAGCTGTAATTTTCCCAGAGCGAAGTGTCCTCCAATCATTCTTGAGAGTGCTTTATCTAATATTGTGACAAATTTGTCTTCCCGCACACATCTCCTTAAGACATTGTCCTTACCTAGCTTGTATAATTCACCAGCAATCAATTGATAAGGTGCAGCCAGCTTAATAAGCCGACACAATTTATCCATGTTCAAAGGTTGTTCTCGTAGAAAACCATAAGCTAGATAATCTAATATTTCTTCACTCCATTCAGGCACCGTGTCTAGTTTGAACAATCAAGCATCTGGGAGGTCATCATCAACACCATTTGTTGGTTCCCCAATTGGAATTCTCGACATATGATCGGCCAACATATGTTGTGTTCCCTTTCTCACCCGGGATCTCGAAGTCAAATTCCAATAGTAATAACAACCAGCATGTGATTCGTCCCATGGTGCAAGGCTTATTCACCAAGTATATAAACCCTGATGGTCCACAAAGAATACGTTTTTTTTTTTTGCCAATAGGTAATGTCGATACTTCTTGACAGCATAAAGCATGGCCAAACCCTCTTGTTCTGTGGTGGTATAATTTACCTTTACATCATTCAGTTGGTGACTAGCGAAGGAAACTGGGTTGTCCAATTTGAACTCACCAAGCTGTGCCAATACGCATCCTGTAGCAAAGTTTGATGCATCAATGTGCACATGGCATATAAGATCCCAGTTGGGTGGTCTCAGAATAGTGCACGCGCTAGTGCTGGCTTCAATCTATCATATGCATCTTGGCATTCTTCATTCCATTCAGAGACAATGAGTAGCCTATATAATGGTCTGGCAATTCTAGCATAAAATACACCTTTGCATCATTCAGTGGCGACTAGCGAAGGAAACTGGGTAGTCCAATTTGAACTCACCAAGCTGTGCCAATACGCATCCTGTAGCGAAGTTTGATGCATCAATGTGTACATGGAATATAAGATCCCAGTTGGGTGGTCTCAGAATAGTGCACTGGCTAGTGCTGGCTTCAATTTATCATATGCATCTTGGCATTCTTCATTCCATTCAAAGACAATGAGGAGCCTATATAATGGTCTGTCAATTCTAGCATAAAATACTATGAAGTGGAGATAATACCCAATGTGGCCCATAAACCTTTGTACACCTTTGTAATTAGTGGGTGGGGATAGTTCCAAGATCAATTTGACTTTGCTTTCCTTTGTGGAGATACCGTTCTTAATGACAATGTGTCCTAAGATCACACGGTGTTTGGCATTTCAAAGGCTTTAAGGATATACAATTCGATCGACATCACTCAAACATCTTTCTTGAGCAAGCCAAATGGTCTGACCATCGTAAGTGTGCGCACATAGATCATCAATGAATACCTCCAACCACTTTTGTAAGTAGTCTCTCAAGGCTGTGCACATCAATCGTTGGAACGTTGTTGGGGCATTGGTGAGACCAAAAGGCAGAACCTTGTAAGCAAAAGTCTCCCACATTGTATTGAAGGCCGTTTTATGCTAGTCTTCGGGTGCTATAGAAACTTGATTGTAACTTGAAAATCCATCTAAGAAGTTGTAAGCTTCTTCACCAACTACTCTTTCCAAAACGTGTTCCGTGTAAGGTAGTGGGTAATGGTCCTTTCCTAGTAGCTGCATTGACATTTTTTAGATCGACACAGACCCTAAGTTTCCCATTCTTCTTTGGCACTATCACGATTGGTGATAGCCAATCGGTGTGTTCTATCTCATAGATGAAATCAACAGTAATGAGTTTATCAATTCCTTCTTATAATTGTTGCATATTTAGGATTCATCTGGTATGGTTTTGGCTTCGTTGGCCTTGATCCTTCCATGATTGGAATCGTGTGTTGTACCACTTCAAATGGTACGCCCTTCATCTCTTTGTAGTTTCAGAAGAAACAACCTTAAACTCCTTAAGGAGAGCAACAAGTTCCTTTTCCTCAGCTGGAGTCAAGTCTTTAACGATATAAACAGGCTTGGTTTCCTCCCAGGGCTCTGCAATATCGGTTTCCTTGACCTTAGCTGGGCCATTGTACGATGTGGATAAACCAGCTTCTTTAACTCTTTTGGCCGTCGTCAATTGGACCGCTTTTCGTTCATCAATTGGGTATGTCTTGAAATGGTCTGGCACTGAGAGTAGGTCTGGCCCAAATAGCTTAGTTTTGGGCCACATGATGGTCTCTTCTTCCTGCTTATTATAATTGTGGCATATTTAGGATTCATCTGGTATGGTTTTTGCTTGGTTGGCCTTTCTCCTTCCATGATTGGGATCGTGTGATGTACCACTTCAGATGGTACACCCTTCATCCTCTTTGTTGTTTCAGAAGAAACAACCTTAAACTCCTTAAGGAGAGCAACAAGTTCCTTTTCCTCAGCTGGAGTCAAGTCTTTAGCGATATAAACAGGCTTGGTTTCCTCCCCCATGGCTCTGTAATATCAATTTCCTTGACCTTAGCTAGGCCATTGTACGATGTGGATAAACCAGCTTCTTTAACTCTTTTGGCCGCCGTCAATTGGATCGCTTTTCGTTCATCAATTGGGTATGTCTTGAAATGGTCTGGCACTGAGAGTAGGTCTGGCCCAAATAGCTTAGTTTTGGGCCACATGATGGTCTCTTCTTCCTGCTTATTATAATTGTGGCATATTTAGGATTCATCTGGTATGGTTTTTGCTTGGTTGGTCTTTATCCTTCCATGATTGGGATCGTGTGATGTACCACTTCAGATGGTACACCCTTCATCTCTTTGTTGTTTCAGAAGAAACAACCTTAAACTCCTTAAGGAGAGCAACAAGTTCCTTTTCCTCAGCTTGAGTCGTCTTTAGCGATATAAACAGGCTTGGTTTCCTCCCCCATGGCTCTGTAATATCAATTTCCTTGACCTTAGCTAGGCCATTGTACGATGTGGATAAACCAGGTTCTTTAACTCTTTTGGCCGTCAATTGGACCACTTTTCGTTCATCAATTGGGTATGTCTTGAAATGGTATGGCACTGAGAGTAGGTCTGGCCCAAATAGCTTAGTTTTGGGCCACATGATGGTCTCTTCTTCCTGCTTATTATAATTGTGGCATATTTAGGATTCATCTGGTATGGTTTTTGCTTGGTTGGCCTTTATCCTTCCATGATTGCGATCGTGTGATGTACCACTTCAGATGGTATGCCCTTCATCTCTTTGTTGTTTCAGAAGAAACAACCTTAAACTCCTTAAGGAGAGCAACAAGTTCCTTTTTCTCAGCTGGAGTTAAGTCTTTAGCGATATAAAGAGGCCTGGTTTCCTCCCATGGCTCTGCAATATCAATTTCCTTGACCTTAGCTGGGCCATCGTACGATGTGGATAAACCAACATCTTTAACTCTTTTGGCCGTCAATTGGACCACTTTTCGTTCGTCAATTGGGTACGTCTTGAAATGGTCTGGCACTGAGAGTAGGTCTGGCCCAAATAGCTTAGTTTTGGGCCACATGATGGTCTCTTCTTCCTGCTTATAGGTGACCAAGTTGCCCTAGCTTGCGTGACTCCCGAAGTCTCCTTGACTTTCGGTTCAGAAGTAGCGGAGGTCGACATCTGTAATAATGATAAGAAAGTCAGTCATACTAACTGGTGAGAGAATGTGGTCATTGTCTCTTTTTCTTTCTTTTTTTTTTTGTTAAAATGAATGTGTGTGTGTTATTCCATGATAAGGGTGTTAGTGCGGTGTGCAATAACAAGGTATGAGTCTACATGCAAAAAGGTGCAAACCGTGAGATAGCACTACCGCCAACTGCACCCACCAAAATAAAAGAGCTGGACAAAGTTAAGGAGAAAAGAAGAGAAAAGCTTCTCACGGTTTTAGCTACCTCACGAGTTTCGAACCCTGCTATCTCACGGGAAAAATTCTTCACTGTGTTGAATCGACTTCTTCCTCGGAACCAATTTTTGTGTTTTCCTAGCATTTAGTTGGAAAATGTTCTTGGTTGCTCTTACTATCTATGTTTCTAAAGGTATTTGCAGTACTGAACTTTGGGTGGGATTTTGGCACCCATATTGTTGTATTACTCTGGTAATAGCCTTGTGCAGCTAGTAAACCCCTTCGAATCCATTGCTTTTGAGTGCCTTGTGGATAGTGGCTTCGTTTGCAATATTGCTACGCTAACATTGGAAGGCCATCTCTATCCCTTGTCTGTAGCTCAAACTTTTTACCTTGATTCCTCAATTACTCCTTTTGCATCACAGTATATATGGGCTTGGAGTTGATTCTAATGCACCCACTGCTGAATTACTAGTGACTTTGGTTGTTTTTTGCATAGGGACTATGGAGTTGATGCTTTCTCTAGTACGTGAGCTACTTTCTTTGGCATTGGTGTTTCCATACCATCAATCATAGCCTGCTTTCCCTTGTTTTTTGGCTCCATAAGGACACGATAATGATATTATTTCCCTCGTCAAGTTATGCAGCTCTCTTTTTTCATTGGATATCACGATTACTGGTGCAAATCTAGGATCGTCCAAGGATGATTTCTTCCTCCATAGATCCTACAGGCTTATATAACAAACACCATTCCAACCAAAGGGATTATTTCTGATGGAAATATTAACACTTTGAAATCCCACAGCTTTGGTAATTGACAAGTGCACACTTCGTACTTGTGCATTGTCGACCTCAAGGTAAGACTTTATCTAGAGGTTCTCGTGTCTCATAAGAGATCAAATTATGACTTGATCCCCTATGGATTAATGCAATGCTTGTTGCATGAATTTTAGGTAGTAGAGACTTTCACACAGTTGTGCTGGCTCAATGTCCAGGTTATCCTCATCAAGGAGGGTTAGCGAAGCCATGTTCATATGCAATACTCTCTCTTGGAGTCTCTGTTTGGCCTTGCCCTCTCTTGCCTTGGCTTCTTCCTGAGCTCGAGCTCGCTTGGATTTTTCCTTGGCTAGCTCATTTCGTTGTTTTAATACATGCTCTTGCATGAGCATTTCTTGGGTCAGTGGTTCGTAATCCTTTTTAAGTTTGCTTTCATTGATGTAACCCTGTATTTGCACACCATCAATAGTTTCAATCATGACTGACCTTTGAGGCACATGTGATTTTTGACACTTAGAAAGGTCCTAATCCTCCATACTTGAGTTGTTTTTTTCTAGTGCTTCCCTGACATGAGGACGAGGTCCCTTGTTTTTAGTTCTTTTTGTTTCAGGTTATTGTCAAACCAACGCTTCCTTCACAATTTTTCAACCATAAGACCATGTGATGCAATTAGTTGGGTTTCATCAAGTTTCTCTAAGTCAACCAACCTTTCAGCTAATGCATTCTTTGTTAATCGTTCTTGCACCGCAATTTGCAGGCTTGGAACTAAGTAGTCCATAGGCATTATAGCCTCAATGCCATAAGCTAAATGGAAGGGAGTATATCCCGTCGCTACCTTATACGAAGTTCAATATGCCCATAGAGCTGCAATTAGCTTATGTTCCCAATCCGTGCGACTTGCTTCTAAAGTTTTTGTCAAGATAGTACACAAAATCTTATTTGTACTCTCCGCTTGACCATTTGCTTATGGATAATAAGGGGATGACTTCCGGTGGACTACAAGGAATCCAGCAAGTAAGTGATCAATCACCTCATTAATGAAATGTGAACCGCGATCACTCACTAATTCCAATGGGCAACGGATTCTTGAAATGATTTGTTCATATAAGAACTTAGCCATCTTTTGTGCATCAACTCGCTTAGAGACTTTTTCTTCTGCCCATTTCGTGAAATAGTCTGTGGCCACGATCACATATCGGACTTGTGATGGATGTGCAACTAGACTAATGGGTCCAACAAAATCAATTCCCTATTTCCCAAAAGATTCTTACAATCACAGGGGGGTAAGTTGCATCCTGTCTCTTTGTTGTGGAATAGCAAATGGTTGACACTCTTTGCATCTTTTACAAACTCCATAGCATCCCCGAATAATGTAGGCCACCATAGTCCTGCTTGAAGCACCTTGTGAGCTGTAATTTTCCCAGAGCGAAGTGTCCTCCAATCATTCTTGAGAGTGCTTTATCTAATATTGTGACAAATTTGTCTTCCCGCACACATCTCCTTAAGACATTGTCCTTACCTAGCTTGTATAATTCACCAGCAATCAATTGATAAGGTGCAGCCAGCTTAATAAGCCGACACAATTTATCCATGTTCAAAGGTTGTTCTCGTAGAAAACCATAAGCTAGATAATCTAATATTTCTTCACTCCATTCAGGCACCGTGTCTAGTTTGAACAATCAAGCATCTGGGAGGTCATCATCAACACCATTTGTTGGTTCCCCAATTGGAATTCTCGACATATGATCGGCCAACATATGTTGTGTTCCCTTTCTCACCCGGGATCTCGAAGTCAAATTCCAATAGTAATAACAACCAGCATGTGATTCGTCCCATGGTGCAAGGCTTATTCACCAAGTATATAAACCCTGATGGTCCACAAAGAATACGTTTTTTTTTTTTTGCCAATAGGTAATGTCGATACTTCTTGACAGCATAAAGCATGGCCAAACCCTCTTGTTCTGTGGTGGTATAATTTACCTTTACATCATTCAGTTGGTGACTAGCGAAGGAAACTGGGTTGTCCAATTTGAACTCACCAAGCTGTGCCAATACGCATCCTGTAGCAAAGTTTGATGCATCAATGTGCACATGGCATATAAGATCCCAGTTGGGTGGTCTCAGAATAGTGCACGCGCTAGTGCTGGCTTCAATCTATCATATGCATCTTGGCATTCTTCATTCCATTCAGAGACAATGAGTAGCCTATATAATGGTCTGGCAATTCTAGCATAAAATACACCTTTGCATCATTCAGTGGCGACTAGCGAAGGAAACTGGGTAGTCCAATTTGAACTCACCAAGCTGTGCCAATACGCATCCTGTAGCGAAGTTTGATGCATCAATGTGTACATGGAATATAAGATCCCAGTTGGGTGGTCTCAGAATAGTGCACTGGCTAGTGCTGGCTTCAATTTATCATATGCATCTTGGCATTCTTCATTCCATTCAAAGACAATGAGGAGCCTATATAATGGTCTGTCAATTCTAGCATAAAATACTATGAAGTGGAGATAATACCCAATGTGGCCCATAAACCTTTGTACACCTTTGTAATTAGTGGGTGGGGATAGTTCCAAGATCAATTTGACTTTGCTTTCCTTTGTGGAGATACCGTTCTTAATGACAATGTGTCCTAAGATCACACGGTGTTTGGCATTTCAAAGGCTTTAAGGATATACAATTCGATCGACATCACTCAAACATCTTTCTTGAGCAAGCCAAATGGTCTGACCATCGTAAGTGTGCGCACATAGATCATCAATGAATACCTCCAACCACTTTTGTAAGTAGTCTCTCAAGGCTGTGCACATCAATCGTTGGAACGTTGTTGGGGCATTGGTGAGACCAAAAGGCAGAACCTTGTAAGCAAAAGTCTCCCACATTGTATTGAAGGCCGTTTTATGCTAGTCTTCGGGTGCTATAGAAACTTGATTGTAACTTGAAAATCCATCTAAGAAGTTGTAAGCTTCTTCACCAACTACTCTTTCCAAAACGTGTTCCGTGTAAGGTAGTGGGTAATGGTCCTTTCCTAGTAGCTGCATTGACATTTTTTAGATCGACACAGACCCTAAGTTTCCCATTCTTCTTTGGCACTATCACGATTGGTGATAGCCAATCGGTGTGTTCTATCTCATAGATGAAATCAACAGTAATGAGTTTATCAATTCCTTCTTATAATTGTTGCATATTTAGGATTCATCTGGTATGGTTTTGGCTTCGTTGGCCTTGATCCTTCCATGATTGGAATCGTGTGTTGTACCACTTCAAATGGTACGCCCTTCATCTCTTTGTAGTTTCAGAAGAAACAACCTTAAACTCCTTAAGGAGAGCAACAAGTTCCTTTTCCTCAGCTGGAGTCAAGTCTTTAACGATATAAACAGGCTTGGTTTCCTCCCAGGGCTCTGCAATATCGGTTTCCTTGACCTTAGCTGGGCCATTGTACGATGTGGATAAACCAGCTTCTTTAACTCTTTTGGCCGTCGTCAATTGGACCGCTTTTCGTTCATCAATTGGGTATGTCTTGAAATGGTCTGGCACTGAGAGTAGGTCTGGCCCAAATAGCTTAGTTTTGGGCCACATGATGGTCTCTTCTTCCTGCTTATTATAATTGTGGCATATTTAGGATTCATCTAGTATGGTTTTTGCTTGGTTGGCCTTTCTCCTTCCATGATTGGGATCGTGTGATGTACCACTTCAGATGGTACACCCTTCATCCTCTTTGTTGTTTCAGAAGAAACAACCTTAAACTCCTTAAGGAGAGCAACAAGTTCCTTTTCCTCAGCTGGAGTCAAGTCTTTAGCGATATAAACAGGCTTGGTTTCCTCCCCCATGGCTCTGTAATATCAATTTCCTTGACCTTAGCTAGGCCATTGTACGATGTGGATAAACCAGCTTCTTTAACTCTTTTGGCCGCCGTCAATTGGACCGCTTTTCGTTCATCAATTGGGTATGTCTTGAAATGGTCTGGCACTGAGAGTAGGTCTGGCCCAAATAGCTTAGTTTTGGGCCACATGATGGTCTCTTCTTCCTGCTTATTATAATTGTGGCATATTTAGGATTCATCTGGTATGGTTTTTGCTTGGTTGGTCTTTATCCTTCCATGATTGGGATCGTGTGATGTACCACTTCAGATGGTACACCCTTCATCTCTTTGTTGTTTCAGAAGAAACAACCTTAAACTCCTTAAGGAGAGCAACAAGTTCCTTTTCCTCAGCTTGAGTCGTCTTTAGCGATATAAACAGGCTTGGTTTCCTCCCCCATGGCTCTGTAATATCAATTTCCTTGACCTTAGCTAGGCCATTGTACGATGTGGATAAACCAGGTTCTTTAACTCTTTTGGCCGTCAATTGGACCACTTTTCGTTCATCAATTGGGTATGTCTTGAAATGGTATGGCACTGAGAGTAGGTCTGGCCCAAATAGCTTAGTTTTGGGCCACATGATGGTCTCTTCTTCCTGCTTATTATAATTGTGGCATATTTAGGATTCATCTGGTATGGTTTTTGCTTGGTTGGCCTTTATCCTTCCATGATTGCGATCGTGTGATGTACCACTTCAGATGGTATGCCCTTCGTCTCTTTGTTGTTTCAGAAGAAACAACCTTAAACTCCTTAAGGAGAGCAACAAGTTCCTTTTTCTCAGCTGGAGTTAAGTCTTTAGCGATATAAAGAGGCCTGGTTTCCTCCCATGGCTCTGCAATATCAATTTCCTTGACCTTAGCTGGGCCATCGTACGATGTGGATAAACCAACATCTTTAACTCTTTTGGCCGTCAATTGGACCACTTTTCGTTCGTCAATTGGGTACGTCTTGAAATGGTCTGGCACTGAGAGTAGGTCTGGCCCAAATAGCTTAGTTTTGGGCCACATGATGGTCTCTTCTTCCTGCTTATAGGTGACCAAGTTGCCCTAGCTTGCGTGACTCCCGAAGTCTCCTTGACTTTCGGTTCAGAAGTAGCGGAGGTCGACATCTGTAATAATGATAAGAAAGTCAGTCATACTAACTGGTGAGAGAATGTGGTCATTGTCTCTTTTTCTTTCTTTTTTTTTTTGTTAAAATGAATGTGTGTGTGTTATTCCATGAGAAGGGTGTTAGTGCGGTGTGCAATAACAAGGTATGAGTCTACATGCAAAAAGGTGCAAACCGTGAGATAGCACTACCGCCAACTGCACCCACCAAAATAAAAGAGCTGGACAAAGTTAAGGAGAAAAGAAGAGAAAAGCTTCTCACGGTTTTAGCTACCTCACGAGTTTCGAACCCTGCTATCTCACGGGAAAAATTCTTCACTGTGTTGAATCGACTTCTTCCTCGGAACCAATTTTTGTGTTTTCCTAGCATTTAGTTGGAAAATGTTCTTGGTTGCTCTTACTATCTATGTTTCTAAAGGTATTTGCAGTACTGAACTTTGGGTGGGATTTTGGCACCCATATTGTTGTATTACTCTGGTAATAGCCTTGTGCAGCTAGTAAACCCCTTCGAATCCATTGCTTTTGAGTGCCTTGTGGATAGTGGCTTCGTTTGCAATATTGCTACGTTAACATTGGAAGGCTATCTCTATCCCTTGTCTGTAGCTCAAACTTTTTACCTTGATTCCTCAATTACTCCTTTTGCATCACAGTATATATGGGCTTGGAGTTGATTCTAATGCACCCACTGCTGAATTACTAGTGACTTTGGTTGTTTTTTGCATAGGGACTATGGAGTTGATGCTTTCTCTAGTACGTGAGCTACTTTCTTTGGCATTGGTGTTTCCATACCATCAATCATAGCCTGCTTTCCCTTGTTTTTTGGCTCCATAAGGACACGATAATGATATTATTTCCCTCGTCAAGTTATGCAGCTCTCTTTTTTCATTGGATATCACGATTACTGGTGCAAATCTAGGATCGTCCAAGGATGATTTCTTCCTCCATAGATCCTACAGGCTTATATAACAAACACCATTCCAACCAAAGGGATTATTTCTGATGGAAATATTAACACTTTGAAATCCCACAGCTTTGGTAATTGACAAGTGCACACTTCGTACTTGTGCATTGTCGACCTCAAGGTAAGACTTTATCTAGAGGTTCTCGTGTCTCATAAGAGATCAAATTATGACTTGATCCCCTATGGATTAATGCAATGCTTGTTGCATGAATTTTAGGTAGTAGAGACTTTCACACAGTTGTGCTGGCTCAATGTCCAGGTTATCCTCATCAAGGAGGGTTAGCGAAGCCATGTTCATATGCAATACTCTCTCTTGGAGTCTCTGTTTGGCCTTGCCCTCTCTTGCCTTGGCTTCTTCCTGAGCTCGAGCTCGCTTGGATTTTTCCTTGGCTAGCTCATTTCGTTGTTTTAATACATGCTCTTGCATGAGCATTTCTTGGGTCAGTGGTTCGTAATCCTTTTTAAGTTTGCTTTCATTGATGTAACCCTGTATTTGCACACCATCAATAGTTTCAATCATGACTGACCTTTGAGGCACATGTGATTTTTGACACTTAGAAAGGTCCTAATCCTCCATACTTGAGTTGTTTTTTTCTAGTGCTTCCCTGACATGAGGACGAGGTCCCTTGTTTTTAGTTCTTTTTGTTTCAGGTTATTGTCAAACCAACGCTTCCTTCACAATTTTTCAACCATAAGACCATGTGATGCAATTAGTTGGGTTTCATCAAGTTTCTCTAAGTCAACCAACCTTTCAGCTAATGCATTCTTTGTTAATCGTTCTTGCACCGCAATTTGCAGGCTTGGAACTAAGTAGTCCATAGGCATTATAGCCTCAATGCCATAAGCTAGATGGAAGGGAGTATATCCCGTCGCTACCTTATACGAAGTTCAATATGCCCATAGAGCTGCAGTTAGCTTATGTTCCCAATCCGTGCGACTTGCTTCTAAAGTTTTTGTCAAGATAGTACACAAAATCTTATTTGTACTCTCCGCTTGACCATTTGCTTATGGATAATAAGGGGATGACTTCCGATGGACTACAAGGAATCCAGCAAGTAAGTGATCAATCACCTCATTAATGAAATGTGAACCGCGATCACTCACTAATTCCAATGGGCAACGGATTCTTGAAATGATTTGTTCATATAAGAACTTAGCCATCTTTTGTGCATCAACTCGCTTAGAGACTTTTTCTTCTGCCCATTTCGTGAAATAGTCTGTGGCCACGATCACATATCGGACTTGTGATGGATGTGCAACTAGACTAATGGGTCCAACAAAATCAATTCCCTATTTCTGAAAAGATTCTTACAATCACAGGGGGGTAAGTTGCATCCTGTCTCTTTGTTGTGGAATAGCAAATGGTTGACACTCTTTGCATCTTTTACAAACTCCATAGCATCCCCGAATAATGTAGGCCACCATAGTCCTGCTTGAAGCACCTTGTGAGCTGTAATTTTCCCAGAGCGAAGTGTCCTCCAATCATTCTTGAGAGTGCTTTATCTAATATTGTGACAAATTTGTCTTCCCGCACACATGGTACACCCTTCATCTCTTTGTTGTTTCAGAAGAAACAACCTTAAACTCCTTAAGGAGAGCAACAAGTTCCTTTTCCTCAGCTGGAGTCAAGTCTTTAGCGATATAAACAGGCTTGGTTTCCTCCCCCATGGCTCTGTAATATCAATTTCCTTGACCTTAGCTAGGCCATTGTACGATGTGGATAAACCAGCTTCTTTAACTCTTTTGGCCGCCGTCAATTGGACCGCTTTTCGTTCATCAACTGGTTATGTCTTGAAATGGTCTGGCACTGAGAGTAGGTCTGGCCCAAATAGCTTAGTTTTGGGCCACATGATGGTCTCTTCTTCTTGCTTATTATAATTGTGGCATATTTAGGATTCATCTGGTATGGTTTTTGCTTGGTTGGCCTTTATCCTTCCATGATTGCGATCGTGTGATGTACCACTTCAGATGGTATGCCCTTCATCTCTTTGTTGTTTCAGAAGAAACAACCTTAAACTCCTTAAGGAGAGCAACAAGTTCCTTTTTCTCAGCTGGAGTTAAGTCTTTAGCGATATAAAGAGGCTTGGTTTCCTCCCATGGCTCTGCAATATCAATTTCCTTGACCTTAGCTGGGCCATCGTACGATGTGGATAAACCAACATCTTTAACTCTTTTGGCCGTCAATTGGACCACTTTTCGTTCGTCAATTGGGTATGTCTTGAAATGGTCTGGCACTGAGAGTAGGTCTGGCCCAAATAGCTTAGTTTTGGGCCACATGATGGTCTCTTCTTCCTGCTTATTATAATTGTGGCATATTTAGGATTCATCTGGTATGGTTTTTGCTTGGTTGGCCTTTATCCTTCCATGATTGCGATCGTGTGATGTACCACTTCAGATGGTATGCCCTTTATCTCTTTGTTGTTTCAGAAGAAACAACCTTAAACTCCTTAAGGAGAGCAACAAGTTCCTTTTTCTCAGCTAGAGTTAAGTCTTTAGCGATATAAAGAGGCCTGGTTTCCTCCCATGGCTCTGCAATATCAATTTCCTTGGCCTTAGCTGGGCCATCGTACGATGTGGATAAACCAACATCTTTAACTCTTTTGGCCGTCAATTGGACCACTTTTCGTTCGTCAATTGGGTACGTCTTGAAATGGTCTGGCACTGAGAGTAGGTCTGGCCCAAATAGCTTAGTTTTGGGCCACATGATGGTCTCTTCTTCCTGCTTATAGGTGACCAAGTTGCCCTAGCTTGCGTGACTCCCGAAGTCTCCTTGACTTTCGGTTCAGAAGTAGCGGAGGTCGACATCTGTAATAATGATAAGAAAGTCAGTCATACTAACTGGTGAGAGAATGTGGTCATTGTCTCTTTTTCTTTCTTTTTTTTTTTTGTTAAAATGAATGTGTGTGTGTTATTCCATGAGAAGGGTGTTAGTGCGGTGTGCAATAACAAGGTATGAGTCTACATGCAAAAAGGTGCAAACTGTGAGATAGCACTACCGCCAACTGCACCCACCAAAATAAAAGAGCTGGACAAAGTTAAGGAGAAAAGAAGAGAAAAGCTTCTCACGGTTTTAGCTACCTCACGAGTTTCGAACCCTGCTATCTCACGGGAAAAATTCTTCACTGTGTTGAATCGACTTCTTCCTCGGAACCAATTTTTGTGTTTTCCTAGCATTTAGTTGGAAAATGTTCTTGGTTGCTCTTACTATCTATGTTTCTAAAGGTATTTGCAGTACTGAACTTTGGGTGGGATTTTGGCACCCATATTGTTGTATTACTCTGGTAATAGCCTTGTGCAGCTAGTAAACCCCTTCGAATCCATTGCTTTTGAGTGCCTTGTGGATAGTGGCTTCGTTTGCAATATTGCTATGCTAACATTGGAAGGCCATCTCTATCCCTTGTCTGTAGCTCAAACTTTTTACCTTGATTCCTCAATTACTCCTTTTGCATCACAGTATATATGGGCTTGGAGTTGATTCTAATGCACCCACTGCTGAATTACTAGTGACTTTGGTTGTTTTTTGCATAGGGACTATGGAGTTGATGCTTTCTCTAGTACGTGAGCTACTTTCTTTGGCATTGGTGTTTCCATACCATCAATCATAGCCTGCTTTCCCTTGTTTTTTGGCTCCATAAGGACACGATAATGATATTATTTCCCTCGTCAAGTTATGCAGCTCTCTTTTTTCATTGGATATCACGATTACTGGTGCAAATCTAGGATCGTCCCAGGATGATTTCTTCCTCCATAGATCCTACAGGCTTATATAACAAACACCATTCCAACCAAAGGGATTATTTCTGATGGAAATATTAACACTTTGAAATCCCACAGCTTTGGTAATTGACAAGTGCACACTTCGTACTTGTGCATTGTCGACCTCAAGGTAAGACTTTATCTAGAGGTTCTCGTGTCTCATAAGAGATCAAATTATGACTTGATCCCCTATGGATTAATGCAATGCTTGTTGCATGAATTTTAGGTAGTAGAGACTTTCACACAGTTGTGCTGGCTCAATGTCCAGGTTATCCTCATCAAGGAGGGTTAGCGAAGCCATGTTCATATGCAATACTCTCTCTTGGAGTCTCTGTTTGGCCTTGCCCTCTCTTGCCTTGGCTTCTTCCTGAGCTCGAGCTCGCTTGGATTTTTCCTTGGCTAGCTCATTTCGTTGTTTTAATACATGCTCTTGCATGAGCATTTCTTGGGTCAGTGGTTCGTAATCCTTTTTAAGTTTGCTTTCATTGATGTAACCCTGTATTTGCACACCATCAATAGTTTCAATCATGACTGACCTTTGAGGCACATGTGATTTTTGACACTTAGAAAGGTCCTAATCCTCCATACTTGAGTTGTTTTTTTCTAGTGCTTCCCTGACATGAGGACGAGGTCCCTTGTTTTTAGTTCTTTTTGTTTCAGGTTA
Source organism: Cibotium barometz (assembly GCF_041138505.1). Lineage (NCBI taxonomy): Eukaryota > Viridiplantae > Streptophyta > Polypodiopsida > Cyatheales > Cibotiaceae > Cibotium > Cibotium barometz. The sequence goes on along the minus strand of NC_141074.1, from coordinate 23,619,755 downwards.
TTGTCAAACCAACGCTTCCTTCACAATTTTTCAACCATAAGACCATGTGATGCAATTAGTTGGGTTTCATCAAGTTTCTCTAAGTCAACCAACCTTTCAGCTAATGCATTCTTTGTTAATCGTTCTTGCACCGCAATTTGCAGGCTTGGAACTAAGTAGTCCATAGGCATTATAGCCTCAATGCCATAAGCTAGATGGAAGGGAGTATATCCCGTCGCTACCTTATACGAAGTTCAATATGCCCATAGAGCTGCAGTTAGCTTATGTTCCCAATCCGTGCGACTTGCTTCTAAAGTTTTTGTCAAGATAGTACACAAAATCTTATTTGTACTCTCCGCTTGACCATTTGCTTATGGATAATAAGGGGATGACTTCCGATGGACTACAAGGAATCCAGCAAGTAAGTGATCAATCACCTCATTAATGAAATGTGAACCGCGATCACTCACTAATTCCAATGGGCAACGGATTCTTGAAATGATTTGTTCATATAAGAACTTAGCCATCTTTTGTGCATCAACTCGCTTAGAGACTTTTTCTTCTGCCCATTTCGTGAAATAGTCTGTGGCCACGATCACATATCGGACTTGTGATGGATGTGCAACTAGACTAATGGGTCCAACAAAATCAATTCCCTATTTCTGAAAAGATTCTTACAATCACAGGGGGGTAAGTTGCATCCTGTCTCTTTGTTGTGGAATAGCAAATGGTTGACACTCTTTGCATCTTTTACAAACTCCATAGCATCCCCGAATAATGTAGGCCACCATAGTCCTGCTTGAAGCACCTTGTGAGCTGTAATTTTCCCAGAGCGAAGTGTCCTCCAATCATTCTTGAGAGTGCTTTATCTAATATTGTGACAAATTTGTCTTCCCGCACACATGGTACACCCTTCATCTCTTTGTTGTTTCAGAAGAAACAACCTTAAACTCCTTAAGGAGAGCAACAAGTTCCTTTTCCTCAGCTGGAGTCAAGTCTTTAGCGATATAAACAGGCTTGGTTTCCTCCCCCATGGCTCTGTAATATCAATTTCCTTGACCTTAGCTAGGCCATTGTACGATGTGGATAAACCAGCTTCTTTAACTCTTTTGGCCGCCGTCAATTGGACCGCTTTTCGTTCATCAACTGGTTATGTCTTGAAATGGTCTGGCACTGAGAGTAGGTCTGGCCCAAATAGCTTAGTTTTGGGCCACATGATGGTCTCTTCTTCTTGCTTATTATAATTGTGGCATATTTAGGATTCATCTGGTATGGTTTTTGCTTGGTTGGCCTTTATCCTTCCATGATTGCGATCGTGTGATGTACCACTTCAGATGGTATGCCCTTCATCTCTTTGTTGTTTCAGAAGAAACAACCTTAAACTCCTTAAGGAGAGCAACAAGTTCCTTTTTCTCAGCTGGAGTTAAGTCTTTAGCGATATAAAGAGGCTTGGTTTCCTCCCATGGCTCTGCAATATCAATTTCCTTGACCTTAGCTGGGCCATCGTACGATGTGGATAAACCAACATCTTTAACTCTTTTGGCCGTCAATTGGACCACTTTTCGTTCGTCAATTGGGTATGTCTTGAAATGGTCTGGCACTGAGAGTAGGTCTGGCCCAAATAGCTTAGTTTTGGGCCACATGATGGTCTCTTCTTCCTGCTTATTATAATTGTGGCATATTTAGGATTCATCTGGTATGGTTTTTGCTTGGTTGGCCTTTATCCTTCCATGATTGCGATCGTGTGATGTACCACTTCAGATGGTATGCCCTTTATCTCTTTGTTGTTTCAGAAGAAACAACCTTAAACTCCTTAAGGAGAGCAACAAGTTCCTTTTTCTCAGCTAGAGTTAAGTCTTTAGCGATATAAAGAGGCCTGGTTTCCTCCCATGGCTCTGCAATATCAATTTCCTTGGCCTTAGCTGGGCCATCGTACGATGTGGATAAACCAACATCTTTAACTCTTTTGGCCGTCAATTGGACCACTTTTCGTTCGTCAATTGGGTACGTCTTGAAATGGTCTGGCACTGAGAGTAGGTCTGGCCCAAATAGCTTAGTTTTGGGCCACATGATGGTCTCTTCTTCCTGCTTATAGGTGACCAAGTTGCCCTAGCTTGCGTGACTCCCGAAGTCTCCTTGACTTTCGGTTCAGAAGTAGCGGAGGTCGACATCTGTAATAATGATAAGAAAGTCAGTCATACTAACTGGTGAGAGAATGTGGTCATTGTCTCTTTTTCTTTCTTTTTTTTTTTTGTTAAAATGAATGTGTGTGTGTTATTCCATGAGAAGGGTGTTAGTGCGGTGTGCAATAACAAGGTATGAGTCTACATGCAAAAAGGTGCAAACTGTGAGATAGCACTACCGCCAACTGCACCCACCAAAATAAAAGAGCTGGACAAAGTTAAGGAGAAAAGAAGAGAAAAGCTTCTCACGGTTTTAGCTACCTCACGAGTTTCGAACCCTGCTATCTCACGGGAAAAATTCTTCACTGTGTTGAATCGACTTCTTCCTCGGAACCAATTTTTGTGTTTTCCTAGCATTTAGTTGGAAAATGTTCTTGGTTGCTCTTACTATCTATGTTTCTAAAGGTATTTGCAGTACTGAACTTTGGGTGGGATTTTGGCACCCATATTGTTGTATTACTCTGGTAATAGCCTTGTGCAGCTAGTAAACCCCTTCGAATCCATTGCTTTTGAGTGCCTTGTGGATAGTGGCTTCGTTTGCAATATTGCTATGCTAACATTGGAAGGCCATCTCTATCCCTTGTCTGTAGCTCAAACTTTTTACCTTGATTCCTCAATTACTCCTTTTGCATCACAGTATATATGGGCTTGGAGTTGATTCTAATGCACCCACTGCTGAATTACTAGTGACTTTGGTTGTTTTTTGCATAGGGACTATGGAGTTGATGCTTTCTCTAGTACGTGAGCTACTTTCTTTGGCATTGGTGTTTCCATACCATCAATCATAGCCTGCTTTCCCTTGTTTTTTGGCTCCATAAGGACACGATAATGATATTATTTCCCTCGTCAAGTTATGCAGCTCTCTTTTTTCATTGGATATCACGATTACTGGTGCAAATCTAGGATCGTCCCAGGATGATTTCTTCCTCCATAGATCCTACAGGCTTATATAACAAACACCATTCCAACCAAAGGGATTATTTCTGATGGAAATATTAACACTTTGAAATCCCACAGCTTTGGTAATTGACAAGTGCACACTTCGTACTTGTGCATTGTCGACCTCAAGGTAAGACTTTATCTAGAGGTTCTCGTGTCTCATAAGAGATCAAATTATGACTTGATCCCCTATGGATTAATGCAATGCTTGTTGCATGAATTTTAGGTAGTAGAGACTTTCACACAGTTGTGCTGGCTCAATGTCCAGGTTATCCTCATCAAGGAGGGTTAGCGAAGCCATGTTCATATGCAATACTCTCTCTTGGAGTCTCTGTTTGGCCTTGCCCTCTCTTGCCTTGGCTTCTTCCTGAGCTCGAGCTCGCTTGGATTTTTCCTTGGCTAGCTCATTTCGTTGTTTTAATACATGCTCTTGCATGAGCATTTCTTGGGTCAGTGGTTCGTAATCCTTTTTAAGTTTGCTTTCATTGATGTAACCCTGTATTTGCACACCATCAATAGTTTCAATCATGACTGACCTTTGAGGCACATGTGATTTTTGACACTTAGAAAGGTCCTAATCCTCCATACTTGAGTTGTTTTTTTCTAGTGCTTCCCTGACATGAGGACGAGGTCCCTTGTTTTTAGTTCTTTTTGTTTCAGGTTATTGTCAAACCAACGCTTCCTTCACAATTTTTCAACCATAAGACCATGTGATGCAATTAGTTGGGTTTCATCAAGTTTCTCTAAGTCAACCAACCTTTCAGCTAATGCATTCTTTGTTAATCGTTCTTGCACCGCAATTTGCAGGCTTGGAACTAAGTAGTCCATAGGCATTATAGCCTCAATGCCATAAGCTAGATGGAAGGGAGTATATCCCGTCGTCGCTACCTTATACGAAGTTCAATATGCCCATAGAGCTGCAGTTAGCTTATGTTCCCAATCCGTGCGACTTGCTTCTAAAGTTTTTGTCAAGATAGTACACAAAATCTTATTTGTACTCTCCGCTTGACCATTTGCTTATGGATAATAAGGGGATGACTTCCGGTGGACTACAAGGAATCCAGCAAGTAAGTGATCAATCACCTCATTAATGAAATGTGAACCGCGATCACTCACTAATTCCAATGGGCAACGGATTCTTGAAATGATTTGTTCATATAAGAACTTAGCCATCTTTTGTGCATCAACTCGCTTAGAGACTTTTTCTTCTGCCCATTTCGTGAAATAGTCTGTGGCCACGATCACATATCGGACTTGTGATGGATGTGCAACTAGACTAATGGGTCCAACAAAATCAATTCCCTATTTCTCAAAAGATTCTTACAATCACAGGGGGGTAAGTTGCATGCTGTCTCTTTGTTGTGGAATAGCAAATGGTTGACACTCTTTGCATCTTTTACAAACTCCATAGCATCCCCGAATAATGTAGGCCACCATAGTCCTGCTTGAAGCACCTTGTGAGCTGTAATTTTCCCAGAGCGAAGTGTCCTCCAATCATTCTTGAGAGTGCTTTATCTAATATTGTGACAAATTTGTCTTCCCGCACACATCTCCTTAAGACATTGTCCTTACCTAGCTTGTATAATTCACCAGCAATCAATTGATAAGGTGCAGCCAGCTTAATAAGCCGACACAATTTATCCATGTTCAAAGGTTGTTCTCGTAGAAAACCATAAGCTAGATAATCTAATATTTCTTCACTCCATTCAGGCACCGTGTCTAGTTTGAACAATCAAGCATCTGGGAGGTCATCATCAACACCATTTGTTGGTTCCCCAATTGGAATTCTCGACATATGATCGGCCAACATATGTTGTGTTCCCTTTCTCACCCGGGATCTCGAAGTCAAATTCCAATAGTAATAACAACCAGCATGTGATTCGTCCCATGGTGCAAGGCTTATTCACCAAGTATATAAACCCTGATGGTCCACAAAGAATACGTTTTTTTTTTTTTGCCAATAGGTAATGTCGATACTTCTTGACAGCATAAAGCATGGCCAAACCCTCTTGTTTTGTGGTGGTATAATTTACCTTTACATCATTCAGTTGGTGACTAGCGAAGGAAACTGGGTTGTCCAATTTGAACTCACCAAGCTGTGCCAATACGCATCCTGTAGCAAAGTTTGATGCATCAATGTGCACATGGCATATAAGATCCCAGTTGGGTGGTCTCAGAATAGTGCACGCGCTAGTGCTGGCTTCAATCTATCATATGCATCTTGGCATTCTTCATTCCATTCAGAGACAATGAGTAGCCTATATAATGGTCTGGCAATTCTAGCATAAAATACACCTTTGCATCATTCAGTGGCGACTAGCGAAGGAAACTGGGTAGTCCAATTTGAACTCACCAAGCTATGCCAATACGCATCTTGTAGTGAAGTTTGATGCATCAATGTGTACGTGGAATATAAGATCCCAGTTGGGTGGTCTCAGAATAGTGCACTGGCTAGTGCTGGCTTCAATTTATCATATGCATCTTGGCATTCTTCATTCCATTCAAAGACAATGAGGAGCCTATATAATGGTCTGTCAATTCTAGCATAAAATACTATGAAGTGGAGATAATACCCAATGTGGCCCATAAACCTTTGTACACCTTTGTAATTAGTGGGTGGGGATAGTTCCAAGATCAATTTGACTTTGCTTTCCTTTGTGGAGATACCGTTCTTAATGACAATGTGTCCTAAGATCACACGGTGTTTGGCATTTCAAAGTCTTTAAGGATATACAATTCGATCGACATCACTCAAACATCTTTCTTGAGCAAGCCAAATGGTCTGACCATCGTAAGTGTGCGCACATAGATCATCAATGAATACCTCCAACCACTTTTGTAAGTAGTCTCTCAAGGCTGTGCACATCAATCGTTGGAACGTTGTTGGGGCATTGGTGAGACCAAAAGGCAGAACCTTGTAAGCAAAAGTCTCCCACATTGTATTGAAGGCCGTTTTATGCTAGTCTTCGGGTGCTATAGAAACTTGATTGTAACTTGAAAATCCATCTAAGAAGTTGTAAGCTTCTTCACCAACTACTCTTTCCAAAACGTGTTCCGTGTAAGGTAGTGGGTAATGGTCCTTTCCTAGTAGCTGCATTGACATCTTTTAGATCGACACAGACCCTAAGTTTCCCATTCTTCTTTGGCACTATCACGATTGGTGATAGCCAATCGGTGTGTTCTATCTCATAGATGAAATCAACAGTAATGAGTTTATCAATTCCTTCTTATAATTGTTGCATATTTAGGATTCATCTGGTATGGTTTTTGCTTGGTTGGCCTTGATCCTTCCATGATTGGAATCGTGTGTTGTACCACTTCAAATGGTACGCCCTTCATCTCTTTGTAGTTTCAGAAGAAACAACCTTAAACTCCTTAAGGAGAGCAACAAGTTCCTTTTCCTCAGCTGGAGTCAAGTCTTTAACGATATAAACAGGCTTGGTTTCCTCCCAGGGCTCTGCAATATCGGTTTCCTTGACCTTAGCTGGGCCATTGTACGATGTGGATAAACCAGCCTCTTTAACTCTTTTGGCCGCCGTCAATTGGACCGCTTTTCGTTCATCAATTGGGTATGTCTTGAAATGGTCTGGCACTGAGAGTAGGTCTGGCCCAAATAGCTTAGTTTTGGGCCACATGATGGTCTCTTCTTCCTGCTTATTATAATTGTGGCATATTTAGGATTCATCTGGTATGGTTTTTGCTTGGTTGGCCTTTCTCCTTCCATGATTGGGATCGTGTGATATACCACTTCAGATGGTACACCCTTCATCTCTTTGTTGTTTCAGAAGAAACAACCTTAAACTCCTTAAGGAGAGCAACAAGTTCCTTTTCCTCAGCTGGAGTCAAGTCTTTAGCGATATAAACAGGCTTGGTTTCCTCCCCCATGGCTCTGTAATATCAATTTCCTTGACCTTAGCTAGGCCATTGTACGATGTGGATAAACCAGCTTCTTTAACTCTTTTGGCCGCCATCAATTGGACCGCTTTTCGTTCATCAACTGGTTATGTCTTGAAATGGTCTGGCACTGAGAGTAGGTCTGGCCCAAATAGCTTAGTTTTGGGCCACATGATGGTCTCTTCTTCCTGCTTATTATAATTGTGGCATATTTAGGATTCATCTGGTATGGTTTTTGCTTGGTTGGCCTTTATCCTTCCATGATTGCGATCGTGTGATGTACCACTTCAGATGGTATGCCCTTCATCTCTTTGTTGTTTCAGAAGAAACAACCTTAAACTCCTTAAGGAGAGCAACAAGTTCCTTTTTCTCAGCTGGAGTTAAGTCTTTAGCGATATAAAGAGGCCTGGTTTCCTCCCATGGCTCTGCAATATCAATTTCCTTGACCTTAGCTGGGCCATCGTACGATGTGGATAAACCAACATCTTTAACTCTTTTGGCCGTCAATTGGACCACTTTTCGTTCGTCAATTGGGTATGTCTTGAAATGGTCTGGCACTGAGAGTAGGTCTGGCCCAAATAGCTTAGTTTTGGGCCACATGATGGTCTCTTCTTCCTGCTTATTATAATTGTGGCATATTTAGGATTCATCTGGTATGGTTTTTGCTTGGTTGGCCTTTATCCTTCCATGATTGCGATCGTGTGATGTACCACTTCAGATGGTATGCCCTTCATCTCTTTGTTGTTTCAGAAGAAACAACCTTAAACTCCTTAAGGAGAGCAACAAGTTCCTTTTTCTCAGCTGGAGTTAAGTCTTTAGCGATATAAAGAGGCCTGGTTTCCTCCCATGGCTCTACAATATCAATTTCCTTGACCTTAGCTAGGCCATCGTACGATGTGGATAAACCAACATCTTTAACTCTTTTGGCCGTCAATTGGACCACTTTTCGTTCGTCAATTGGGTACGTCTTGAAATGGTCTGGCACTGAGAGTAGGTCTGGCCCAAATAGCTTAGTTTTGGGCCACATGATGGTCTCTTCTTCCTGCTTATAGGTGACCAAGTTGCCCTAGCTTGCGTGACTCCCGAAGTCTCCTTGACTTTCGGTTCAGAAGTAGCGGAGGTCGACATCTGTAATAATGATAAGAAAGTCAGTCATACTAACTGGTGAGAGAATGTGGTCATTGTCTCTTTTTCTTTCTTTTTTTTTTTTGTTAAAATGAATGTGTGTGTGTTATTCCATGAGAAGGGTGTTAGTGCGGTGTGCAATAACAAGGTATGAGTCTACATGCAAAAAGGTGCAAACTGTGAGATAGCACTACCGCCAACTGCACCCACCAAAATAAAAGAGCTGGACAAAGTTAAGGAGAAAAGAAGAGAAAAGCTTCTCACGGTTTTAGCTACCTCACGAGTTTCGAACCCTGCTATCTCACGGGAAAAATTCTTCACTGTGTTGAATCGACTTCTTTCTCGGAACCAATTTTTGTGTTTTCCTAGCATTTAGTTGGAAAATGTTCTTGGTTGCTCTTACTATCTATGTTTCTAAAGGTATTTGCAGTACTGAACTTTGGGTGGGATTTTGGCACCCATATTGTTGTATTACTCTGGTAATAGCCTTGTGCAGCTAGTAAACCCCTTCGAATCCATTGCTTTTGAGTGCCTTGTGGATAGTGGCTTCGTTTGCAATATTGCTATGCTAACATTGGAAGGCCATCTCTATCCCTTGTCTGTAGCTCAAACTTTTTACCTTGATTCCTCAATTACTCCTTTTGCATCACAGTATATATGGGCTTGGAGTTGATTCTAATGCACCCACTGCTGAATTACTAGTGACTTTGGTTGTTTTTTGCATAGGGACTATGGAGTTGATGCTTTCTCTAGTACGTGAGCTACTTTCTTTGGCATTGGTGTTTCCATACCATCAATCATAGCCTGCTTTCCCTTGTTTTTTGGCTCCATAAGGACACGATAATGATATTATTTCCCTCGTCAAGTTATGCAGCTCTCTTTTTTCATTGGATATCACGATTACTGGTGCAAATCTAGGATCGTCCCAGGATGATTTCTTCCTCCATAGATCCTACAGGCTTATATAACAAACACCATTCCAACCAAAGGGATTATTTCTGATGGAAATATTAACACTTTGAAATCCCACAGCTTTGGTAATTGACAAGTGCACACTTCGTACTTGTGCATTGTCGACCTCAAGGTAAGACTTTATCTAGAGGTTCTCGTGTCTCATAAGAGATCAAATTATGACTTGATCCCCTATGGATTAATGCAATGCTTGTTGCATGAATTTTAGGTAGTAGAGACTTTCACACAGTTGTGCTGGCTCAATGTCCAGGTTATCCTCATCAAGGAGGGTTAGCGAAGCCATGTTCATATGCAATACTCTCTCTTGGAGTCTCTGTTTGGCCTTGCCCTCTCTTGCCTTGGCTTCTTCCTGAGCTCGAGCTCGCTTGGATTTTTCCTTGGCTAGCTCATTTCGTTGTTTTAATACATGCTCTTGCATGAGCATTTCTTGGGTCAGTGGTTCGTAATCCTTTTTAAGTTTGCTTTCATTGATGTAACCCTGTATTTGCACACCATCAATAGTTTCAATCATGACTGACCTTTGAGGCACATGTGATTTTTGACACTTAGAAAGGTCCTAATCCTCCATACTTGAGTTGTTTTTTTCTAGTGCTTCCCTGACATGAGGACGAGGTCCCTTGTTTTTAGTTCTTTTTGTTTCAGGTTATTGTCAAACCAACGCTTCCTTCACAATTTTTCAACCATAAGACCATGTGATGCAATTAGTTGGGTTTCATCAAGTTTCTCTAAGTCAACCAACCTTTCAGCTAATGCATTCTTTGTTAATCGTTCTTGCACCGCAATTTGCAGGCTTGGAACTAAGTAGTCCATAGGCATTATAGCCTCAATGCCATAAGCTAGATGGAAGGGAGTATATCCCGTCGCTACCTTATACGAAGTTCAATATGCCCATAGAGCTGCAGTTAGCTTATGTTCCCAATCCGTGCGACTTGCTTCTAAAGTTTTTGTCAAGATAGTACACAAAATCTTATTTGTACTCTCCGCTTGACCATTTGCTTATGGATAATAAGGGGATGACTTCCGGTGGACTACAAGGAATCCAGCAAGTAAGTGATCAATCACCTCATTAATGAAATGTGAACCGCGATCACTCACTAATTCCAATGGGCAACGGATTCTTGAAATGATTTGTTCATATAAGAACTTAGCTATCTTTTGTGCATCAACTCGCTTAGAGACTTTTTCTTCTGCCCATTTTGTGAAATAGTCTGTGGCCACGATCACATATCGGACTTGTGATGGATGTGCAACTAGACTAATGGGTCCAACAAAATCAATTCCCTATTTCTCAAAAGATTCTTACAATCACAGGGGGGTAAGTTGCATCCTGTCTCTTTGTTGTGGAATAGCAAATGGTTGACACTCTTTGCATCTTTTACAAACTCCATAGCATCCCCGAATAATGTAGGCCACCATAGTCCTGCTTGAAGCACCTTGTGAGCTGTAATTTTCCCAGAGCGAAGTGTCCTCCAATCATTCTTGAGAGTGCTTTATCTAATATTGTGACAAATTTGTCTTCCCGCACACATCTCCTTAAGACATTGTCCTTACCTAGCTTGTATAATTCACCAGCAATCAATTGATAAGGTGCAGCCAGCTTAATAAGCCGACACAATTTATCCATGTTCAAAGGTTGTTCTCGTAGAAAACCATAAGCTAGATAATCTAATATTTCTTCACTCCATTCAGGCACCGTGTCTAGTTTGAACAATCAAGCATCTGGGAGGTCATCATCAACACCATTTGTTGGTTCCCCAATTGGAATTCTCGACATATGATCGGCCAACATATGTTGTGTTCCCTTTCTCACCCGGGATCTCGAAGTCAAATTCCAATAGTAATAACAACCAGCATGTGATTCGTCCCATGGTGCAAGGCTTATTCACCAAGTATATAAACCCTGATGGTCCACAAAGAATACGTTTTTTTTTTTTGCCAATAGGTAATGTCGATACTTCTTGACAACATAAAGCATGGCCAAACCCTCTTGTTTTGTGGTGGTATAATTTACCTTTACATCATTCAGTTGGTGACTAGCGAAGGAAACTGGGTTGTCCAATTTGAACTCACCAAGCTGTGCCAATACGCATCCTGTAGCAAAGTTTGATGCATCAATGTGCACATGGCATATAAGATCCCAGTTGGGTGGTCTCAGAATAGTGCACGCGCTAGTGCTGGCTTCAATCTATCATATGCATCTTGGCATTCTTCATTCCATTCAGAGACAATGAGTAGCCTATATAATGGTCTGGCAATTCTAGCATAAAATACACCTTTGCATCATTCAGTGGTGACTAGCGAAGGAAACTGGGTAGTCCAATTTGAACTCACCAAGCTGTGCCAATACGCATCCTGTAGCGAAGTTTGATGCATCAATGTGTACATGGAATATAAGATCCCAGTTGGGTGATCTCAGAATAGTGCACTGGCTAGTGCTGGCTTCAATTTATCATATGCATCTTGGCATTCTTCATTCCATTCAAAGACAATGAGGAGCCTATATAATGGTCTGTCAATTCTAGCATAAAATACTATGAAGTGGAGATAATACCCAATGTGGCCCATAAACCTTTGTACACCTTTGTAATTAGTGGGTGGGGATAGTTCCAAGATCAATTTGACTTTGCTTTCCTTTGTGGAGATACCGTTCTTAATGACAATGTGTCCTAAGATCACACGGTGTTTGGCATTTCAAAGGCTTTAAGGATATACAATTCGATCGACATCACTCAAACATCTTTCTTGAGCAAGCCAAATGGTCTGACCATCGTAAGTGTGCGCACATAGATCATCAATGAATACCTCCAACCACTTTTGTAAGTAGTCTCTCAAGGCTGTGCACATCAATCGTTGGAACGTTGTTGGGGCATTGGTGAGACCAAAAGGTAGAACCTTGTAAGCAAAAGTCTCCCACATTGTATTGAAGGCCGTTTTATGCTAGTCTTCGGGTGCTATAGAAACTTGATTGTAACTTGAAAATCCATCTAAGAAGTTGTAAGCTTCTTCACCAACTACTCTTTCCAAAACGTGTTCCGTGTAAGGTAGTGGGTAATGGTCCTTTCCTAGTAGCTGCATTGACATTTTTTAGATCGACACAGACCCTAAGTTTCCCATTCTTCTTTGGCACTATCACGATTGGTGATAGCCAATCGGTGTGTTCTATCTCATAGATGAAATCAACAGTAATGAGTTTATCAATTCCTTCTTATAATTGTTGCATATTTAGGATTCATCTGGTATGGTTTTGGCTTTGTTGGCCTTGATCCTTCCATGATTGGAATCGTGTGTTGTACCACTTCAAATGGTACGCCCTTCATCTCTTTGTAGTTTCAGAAGAAACAACCTTAAACTCCTTAAGGAGAGCAACAAGTTCCTTTTCCTCAGCTGGAGTCAAGTCTTTAACGATATAAACAGGCTTGGTTTCCTCCCAGGGCTCTGCAATATCGGTTTCCTTGACCTTAGCTGGGCCATTGTACGATGTGGATAAACCAGCTTCTTTAACTCTTTTGGCCGCCGTCAATTGGACCGCTTTTCGTTCATCAATTGGGTATGTCTTGAAATGGTCTGGCACTGAGAGTAGGTCTGGCCCAAATAGCTTAGTTTTGGGCCACATGATGGTCTCTTCTTCTTGCTTATTATAATTGTGGCATATTTAGGATTCATCTGGTATGGTTTTTGCTTGGTTGGCCTTTCTCCTTCCATGATTGGGATCGTGTGATGTACCACTTCAGATGGTACACCCTTCATCTCTTTGTTGTTTCAGAAGAAACAACCTTAAACTCCTTAAGGAGAGCAACAAGTTCCTTTTCCTCAGCTGGAGTCAAGTCTTTAGCGATATAAACAGGCTTGGTTTCCTCCCCCATGGCTCTGTAATATCAATTTCCTTGACCTTAGCTAGGCCATTGTACGATGTGGATAAACCAGCTTCTTTAACTCTTTTGGCCGCCGTCAATTGGACCGCTTTTCGTTCATCAATTGGGTATGTCTTGAAATGGTCTGGCACTGAGAGTAGGTCTGGCCCAAATAGCTTAGTTTTGGGCCACATGATGGTCTCTTCGTCCTGCTTATTATAATTGTGGCATATTTAGGATTCATCTGGTATGGTTTTTGCTTGGTTGGTCTTTATCCTTCCATGATTGGGATCGTGTGATGTACCACTTCAGATGGTACACCCTTCATCTCTTTGTTGTTTCAGAAGAAACAACCTTAAACTCCTTAAGGAGAGCAACAAGTTCCTTTTCCTCAGCTTGAGTCGTCTTTAGCGATATAAACAGGCTTGGTTTCCTCCCCCATGGCTCTGTAATATCAATTTCCTTGACCTTAGCTAGGCCATTGTACGATGTGGATAAACCAGGTTCTTTAACTCTTTTGGCCGTCAATTGGACCACTTTTCGTTCATCAATTGGGTATGTCTTGAAATGGTATGGCACTGAGAGTAGGTCTGGCCCAAATAGCTTAGTTTTGGGCCACATGATGGTCTCTTCTTCCTGCTTATTATAATTGTGGCATATTTAGGATTCATCTGGTATGGTTTTTGCTCGGTTGGCCTTTATCCTTCCATGATTGCGATCGTGTGATGTACCATTCAGATGGTATGCCCTTCATCTCTTTGTTGTTTCAGAAGAAACAACCTTAAACTCCTTAAGGAGAGCAACAAGTTCCTTTTTCTCAGCTGGAGTTAAGTCTTTAGCAATATAAAGAGGCCTGGTTTCCTCCCATGGCTCTGCAATATCAATTTCCTTGACCTTAGCTGGGCCATCGTACGATGTGGATAAACCAACATCTTTAACTCTTTTGGCCATCAATTGGACCACTTTTCGTTCGTCAATTGGGTACGTCTTGAAATGGTCTGGCACTGAGAGTAGGTCTGGCCCAAATAGCTTAGTTTTGGGCCACATGATGGTCTCTTCTTCCTGCTTATAGGTGACCAAGTTGCCCTAGCTTGCGTGACTCCCGAAGTCTCCTTGACTTTCGGTTCAGAAGTAGCGGAGGTCGACATCTGTAATAATGATAAGAAAGTCAGTCATACTAACTGGTGAGAGAATGTGGTCATTGTCTCTTTTTCTTTCTTTTTTTTTTTTTTGTTAAAATGAATGTGTGTGTGTTATTCCATGAGAAGGGTGTTAGTGCGGTGTGCAATAACAAGGTATGAGTCTACATGCAAAAGGTGCAAACCGTGAGATAGCACTACCGCCAACTGCACCCACCAAAATAAAAGAGCTGGACAAAGTTAAGGAGAAAAGAAGAGAAAAGCTTCTCACGGTTTTAGCTACCTCACGAGTTTCGAACCCTGCTATCTCACGGGAAAAATTCTTCACTGTGTTGAATCGACTTCTTCCTCGGAACCAATTTTTGTGTTTTCCTAGCATTTAGTTGGAAAATGTTCTTGGTTGCTCTTACTATCTATGTTTCTAAAGGTATTTGCAGTACTGAACTTTGGGTGGGATTTTGGCACCCATATTGTTGTATTACTCTGGTAATAGCCTTGTGCAGCTAGTAAACCCCTTCGAATCCATTGCTTTTGAGTGCCTTGTGGATAGTGGCTTCGTTTGCAATATTGCTATGCTAACATTGGAAGGCCATCTCTATCCCTTGTCTGTAGCTCAAACTTTTTACCTTGATTCCTCAATTACTCCTTTTGCATCACAGTATATATGGGCTTGGAGTTGATTCTAATGCACCCACTGCTGAATTACTAGTGACTTTGGTTGTTTTTTGCATAGGGACTATGGAGTTGATGCTTTCTCTAGTACGTGAGCTACTTTCTTTGGCATTGGTGTTTCCATACCATCAATCATAGCCTGCTTTCCCTTGTTTTTTGGCTCCATAAGGACACGATAATGATATTATTTCCCTCGTCAAGTTATGCAGCTCTCTTTTTTCATTGGATATCACGATTACTGGTGCAAATCTAGGATCGTCCCAGGATGATTTCTTCCTCCATAGATCCTACAGGCTTATATAACAAACACCATTCCAACCAAAGGGATTATTTCTGATGGAAATATTAACACTTTTGTAAGATTCCTCCCCAACCCCTTTTTGATGTCTAGTATATTCTCCTGTAATCAATTCCTTTTCTGAAATATAAGAGATCTTGTTTGTGACTGTTTTAACCTAGAGAGAGAAAATATTCTAGAGAGAGAATATTCAGATTTTGAATATTTTTGGATAGAAAAATATCTCTTATAATTCAGATGAGTTTCCCTGAAGCAGAAATTTAAAAAAGAATTTTCCAATGTGCAATTGGAATTAATTGGAAATAGGTATAAAGAACCTTAGCCTAAGGGTCTAGATTTTCAGAAATCTTTAGACTATGGTCCAATTAAGGTTTCTATGGGCCAATAGCATCAATCCATGTGTAGGGAGGAGATAAATCCAAATTGTAAAAAGAAAATACCCAAAAATGAGTAAATGCTCACATGAGGTGAAGAGTTGAAAATGTACAAGGTTTATTAGTAAAAAACTATGAGCAATATTAAAAATATGAGATATTTTGGGAATAATGATTTTATTATGACACTTATGTAAGGAAGGGGAGTCCCTTAAATGCTCACATAAGATGAAGAGTTGAAAATGTACAAGGTTTATTAGTAAAAAACTATGAGCAATATTAAAATGATTCCATTATGACACATATGTAAGGAAGGGGAATTCTTTAAAGGAGGTGCATATTTCACATAAGATGAAGAGTTGAAAATGTACAAGGTTTATTAGTAAATAAACACATATGTAAGGAAGGGGAGTTCTTTAAAGGAGGTGCATATTTCACATAAGATGAAGAGTTGAAAATGTACAAGGTTTATTAGTAAAAAAACTATGACACATATGTAAGGAAGAGGAGTTCTTTAAAGGAGGTGCATATTTCACATAAGATGAAGAGTTGAAAATGTACAAGGTTTATTAGTAAAAAACTATGAGCAATAAAATTTTGACACATATGTAAGGAAGGGGAATTCTTTAAAGGAGGTACATATTTCACATGCTTGAATGAGTTTTAAACTCAAAAATAATGTGATATTTTTATCTCTCATCTCTCTTGAACCAAACCAAATCAAAATGGAACCAAACCGAATCAAAAAGTAACCAAACTAGGTCCAAATCTAGTCCAAATTCAACCAAACTGACTTGGAAAATTCTAGAATCAGTTTGTTTGGTTAGGAGCTCAAATTTTCCTATAAATAGAAGCCTTCCCTTGTTGAAAAAAATATAGTGTCTTATGCTTTGTCACTCTACTCCACCTAAGCCAAAATATATAGTGTCTTATGCTTTGTTACTCTACTCCATCTAAGCCAAAATATATAGTGTCTTATGCTATGTTACTCCACCTAAGCCAAGAACTGTGAATTCTTTAATAATTCACTAGTTTTTGACACTTCTCTCTTTCTTCAATCCCCATTGGTGGCTCCATCAACATACTAAACCAATTGATTGGTTGGGGGCCTCTACCGTGAATAAAGAATCAAGCAAATTATAAGGTAAGTATATTGAATTTTGATCTTTCTATAATTTCTCAATGATTCTCTCTTCTCAACCCCTCTCAAGCTTGAGAAGTTTAATTGGTATGGTTTTTTAAATGCTATTGAAGTTAATTGGTGAATAGTAGTGAAGAGTTACATAATTTAATAAATGCTATAGAAGTTAATTTCCATTTATGTTTAAATTCTAATGGTTTTTATGTAATTTCTCTCTCTCACTCAAGAAATGGTCATACTCATGACCCATTCTCAATCCAAATGAAGCTTTTCATAAAGCTTTTTCTTAATCCAAGATTAAGCTATGCTTGAGGCCAAATTAATGGCTTTTGCTATGCTTTTAGTTTATGCACATTGATGATTCAATTCATTATGGATTGATGACCCAATTAGAGACCATTCTAATTGTTTTCTTAATG
This sequence comes from Cibotium barometz, assembly GCF_041138505.1. NCBI lineage: Eukaryota > Viridiplantae > Streptophyta > Polypodiopsida > Cyatheales > Cibotiaceae > Cibotium > Cibotium barometz. The sequence goes on along the minus strand of NC_141074.1, from coordinate 23,602,769 downwards.
ATCCAATTAGAGACCATTATGGATTGATGATCCAATTAGAGACCATTCTAATTATTTCTTTAATAATGAGCTTTATCCCTTAGAAAAAAATTGAGATTTATCAGTCATAGTAGCGGAGCTATGGCAAAATTTTTATAGAAATTACGCATAAAATAAATTCATTCAAAGCATAAAAAGAGGACTCCCTACCATATTCTAGGAACTATCATCCTAGATTAATTAAAAGAATTTTATTATGCATGGAGATGTGGATGTTTGCATGTAGATGTAGATGTATAGATATAGATGTGGATATGGAGGTGGATGGATGCATGTAGATGTAGATGTATAGATGTAGATGTGAATGGAGATGAGGATGTATGCATGTAGATGTAGATGTATAGATGTAGATGTGGATATGGAGGTGGATGGATGCATGTAGATGTAGATGTATAGATGTAGATGTGAATGGAGATGAGGATGTATGCATGTAGATGTAGATGTATAGATGTGGATGTGGATGTATACATGTAGATGTAGATGTATAGATGTAGATGTGAATGGAGATGAGGATGTATGCATGTAGATGTAGATGTATAGATGTGGATGTGGATGTATACATGTAGATGTAGATGTATAGATGTAGATGTGAATGGAGATGAGGATGTATGCATGTAGATGTAGATGTATAGATGTGGATGTGGATGTATACATGTAGATGTAGATGTATAGATACGGATGTGGATGTGGAGGTGGATGTATACATGTAGATGTAGATGTATAGATGTAGATGTGGATGTGGAGGTAGATGGATGCATGTAGATGTAGATGTATAGATGTAGATGGGAATGGAGATGTGGATGTATGCATGTAGATGTAGATGTATTGATGTAGATGTGGATGTGGAGGTGGATGGATGCATGTAGATGTAGATGTATAGATGTAGATGTGAATGGAGATGTGGATGTATGCATGTAGATGTAGATGTATGGAGGTGAATGTGAATGTGGATGTGGATGTATGCATAGAGATGTAGATGTATGCATGTAGATGTGAATGTACACATATAGATGTGGATGTATGGATGTGAATATACGATATGCGATGTGAGGGAATCTGAAGTGATGAGATAGAAATGATGTGATGGGATGAGTATACATATAAATGGAATATGGAATAAGTAATGTAGATTGATGAAGGATAATGTGGAAAAATGAAAGTTAAAATAGAAATTGTGTTGTAAACTGTTTGTAAATACTGTTTGTAAATGCTGTTTGTAAATGATTGTTTTATGTCAAGAATGCTGGGGGGAGCATTTTGACCGTCTTGTGATTAAAGTCGTGATGGTAAAGTTGCAACTGCTGACGGGGAGTCAATGAAGGACGTCTCGCGTAGCAAGGTCGGCCGAGGTCTTGACCAGCCTCGGTGCGATTAAAATGGTGAGCTTCCGGTACGGTGGATGAGGGGCCAAGGAAGCGGCCTATGCGTGAAGCGCTAGGTTACCTGCGAAGGATCCTAGAGGGTGCTGACCATACGGTGCTCGGGCTCTGGGTTGCCTAGGATACCCACGCGTGCGTCGAGGAAGATATTGGAACAGAGTTGGAGTTGTTTTCTGAAATCGAGCATGGATCTGGTTGATTGACCTTGCTGGTCTTCAATGGATGAGTCCATGGCTCCTTATATGGATCTGTTGGTTGATCTTGCTGATCTTCAACGAGAGTCCATCATGTTAAGTGATTATATTGCCAAGTATTATGGGCTAGGAACTATCGAAACGGCTCCTGAGCGTTCTAGTTGCCAATGATGCCATAGATACTCTGATGAAGGAATGATGGGAAATTAAGAATCAATTGGATAAATTGGAAGATGGTGATCAATGATACTATGGTTTTATTAAAGGATTGTTTTAAACTGGTTGAATCTGGTTGAAAAAGGCAATTTCATATTGGGTGTGTGAGTGGTGTGACTAGTTTTATTTTGCTTGAACATCCGGCTAGGGGGCCTTGGAACTCTTTTCCTTGGTACCCGGGACAAAACCTAACCAAATTTTTAATTGGATCCCATCACTACAGTGGTTGGGCGGTTGGCTAACCCATGGGATTGGATGGGGTTAGGCTGGACTGATGGATCCGTAAATCGAGACTCAAACTTTTGTTTTTACGATAGAAAAAATAAATAAATAAATCCCGGACAGAAATTGTTCTATGGATAGGAATCAACGGCTGTGCCTCTTGAATGGGGAAAAAAGCGTTGATCCCAATGATCCAAGTGCAAGTTTCTTCCTTGAACTGACTAAGTATCTTATAGATGTAATCGGATCATCTCGATCAGAAATGATCTTGACTACGTTAGAGTAAAAAGTTATCCTGGTGGAATCGCCCGTGCTTTCCGGTAGAGGAAGTTTTTCCGGGTTCGGTTTTGGAACAACCGACGGATTAGTCTCTTATCCGGATATCCGTGGGCGAGGCCCCGAGTGTGGGATCCCTGTCCCGCGCGAGAAGCGCTACTTCCGCTGCCAGTACCCTGAATCCGTTGCTCGGTGGGAACAGGGATCTTACAGTTGGTATCAGAGGTCGGCCGAGGTCTTGACCAGCCTCGGTGCGATTAAAATGGTGAGCTTCCGGTACAGTGGATGAGGGGCCAAGGAAGCGGCCTATGCGTGAAGCGCTAGGTTACCTGCGAAGGATCCTAGAGGGTGCTGACCATACGGTGCTCGGGCTCTGGGTTGCCTAGGATACCCACGCGTGCGTCGAGGAAGATATTGGAACAGAGTTGGAGTTGTTTTCTGAAATCGAGCATGGATCTGGTTGATTGACCTTGCTGGTCTTCAATGGATGAGTCCATGGCTCCTTATATGGATCTGTTGGTTGATCTTGCTGATCTTCAACGAGAGTCCATCGTGTTAAGTGATTATATTGCCAAGTATTATGGGCTAGGAACTATCGAAACGGCTCCTGAGCGTTCTAGTTGCCAATGATGCCATAGATACTCTGATGAAGGAATGATGGGAAATTAAGAATCAATTGGATAAATTGGAAGATGGTGATCAATGATACTATGGTTTTATTAAAGGATTGTTTTAAACTGGTTGAATCTGGTTGAAAAAGGCAATTTCATATTGGGTGTGTGAGTGGTGTGACTAGTTTTATTTTGCATGAACATCCGGCTAGGGGGCCTTGGAACTCTTTTCCTTGGTACCCGGGACAAAACCTAACCAAATTTTTAATTGGATCCCATCACTACAGTGGTTGGGCGGTTGGCTAACCCATGGGATTGGATGGGGTTAGGCTGGACTGATGGATCTGTAAACCGAGACTCAAACTTTTGTTTTTACGATAGAAAAATAAAATAAAATAAATCCCGGACAGTAACTGTTCTATGGATAGGAATCAACGGCTGTGCCTCTTGAATGGGAAAAAAAGCGTTGATCCCAATGATCCAAGTGCAAGTTTCTTCCTTGAACTGACTAAGTATCTTATAGATGTAATCGGATCATCTCGATCAGAAATGATCTTGACTATGTTAGAGTAAAAAGTTATCCTGGTGGAATCGCCCGTGCTTTCCGGTAAAGGAAGTTTTTCCGGGTTCGGTATTGGAACAACCGACGGATTAGTCTCTTATCCGGATATCCGTGGGCGAGGCCCCGAGTGTGGGACCCCTGTCCCGCGCGAGAAGCCTACTTCCGCTGCCAGTACCCCGAATCCGAATGTAAGATTCCTCTCCAGTCTTCGAGGTATATAGGAGTAAGAATCTTCCTTTCGGATCTTATAATTATTCCCTCTCTAAAATAAAAGAAAGTTTCTGTTTAAAAAAAAGGAATACCCTTTTCCTAAAATACTTCTCAGGAGTCACGCCTATTTTAAGGATTTAGAACAATGAGTTTAGAAGTGAGAATCGGTGTTTTGGATACCAAGGTTTTGGTTTTCATTCGAGTATGGCCCAAAAGAAGTTCTTTATCTCTTGGGGAGTATAAGAAGTTATCCCCCAGATATTGTGACCTTTATATCTGAATTCAATGAAAGTAGGTGACTTAGCCTACAAGCTTCTTTTATCTCCTCATCTCAAAATTCTTAATGCCTTCTATAGAAAAATGTGTCAAACACAAATTATGGAAAGACGATAAAACTTCAGTGGCAAGTTACCGTTGGCTTCTAGGTTACGCTAGCTCCTTCCTCTATATAAGTCGTAACTTTTACTTGTCGCTCACAGTAATCTTACTCCCATCAATCTCCTTTCTTTCTTAATCTCCTTCATGGCTTGGCAACAGGAATTAGTTTTATCCCTGATGATTTCTCACCTTCAAGACGCAAGAGAGTCTGTGAAGAAAGACTTTATAGAACAGTATGAGCGCTCACTTTTTCCTCACCTAGGAACTTCTGTAGCGCAGACCAAATGGCGGACCTATCAAAACATAACTAGGGTAACACCCTGGGGTCAGCAGCACTTTCGTAACAATGTCCGCTTGGCCATGGTTATTGAAGCTTTGGGTTTGGGTCCTCGATACTACTGCGTCATGAGATCAAGGCATCTTGGGTTTTCTGAGCGGGTCTTCTTACTGGCGTGTTTTCTTCCTCATGAGAAGATATGCCTTTATCCCGTTTTTGGCTTGCCTCTCAGAGGTCCTTTTGTTAGATCACTTCATACCACTGAGATAGGTGCGGCAATAACCAGCAGAATCATTCCCATAGATGAGTTACCCTATACTTGTGCAGCTTGTGAGGACTGCTTTTGTGACCATATGATGGACGGGCTTATGGAAGTGTAAAGAGTTCTTCTATCTTTACTGTATAAGTCCCGTGAATGAATAAAGTTTAAATCTTGTTCTTATTTTGAATCTTGCTCTCTTTAAGACTTTTCTTGGTGGTTAATCGTGATTAAAATTTTTCTCTAAGTCTCATATTCGTGCATCTTGCGAAATTATTCCAAGTTGCGAGATGAGGACATCTCGCGTTTTTTAAGTGGGGTAGAATGTAAGATTCCTCCCCAACCCCTTTTTGATGTCTAGTATATTCTCCTGTAATCAATTCCTTTTCTGAAATATAAGAGATCTTGTTTGTGACTGTTTTAACCTAGAGAGAGAAAATATTCTAGAGAGAGAATATTCAGATTTTGAATATTTTTGGATAGAAAAATATCTCTTATAATTCAGATGAGTTTCCCTGAAGCAGAAATTTAAAAAAGAATTTTCCAATGTGCAATTGGAATTAATTGGAAATAGGTATAAAGAACCTTAGCCTAAGGGTCTAGATTTTCAGAAATCTTTAGACTATGGTCCAATTAAGGTTTCTATGGGCCAATAGCATCAATCCATGTGTAGGGAGGAGATAAATCCAAATTGTAAAAAGAAAATACCCAAAAATGAGTAAATGCTCACATGAGGTGAAGAGTTGAAAATGTACAAGGTTTATTAGTAAAAAACTATGAGCAATATTAAAAATATGAGATATTTTGGGAATAATGATTTTATTATGACACTTATGTAAGGAAGGGGAGTCCCTTAAATGCTCACATAAGATGAAGAGTTGAAAATGTACAAGGTTTATTAGTAAAAAACTATGAGCAATATTAAAATGATTCCATTATGACACATATGTAAGGAAGGGGAATTCTTTAAAGGAGGTGCATATTTCACATAAGATGAAGAGTTGAAAATGTACAAGGTTTATTAGTAAATAAACACATATGTAAGGAAGGGGAGTTCTTTAAAGGAGGTGCATATTTCACATAAGATGAAGAGTTGAAAATGTACAAGGTTTATTAGTAAAAAAACTATGACACATATGTAAGGAAGAGGAGTTCTTTAAAGGAGGTGCATATTTCACATAAGATGAAGAGTTGAAAATGTACAAGGTTTATTAGTAAAAAACTATGAGCAATAAAATTTTGACACATATGTAAGGAAGGGGAATTCTTTAAAGGAGGTACATATTTCACATGCTTGAATGAGTTTTAAACTCAAAAATAATGTGATATTTTTATCTCTCATCTCTCTTGAACCAAACCAAATCAAAATGGAACCAAACCGAATCAAAAAGTAACCAAACTAGGTCCAAATCTAGTCCAAATTCAACCAAACTGACTTGGAAAATTCTAGAATCAGTTTGTTTGGTTAGGAGCTCAAATTTTCCTATAAATAGAAGCCTTCCCTTGTTGAAAAAAATATAGTGTCTTATGCTTTGTCACTCTACTCCACCTAAGCCAAAATATATAGTGTCTTATGCTTTGTTACTCTACTCCATCTAAGCCAAAATATATAGTGTCTTATGCTATGTTACTCCACCTAAGCCAAGAACTGTGAATTCTTTAATAATTCACTAGTTTTTGACACTTCTCTCTTTCTTCAATCCCCATTGGTGGCTCCATCAACATACTAAACCAATTGATTGGTTGGGGGCCTCTACCGTGAATAAAGAATCAAGCAAATTATAAGGTAAGTATATTGAATTTTGATCTTTCTATAATTTCTCAATGATTCTCTCTTCTCAACCCCTCTCAAGCTTGAGAAGTTTAATTGGTATGGTTTTTTAAATGCTATTGAAGTTAATTGGTGAATAGTAGTGAAGAGTTACATAATTTAATAAATGCTATAGAAGTTAATTTCCATTTATGTTTAAATTCTAATGGTTTTTATGTAATTTCTCTCTCTCACTCAAGAAATGGTCATACTCATGACCCATTCTCAATCCAAATGAAGCTTTTCATAAAGCTTTTCCTTAATCCAAGATTAAGCTATGCTTGAGGCCAAATTAATGGCTTTTGCTATGCTTTTAGTTTATGCACATTGATGATTCAATTCATTATGGATTGATGACCCAATTAGAGACCATTCTAATTGTTTTCTTAATGATCCAATTAGAGACCATTATGGATTGATGATCCAATTAGAGACCATTCTAATTATTTCTTTAATAATGAGCTTTATCCCTTAGAAAAAAATTGAGATTTATCAGTCATAGTAGCGGAGCTATGGCAAAATTTTTATAGAAATTACGCATAAAATAAATTCATTCAAAGCATAAAAAGAGGACTCCCTACCATATTCTAGGAACTATCATCCTAGATTAATTAAAAGAATTTTATTATGCATGGAGATGTGGATGTTTGCATGTAGATGTAGATGTATAGATATAGATGTGGATATGGAGGTGGATGGATGCATGTAGATGTAGATGTATAGATGTAGATGTGAATGGAGATGAGGATGTATGCATGTAGATGTAGATGTATAGATGTAGATGTGGATATGGAGGTGGATGGATGCATGTAGATGTAGATGTATAGATGTAGATGTGAATGGAGATGAGGATGTATGCATGTAGATGTAGATGTATAGATGTGGATGTGGATGTATACATGTAGATGTAGATGTATAGATGTAGATGTGAATGGAGATGAGGATGTATGCATGTAGATGTAGATGTATAGATGTGGATGTGGATGTATACATGTAGATGTAGATGTATAGATACGGATGTGGATGTGGAGGTGGATGTATACATGTAGATGTAGATGTATAGATGTAGATGTGGATGTGGAGGTAGATGGATGCATGTAGATGTAGATGTATAGATGTAGATGGGAATGGAGATGTGGATGTATGCATGTAGATGTAGATGTATTGATGTAGATGTGGATGTGGAGGTGGATGGATGCATGTAGATGTAGATGTATAGATGTAGATGTGAATGGAGATGTGGATGTATGCATGTAGATGTAGATGTATGGAGGTGAATGTGAATGTGGATGTGGATGTATGCATAGAGATGTAGATGTATGCATGTAGATGTGAATGTACACATATAGATGTGGATGTATGGATGTGAATATACGATATGCGATGTGAGGGAATCTGAAGTGATGAGATAGAAATGATGTGATGGGATGAGTATACATATAAATGGAATATGGAATAAGTAATGTAGATTGATGAAGGATAATGTGGAAAAATGAAAGTTAAAATAGAAATTGTGTTGTAAACTGTTTGTAAATACTGTTTGTAAATGCTGTTTGTAAATGATTGTTTTATGTCAAGAATGCTGGGGGGAGCATTTTGACCGTCTTGTGATTAAAGTCGTGATGGTAAAGTTGCAACTGCTGACGGGGAGTCAATGAAGGACGTCTCGCGTAGCAAGGTCGGCCGAGGTCTTGACCAGCCTCGGTGCGATTAAAATGGTGAGCTTCCGGTACGGTGGATGAGGGGCCAAGGAAGCGGCCTATGCGTGAAGCGCTAGGTTACCTGCGAAGGATCCTAGAGGGTGCTGACCATACGGTGCTCGGGCTCTGGGTTGCCTAGGATACCCACGCGTGCGTCGAGGAAGATATTGGAACAGAGTTGGAGTTGTTTTCTGAAATCGAGCATGGATCTGGTTGATTGACCTTGCTGGTCTTCAATGGATGAGTCCATGGCTCCTTATATGGATCTGTTGGTTGATCTTGCTGATCTTCAACGAGAGTCCATCATGTTAAGTGATTATATTGCCAAGTATTATGGGCTAGGAACTATCGAAACGGCTCCTGAGCGTTCTAGTTGCCAATGATGCCATAGATACTCTGATGAAGGAATGATGGGAAATTAAGAATCAATTGGATAAATTGGAAGATGGTGATCAATGATACTATGGTTTTATTAAAGGATTGTTTTAAACTGGTTGAATCTGGTTGAAAAAGGCAATTTCATATTGGGTGTGTGAGTGGTGTGACTAGTTTTATTTTGCTTGAACATCCGGCTAGGGGGCCTTGGAACTCTTTTCCTTGGTACCCGGGACAAAACCTAACCAAATTTTTAATTGGATCCCATCACTACAGTGGTTGGGCGGTTGGCTAACCCATGGGATTGGATGGGGTTAGGCTGGACTGATGGATCCGTAAATCGAGACTCAAACTTTTGTTTTTACGATAGAAAAAATAAATAAATAAATCCCGGACAGAAATTGTTCTATGGATAGGAATCAACGGCTGTGCCTCTTGAATGGGGAAAAAAGCGTTGATCCCAATGATCCAAGTGCAAGTTTCTTCCTTGAACTGACTAAGTATCTTATAGATGTAATCGGATCATCTCGATCAGAAATGATCTTGACTACGTTAGAGTAAAAAGTTATCCTGGTGGAATCGCCCGTGCTTTCCGGTAGAGGAAGTTTTTCCGGGTTCGGTTTTGGAACAACCGACGGATTAGTCTCTTATCCGGATATCCGTGGGCGAGGCCCCGAGTGTGGGATCCCTGTCCCGCGCGAGAAGCGCTACTTCCGCTGCCAGTACCCTGAATCCGTTGCTCGGTGGGAACAGGGATCTTACAACTTTGAAATCCCACAGCTTTGGTAATTGACAAGTGCACACTTCGTACTTGTGCATTGTCGACCTCAAGGTAAGACTTTATCTAGAGGTTCTCGTGTCTCATAAGAGATCAAATTATGACTTGATCCCCTATGGATTAATGCAATGCTTGTTGCATGAATTTTAGGTAGGAGAGACTTTCACACAGTTGTGCTGGCTCAATGTCCAGGTTATCCTCATCAAGGAGGGTTAGCGAAGCCATGTTCATATGCAATACTCTCTCTTGGAGTCTCTGTTTGGCCTTGCCCTCTCTTGCCTTGGCTTCTTCCTGAGCTCGAGCTCGCTTGGATTTTTCCTTGGCTAGCTCATTTCGTTGTTTTAATACATGCTCTTGCATGAGCATTTCTTGGGTCAGTGGTTCGTAATCCTTTTTAAGTTTGCTTTCATTGATGTAACCCTGTATTTGCACACCATCAATAGTTTCAATCATGACTGACCTTTGAGGCACATGTGATTTTTGACACTTAGAAAGGTCCTAATCCTCCATACTTGAGTTGTTTTTTTCTAGTGCTTCCCTGACATGAGGACGAGGTCCCTTGTTTTTAGTTCTTTTTGTTTCAGGTTATTGTCAAACCAACGCTTCCTTCACAATTTTTCAACCATAAGACCATGTGATGCAATTAGTTGGGTTTCATCAAGTTTCTCTAAGTCAACCAACCTTTCAGCTAATGCATTCTTTGTTAATCGTTCTTGCACCGCAATTTGCAAGCTTGGAACTAAGTAGTCCATAGGCATTATAGCCTCAATGCCATAAGCTAGATGGAAGGGAGTATATCCCGTCGCTACCTTATACGAAGTTCAATATGCCCATAGAGCTGCAGTTAGCTTATGTTTCCAATCCGTGCGACTTGCTTCTAAAGTTTTTGTCAAGATAGTACACAAAATCTTATTTGTACTCTCCGCTTGACCATTTGCTTATGGATAATAAGGGGATGACTTCCGGTGGACTACAAGGAATCCAGCAAGTAAGTGATCAATCACCTCATTAATGAAATGTGAACCACGATCACTCACTAATTCCAATGGGCAACGGATTCTTGAAATGATTTGTTCATATAAGAACTTAGCCATCTTTTGTGCATCAACTCGCTTAGAGACTTTTTCTTCTGCCCATTTCGTGAAATAGTCTGTGGCCACGATCACATATCGGACTTGTGATGGATGTGCAACTAGACTAATGGGTCCAACAAAATCAATTCCCTATTTCTCAAAAGATTCTTACAATCACAGGGGGGTAAGTTGCATCCTGTCTCTTTGTTGTGGAATAGCAAATGGTTGACACTCTTTGCATCTTTTACAAACTCCATAGCATCCCCGAATAATGTAGGCCACCATAGTCCTGCTTGAAGCACCTTGTGAGCTGTAATTTTCCCAGAGCGAAGTGTCCTCCAATCATTCTTGAGAGTGCTTTATCTAATATTGTGACAAATTTGTCTTCCCGCACACATCTCCTTAAGACATTGTCCTTACCTAGCTTGTATAATTCACCAGCAATCAATTGATAAGGTGCAGCCAGCTTAATAAGCCGACACAATTTATCCATGTTCAAAGGTTGTTCTCGTAGAAAACCATAAGCTAGATAATCTAATATTTCTTCACTCCATTCAGGCACCGTGTCTAGTTTGAACAATCAAGCATCTGGGAGGTCATCATCAACACCATTTGTTGGTTCCCCAATTGGAATTCTCGACATATGATCGGCCAACATATGTTGTGTTCCCTTTCTCACCCGGGATCTCGAAGTCAAATTCCAATAGTAATAACAACCAGCATGTGATTCGTCCCATGGTGCAAGGCTTATTCACCAAGTATATAAACCCTGATGGTCCACAAAGAATACGTTTTTTTTTTTTTGCCAATAGGTAATGTCGATACTTCTTGACAGCATAAAGCATGGCCAAACCCTCTTGTTCTGTGGTGGTATAATTTACCTTTACATCATTCAGTTGGTGACTAGCGAAGGAAACTGGGTTGTCCAATTTGAACTCACCAAGCTGTGCCAATACGCATCCTGTAGCAAAGTTTGATGCATCAATGTGCACATGGCATATAAGATCCCAGTTGGGTGGTCTCAGAATAGTGCACGCGCTAGTGCTGGCTTCAATCTATCATATGCATCTTGGCATTCTTCATTCCATTCAGAGACAATGAGTAGCCTATATAATGGTCTGGCAATTCTAGCATAAAATACACCTTTGCATCATTCAGTGGCGACTAGCGAAGGAAACTGGGTAGTCCAATTTGAACTCACCAAGCTGTGCCAATACGCATCCTGTAGCAAAGTTTGATGCATCAATGTGTACATGGAATATAAGATCCCAGTTGGGTGGTCTCAGAATAGTGCACTGGCTAGTGCTGGCTTCAATTTATCATATGCATCTTGGCATTCTTCATTCCATTCAAAGACAATGAGGAGCCTATATAATGGTCTGTCAATTCTAGCATAAAATACTATGAAGTGGAGATAATACCCAATGTGGCCCATAAACCTTTGTACACCTTTGTAATTAGTGGGTGGGGATAGTTCCAAGATCAATTTGACTTTGCTTTCCTTTGTGGAGATACCGTTCTTAATGACAATGTGTCCTAAGATCACACGGTGTTTGGCATTTCAAAGGCTTTAAGGATATACAATTCGATCGACATCACTCAAACATCTTTCTTGAGCAAGCCAAATGGTCTGACAAATCAACAGTAATGAGTTTATCAATTCCTTCTTATAATTGTTGCATATTTAGGATTCATCTGGTATGGTTTTGGCTTTGTTGGCCTTGATCCTTCCATGATTGGAATCGTGTGTTGTACCACTTCAAATGGTACGCCCTTCATCTCTTTGTAGTTTCAGAAGAAACAACCTTAAACTCCTTAAGGAGAGCAACAAGTTCCTTTTCCTCAGCTGGAGTCAAGTCTTTAACGATATAAACAGGCTTGGTTTCCTCCCAGGGCTCTGCAATATCGGTTTCCTTGACCTTAGCTGGGCCATTGTACGATGTGGATAAACCAGCTTCTTTAACTCTTTTGGCCGCCGTCAATTGGACCGCTTTTCGTTCATCAATTGGGTATGTCTTGAAATGGTCTGGCACTGAGAGTAGGTCTGGCCCAAATAGCTTAGTTTTGGGCCACATGATGGTCTCTTCTTCTTGCTTATTATAATTGTGGCATATTTAGGATTCATCTGGTATGGTTTTTGCTTGGTTGGCCTTTCTCCTTCCATGATTGGGATCGTGTGATGTACCACTTCAGATGGTACACCCTTCATCTCTTTGTTGTTTCAGAAGAAACAACCTTAAACTCCTTAAGGACAGCAACAAGTTCCTTTTCCTCAGCTGGAGTCAAGTCTTTAGCGATATAAACAGGCTTGGTTTCCTCCCCCATGGCTCTGTAATATCAATTTCCTTGACCTTAGCTAGGCCACTGTACGATGTGGATAAACCAGCTTCTTTAACTCTTTTGGCCGCCGTCAATTGGACCGCTTTTCGTTCATCAATTGGGTATGTCTTGAAATGGTCTGGCACTGAGAGTAGGTCTGGCCCAAATAGCTTAGTTTTGGGCCACATGATGGTCTCTTCTTCCTGCTTATTATAATTGTGGCATATTTAGGATTCATCTGGTATGGTTTTTGCTTGGTTGGTCTTTATCCTTCCATGATTGGGATCGTGTGATGTACCACTTCAGATGGTACACCCTTCATCTCTTTGTTGTTTCAGAAGAAACAACCTTAAACTCCTTAAGGAGAGCAACAAGTTCCTTTTCCTCAGCTGGAGTCGTCTTTAGCGATATAAACAGGCTTGGTTTCCTCCCCCATGGCTCTGTAATATCAATTTCCTTGACCTTAGCTAGGCCATTGTACGATGTGGATAAACCAGGTTCTTTAACTCTTTTGGCCGTCAATTGGACCACTTTTCGTTCATCAATTGGGTATGTCTTGAAATGGTATGGCACTGAGAGTAGGTCTGGCCCAAATAGCTTAGTTTTGGGCCACATGATGGTCTCTTCTTCCTGCTTATTATAATTGTGGCATATTTAGGATTCATCTGGTATGGTTTTTGCTCGGTTGGCCTTTATCCTTCCATGATTGCGATCGTGTGATGTACCACTTCAGATGGTATGCCCTTCATCTCTTTGTTGTTTCAGAAGAAACAACCTTAAACTCCTTAAGGAGAGCAACAAGTTCCTTTTTCTCAGCTGGAGTTAAGTCTTTAGCGATATAAAGAGGCCTGGTTTCCTCCCATGGCTCTGCAATATCAATTTCCTTGACCTTAGCTGGGCCATCGTACGATGTGGATAAACCAACATCTTTAACTCTTTTGGCCGTCAATTGGACCACTTTTCGTTCGTCAATTGGGTACGTCTTGAAATGGTCTGGCACTGAGAGTAGGTCTGGCCCAAATAGCTTAGTTTTGGGCCACATGATGGTCTCTTCTTCCTGCTTATAGGTGACCAAGTTGCCCTAGCTTGCGTGACTCCCGAAGTCTCCTTGACTTTCGGTTCAGAAGTAGCGGAGGTCGACATCTGTAATAATGATAAGAAAGTCAGTCATACTAACTGGTGAGAGAATGTGGTCATTGTCTCTTTTTCTTTCTTTTTTTTTTTGTTAAAATGAATGTGTGTGTGTTATTCCATGAGAAGGGTGTTAGTGCGGTGTGCAATAACAAGGTATGAGTCTACATGCAAAAAGGTGCAAACCGTGAGATAGCACTACCGCCAACTGCACCCACCAAAATAAAAGAGCTGGACAAAGTTAAGGAGAAAAGAAGAGAAAAGCTTCTCACGGTTTTAGCTACCTCACGAGTTTCGAACCCTGCTATCTCACGGGAAAAATTCTTCACTGTGTTGAATCGACTTCTTCCTCGGAACCAATTTTTGTGTTTTCCTAGCATTTAGTTGGAAAATGTTCTTGGTTGCTCTTACTATCTATGTTTCTAAAGGTATTTGCAGTACTGAACTTTGGGTGGGATTTTGGCACCCATATTGTTGTATTACTCTGGTAATAGCCTTGTGCAGCTAGTAAACCCCTTCGAATCCATTGCTTTTGAGTGCCTTGTGGATAGTGGCTTCGTTTGCAATATTGCTACGCTAACATTGGAAGGCCATCTCTATCCCTTGTCTGTAGCTCAAACTTTTTACCTTGATTCCTCAATTACTCCTTTTGCATCACAGTATATATGGGCTTGGAGTTGATTCTAATGCACCCACTGCTGAATTACTAGTGACTTTGGTTGTTTTTTGCATAGGGACTATGGAGTTGATGCTTTCTCTAGTACGTGAGCTACTTTCTTTGGCATTGGTGTTTCCATACCATCAATCATAGCCTGCTTTCCCTTGTTTTTTGGCTCCATAAGGACACGATAATGATATTATTTCCCTCGTCAAGTTATGCAGCTCTCTTTTTTCATTGGATATCACGATTACTGGTGCAAATCTAGGATCGTCCCAGGATGATTTCTTCCTCCATAGATCCTACAGGCTTATATAACAAACACCATTCCAACCAAAGGGATTATTTCTGATGGAAATATTAACACTTTGAAATCCCACAGCTTTGGTAATTGACAAGTGCACACTTCGTACTTGTGCATTGTCGACCTCAAGGTAAGACTTTATCTAGAGGTTCTCGTGTCTCATAAGAGATCAAATTATGACTTGATCCCCTATGGATTAATGCAATGCTTGTTGCATGAATTTTAGGTAGTAGAGACTTTCACACAGTTGTGCTGGCTCAATGTCCAGGTTATCCTCGTCAAGGAGGGTTAGCGAAGCCATGTTCATATGCAATACTCTCTCTTGGAGTCTCTGTTTGGCCTTGCCCTCTCTTGCCTTGGCTTCTTCCTGAGCTCGAGCTCGCTTGGATTTTTCCTTGGCTAGCTCATTTCGTTGTTTTAATACATGCTCTTGCATGAGCATTTCTTGGGTCAGTGGTTCGTAATCCTTTTTAAGTTTGCTTTCATTGATGTAACCCTGTATTTGCACACCATCAATAGTTTCAATCATGACTGACCTTTGAGGCACATGTGATTTTTGACACTTAGAAAGGTCCTAATCCTCCATACTTGAGTTGTTTTTTTCTAGTGCTTCCCTGACATGAGGACGAGGTCCCTTGTTTTTAGTTCTTTTTGTTTCAGGTTATTGTCAAACCAATGCTTCCTTCACAATTTTTCAACCATAAGACCATGTGATGCAATTAGTTGGGTTTCATCAAGTTTCTCTAAGTCAACCAACCTTTCAGCTAATGCATTCTTTGTTAATCGTTCTTGCACCGCAATTTGCAGGCTTGGAACTAAGTAGTCCATAGGCATTATAGCCTCAATGCCATAAGCTAGATGGAAGGGAGTATATCCCGTCGCTACCTTATACGAAGTTCAATATGCCCATAGAGCTGCAGTTAGCTTATGTTCCCAATCCGTGCGACTTGCTTCTAAAGTTTTTGTCAAGATAGTACACAAAATCTTATTTGTACTCTCCGCTTGACCATTTGCTTATGGATAATAAGGGGATGACTTCCGGTGGACTACAAGGAATCCAGCAAGTAAGTGATCAATCACCTCATTAATGAAATGTGAACCGCGATCACTCACTAATTCCAATGGGCAACGGATTCTTGAAATGATTTGTTCATATGAGAACTTAGCCATCTTTTGTGCATCAACTCGCTTAGAGACTTTTTCTTCTGCCCATTTCGTGAAATAGTCTGTGGCCACGATCACATATCGGACTTGTGATGGATGTGCAACTAGACTAATGGGTCCAACAAAATCAATTCCCTATTTCTCAAAAGATTCTTACAATCACAGGGGGGGTAAGTTGCATCCTGTCTCTTTGTTGTGGAATAGCAAATGGTTGACACTCTCTGCATCTTTTACAAACTCCATAGCATCCCCGAATAATGTAGGCCACCATAGTCCTGCTTGAAGCACCTTGTGAGCTGTAATTTTCCCAGAGCGAAGTGTCCTCCAATCATTCTTGAGAGTGCTTTATCTAATATTGTGACAAATTTGTCTTCCCGCACACATCTCCTTAAGACATTGTCCTTACCTAGCTTGTATAATTCACCAGCAATCAATTGATAAGGTGCAGCCAGCTTAATAAGCCGACACAATTTATCCATGTTCAAAGGTTGTTCTCGTAGAAAACCATAAGCTGGATAATCTAATATTTCTTCACTCCATTCAGGCACCGTGTCTAGTTTGAACAATCAAGCATCTGGGAGGTCATCATCAACACCATTTGTTGGTTCCCCAATTGGAATTCTCGACATATGAGGCCAACATATGTTGTGTTCCCTTTCTCACCCGGCATCTCGAAGTCAAATTCCAATAGTAATAACAACCAGCATGTGATTCGTCCCATGGTGCAAGGCTTATTCACCAAGTATATAAACCCTGATGGTCCACAAAGAATACGTTTTTTTTTTTGGCCAATAGGTAATGTCGATACTTCTTGATAGCATAAAGCATGGCCAAACCCTCTTGTTTTGTGGTGGTATAATTTACCTTTACATCATTCAGTTGGTGACTAGCGAAGGAAACTGGGTTGTCCAATTTGAACTCACCAAGCTGTGCCAATACGCATCCTGTAGCAAAGTTTGATGCATCAATGTGCACATGGCATATAAGATCCCAGTTGGGTGGTCTCAGAATAGTGCACGCGCTAGTGCTGGCTTCAATCTATCATATGCATCTTGGCATTCTTCATTCCATTCAGAGACAATGAGTAGCCTATATAATGGTCTGGCAATTCTAGCATAAAATACACCTTTGCATCATTCAGTGGCGACTAGCGAAGGAAACTGGGTAGTCCAATTTGAACTCACCAAGCTGTGCCAATACGCATCCTGTAGCGAAGTTTGATGCATCAATGTGTACGTGGAATATAAGATCCCAGTTGGGTGGTCTCAGAATAGTGCACTGGCTAGTGCTGGCTTCAATTTATCATATGCATCTTGGCATTCTTCATTCCATTCAAAGACAATGAGGAGCCTATATAATGGTCTGTCAATTCTAGCATAAAATACTATGAAGTGGAGATAATACCCAATGTGGCCCATAAACCTTTGTACACCTTTGTAATTAGTGGGTGGGGATAGTTCCAAGATCAATTTGACTTTGCTTTCCTTTGTGGAGATACCGTTCTTAATGACAATGTGTCCTAAGATCACACGGTGTTTGGCATTTCAAAGGCTTTAAGGATATACAATTCGATCGACATCACTCAAACATCTTTCTTGAGCAAGCCAAATGGTCTGACCATCGTAAGTGTGCGCACATAGATCATCAATGAATACCACCAACCACTTTTGTAAGTAGTCTCTCAAGGCTGTGCACATCAATCGTTGGAACGTTGTTGGGGCATTGGTGAGACCAAAAGGCAGAACCTTGTAAGCAAAAGTCTCCCACATTGTATTGAAGGCCGTTTTATGCTAGTCTTCGGGTGCTATAGAAACTTGATTGTAACTTGAAAATCCATCTAAGAAGTTGTAAGCTTCTTCACCAACTACTCTTTCCAAAACGTGTTCCGTGTAAGGTAGTGGGTAATGGTCCTTTCCTAGTAGCTGCATTGACATTTTTAGATCGACACAGACCCTAAGTTTCCCATTCTTCTTTGGCACTATCACGATTGGTGATAGCCAATCGGTGTGTTCTATCTCATAGATGAAATCAACAGTAATGAGTTTATCAATTCCTTCTTATAATTGTTGCATATTTAGGATTCATCTGGTATGGTTTTGGCTTTGTTGGCCTTGATCCTTCCATGATTGGAATCGTGTGTTGTACCACTTCAAATGGTACGCCCTTCATCTCTTTGTAGTTTTAGAAGAAACAACCTTAAACTCCTTAAGGAGAGCAACAAGTTCCTTTTCCTCAGCTGGAGTCAAGTCTTTAACGATATAAACAGGCTTGGTTTCCTCCCAGGGCTCTGCAATATCAGTTTCCTTGACCTTAGCTGGGCCATTGTACGATGTGGATAAACCAGCTTCTTTAACTCTTTTGGCCGCCGTCAATTGGACCGCTTTTCATTCATCAATTGGGTATGTCTTGAAATGGTCTGGCACTGAGAGTAGGTCTGGCCCAAATAGCTTAGTTTTGGGCCACATGATGGTCTCTTCTTCCTGCTTATTATAATTGTGGCATATTTAGGATTCATCTGGTATGGTTTTTGCTTGGTTGGCCTTTCTCCTTCCATGATTGGGATCGTGTGATGTACCACTTCAGATGGTACACCCTTCATCTCTTTGTTGTTTCAGAAGAAACAACCTTAAACTCCTTAAGGAGAGCAACAAGTTCCTTTTCCTCAGCTGGAGTCAAGTCTTTAGCGATATAAACAGGCTTGGTTTCCTCCCCCATGGCTCTGTAATATCAATTTCCTTGACCTTAGCTAGGCCATTGTACGATGTGGATAAACCAGGTTCTTTAACTCTTTTGGCCGTCAATTGGACCACTTTTCGTTCATCAATTGGGTATGTCTTGAAATGGTATGGCACTGAGAGTAGGTCTGGCCCAAATAGCTTAGTTTTGGGCCACATGATGGTCTCTTCTTCCTGCTTATTATAATTGTGGCATATTTAGGATTCATCTGGTATGGTTTTTGCTCGGTTGGCCTTTATCCTTCCATGATTGCGATCGTGTGATGTACCACTTCAGATGGTATGCCCTTCATCTCTTTGTTGTTTCAGAAGAAACAACCTTAAACTCCTTAAGGAGAGCAACAAGTTCCTTTTTCTCAGCTGGAGTTAAGTCTTTAGCGATATAAAGAGGCCTGGTTTCCTCCCATGGCTCTGCAATATCAATTTCCTTGACCTTAGCTGGGCCATCGTACGATGTGGATAAACCAACATCTTTAACTCTTTTGGCCGTCAATTGGACCACTTTTCGTTCGTCAATTGGGTACGTCTTGAAATGGTCTGGCACTGAGAGTAGGTCTGGCCCAAATAGCTTAGTTTTGGGCCACATGATGGTCTCTTCTTCCTGCTTATAGGTGACCAAGTTGCCCTAGCTTGCGTGACTCCCGAAGTCTCCTTGACTTTCGGTTCAGAAGTAGCGGAGGTCGACATCTGTAATAATGATAAGAAAGTCAGTCATACTAACTGGTGAGAGAATGTGGTCATTGTCTCTTTTTCTTTCTTTTTTTTTTTGTTAAAATGAATGTGTGTGTGTTATTCCATGAGAAGGGTGTTAGTGCGGTGTGCAATAACAAGGTATGAGTCTACATGCAAAAAGGTGCAAACCGTGAGATAGCACTACCGCCAACTGCACCCACCAAAATAAAAGAGCTAGACAAAGTTAAGGAGAAAAGAAGAGAAAAGCTTCTCACGGTTTTAGCTACCTCACGAGTTTCGAACCCTGCTATCTCACGGGAAAAATTCTTCACTGTGTTGAATCGACTTCTTCCTCGGAACCAATTTTTGTGTTTTCCTAGCATTTAGTTGGAAAATGTTCTTGGTTGCTCTTACTATCTATGTTTCTAAAGGTATTTGCAGTACTGAACTTTGGGTGGGATTTTGGCACCCATATTGTTGTATTACTCTGGTAATAGCCTTGTGCAGCTAGTAAACCCCTTCGAATCCATTGCTTTTGAGTGCCTTGTGGATAGTGGCTTCGTTTGCAATATTGCTACGCTAACATTGGAAGGCCATCTCTATCCCTTGTCTGTAGCTCAAACTTTTTACCTTGATTCCTCAATTACTCCTTTTGCATCACAGTATATATGGGCTTGGAGTTGATTCTAATGCACCCACTGCTGAATTACTAGTGACTTTGGTTGTTTTTTGCATAGGGACTATGGAGTTGATGCTTTCTCTAGTACGTGAGCTACTTTCTTTGGCATTGGTGTTTCCATACCATCAATCATAGCCTGCTTTCCCTTGTTTTTTGGCTCCATAAGGACATGATAATGATATTATTTTCCTCGTCAAGTTATGCAGCTCTCTTTTTTCATTGGATATCACGATTACTGGTGCAAATCTAGGATCGTCCCAGGATGATTTCTTCCTCCATAGATCCTACAGGCTTATATAACAAACACCATTCCAACCAAAGGGATTATTTCTGATGGAAATATTAACACTTTGAAATCCCACAGCTTTGGTAATTGACAAGTGCACACTTCGTACTTGTGCATTGTCGACCTCAAGGTAAGACTTTATCTAGAGGTTCTCGTGTCTCATAAGAGATCAAATTATGACTTGATCCCCTATGGATTAATGCAATGCTTGTTGCATGAATTTTAGGTAGTAGAGACTTTCACACAGTTGTGCTGGCTCAATGTCCAGGTTATCCTCATCAAGGAGGGTTAGCGAAGCCATGTTCATATGCAATACTCTCTCTTGGAGTCTCTGTTTGGCCTTGCCCTCTCTTGCCTTGGCTTCTTCCTGAGCTCGAGCTCGCTTGGATTTTTCCTTGGCTAGCTCATTTCGTTGTTTTAATACATGCTCTTGCATGAGCATTTCTTGGGTCAGTGGTTCGTAATCCTTTTTAAGTTTGCTTTCATTGATGTAACCCTGTATTTGCACACCATCAATAGTTTCAATCATGACTGACCTTTGAGGCACATGTGATTTTTGACACTTAGAAAGGTCCTAATCCTCCATACTTGAGTTGTTTTTTTCTAGTGCTTCCCTGACATGAGGACGAGGTCCCTTGTTTTTAGTTCTTTTTGTTTCAGGTTATTGTCAAACCAACGCTTCCTTCACAATTTTTCAACCATAAGACCATGTGATGCAATTAGTTGGGTTTCATCAAGTTTCTCTAAGTCAACCAACCTTTCAGCTAATGCATTCTTTGTTAATCGTTCTTGCACCGCAATTTGCAGGCTTGGAACTAAGTAGTCCATAGGCATTATAGCCTCAATGCCATAAGCTAGATGGAAGGGAGTATATCCCGTCGCTACCTTATACGAAGTTCAATATGCCCATAGAGCTGCAGTTAGCTTATGTTCCCAATCCGTGCGACTTGCTTCTAAAGTTTTTGTCAAGATAGTACACAAAATCTTATTTGTACTCTCCGCTTGACCATTTGCTTATGGATAATAAGGGGATGACTTCCGGTGGACTACAAGGAATCCAGCAAGTAAGTGATCAATCACCTCATTAATGAAATGTGAACCGCGATCACTCACTAATTCCAATGGGCAACGGATTCTTGAAATGATTTGTTCATATAAGAACTTAGCCATCTTTTGTGCATCAACTCGCTTAGAGACTTTTTCTTCTGCCCATTTCGTGAAATAGTCTGTGGCCACGATCACATATCGGACTTGTGATGGATGTGCAACTAGACTAATGGGTCCAACAAAATCAATTCCCTATTTCTCAAAAGATTCTTACAATCACAGGGGGGTAAGTTGCATCCTGTCTCTTTGTTGTGGAATAGCAAATGGTTGACACTCTTTGCATCTTTTACAAACTCCATAGCATCCCCGAATAATGTAGGCCACCATAGTCCTGCTTGAAGCACCTTGTGAGCTGTAATTTTCCCAGAGCGAAGTGTCCTCCAATCATTCTTGAGAGTGCTTTATCTAATATTGTGACAAATTTGTCTTCCCGCACACATCTCCTTAAGACATTGTCCTTACCTAGCTTGTATAATTCACCAGCAATCAATTGATAAGGTGCAGCCAGCTTAATAAGCCGACACAATTTATCCATGTTCAAAGGTTGTTCTCGTAGAAAACCATAAGCTAGATAATCTAATATTTCTTCACTCCATTCAGGCACCGTGTCTAGTTTGAACAATCAAGCATCTGGGAGGTCATCATCAACACCATTTGTTGGTTCCCCAATTGGAATTCTCGACATATGATCGGCCAACATATGTTGTGTTCCCTTTCTCACCCGGCATCTCGAAGTCAAATTCCAATAGTAATAACAACCAGCATGTGATTCGTCCCATGGTGCAAGGCTTATTCACCAAGTATATAAACCCTGATGGTACACAAAGAATACGTTTTTTTTTTTTGCCAATAGGTAATGTCGATACTTCTTGACAGCATAAAGCATGGCCAAACCCTCTTGTTTTGTGGTGGTATAATTTACCTTTACATCATTCAGTTGGTGACTAGCGAAGGAAACTGGGTTGTCCAATTTGAACTCACCAAGCTGTGCCAATACGCATCCTGTAGCAAAGTTTGATGCATCAATGTGCACATGGCATATAAGATCCCAGTTGGGTGGTCTCAGAATAGTGCACGCGCTAGTGCTGGCTTCAATCTATCATATGCATCTTGGCATTCTTCATTCCATTCAGAGACAATGAGTAGCCTATATAATGGTCTGGCAATTCTAGCATAAAATACACCTTTGCATCATTCAGTGGCGACTAGCGAAGGAAACTGGGTAGTCCAATTTGAACTCACCAAGCTGTGCCAATACGCATCCTGTAGCGAAGTTTGATGCATCAATGTGTACGTGGAATATAAGATCCCAGTTGGGTGGTCTCAGAATAGTGCACTGGCTAGTGCTGGCTTCAATTTATCATATGCATCTTGGCATTCTTCATTCCATTCAAAGACAATGAGGAGCCTATATAATGGTCTGTCAATTCTAGCATAAAATACTATGAAGTGGAGATAATACCCAATGTGGCCCATAAACCTTTGTACACCTTTGTAATTAGTGGGTGGGGATAGTTCCAAGATCAATTTGACTTTGCTTTCCTTTGTGGAGATACCGTTCTTAATGACAATGTGTCCTAAGATCACACGGTGTTTGGCATTTCAAAGGCTTTAAGGATATACAATTCGATCGACATCACTCAAACATCTTTCTTGAGCAAGCCAAATGGTCTGACCATCGTAAGTGTGCGCACATAGATCATCAATGAATACCTCCAACCACTTTTGTAAGTAGTCTCTCAAGGCTGTGCACATCAATCGTTGGAACGTTGTTGGGGCATTGGTGAGACCAAAAGGCAGAACCTTGTAAGCAAAAGTCTCCCACATTGTATTGAAGGCCGTTTTATGCTAGTCTTCGGGTGCTATAGAAACTTGATTGTAACTTGAAAATCCATCTAAGAAGTTGTAAGCTTCTTCACCAACTACTCTTTCCAAAACGTGTTCCGTGTAAGGTAGTGGGTAATGGTCCTTTCCTAGTAGCTGCATTGACATTTTTTAGATCGACATAGACCCTAAGTTTCCCATTCTTCTTTGGCACTATCACGATTGGTGATAGCCAATCGGTGTGTTCTATCTCATAGATGAAATCAACAGTAATGAGTTTATCAATTCCTTCTTATAATTGTTGCATATTTAGGATTCATCTGGTATGGTTTTGGCTTTGTTGGCCTTGATCCTTCCATGATTGGAATCGTGTTTTGTACCACTTCAAATGGTACGCCCTTCATCTCTTTGTAGTTTCAGAAGAAACAACCTTAAACTCCTTAAGGAGAGCAACAAGTTCCTTTTCCTCAGCTGGAGTCAAGTCTTTAACGATATAAACAGGCTTGGTTTCCTCCCAGGGCTCTGCAATATCGGTTTCCTTGACATTAGCTGGGCCATTGTACGATGTGGATAAACCAGCTTCTTTAACTCTTTTGGCCGCCGTCAATTGGACCGCTTTTCGTTCATCAATTGGGTATGTCTTGAAATGGTCTGGCACTGAGAGTAGGTCTGGCCCAAATAGCTTAGTTTTGGGCCACATGATGGTCTCTTCTTCTTGCTTATTATAATTGTGGCATATTTAGGATTCATCTGGTATGGTTTTTGCTTGGTTGGCCTTTCTCCTTCCATGATTGGGATCGTGTGATGTACCACTTCAGATGGTACACCCTTCATCTCTTTGTTGTTTCAGAAGAAACAACCTTAAACTCCTTAAGGAGAGCAACAAGTTCCTTTTCCTCAGCTGGAGTCAAGTCTTTAACGATATAAACAGGCTTGGTTTCCTCCCCCATGGCTCTGCAATATCAGTTTCCTTGACCTTAGCTGGGCCATTGTACGATGTGGATAAACCAGCTTCTTTAACTCTTTTGGCCGCCGTCAATTGGACCGCTTTTCATTCATCCATTGGGTATGTCTTGAAATGGTCTGGCACTGAGAGTAGGTCTGGCCCAAATAGCTTAGTTTTGGGCCACATGATGGTCTCTTCTTCCTGCTTATTATAATTGTGGCATATTTAGGATTCATCTGGTATGGTTTTTGCTTGGTTGGCCTTTCTCCTTCCATGATTGGGATCGTGTGATGTACCACTTCAGATGGTACACCCTTCATCTCTTTGTTGTTTCAGAAGAAACAACCTTAAACTCCTTAAGGAGAGCAACAAGTTCCTTTTCCTCAGCTGGAGTCAAGTCTTTAGCGATATAAACAGGCTTGGTTTCCTCCCCCATGGCTCTGTAATATCAATTTCCTTGACCTTAGCTAGGCCATTGTACGATGTGGATAAACCAGGTTCTTTAACTCTTTTGGCCGTCAATTGGACCACTTTTCGTTCATCAATTGGGTATGTCTTGAAATGGTATGGCACTGAGAGTAGGTCTGGCCCAAATAGCTTAGTTTTGGGCCACATGATGGTCTCTTCTTCCTGCTTATTATAATTGTGGCATATTTAGGATTCATCTGGTATGGTTTTTGCTTGGCTGGCCTTTATCCTTCCATGATTGCGATCGTGTGATGTACCACTTCAGATGGTATGCCCTTCATCTCTTTGTTGTTTCAGAAGAAACAACCTTAAACTCCTTAAGGAGAGCAACAAGTTCCTTTTTCTCAGCTGCAGTTAAGTCTTTAGCGATATAAAGAGGCCTGGTTTCCTCCCATGGCTCTGCAATATCAATTTCCTTGACCTTAGCTGGGCCATCGTACGATGTGGATAAACCAACATCTTTAACTCTTTTGGCCGTCAATTGGACCACTTTTCGTTCGTCAATTGGGTACGTCTTGAAATGGTCTGGCACTGAGAGTAGGTCTGGCCCAAATAGCTTAGTTTTGGGCCACATGATGGTCTCTTCTTCCTGCTTATAGGTGACCAAGTTGCCCTAGCTTGCGTGACTCCCGAAGTCTCCTTGACTTTCGGTTCAGAAGTAGCGGAGGTCGACATCTGTAATAATGATAAGAAAGTCAGTCATACTAACTGGTGAGAGAATGTGGTCATTGTCTCTTTTTCTTTCTTTTTTTTTTTGTTAAAATGAATGTGTGTGTGTTATTCCATGAGAAGGGTGTTAGTGCGGTGTGCAATAACAAGGTATGAGTCTACATGCAAAAAGGTGCAAACCGTGAGATAGCACTACCGCCAACTGCACCCACCAAAATAAAAGAGCTAGACAAAGTTAAGGAGAAAAGAAGAGAAAAGCTTCTCACGGTTTTAGCTACCTCACGAGTTTCGAACCCTGCTATCTCACAGGAAAAATTCTTCACTGTGTTGAATCGACTTCTTCCTCGGAACCAATTTTTGTGTTTTCCTAGCATTTAGTTGGAAAATGTTCTTGGTTGCTCTTACTATCTATGTTTCTAAAGGTATTTGCAGTACTGAACTTTGGGTGGGATTTTGGCACCCATATTGTTGTATTACTCTGGTAATAGCCTTGTGCAGCTAGTAAACCCCTTCGAATCCATTGCTTTTGAGTGCCTTGTGGATAGTGGCTTCGTTTGCAATATTGCTACGCTAACATTGGAAGGCCATCTCTATCCCTTGTCTGTAGCTCAAACTTTTTACCTTGATTCCTCAATTACTCCTTTTGCATCACAGTATATATGGGCTTGGAGTTGATTCTAATGCACCCACTGCTGAATTACTAGTGACTTTGGTTGTTTTTTGCATAGGGACTATGGAGTTGATGCTTTCTCTAGTACGTGAGCTACTTTCTTTGGCATTGGTGTTTCCTTACCATCAATCATAGCCTGCTTTCCCTTGTTTTTTGGCTCCATAAGGACACGATGATGATATTATTTCCCTCGTCAAGTTATGCAGCTCTCTTTTTTCATTGGATATCACGATTACTGGTGCAAATCTAGGATCGTCCAAGGATGATTTCTTCCTCCATAGATCCTACAGGCTTATATAACAAACACCATTCCAACCAAAGGGATTATTTCTGATGGAAATATTAACACTTTGAAATCCCACAGCTTTGGTAATTGACAAGTGCACACTTCGTACTTGTGCATTGTCGACCTCAAGGTAAGACTTTATCTAGAGGTTCTCGTGTCTCATAAGAGATCAAATTATGACTTGATCCCCTATGGATTAATGCAATGCTTGTTGCATGAATTTTAGGTAGTAGAGACTTTCACACAGTTGTGCTGGCTCAATGTCCAGGTTATCCTCATCAAGGAGGGTTAGCGAAGCCATGTTCATATGCAATACTCTCTCTTGGAGTCTCTGTTTGGCCTTGCCCTCTCTTGCCTTGGCTTCTTCTTGAGCTCGAGCTCGCTTGGATTTTTCCTTGGCTAGCTCGTTTCGTTGTTTTAATACATGCTCTTGCATGAGCATTTCTTGGGTCAGTGGTTCGTAATCCTTTTTAAGTTTGCTTTCATTGATGTAACCCTGTATTTGCACACCATCAATAGTTTCAATCATGACTGACCTTTGAGGCACATGTGATTTTTGACACTTAGAAAGGTCCTAATCCTCCATACTTGAGTTGTTTTTTTCTAGTGCTTCCCTAACATGAGGACGAGGTCCCTTGTTTTTAGTTCTTTTTGTTTCAGGTTATTGTCAAACCAACGCTTCCTTCACAATTTTTCAACCATAAGACCATGTGATGCAATTAGTTGGGTTTCATCAAGTTTCTCTAAGTCAACCAACCTTTCAGCTAATGCATTCTTTGTTAATCGTTCTTGCACCGCAATTTGCAGGCTTGGAACTAAGTAGTCCATAGGCATTATAGCCTCAATGCCATAAGCTAGATGGAAGGGAGTATATCCCGTCGCTACCTTATACGAAGTTCAATATGCCCATAGAGCTGCAGTTAGCTTATGTTCCCAATCCGTGCGACTTGCTTCTAAAGTTTTTGTCAAGATAGTACACAAAATCTTATTTGTACTCTCCGCTTGACCATTTGCTTATGGATAATAAGGGGATGACTTCCGGTGGACTACAAGGAATCCAGCAAGTAAGTGATCAATCACCTCATTAATGAAATGTGAACCGCGATCACTCACTAATTCCAATGGGCAACGGATTCTTGAAATGATTTGTTCATATAAGAACTTAGCCATCTTTTGTGCATCAACTCGCTTAGAGACTTTTTCTTCTGCCCATTTCGTGAAATAGTCTGTGGCCACGATCACATATCGGACTTGTGATGGATGTGCAACTAGACTAATGGGTCCAACAAAATCAATTCCCTATTTCTCAAAAGATTCTTACAATCACAGGGGGGTAAGTTGCATCCTGTCTCTTTGTTGTGGAATAGCAAATGGTTGACACTCTTTGCATCTTTTACAAACTCCATAGCATCCCCGAATAATGTAGGCCACCATAGTCCTGCTTGAAGCACCTTGTGAGCTGTAATTTTCCCAGAGCGAAGTGTCCTCCAATCATTCTTGAGAGTGCTTTATCTAATATTGTGACAAATTTGTCTTCCCGCACACATCTCCTTAAGACATTGTCCTTACCTAGCTTGTATAATTCACCAGCAATCAATTGATAAGGTGCAGCCAGCTTAATAAGCCGACACAATTTATCCATGTTCAAAGGTTGTTCTCGTAGAAAACCATAAGCTAGATAATCTAATATTTCTTCACTCCATTCAGGCACCGTGTCTAGTTTGAACAATCAAGCATCTGGGAGGTCATCATCAACACCATTTGTTGGTTCCCCAATTGGAATTCTCGACATATGATCGGCCAACATATGTTGTGTTCCCTTTCTCACCCGGGATCTCGAAGTCAAATTCCAATAGTAATAACAACCAGCATGTGATTCGTCCCATGGTGCAAGGCTTATTCACCAAGTATATAAACCCTGATGGTCCACAAAGAATACGTTTTTTTTTTTTGCCAATAGGTAATGTCGATACTTCTTGACAGCATAAAGCATGGCCAAACCCTCTTGTTTTGTGGTGGTATAATTTACCTTTACATCATTCAGTTGGTGACTAGCGAAGGAAACTGGGTTGTCCAATTTGAACTCACCAAGCTGTGCCAATACGCATCCTGTAGCAAAGTTTGATGCATCAATGTGCACATGGCATATAAGATCCCAGTTGGGTGGTCTCAGAATAGTGCACGCGCTAGTGCTGGCTTCAATCTATCATATGCATCTTGGCATTCTTCATTCCATTCAGAGACAATGAGTAGCCTATATAATGGTCTGGCAATTCTAGCATAAAATACACCTTTGCATCATTCAGTGGCGACTAGCGAAGGAAACTGGGTAGTCCAATTTGAACTCACCAAGCTGTGCCAATACGCATCCTGTAGCGAAGTTTGATGCATCAATGTGTACGTGGAATATAAGATCCCAGTTGGGTGGTCTCAGAATAGTGCACTGGCTAGTGCTGGCTTCAATTTATCATATGCATCTTGGCATTCTTCATTCCATTCAAAGACAATGAGGAGCCTATATAATGGTCTGTCAATTCTAGCATAAAATACTATGAAGTGGAGATAATACCCAATGTGGCCCATAAACCTTTGTACACCTTTGTAATTAGTGGGTGGGGATAGTTCCAAGATCAATTTGACTTTGCTTTCCTTTGTGGAGATACCGTTCTTAATGACAATGTGTCCTAAGATCACACGGTGTTTGGCATTTCAAAGGCTTTAAGGATATACAATTCGATCGACATCACTCAAACATCTTTCTTGAGCAAGCCAAATGGTCTGACCATCGTAAGTGTGCGCACATAGATCATCAATGAATACCTCCAACCACTTTTGTAAGTAGTCTCTCAAGGCTGTGCACATCAATCGTTGGAACGTTGTTGGGGCATTGGTGAGACCAAAAGGCAGAACCTTGTAAGCAAAAGTCTCCCACATTGTATTGAAGGCCGTTTTATGCTAGTCTTAGGGTGCTATAGAAACTTGATTGTAACTTGAAAATCCATCTAAAAAGTTGTAAGCTTCTTCACCAACTACTCTTTCCAAAACGTGTTCCGTGTAAGGTAGTGGGTAATGGTCCTTTCCTAGTAGCTGCATTGACATTTTTTAGATCGACACAGACCCTAAGTTTCCCATTCTTCTTTGGCACTATCACGATTGGTGATAGCCAATCGGTGTGTTCTATCTCATAGTTGAAATCAACAGTAATGAGTTTATCAATTCCTTCTTATAATTGTTGCATATTTAGGATTCATCTGGTATGGTTTTTGCTTTGTTGGCCTTGATCCTTCCATGATTGGAATCGTGTGTTGTACCACTTCAAATGGTACGCCCTTCATCTCTTTGTAGTTTCAGAAGACACAACCTTAAACTCCTTAAGGAGAGCAACAAGTTCCTTTTCCTCAGCTGGAGTCAAGTCTTTAACGATATAAACAGGCTTGGTTTCCTCCCAGGGCTGTGCAATATCGGTTTCCTTGACCTTAGCTGGGCCATTGTACGATGTGGATAAACCAGCTTCTTTAACTCTTTTGGCCGCCGTCAATTGGACCGCTTTTCGTTCATCAATTGGGTATGTCTTGAAATGGTCTGGCACGGAGAGTAGGTCTGGCCCAAATAGCTTAGTTTTGGGCCACATGATGGTCTCTTCTTCCTGCTTATTATAATTGTGGCATATTTAGGATTCATCTGGTATGGTTTTTGCTTGGTTGGCCTTTCTCCTTCCATGATTGGGATCGTGTGATGTACCACTTCAGATGGTACACCCTTCATCTCTTTGTTGTTTCAGAAGAAACAACCTTAAACTCCTTAAGGAGAGCAACAAGTTCCTTTTCCTCAGCTGGAGTCAAGTCTTTAGCGATATAAACAGGCTTGGTTTCCTCCCCCATGGCTCTGTAATATCAATTTCCTTGACCTTAGCTAGGCCATTGTACGATGTGGATAAACCAGCTTCTTTGACTCTTTTGGCCGCCGTCAATTGGACCGCTTTTCGTTCATCAATTGGGTATGTCTTGAAATGGTCTGGCACTGACAGTAGGTCTGGCCCAAATAGCTTAGTTTTGGGCCACATGATGGTCTCTTCTTCCTGCTTATTATAATTGTGGCATATTTAGGATTCATCTGGTATGGTTTTTGCTTGGTTGGTCTTTATCCTTCCATGATTGGGATCGTGTGATGTACCACTTCAGATGGTACACCCTTCATCTCTTTGTTGTTTCAGAAGAAACAACCTTAAACTCCTTAAGGAGAGCAACAAGTTCCTTTTCCTCAGCTGGAGTCAAGTCTTTAGCGATATAAACAGGCTTGGTTTCCTCCCCCATGGCTCTGTAATATCAATTTCCTTGACCTTAGCTAGGCCATTGTACGATGTGGATAAACCAGGTTCTTTAACTCGTTTGGCCGTCAATTGGACCACTTTTCGTTCATCAATTGGGTATGTCTTGAAATGGTATGGCACTGAGAGTAGGTCTGGCCCAAATAGCTTAGTTTTGGGCCACATGATGGTCTCTTCTTCCTGCTTATTATAATTGTGGCATATTTAGGATTCATCTGGTATGGTTTTTGCTGGGTTGGCCTTTATCCTTCCATGATTGCGATCGTGTGATGTACCACTTCAGATGGTATGCCCTTCATCTCTTTGTTGTTTCAGAAGAAACAACCTTAAACTCCTTAAGGAGAGTAACAAGTTCCTTTTTCTCAGCTGGAGTTAAGTCTTTAGCGATATAAAGAGGCCTGGTTTCCTCCCATGGCTCTGCAATATCAATTTCCTTGACCTTAGCTGGGCCATCGTACGATGTGGATAAACCAACATCTTTAACTCTTTTGGCCGTCAATTGGACCACTTTTCGTTCGTCAATTGGGTACGTCTTGAAATGGTCTGGCACTGAGAGTAGGTCTGGCCCAAATAGCTTAGTTTTGGGCCACATGATGGTCTCTTCTTCCTGCTTATAGGTGACCAAGTTGCCCTAGCTTGCGTGACTCCCGAAGTCTCCTTGACTTTCGGTTCAGAAGTAGCGGAGGTCGACATCTGTAATAATGATAAGAAAGTCAGTCATACTAACTGGTGAGAGAATGTGGTCATTGTCTCTTTTTCTTTCTTTTTTTTTTTGTTAAAATGAATGTGTGTGTGTTATTCCATGAGAAGGGTGTTAGTGCGGTGTGCAATAACAAGGTATGAGTCTACATGCAAAAAGGTGCAAA
Source organism: Cibotium barometz (assembly GCF_041138505.1). Classification (NCBI taxonomy): domain Eukaryota; kingdom Viridiplantae; phylum Streptophyta; class Polypodiopsida; order Cyatheales; family Cibotiaceae; genus Cibotium; species Cibotium barometz. Next base: position 23,571,299 of record NC_141074.1, on the reverse strand, counting down.
CCGTGAGATAGCACTACCGCCAACTGCACCCACCAAAATAAAAGAGCTAGACAAAGTTAAGGAGAAAAGAAGAGAAAAGCTTCTCACGGTTTTAGCTACCTCACGAGTTTCGAACCCTGCTATCTCACGGGAAAAATTCTTCACTGTGTTGAATCGACTTCTTCCTCGGAACCAATTTTTGTGTTTTCCTAGCATTTAGTTGGAAAATGTTCTTGGTTGCTCTTACTATCTATGTTTCTAAAGGTATTTGCAGTACTGAACTTTGGGTGGGATTTTGGCACCCATATTGTTGTATTACTCTGGTAATAGCCTTGTGCAGCTAGTAAACCCCTTCGAATCCATTGCTTTTGAGTGCCTTGTGGATAGTGGCTTCGTTTGCAATATTGCTACGCTAACATTGGAAGGCCATCTCTATCCCTTGTCTGTAGCTCAAACTTTTTACCTTGATTCCTCAATTACTCCTTTTGCATCACAGTATATATGGGCTTGGAGTTGATTCTAATGCACCCACTGCTGAATTACTAGTGACTTTGGTTGTTTTTGCATAGGGACTATGGAGTTGATACTTTCTCTAGTACGTGAGCTACTTTCTTTGGCATTGGTGTTTCCATACCATCAATCATAGCCTGCTTTCCCTTGTTTTTTGGCTCCATAAGGACACGATAATGATATTATTTCCCTCGTCAAGTTATGCAGCTCTCTTTTTTCATTGGATATCACGATTACTGGTGCAAATCTAGGATCGTCCAAGGATGATTTCTTCCTCCATAGATCCTACAGGCTTATATAACAAACACCATTCCAACCAAAGGGATTATTTCTGATGGAAATATTAACACTTTGAAATCCCACAGCTTTGGTAATTGACAAGTGCACACTTCGTACTTGTGCATTGTCGGCCTCAAGGTAAGACTTTATCTAGAGGTTCTCGTGTCTCATAAGAGATCAAATTATGACTTGATCCCCTATGGATTAATGCAATGCTTGTTGCATGAATTTTAGGTAGTAGAGACTTTCACACAGTTGTGCTGGGTCAATGTCCAGGTTATCCTCATCAAGGAGGGTTAGCGAAGCCATGTTCATATGCAATACTCTCTCTTGGAGTCTCTGTTTGGCCTTGCCCTCTCTTGCCTTGGCTTCTTCCTGAGCTCGAGCTCGCTTGGATTTTTCCTTGGCTAGCTCATTTCGTTGTTTTAATACATGCTCTTGCATGAGCATTACTTGGGTCAGTGGTTCGTAATCCTTTTTAAGTTTGCTTTCATTGATGTAACCCTGTATTTGCACACCATCAATAGTTTCAATCATGACTGACCTTTGAGGCACATGTGATTTTTGACACTTAGAAAGGTCCTAATCCTCCATACTTGAGTTGTTTTTTTCTAGTGCTTCCCTGACATGAGGACGAGGTCCCTTGTTTTTAGTTCTTTTTGTTTCAGGTTATTGTCAAACCAACGCTTCCTTCACAATTTTTCAACCATAAGACCATGTGATGCAATTAGTTGGGTTTCATCAAGTTTCTCTAAGTCAACCAACCTTTCAGCTAATACATTCTTTGTTAATCGTTCTTGCACCGCAATTTGCAAGCTTGGAACTAAGTAGTCCATAGGCATTATAGCCTCAATGCCATAAGCTAGATGGAAGGGAGTATATCCCGTCGCTACCTTATACGAAGTTCAATATGCCCATAGAGCTGCAGTTAGCTTATGTTCCCAATCCGTGCGACTTGCTTCTAAAGTTTTTGTCAAGATAGTACACAAAATCTTATTTGTACTCTCCGCTTGACCATTTGCTTATGGATATTATCATAAGGGGATGACTTCCGGTGGACTACAAGGAATCCAGCAAGTAAGTGATCAATCACCTCATTAATGAAATGTGAACCGCGATCACTCACTAATTCCAATGGGCAACGGATTCTTGAAATGATTTGTTCATATAAGAACTTAGCCATCTTTTGTGCATCAACTCGCTTAGAGACTTTTTCTTCTGCCCATTTTGTGAAATAGTCTATGGCCACGATCACATATCGGACTTGTGATGGATGTGCAACTAGACTAATGGGTCCAACAAAATCAATTCCCTATTTCTCAAAAGATTCTTACAATCACAGGGGGGTAAGTTGCATCCTGTCTCTTTGTTGTGGAATAGCAAATGGTTGACACTCTTTGCATCTTTTACAAACTCCATAGCATCCCCGAATAATGTAGGCCACCATAGTCCTGCTTGAAGCACCTTGTGAGCTGTAATTTTCCCAGAGCGAAGTGTCCTCCAATCATTCTTGAGAGTGCTTTATCTAATATTGTGACAAATTTATCTTCCCGCACACATCTCCTTAAGACATTGTCCTTACCTAGCTTGTATAATTCACCAGCAATCAATTGATAAGGTGCAGCCAGCTTAATAAGCCGACACAATTTATCCATGTTCAAAGGTTGTTCTCGTAGAAAACCATAAGCTAGATAATCTAATATTTCTTCACTCCATTCAGGCACCGTGTCTAGTTTGAACAATCAAGCATCTGGGAGGTCATCATCAACACCATTTGTTGGTTCCCCAATTGGAATTCTCGACATATGATCGGCCAACATATGTTGTGTTCCCTTTCTCACCCGGGATCTCGAAGTCCAATTCCAATAGTAATAACAACCAGCATGTGATTCGTCCCATGGTGCAAGGCTTATTCACCAAGTATATAAACCCTGATGGTCCACAAAGAATACGTTTTTTTTTTTTGCCAATAGGTAATGTCGATACTTCTTGACAGCATAAAGCATGGCCAAACCCTCTTGTTTTGTGGTGGTATAATTTACCTTTACATCATTCAGTTGGTGACTAGCGAAGGAAACTGGGTTGTCCAATTTGAACTCACCAAGCTGTGCCAATACGCATCCTGTAGCAAAGTTTGATGCATCAATGTGCACATGGCATATAAGATCCCAGTTGGGTGGTCTCAGAATAGTGCACGCGCTAGTGCTGGCTTCAATCTATCATATGCATCTTGGCATTCTTCATTCCATTCAGAGACAATGAGTAGCCTATATAATGGTCTGGCAATTCTAGCATAAAATACACCTTTGCATCATTCAGTGGCGACTAGCGAAGGAAACTGGGTAGTCCAATTTGAACTCACCAAGCTGTGCCAATACGCATCCTGTAGCGAAGTTTGATGCATCAATGTGTACATGGAATATAAGATCCCAGTTGGGTGGTCTCAGAATAGTGCACTGGCTAGTGCTGGCTTCAATTTATCATATGCATCTTGGCATTCTTCATTCCATTCAAAGACAATGAGGAGCCTATATAATGGTCTGTCAATTCTAGCATAAAATACTATGAAATGGAGATAATACCCAATGTGGCCCATAAACCTTTGTACACCTTTGTAATTAGTGGGTGGGGATAGTTCCAAGATCAATTTGACTTTGCTTTCCTTTGTGGAGATACCGTTCTTAATGACATGTCCTAAGATCACACGGTGTTTGGCATTTCAAAGGCTTTAAGGATATACAATTCGATCGACATCACTCAAACATCTTTCTTGAGCAAGCCAAATGGTCTGACCATCGTAAGTGTGCGCACATAGATCATCAATGAATACCTCCAACCACTTTTGTAAGTAGTCTCTCAAGGCTGTGCACATCAATCGTTGGAACGTTGTTGGGGCATTGGTGAGACCAAAAGGTAGAACCTTGTAAGCAAAAGTCTCCCACATTGTATTGAAGGCCGTTTTATGCTAGTCTTCGGGTGCTATAGAAACTTGATTGTAACTTGAAAATCCATCTAAGAAGTTGTAAGCTTCTTCACCAACTACTCTTTCCAAAACGTGTTCCGTGTAAGGTAGTGGGTAATGGTCCTTTCCTAGTAGCTGCATTGACATTTTTTAGATCGACAGAGACCCTAAGTTTCCCATTCTTCTTTGGCACTATCACGATTGGTGATAGCCAATCGGTGTGTTCTATCTCATAGATGAAATCAACAGTAATGAGTTTATCAATTCCTTCTTATAATTGTTGCATATTTAGGATTCATCTGGTATGGTTTTTGCTTTGTTGGCCTTGATCCTTCCATGATTGGAATCGTGTGTTGTACCACTTCAAATGGTACGCCCTTCATCTCTTTGTAGTTTCAGAAGAAACAACCTTAAACTCCTTAAGGAGAGCAACAAGTTCCTTTTCCTCAGCTGGAGTCAAGTCTTTAACGATATAAACAGGCTTGGTTTCCTCCCAGGGCTCTGCAATATCGGTTTCCTTGACCTTAGCTGGGCCATTGTACGATGTGGATAAACCAGCTTCTTTAACTCTTTTGGCCGCCGTCAAATGGACCGCTTTTCGTTCATCAATTGGGTATGTCTTGAAATGGTCTGGCACTGAGAGTAGGTCTGGCCCAAATAGCTTAGTTTTGGGCCACATGATGGTCTCTTCTTCCTGCTTATTATAATTGTGGCATATTTAGGATTCATCTGGTATGGTTTTTGCTTTGTTGGCCTTGATCCTTCCATGATTGGGATCGTGTGTTGTACCACTTCAAATGGTACGCCCTTCATCTCTTTGTAGTTTCAGAAGAAACAACCTTAAACTCCTTAAGGAGAGCAACAAGTTCCTTTTCCTCAGCTGGAGTCAAGTCTTTAACGATATAAACAGGCTTGGTTTCCTCCCAGGGCTCTGCAATATCAGTTTCCTTGACCTTAGCTGGGCCATTGTACGATGTGGATAAACCAGCTTCTTTAACTCTTTTGGCTGCCGTCAATTGGACCGCTTTTCGTTCATCAATTGGGTATGTCTTGAAATGGTCTGGCACTGAGAGTAGGTCTGGCCCAAATAGCTTAGTTTTGGGCCACATGATGGTCTCTTCTTCCTGCTTATTATAATTGTGGCATATTTAGGATTCATCTGGTATGGTTTTTGCTTGGTTGGTCTTTATCCTTCCATGATTGGGATCGTGTGATGTACCACTTCAGATGGTACACCCTTCATCTCTTTGTTGTTTCAGAAGAAACAACCTTAAACTCCTTAAGGAGAGCAACAAGTTCCTTTTCCTCAGCTGGAGTCGTCTTTAGCGATATAAACAGGCTTGGTTTCCTCCCCCATGGCTCTGTAATATCAATTTCCTTGACCTTAGCTAGGCCATTGTACGATGTGGATAAACCAGGTTCTTTAACTCTTTTGGCCGTCAATTGGACCACTTTTCGTTCATCAATTGGGTATGTCTTGAAATGGTATGGCACTGAGAGTAGGTCTGGCCCAAATAGCTTAGTTTTGGGCCACATGATGGTCTCTTCTTCCTGCTTATTATAATTGTGGCATATTTAGGATTCATCTGGTATGGTTTTTGCTTGGCTGGCCTTTATCCTTCCATGATTGCGATCGTGTGATGTACCACTTCAGATGGTATGCCCTTCATCTCTTTGTTGTTTCAGAAGAAACAACCTTAAACTCCTTAAGGAGAGCAACAAGTTCCTTTTTCTCAGCTGGAGTTAAGTCTTTAGCGATATAAAGAGGCCTGGTTTCCTCCCATGGCTCTGCAATATCAATTTCCTTGACCTTAGCTGGGCCATCGTACGATGTGGATAAACCAACATCTTTAACTCTTTTGGCCGTCAATTGGACCACTTTTCGTTCGTCAATTGGGTACGTCTTGAAATGGTCTGGCACTGAGAGTAGGTCTGGCCCAAATAGCTTAGTTTCGGGCCACATGATGGTCTCTTCTTCCTGCTTATAGGTGACCAAGTTGCCCTAGCTTGCGTGACTCCCGAAGTCTCCTTGACTTTCGGTTCAGAAGTAGCGGAGGTCGACATCTGTAATAATGATAAGAAAGTCAGTCATACTAACTGGTGAGAGAATGTGGTCATTGTCTCTTTTTCTTTCTTTCTTTTTTTGTTAAAATGAATGTGTGTGTGTTATTCCATGAGAAGGGTGTTAGTGCGGTGTGCAATAACAAGGTATGAGTCTACATGCAAAAAGGTGCAAACCATGAGATAGCACTACTGCCAACTGCACCCACCAAAATAAAAGAGCTGGACAAAGTTAAGGAGAAAAGAAGAGAAAAGCTTCTCACGGTTTTAGCTACCTCACGAGTTTCGAACCCTGCTATCTCACGGGAAAAATTCTTCACTGTGTTGAATCGACTTCTTCCTCGGAACCAATTTTTGTGTTTTCCTAGCATTTAGTTGGAAAATGTTCTTGGTTGCTCTTACTATCTATGTTTCTAAAGGTATTTGCAGTACTGAACTTTGGGTGGGATTTTGGCACCCATATTGTTGTATTACTCTGGTAATAGCCTTGTGCAGCTAGTAAACCCCTTCGAATCCATTGCTTTTGAGTGCCTTGTGGATAGTGGCTTCGTTTGCAATATTGCTACGCTAACATTGGAAGGCCATCTCTATCCCTTGTCTGTAGCTCAAACTTTTTACCTTGATTCCTCAATTACTCCTTTTGCATCACAGTATATATGGGCTTGGAGTTGATTCTAATGCACCCACTGCTGAATTACTAGTGACTTTGGTTGTTTTTTGCATAGGGACTATGGAGTTGATGCGTTCTCTAGTACGTGAGCTACTTTCTTTGGCATTGGTGTTTCCATACCATCAATCATAGCCTGCTTTCCCTTGTTTTTTGGCTCCATAAGGACACGATAATGATATTATTTCCCTCGTCAAGTTATGCAGCTCTCTTTTTTCATTGGATATCACGATTACTGGTGCAAATCTAGGATCGTCCAAGGATGATTTCTTCCTCCATAGATCCTACAGGCTTATATAACAAACACCATTCCAACCAAAGGGATTATTTCTGATGGAAATATTAACACTTTGAAATCCCACAGCTTTGGTAATTGACAAGTGCACACTTCGTACTTGTGCATTGTCGGCCTCAAGGTAAGACTTTATCTAGAGGTTCTCGTGTCTCATAAGAGATCAAATTATGACTTGATCCCCTATGGATTAATGCAATGCTTGTTGCATGAATTTTAGGTAGTAGAGACTTTCACACAGTTGTGCTGGCTCAATGTCCAGGTTATCCTCATCAAGGAGGGTTAGCGAAGCCATGTTCATATGCAATACTCTCTCTTGGAGTCTCTGTTTGGCCTTGCCCTCTCTTGCCTTGGCTTCTTCCTGAGCTCGAGCTCGCTTGGATTTTTCCTTGGCTAGCTCATTTCGTTGTTTTAATACATGCTCTTGCATGAGCATTTCTTGGGTCAGTGGTTCGTAATCCTTTTTAAGTTTGCTTTCATTGATGTAACCCTGTATTTGCACACCATCAATAGTTTCAATCATGACTGACCTTTGAGGCACATGTGATTTTTGACACTTAGAAAGGTCCTAATCCTCCATACTTGAGTTGTTTTTTTCTAGTGCTTCCCTGACATGAGGACGAGGTCCCTTGTTTTTAGTTCTTTTTGTTTCAGGTTATTGTCAAACCAACGCTTCCTTCACAATTTTTCAACCATAAGACCATGTGATGCAATTAGTTGGGTTTCATCAAGTTTCTCTAAGTCAACCAACCTTTCAGCTAATGCATTCTTTGTTAATCGTTCTTGCACCGCAATTTGCAGGCTTGGAACTAAGTAGTCCATAGGCATTATAGCCTCAATGCCATAAGCTAGATGGAAGGGAGTATATCCCGTCGCTACCTTATACGAAGTTCAATATGCCCATAGAGCTGCAGTTAGCTTATGTTCCCAATCCGTGCGACTTGCTTCTAAAGTTTTTGTCAAGATAGTACACAAAATCTTATTTGTACTCTCCGCTTGACCATTTGCTTATGGATAATAAGGGGATGACTTCCGGTGGACTACAAGGAATCCAGCAAGTAAGTGATCAATCACCTCATTAATGAAATGTGAACCGCGATCACTCACTAATTCCAATGGGCAACGGATTCTTGAAATGATTTGTTCATATAAGAACTTAGCCATCTTTTGTGCATCAACTCGCTTAGAGACTTTTTCTTCTGCCCATTTCGTGAAATAGTCTGTGGCCACGATCACATATCGGACTTGTGATGGATGTGCAACTAGACTAATGGGTCCAACAAAATCAATTCCCTATTTCTCAAAAGATTCTTACAATCACAGGGGGGTAAGTTGCATCCTGTCTCTTTGTTGTGGAATAGCAAATGGTTGACACTCTTTGCATCTTTTACAAACTCCATAGCATCCCCGAATAATGTAGGCCACCATAGTCCTACTTGAAGCACCTTGTGAGCTGTAATTTTCCCAGAGCGAAGTGTCCTCCAATCATTCTTGAGAGTGCTTTATCTAATATTGTGACAAATTTGTCTTCCCGCACACATCTCCTTAAGACATTGTCCTTACCTAGCTTGTATAATTCACCAGCAATCAATTGATAAGGTGCAGCCAGCTTAATAAGCCGACACAATTTATCCATGTTCAAAGGTTGTTCTCGTAGAAAACCATAAGCTAGATAATCTAATATTTCTTCACTCCATTCAGGCACCGTGTCTAGTTTGAACAATCAAGCATCTGGGAGGTCATCATCAACACCATTTGTTGGTTCCCCAATTGGAATTCTCGACATATGATCGGCCAACATATGTTGTGTTCCCTTTCTCACCCGGCATCTCGAAGTCAAATTCCAATAGTAATAACAACCAGCATGTGATTCGTCCCATGGTGCAAGGCTTATTCACCAAGTATATAAACCCTGATGGTCCACAAAGAATACTTTTTTTTTTTTGCCAATAGGTAATGTCGATACTTCTTGACAGCATAAAGCATGGCCAAACCCTCTTGTTTTGTGGTGGTATAATTTACCTTTACATCATTCAGTTGGTGACTAGCGAAGGAAACTGGGTTGTCCAATTTGAACTCACCAAGCTGTGCCAATACGCATCCTGTAGCAAAGTTTGATGCATCAATGTGCACATGGCATATAAGATCCCAGTTGGGTGGTCTCAGAATAGTGCACGCGCTAGTGCTGGCTTCAATCTATCATATGCATCTTGGCATTCTTCATTCCATTCAGAGACAATGAGTAGCCTATATAATGGTCTGGCAATTCTAGCATAAAATACACCTTTGCATCATTCAGTGGCGACTAGCGAAGGAAACTGGGTAGTCCAATTTGAACTCACCAAGCTGTGCCAATACGCATCCTGTAGCGAAGTTTGATGCATCAATGTGTACATGGAATATAAGATCCCAGTTGGGTGGTCTCAGAATAGTGCACTGGCTAGTGCTGGCTTCAATTTATCATATGCATCTTGGCATTCTTCATTCCATTCAAAGACAATGAGGAGCCTATATAATGGTCTGTCAATTCTAGCATAAAATACTATGAAGTGGAGATAATACCCAATGTGGCCCATAAACCTTTGTACACCTTTGTAATTAGTGGGTGGGGATAGTTCCAAGATCAATTTGACTTTGCTTTCCTTTGTGGAGATACCGTTCTTAATGACAATGTGTCCTAAGATCACACGGTGTTTGGCATTTCAAAGGCTTTAAGGATATACAATTCGATCGACATCACTCAAACATCTTTCTTGAGCAAGCCAAATGGTCTGACCATCGTGAGTGTGCGCACATAGATCATCAATGAATACCTCCAACCACTTTTGTAAGTAGTCTCTCAAGGCTGTGCACATCAATCGTTGGAACGTTGTTGGGGCATTGGTGAGACCAAAAGGCAGAACCTTGTAAGCAAAAGTCTCCCACATTGTATTGAAGGCCGTTTTATGCTAGTCTTCGGGTGCTATAGAAACTTGATTGTAACTTGAAAATCCATCTAAGAAGTTGTAAGCTTCTTCACCAACTACTCTTTCCAAAACGTGTTCCGTGTAAGGTAGTGGGTAATGGTCCTTTCCTAGTAGCTGCATTGACATTTTTAGATCGACACAGACCCTAAGTTTCCCATTCTTCTTTGGCACTATCACGATTGGTGATAGCCAATCGGTGTGTTCTATCTCATAGATGAAATCAACAGTAATGAGTTTATAAATTCCTTCTCATAAATGTTGCATATTTAGGATTCATCTGGTATGGTTTTTGCTTTGTTGGCCTTGATCCTTCCATGATTGGAATCGTGTGTTGTACCACTTCAAATGGTACGCCCTTCATCTCTTTGTAGTTTCAGAAGAAACAACCTTAAACTCCTTAATGAGAGCAACAAGTTCCTTTTCCTCAGCTGGAGTCAAGTCTTTAACGATATAAACAGGCTTGGTTTCCTCCCAGGGCTCTGCAATATCAGTTTCCTTGACCTTAGCTGGGCCATTGTACGATGTGGATAAACCAGCTTCTTTAACTCTTTTGGCCGCCGTCAATTGGACCGCTTTTCATTCATCAATTGGGTATGTCTTGAAATGGTCTGGCACCGAGAGTAGGTCTGGCCCAAATAGCTTAGTTTTGGGCCACATGATGGTCTCTTCTTCCTGCTTATTATAATTGTGGCATATTTAGGATTCATCTGGTATGGTTTTTGCTTGGTTGGCCTTTCTCCTTCCATGATTGGGATCATGTGATGTACCACTTCAGATGGTACACCCTTCATCTCTTTGTTGTTTCAGAAGAAACAACCTTAAACTCCTTAAGGAGAGCAACAAGTTCCTTTTCCTCAGCTGGAGTCAAGTCTTTAGCGATATAAACAGGCTTGGTTTCCTCCCCCATGGCTCTGTAATATCAATTTCCTTGACCTTAGCTAGGCCATTGTACGATGTGGATAAACCAGCTTCTTTAACTCTTTTGGCCGTCAATTGGACCACTTTTCGTTCATCAATTGGGTATGTCTTGAAATGGTATGGCACTGAGAGTAGGTCTGGCCCAAATAGCTTAGTTTTGGGCCACATGATGGTCTCTTCTTCCTGCTTATTATAATTGTGGCATATTTAGGATTCATCTGGTATGGTTTTTGCTTGGTTGGCCTTTATCCTTCCATGATTGCGATCGTGTGATGTACCACTTCAGATGGTATGCCCTTCATCTCTTTGTTGTTTCAGAAGAAACAACCTTAAACTCCTTAAGGAGAGCAACAAGTTCCTTTTTCTCAGCTGGAGTTAAGTCTTTAGCGATATAAAGAGGCCTGGTTTCCTCCCATGGCTCTGCAATATCAATTTCCTTGACCTTAGCTGGGCCATCGTACGATGTGGATAAACCAACATCTTTAACTCTTTTGGCCGTCAATTGGACCACTTTTCGTTCGTCAATTGGGTACGTCTTGAAATGGTCTGGCACTGAGAGTAGGTCTGGCCCAAATAGCTTAGTTTTGAGCCACATGATGGTCTCTTCTTCCTGCTTATAGGTGACCAAGTTGCCCTAGCTTGCGTGACTCCCGAAGTCTCCTTGACTTTCGGTTCAGAAGTAGCGGAGGTCGACATCTGTAATAATGATAAGAAAGTCAGTCATACTAACTGGTGAGAGAATGTGGTCATTGTCTCTTTTTCTTTCTTTTTTTTTTTGTTAAAATGAATGTGTGTGTGTTATTCCATGAGAAGGGTGTTAGTGTGGTGTGCAATAACAAGGTATGAGTCTACATGCAAAAAGGTGCAAACCGTGAGATAGCACTACCGCCAACTGCACCCACCAAAATAAAAGAGCTAGACAAAGTTAAGGAGAAAAGAAGAGAAAAGCTTCTCACGGTTTTAGCTACCTCACGAGTTTCGAACCCTGCTATCTCACGGGAAAAATTCTTCACTGTGTTGAATCGACTTCTTCCTCGGAACCAATTTTTGTGTTTTCCTAGCATTTAGTTGGAAAATGTTCTTGGTTGCTCTTACTATCTATGTTTCTAAAGGTATTTGCAGTACTGAACTTTGGGTGGGATTTTGGCACCCATATTGTTGTATTACTCTGGTAATAGCCTTGTGCAGCTAGTAAACCCCTTCGAATCCATTGCTTTTGAGTGCCTTGTGGATAGTGGCTTCGTTTGCAATATTGCTACGCTAACATTGGAAGGCCATCTCTATCCCTTGTCTGTAGCTCAAACTTTTTACCTTGATTCCTCAATTACTCCTTTTGCATCACAGTATATATGGGCTTGGAGTTGATTCTAATGCACCCACTGCTGAATTACTAGTGACTTTGGTTGTTTTTTGCATAGGGACTATGGAGTTGATGCTTTCTCTAGTACGTGAGCTACTTTCTTTGGCATTGGTGTTTCCATACCATCAATCATAGCCTGCTTTCCCTTGTTTTTTGGCTCCATAAGGACACGATAATGATATTATTTCCCTCGTCAAGTTATGCAGCTCTCTTTTTTCATTGGATATCACGATTACTGGTGCAAATCTAGGATCGTCCCAGGATGATTTCTTCCTCCATAGATCCTACAGGCTTATATAACAAACACCATTCCAACCAAAGGGATTATTTCTGATGGAAATATTAACACTTTGAAATCCCACAGCTTTGGTAATTGACAAGTGCACACTTCGTACTTGTGCATTGTCGACCTCAAGGTAAGACTTTATCTAGAGGTTCTCGTGTCTCATAAGAGATCAAATTATGACTTGATCCCCTATGGATTAATGCAATGCTTGTTGCATGAATTTTAGGTAGTAGAGACTTTCACACAGTTGTGCTGGCTCAATGTCCAGGTTATCCTCATCAAGGAGGGTTAGCGAAGCCATGTTCATATGCAATACTCTCTCTTGGAGTCTCTGTTTGGCCTTGCCCTCTCTTGCCTTGGCTTCTTCCTGAGCTCGAGCTCGCTTGGATTTTTCCTTGGCTAGCTCATTTCGTTGTTTTAATACATGCTCTTGCATGAGCATTTCTTGGGTCAGTGGTTCGTAATCCTTTTTAAGTTTGCTTTCATTGATGTAACCCTGTATTTGCACACCATCAATAGTTTCAATCATGACTGACCTTTGAGGCACATGTGATTTTTGACACTTAGAAAGGTCCTAATCCTCCATACTTGAGTTGTTTTTTTCTAGTGCTTCCCTGACATGAGGACGAGGTCCCTTGTTTTTAGTTCTTTTTGTTTCAGGTTATTGTCAAACCAACGCTTCCTTCACAATTTTTCAACCATAAGACCATGTGATGCAATTAGTTGGGTTTCATCAAGTTTCTCTAAGTCAACCAACCTTTCAGCTAATGCATTCTTTGTTAATCGTTCTTGCACCGCAATTTGCAGGCTTGGAACTAAGTAGTCCATAGGCATTATAGCCTCAATGCCATAAGCTAGATGGAAGGGAGTATATCCCGTCGCTACCTTATACGAAGTTCAATATGCCCATAGAGCTGCAGTTAGCTTATGTTCCCAATCCGTGCGACTTGCTTCTAAAGTTTTTGTCAAGATAGTACACAAAATCTTATTTGTACTCTCCGCTTGACCATTTGCTTATGGATAATAAGGGGATGACTTCCGGTGGACTACAAGGAATCCAGCAAGTAAGTGATCAATCACCTCATTAATGAAATGTGAACCGCGATCACTCACTAATTCCAATGGGCAACGGATTCTTGAAATGATTTGTTCATATAAGAACTTAGCCATCTTTTGTGCATCAACTCGCTTAGAGACTTTTTCTTCTGCCCATTTCGTGAAATAGTCTGTGGCCACGATCACATATCGGACTTGTGATGGATGTGCAACTAGACTAATGGGTCCAACAAAATCAATTCCCTATTTCTCAAAAGATTCTTACAATCACAGGGGGGTAAGTTGCATCCTGTCTCTTTGTTGTGGAATAGCAAATGGTTGACACTCTTTGCATCTTTTACAAACTCCATAGCATCCCCGAATAATGTAGGCCACCATAGTCCTACTTGAAGCACCTTGTGAGCTGTAATTTTCCCAGAGCGAAGTGTCCTCCAATCATTCTTGAGAGTGCTTTATCTAATATTGTGACAAATTTGTCTTCCCGCACACATCTCCTTAAGACATTGTCCTTACCTAGCTTGTATAATTCACCAGCAATCAATTGATAAGGTGCAGCCAGCTTAATAAGCCGACACAATTTATCCATGTTCAAAGGTTGTTCTCGTAGAAAACCATAAGCTAGATAATCTAATATTTCTTCACTCCATTCAGGCACCGTGTCTAGTTTGAACAATCAAGCATCTGGGAGGTCATCATCAACACCATTTGTTGGTTCCCCAATTGGAATTCTCGACATATGATCGGCCAACATATGTTGTGTTCCCTTTCTCACCCGGCATCTCGAAGTCAAATTCCAATAGTAATAACAACCAGCATGTGATTCGTCCCATGGTGCAAGGCTTATTCACCAAGTATATAAACCCTGATGGTCCACAAAGAATACTTTTTTTTTTTTGCCAATAGGTAATGTCGATACTTCTTGACAGCATAAAGCATGGCCAAACCCTCTTGTTTTGTGGTGGTATAATTTACCTTTACATCATTCAGTTGGTGACTAGCGAAGGAAACTGGGTTGTCCAATTTGAACTCACCAAGCTGTGCCAATACGCATCCTGTAGCAAAGTTTGATGCATCAATGTGCACATGGCATATAAGATCCCAGTTGGGTGGTCTCAGAATAGTGCACGCGCTAGTGCTGGCTTCAATCTATCATATGCATCTTGGCATTCTTCATTCCATTCAGAGACAATGAGTAGCCTATATAATGGTCTGGCAATTCTAGCATAAAATACACCTTTGCATCATTCAGTGGCGACTAGCGAAGGAAACTGGGTAGTCCAATTTGAACTCACCAAGCTGTGCCAATACGCATCCTGTAGCGAAGTTTGATGCATCAATGTGTACATGGAATATAAGATCCCAGTTGGGTGGTCTCAGAATAGTGCACTGGCTAGTGCTGGCTTCAATTTATCATATGCATCTTGGCATTCTTCATTCCATTCAAAGACAATGAGGAGCCTATATAATGGTCTGTCAATTCTAGCATAAAATACTATGAAGTGGAGATAATACCCAATGTGGCCCATAAACCTTTGTACACCTTTGTAATTAGTGGGTGGGGATAGTTCCAAGATCAATTTGACTTTGCTTTCCTTTGTGGAGATACCGTTCTTAATGACAATGTGTCCTAAGATCACACGGTGTTTGGCATTTCAAAGGCTTTAAGGATATACAATTCGATCGACATCACTCAAACATCTTTCTTGAGCAAGCCAAATGGTCTGACCATCGTGAGTGTGCGCACATAGATCATCAATGAATACCTCCAACCACTTTTGTAAGTAGTCTCTCAAGGCTGTGCACATCAATCGTTGGAACGTTGTTGGGGCATTGGTGAGACCAAAAGGCAGAACCTTGTAAGCAAAAAGTCTCCCACATTGTATTGAAGGCCGTTTTATGCTAGTCTTCGGGTGCTATAGAAACTTGATTGTAACTTGAAAATCCATCTAAGAAGTTGTAAGCTTCTTCACCAACTACTCTTTCCAAAACGTGTTCCGTGTAAGGTAGTGGGTAATGGTCCTTTCCTAGTAGCTGCATTGACATTTTTAGATCGACACAGACCCTAAGTTTCCCATTCTTCTTTGGCACTATCACGATTGGTGATAGCCAATCGGTGTGTTCTATCTCATAGATGAAATCAACAGTAATGAGTTTATAAATTCCTTCTTATAAATGTTGCATATTTAGGATTCATCTGGTATGGTTTTTGCTTGGTTGGCCTTTCTCCTTCCATGATTGGGATCGTGTGATGTACCACTTCAGATGGTACACCCTTCATCTCTTTGTTGTTTCAGAAGAAACAACCTTAAACTCCTTAAGGAGAGCAACAAGTTCCTTTTCCTCAGCTGGAGTCAAGTCTTTAGCGATATAAACAGGCTTGGTTTCCTCCCCCATGGCTCTGTAATATCAATTTCCTTGACCTTAGCTAGGCCATTGTACGATGTGGATAAACCAGCTTCTTTAACTCTTTTGGCCGCCGTCAATTGGACCGCTTTTCGTTCATCAATTGGGTATGTCTTGAAATGGTCTGGCACTGAGAGTAGGTCTGGCCCAAATAGCTTAGTTTTGGGCCACATGATGGTCTCTTCTTCCTGCTTATTATAATTGTGGCATATTTAGGATTCATCTGGTATGGTTTTTGCTTGGTTGGTCTTTATCCTTCCATGATTGGGATCGTGTGATGTACCACTTCAGATGGTACACCCTTCATCTCTTTGTTGTTTCAGAAGAAACAACCTTAAACTCCTTAAGGAGAGCAACAAGTTCCTTTTCCTCAGCTGGAGTCGTCTTTAGCGATATAAACAGGCTTGGTTTCCTCCCCCATGGCTCTGTAATATCAATTTCCTTGACCTTAGCTAGGCCATTGTACGATGTGGATAAACCAGGTTCTTTAACTCTTTTGGCCGTCAATTGGACCACTTTTCGTTCATCAATTGGGTATGTCTTGAAATGGTATGGCACTGAGAGTAGGTCTGGCCCAAATAGCTTAGTTTTGGGCCACATGATGGTCTCTTCTTCCTGCTTATTATAATTGTGGCATATTTAGGATTCATCTGGTATGGTTTTTGCTTGGCTGGCCTTTATCCTTCCATGATTGCGATCGTGTGATGTACCACTTCAGATGGTATGCCCTTCATCTCTTTGTTGTTTCAGAAGAAACAACCTTAAACTCCTTAAGGAGAGCAACAAGTTCCTTTTTCTCAGCTGGAGTTAAGTCTTTAGCGATATAAAGAGGCCTGGTTTCCTCCCATGGCTCTGCAATATCAATTTCCTTGACCTTAGCTGGGCCATCGTACGATGTGGATAAACCAACATCTTTAACTCTTTTGGCCGTCAATTGGACCACTTTTTGTTCGTCAATTGGGTACGTCTTGAAATGGTCTGGCACTGAGAGTAGGTCTGGCCCAAATAGCTTAGTTTCGGGCCACATGATGGTCTCTTCTTCCTGCTTATAGGTGACCAAGTTGCCCTAGCTTGCGTGACTCCCGAAGTCTCCTTGACTTTCGGTTCAGAAGTAGCGGAGGTCGACATCTGTAATAATGATAAGAAAGTCAGTCATACTAACTGGTGAGAGAATGTGGTCATTGTCTCTTTTTCTTTCTTTTTTTTTTTTGTTAAAATGAATGTGTGTGTGTTATTCCATGAGAAGGGTGTTAGTGCGGTGTGCAATAACAAGGTATGAGTCTACATGCAAAAAGGTGCAAACCGTGAGATAGCACTACCGCCAACTGCACCCACCAAAATAAAAGAGCTGGACAAAGTTAAGGAGAAAAGAAGAGAAAAGCTTCTCACGGTTTTAGCTACCTCACGAGTTTCGAACCCTGCTATCTCACGGGAAAAATTCTTCACTGTGTTGAATCGACTTCTTCCTCGGAACCAATTTTTGTGTTTTCCTAGCATTTAGTTGGAAAATGTTCTTGGTTGCTCTTACTATCTATGTTTCTAAAGGTATTTGCAGTACTGAACTTTGGGTGGGATTTTGGCACCCATATTGTTGTATTACTCTGGTAATAGCCTTGTGCAGCTAGTAAACCCCTTCGAATCCATTGCTTTTGAGTGCCTTGTGGATAGTGGCTTCGTTTGCAATATTGCTACGCTAACATTGGAAGGCCATCTCTATCCCTTGTCTGTAGCTCAAACTTTTTACCTTGATTCCTCAATTACTCCTTTTGCATCACAGTATATATGGGCTTGGAGTTGATTCTAATGCACCCACTGCTGAATTACTAGTGACTTTGGTTGTTTTTTGCATAGGGACTATGGAGTTGATGCGTTCTCTAGTACGTGAGCTACTTTCTTTGGCATTGGTGTTTCCATACCATCAATCATAGCCTGCTTTCCCTTGTTTTTTGGCTCCATAAGGACACGATAATGATATTATTTCCCTCGTCAAGTTATGCAGCTCTCTTTTTTCATTGGATATCACGATTACTGGTGCAAATCTAGGATCGTCCCAGGATGATTTCTTCCTCCATAGATCCTACAGGCTTATATAACAAACACCATTCCAACCAAAGGGATTATTTCTGATGGAAATATTAACACTTTGAAATCCCACAGCTTTGGTAATTGACAAGTGCACACTTCGTACTTGTGCATTGTCGACCTCAAGGTAAGACTTTATCTAGAGGTTCTCGTGTCTCATAAGAGATCAAATTATGACTTGATCCCCTATGGATTAATGCAATGCTTGTTGCATGAATTTTAGGTAGTAGAGACTTTCACACAGTTGTGCTGGCTCAATGTCCAGGTTATCCTCATCAAGGAGGGTTAGCGAAGCCATGTTCATATGCAATACTCTCTCTTGGAGTCTCTGTTTGGCCTTGCCCTCTCTTGCCTTGGCTTCTTCCTGAGCTCGAGCTCGCTTGGATTTTTCCTTGGCTAGCTCATTTCGTTGTTTTAATACATGCTCTTGCATGAGCATTTCTTGGGTCAGTGGTTCGTAATCCTTTTTAAGTTTGCTTTCATTGATGTAACCCTGTATTTGCACACCATCAATAGTTTCAATCATGACTGACCTTTGAGGCACATGTGATTTTTGACACTTAGAAAGGTCCTAATCCTCCATACTTGAGTTGTTTTTTTCTAGTGCTTCCCTGACATGAGGACGAGGTCCCTTGTTTTTAGTTCTTTTTGTTTCAGGTTATTGTCAAACCAACGCTTCCTTCACAATTTTTCAACCATAAGACCATGTGATGCAATTAGTTGGGTTTCATCAAGTTTCTCTAAGTCAACCAACCTTTCAGCTAATGCATTCTTTGTTAATCGTTCTTGCACCGCAATTTGCAGGCTTGGAACTAAGTAGTCCATAGGCATTATAGCCTCAATGCCATAAGCTAGATGGAAGGGAGTATATCCCGTCGCTACCTTATACGAAGTTCAATATGCCCATAGAGCTGCAGTTAGCTTATGTTCCCAATCCGTGCGACTTGCTTCTAAAGTTTTTGTCAAGATAGTACACAAAATCTTATTTGTACTCTCCGCTTGACCATTTGCTTATGGATAATAAGGGGATGACTTCCGGTGGACTACAAGGAATCCAGCAAGTAAGTGATCAATCACCTCATTAATGAAATGTGAACCGCGATCACTCACTAATTCCAATGGGCAACGGATTCTTGAAATGATTTGTTCATATAAGAACTTAGCCATCTTTTGTGCATCAACTCGCTTAGAGACTTTTTCTTCTGCCCATTTCGTGAAATAGTCTGTGGCCACGATCACATATCGGACTTGTGATGGATGTGCAACTAGACTAATGGGTCCAACAAAATCAATTCCCTATTTCTCAAAAGATTCTTACAATCACAGGGGGGTAAGTTGCATCCTGTCTCTTTGTTGTGGAATAGCAAATGGTTGACACTCTTTGCATCTTTTACAAACTCCATAGCATCCCCGAATAATGTAGGCCACCATAGTCCTACTTGAAGCACCTTGTGAGCTGTAATTTTCCCAGAGCGAAGTGTCCTCCAATCATTCTTGAGAGTGCTTTATCTAATATTGTGACAAATTTGTCTTCCCGCACACATCTCCTTAAGACATTGTCCTTACCTAGCTTGTATAATTCACCAGCAATCAATTGATAAGGTGCAGCCAGCTTAATAAGCCGACACAATTTATCCATGTTCAAAGGTTGTTCTCGTAGAAAACCATAAGCTAGATAATCTAATATTTCTTCACTCCATTCAGGCACCGTGTCTAGTTTGAACAATCAAGCATCTGGGAGGTCATCATCAACACCATTTGTTGGTTCCCCAATTGGAATTCTCGACATATGATCGGCCAACATATGTTGTGTTCCCTTTCTCACCCGGCATCTCGAAGTCAAATTCCAATAGTAATAACAACCAGCATGTGATTCGTCCCATGGTGCAAGGCTTATTCACCAAGTATATAAACCCTGATGGTCCACAAAGAATACTTTTTTTTTTTTTGCCAATAGGTAATGTCGATACTTCTTGACAGCATAAAGCATGGCCAAACCCTCTTGTTTTGTGGTGGTATAATTTACCTTTACATCATTCAGTTGGTGACTAGCGAAGGAAACTGGGTTGTCCAATTTGAACTCACCAAGCTGTGCCAATATGCGCGCATCCTGTAGCAAAGTTTGATGCATCAATGTGCACATGGCATATAAGATCCCAGTTGGGTGGTCTCAGAATAGTGCACGCGCTAGTGCTGGCTTCAATCTATCATATGCATCTTGGCATTCTTCATTCCATTCAGAGACAATGAGTAGCCTATATAATGGTCTGGCAATTCTAGCATAAAATACACCTTTGCATCATTCAGTGGCGACTAGCGAAGGAAACTGGGTAGTCCAATTTGAACTCACCAAGCTGTGCCAATACGCATCCTGTAGCGAAGTTTGATGCATCAATGTGTACATGGAATATAAGATCCCAGTTGGGTGGTCTCAGAATAGTGCACTGGCTAGTGCTGGCTTCAATTTATCATATGCATCTTGGCATTCTTCATTCCATTCAAAGACAATGAGGAGCCTATATAATGGTCTGTCAATTCTAGCATAAAATACTATGAAGTGGAGATAATACCCAATGTGGCCCATAAACCTTTGTACACCTTTGTAATTAGTGGGTGGGGATAGTTCCAAGATCAATTTGACTTTGCTTTCCTTTGTGGAGATACCGTTCTTAATGACAATGTGTCCTAAGATCACACGGTGTTTGGCATTTCAAAGGCTTTAAGGATATACAATTCGATCGACATCACTCAAACATCTTTCTTGAGCAAGCCAAATGGTCTGACCATCGTGAGTGTGCGCACATAGATCATCAATGAATACCTCCAACCACTTTTGTAAGTAGTCTCTCAAGGCTGTGCACATCAATCGTTGGAACGTTGTTGGGGCATTGGTGAGACCAAAAGGCAGAACCTTGTAAGCAAAAGTCTCCCACATTGTATTGAAGGCCGTTTTATGCTAGTCTTCGGGTGCTATAGAAACTTGATTGTAACTTGAAAATCCATCTAAGAAGTTGTAAGCTTCTTCACCAACTACTCTTTCCAAAACGTGTTCCGTGTAAGGTAGTGGGTAATGGTCCTTTCCTAGTAGCTGCATTGACATTTTTAGATCGACACAGACCCTAAGTTTCCCATTCTTCTTTGGCACTATCACGATTGGTGATAGCCAATCGGTGTGTTCTATCTCATAGATGAAATCAACAGTAATGAGTTTATAAATTCCTTCTCATAAATGTTGCATATTTAGGATTCATCTGGTATGGTTTTTGCTTTGTTGGCCTTGATCCTTCCATGATTGGAATCGTGTGTTGTACCACTTCAAATGGTACGCCCTTCATCTCTTTGTAGTTTCAGAAGAAACAACCTTAAACTCCTTAAGGAGAGCAACAAGTTCCTTTTCCTCAGCTGGAGTCAAGTCTTTAACGATATAAACAGGCTTGGTTTCCTCCCAGGGCTCTGCAATATCAGTTTCCTTGACCTTAGCTGGGCCATTGTACGATGTGGATAAACCAGCTTCTTTAACTCTTTTGGCCGCCGTCAATTGGACCGCTTTTCATTCATCAATTGGGTATGTCTTGAAATGGTCTGGCACCGAGAGTAGGTCTGGCCCAAATAGCTTAGTTTTGGGCCACATGATGGTCTCTTCTTCCTGCTTATTATAATTGTGGCATATTTAGGATTCATCTGGTATGGTTTTTGCTTGGTTGGCCTTTCTCCTTCCATGATTGGGATCATGTGATGTACCACTTCAGATGGTACACCCTTCATCTCTTTATTGTTTCAGAAGAAACAACCTTAAACTCCTTAAGGAGAGCAACAAGTTCCTTTTCCTCAGCTGGAGTCAAGTCTTTAGCGATATAAACAGGCTTGGTTTCCTCCCCCATGGCTCTGTAATATCAATTTCCTTGACCTTAGCTAGGCCATTGTACGATGTGGATAAACCAGGTTCTTTAACTCTTTTGGCCGTCAATTGGACCACTTTTCGTTCATCAATTGGGTATGTCTTGAAATGGTATGGCACTGAGAGTAGGTCTGGCCCAAATAGCTTAGTTTTGGGCCACATGATGGTCTCTTCTTCCTGCTTATTATAATTGTGGCATATTTAGGATTCATCTGGTATGGTTTTTGCTTGGTTGGCCTTTATCCTTCCATGATTGCGATCGTGTGATGTACCACTTCAGATGGTATGCCCTTCATCTCTTTGTTGTTTCAGAAGAAACAACCTTAAACTCCTTAAGGAGAGCAACAAGTTCCTTTTTCTCAGCTGGAGTTAAGTCTTTAGCGATATAAAGAGGCCTGGTTTCCTCCCATGGCTCTGCAATATCAATTTCCTTGACCTTAGCTGGGCCATCGTACGATGTGGATAAACCAACATCTTTAACTCTTTTGGCCGTCAATTGGACCACTTTTCGTTCGTCAATTGGGTACGTCTTGAAATGGTCTGGCACTGAGAGTAGGTCTGGCCCAAATAGCTTAGTTTTGGGCCACATGATGGTCTCTTCTTCCTGCTTATAGGTGACCAAGTTGCCCTAGCTTGCGTGACTCCCGAAGTCTCCTTGACTTTCGGTTCAGAAGTAGCGGAGGTCGACATCTGTAATAATGATAAGAAAGTCAGTCATACTAACTGGTGAGAGAATGTGGTCATTGTCTCTTTTTCTTTCTTTTTTTTTTTTGTTAAAATGAATGTGTGTGTGTTATTCCATGAGAAGGGTGTTAGTGCGGTGTGCAATAACAAGGTATGAGTCTACATGCAAAAAGGTGCAAACCGTGAGATAGCACTACCGCCAACTGCACCCACCAAAATAAAAGAGCTGGACAAAGTTAAGGAGAAAAGAAGAGAAAAGCTTCTCACGGTTTTAGCTACCTCACGAGTTTCGAACCCTGCTATCTCACGGGAAAAATTCTTCACTGTGTTGAATCGACTTCTTCCTCGGAACCAATTTTTGTGTTTTCCTAGCATTTAGTTGGAAAATGTTCTTGGTTGCTCTTACTATCTATGTTTCTAAAGGTATTTGCAGTACTGAACTTTGGGTGGGATTTTGGCACCCATATTGTTGTATTACTCTGGTAATAGCCTTGTGCAGCTAGTAAACCCCTTCGAATCCATTGCTTTTGAGTGCCTTGTGGATAGTGGCTTCGTTTGCAATATTGCTACGCTAACATTGGAAGGCCATCTCTATCCCTTGTCTGTAGCTCAAACTTTTTACCTTGATTCCTCAATTACTCCTTTTGCATCACAGTATATATGGGCTTGGAGTTGATTCTAATGCACCCACTGCTGAATTACTAGTGACTTTGGTTGTTTTTTGCATAGGGACTATGGAGTTGATGCGTTCTCTAGTACGTGAGCTACTTTCTTTGGCATTGGTGTTTCCATACCATCAATCATAGCCTGCTTTCCCTTGTTTTTTGGCTCCATAAGGACACGATAATGATATTATTTCCCTCGTCAAGTTATGCAGCTCTCTTTTTTCATTGGATATCACGATTACTGGTGCAAATCTAGGATCGTCCCAGGATGATTTCTTCCTCCATAGATCCTACAGGCTTATATAACAAACACCATTCCAACCAAAGGGATTATTTCTGATGGAAATATTAACACTTTGAAATCCCACAGCTTTGGTAATTGACAAGTGCACACTTCGTACTTGTGCATTGTCGACCTCAAGGTAAGACTTTATCTAGAGGTTCTCGTGTCTCATAAGAGATCAAATTATGACTTGATCCCCTATGGATTAATGCAATGCTTGTTGCATGAATTTTAGGTAGTAGAGACTTTCACACAGTTGTGCTGGCTCAATGTCCAGGTTATCCTCATCAAGGAGGGTTAGCGAAGCCATGTTCATATGCAATACTCTCTCTTGGAGTCTCTGTTTGGCCTTGCCCTCTCTTGCCTTGGCTTCTTCCTGAGCTCGAGCTCGCTTGGATTTTTCCTTGGCTAGCTCATTTCGTTGTTTTAATACATGCTCTTGCATGAGCATTTCTTGGGTCAGTGGTTCGTAATCCTTTTTAAGTTTGCTTTCATTGATGTAACCCTGTATTTGCACACCATCAATAGTTTCAATCATGACTGACCTTTGAGGCACATGTGATTTTTGACACTTAGAAAGGTCCTAATCCTCCATACTTGAGTTGTTTTTTTCTAGTGCTTCCCTGACATGAGGACGAGGTCCCTTGTTTTTAGTTCTTTTTGTTTCAGGTTATTGTCAAACCAACGCTTCCTTCACAATTTTTCAACCATAAGACCATGTGATGCAATTAGTTGGGTTTCATCAAGTTTCTCTAAGTCAACCAACCTTTCAGCTAATGCATTCTTTGTTAATCGTTCTTGCACCGCAATTTGCAGGCTTGGAACTAAGTAGTCCATAGGCATTATAGCCTCAATGCCATAAGCTAGATGGAAGGGAGTATATCCCGTCGCTACCTTATACGAAGTTCAATATGCCCATAGAGCTGCAGTTAGCTTATGTTCCCAATCCGTGCGACTTGCTTCTAAAGTTTTTGTCAAGATAGTACACAAAATCTTATTTGTACTCTCCGCTTGACCATTTGCTTATGGATAATAAGGGGATGACTTCCGGTGGACTACAAGGAATCCAGCAAGTAAGTGATCAATCACCTCATTAATGAAATGTGAACCGCGATCACTCACTAATTCCAATGGGCAACGGATTCTTGAAATGATTTGTTCATATAAGAACTTAGCCATCTTTTGTGCATCAACTCGCTTAGAGACTTTTTCTTCTGCCCATTTCGTGAAATAGTCTGTGGCCACGATCACATATCGGACTTGTGATGGATGTGCAACTAGACTAATGGGTCCAACAAAATCAATTCCCTATTTCTCAAAAGATTCTTACAATCACAGGGGGGTAAGTTGCATCCTGTCTCTTTGTTGTGGAATAGCAAATGGTTGACACTCTTTGCATCTTTTACAAACTCCATAGCATCCCCGAATAATGTAGGCCACCATAGTCCTACTTGAAGCACCTTGTGAGCTGTAATTTTCCCAGAGCGAAGTGTCCTCCAATCATTCTTGAGAGTGCTTTATCTAATATTGTGACAAATTTGTCTTCCCGCACACATCTCCTTAAGACATTGTCCTTACCTAGCTTGTATAATTCACCAGCAATCAATTGATAAGGTGCAGCCAGCTTAATAAGCCGACACAATTTATCCATGTTCAAAGGTTGTTCTCGTAGAAAACCATAAGCTAGATAATCTAATATTTCTTCACTCCATTCAGGCACCGTGTCTAGTTTGAACAATCAAGCATCTGGGAGGTCATCATCAACACCATTTGTTGGTTCCCCAATTGGAATTCTCGACATATGATCGGCCAACATATGTTGTGTTCCCTTTCTCACCCGGCATCTCGAAGTCAAATTCCAATAGTAATAACAACCAGCATGTGATTCGTCCCATGGTGCAAGGCTTATTCACCAAGTATATAAACCCTGATGGTCCACAAAGAATACTTTTTTTTTTTTTGCCAATAGGTAATGTCGATACTTCTTGACAGCATAAAGCATGGCCAAACCCTCTTGTTTTGTGGTGGTATAATTTACCTTTACATCATTCAGTTGGTGACTAGCGAAGGAAACTGGGTTGTCCAATTTGAACTCACCAAGCTGTGCCAATACGCATCCTGTAGCAAAGTTTGATGCATCAATGTGCACATGGCATATAAGATCCCAGTTGGGTGGTCTCAGAATAGTGCACGCGCTAGTGCTGGCTTCAATCTATCATATGCATCTTGGCATTCTTCATTCCATTCAGAGACAATGAGTAGCCTATATAATGGTCTGGCAATTCTAGCATAAAATACACCTTTGCATCATTCAGTGGCGACTAGCGAAGGAAACTGGGTAGTCCAATTTGAACTCACCAAGCTGTGCCAATACGCATCCTGTAGCGAAGTTTGATGCATCAATGTGTACATGGAATATAAGATCCCAGTTGGGTGGTCTCAGAATAGTGCACTGGCTAGTGCTGGCTTCAATTTATCATATGCATCTTGGCATTCTTCATTCCATTCAAAGACAATGAGGAGCCTATATAATGGTCTCTCAATTCTAGCATAAAATACTATGAAGTGGAGATAATACCCAATGTGGCCCATAAACCTTTGTACACCTTTGTAATTAGTGGGTGGGGATAGTTCCAAGATCAATTTGACTTTGCTTTCCTTTGTGGAGATACCGTTCTTAATGACAATGTGTCCTAAGATCACACGGTGTTTGGCATTTCAAAGGCTTTAAGGATATACAATTCGATCGACATCACTCAAACATCTTTCTTGAGCAAGCCAAATGGTCTGACCATCGTGAGTGTGCGCACATAGATCATCAATGAATACCTCCAACCACTTTTGTAAGTAGTCTCTCAAGGCTGTGCACATCAATCGTTGGAACGTTGTTGGGGCATTGGTGAGACCAAAAGGCAGAACCTTGTAAGCAAAAGTCTCCCACATTGTATTGAAGGCCGTTTTATGCTAGTCTTCGGGTGCTATAGAAACTTGATTGTAACTTGAAAATCCATCTAAGAAGTTGTAAGCTTCTTCACCAACTACTCTTTCCAAAACGTGTTTCGTGTAAGGTAGTGGGTAATGGTCCTTTCCTAGTAGCTGCATTGACATTTTTAGATCGACACAGACCCTAAGTTTCCCATTCTTCTTTGGCACTATCACGATTGGTGATAGCCAATCGGTGTGTTCTATCTCATAGATGAAATCAACAGTAATGAGTTTATAAATTCCTTCTCATAAATGTTGCATATTTAGGATTCATCTGGTATGGTTTTTGCTTTGTTGGCCTTGATCCTTCCATGATTGGAATCGTGTGTTGTACCACTTCAAATGGTACGCCCTTCATCTCTTTGTAGTTTCAGAAGAAACAACCTTAAACTCCTTAAGGAGAGCAACAAGTTCCTTTTCCTCAGCTGGAGTCAAGTCTTTAACGATATAAACAGGCTTGGTTTCCTCCCAGGGCTCTGCAATATCAGTTTCCTTGACCTTAGCTGGGCCATTGTACGATGTGGATAAACCAGCTTCTTTAACTCTTTTGGCCGCCGTCAATTGGACCGCTTTTCATTCATCAATTGGGTATGTCTTGAAATGGTCTGGCACTGAGAGTAGGTCTGGCCCAAATAGCTTAGTTTTGGGCCACATGATGGTCTCTTCTTCCTGCTTATTATAATTGTGGCATATTTAGGATTCATCTGGTATGGTTTTTGCTTGGTTGGCCTTTCTCCTTCCATGATTGGGATCATGTGATGTACCACTTCAGATGGTACACCCTTCATCTCTTTGTTGTTTCAGAAGAAACAACCTTAAACTCCTTAAGGAGAGCAACAAGTTCCTTTTCCTCAGCTGGAGTCAAGTCTTTAGCGATATAAACAGGCTTGGTTTCCTCCCCCATGGCTCTGTAATATCAATTTCCTTGACCTTAGCTAGGCCATTGTACGATGTGGATAAACCAGCTTCTTTAACTCTTTTGGCCGTCAATTGGACCACTTTTCGTTCATCAATTGGGTATGTCTTGAAATGGTATGGCACTGAGAGTAGGTCTGGCCCAAATAGCTTAGTTTTGGGCCACATGATGGTCTCTTCTTCCTGCTTATTATAATTGTGGCATATTTAGGATTCATCTGGTATGGTTTTTGCTTGGTTGGCCTTTATCCTTCCATGATTGCGATCGTGTGATGTACCACTTCAGATGGTATGCCCTTCATCTCTTTGTTGTTTCAGAAGAAACAACCTTAAACTCCTTAAGGAGAGCAACAAGTTCCTTTTTCTCAGCTGGAGTTAAGTCTTTAGCGATATAAAGAGGCCTGGTTTCCTCCCATGGCTCTGCAATATCAATTTCCTTGACCTTAGCTGGGCCATCGTACGATGTGGATAAACCAACATCTTTAACTCTTTTGGCCGTCAATTGGACCACTTTTCGTTCGTCAATTGGGTACGTCTTGAAATGGTCTGGCACTGAGAGTAGGTCTGGCCCAAATAGCTTAGTTTTGGGCCACATGATGGTCTCTTCTTCCTGCTTATAGGTGACCAAGTTGCCCTAGCTTGCGTGACTCCCGAAGTCTCCTTGACTTTCGGTTCAGAAGTAGCGGAGGTCGACATCTGTAATAATGATAAGAAAGTCAGTCATACTAACTGGTGAGAGAATGTGGTCATTGTCTCTTTTTCTTTCTTTTTTTTTTTGTTAAAATGAATGTGTGTGTGTTATTCCATGAGAAGGGTGTTAGTGCGGTGTGCAATAACAAGGTATGAGTCTACATGCAAAAAGGTGCAAACCGTGAGATAGCACTACCGCCAACTGCACCCACCAAAATAAAAGAGCTAGACAAAGTTAAGGAGAAAAGAAGAGAAAAGCTTCTCACGGTTTTAGCTACCTCACGAGTTTCGAACCCTGCTATCTCACGGGAAAAATTCTTCATTGTGTTGAATCGACTTCTTCCTCGGAACCAATTTTTGTGTTTTCCTAGCATTTAGTTGGAAAATGTTCTTGGTTGCTCTTACTATCTATGTTTCTAAAGGTATTTGCAGTACTGAACTTTGGGTGGGATTTTGGCACCCATATTGTTGTATTACTCTGGTAATAGCCTTGTGCAGCTAGTAAACCCCTTCGAATCCATTGCTTTTGAGTGCCTTGTGGATAGTGGCTTCGTTTGCAATATTGCTACGCTAACATTGGAAGGCCATCTCTATCCCTTGTCTGTAGCTCAAACTTTTTACCTTGATTCCTCAATTACTCCTTTTGCATCACAGTATATATGGGCTTGGAGTTGATTCTAATGCACCCACTGCTGAATTACTAGTGACTTTGGTTGTTTTTTGCATAGGGACTATGGAGTTGATGCTTTCTCTAGTACGTGAGCTACTTTCTTTGGCATTGGTGTTTCCATACCATCAATCATAGCCTGCTTTCCCTTGTTTTTTGGCTCCATAAGGACACGATAATGATATTATTTCCCTCGTCAAGTTATGCAGCTCTCTTTTTTCATTGGATATCACGATTACTGGTGCAAATCTAGGATCGTCCCAGGATGATTTCTTCCTCCATAGATCCTACAGGCTTATATAACAAACACCATTCCAACCAAAGGGATTATTTCTGATGGAAATATTAACACTTTGAAATCCCACAGCTTTGGTAATTGACAAGTGCACACTTCGTACTTGTGCATTGTCGACCTCAAGGTAAGACTTTATCTAGAGGTTCTCGTGTCTCATAAGAGATCAAATTATGACTTGATCCCCTATGGATTAATGCAATGCTTGTTGCATGAATTTTAGGTAGTAGAGACTTTCACACAGTTGTGCTGGCTCAATGTCCAGGTTATCCTCATCAAGGAGGGTTAGCGAAGCCATGTTCATATGCAATACTCTCTCTTGGAGTCTCTGTTTGGCCTTGCCCTCTCTTGCCTTGGCTTCTTCCTGAGCTCGAGCTCGCTTGGATTTTTCCTTGGCTAGCTCATTTCGTTGTTTTAATACATGCTCTTGCATGAGCATTTCTTGGGTCAGTGGTTCGTAATCCTTTTTAAGTTTGCTTTCATTGATGTAACCCTGTATTTGCACACCATCAATAGTTTCAATCATGACTGACCTTTGAGGCACATGTGATTTTTGACACTTAGAAAGGTCCTAATCCTCCATACTTGAGTTGTTTTTTTCTAGTGCTTCCCTGACATGAGGACGAGGTCCCTTGTTTTTAGTTCTTTTTGTTTCAGGTTATTGTCAAACCAACGCTTCCTTCACAATTTTTCAACCATAAGACCATGTGATGCAATTAGTTGGGTTTCATCAAGTTTCTCTAAGTCAACCAACCTTTCAGCTAATGCATTCTTTGTTAATCGTTCTTGCACCGCAATTTGCAGGCTTGGAACTAAGTAGTCCATAGGCATTATAGCCTCAATGCCATAAGCTAGATGGAAGGGAGTATATCCCGTCGCTACCTTATACGAAGTTCAATATGCCCATAGAGCTGCAGTTAGCTTATGTTCCCAATCCGTGCGACTTGCTTCTAAAGTTTTTGTCAAGATAGTACACAAAATCTTATTTGTACTCTCCGCTTGACCATTTGCTTATGGATAATAAGGGGATGACTTCCGGTGGACTACAAGGAATCCAGCAAGTAAGTGATCAATCACCTCATTAATGAAATGTGAACCGCGATCACTCACTAATTCCAATGGGCAACGGATTCTTGAAATGATTTGTTCATATAAGAACTTAGCCATCTTTTGTGCATCAACTCGCTTAGAGACTTTTTCTTCTGCCCATTTCGTGAAATAGTCTGTGGCCACGATCACATATCGGACTTGTGATGGATGTGTAACTAGACTAATGGGTCCAACAAAATCAATTCCCTATTTCTCAAAAGATTCTTACAATCACAGGGGGGTAAGTTGCATCCTGTCTCTTTGTTGTGGAATAGCAAATGGTTGACACTCTTTGCATCTTTTACAAACTCCATAGCATCCCCGAATAATGTAGGCCACCATAGTCCTACTTGAAGCACCTTGTGAGCTGTAATTTTCCCAGAGCGAAGTGTCCTCCAATCATTCTTGAGAGTGCTTTATCTAATATTGTGACAAATTTGTCTTCCCGCACACATCTCCTTAAGACATTGTCCTTACCTAGCTTGTATAATTCACCAGCAATCAATTGATAAGGTGCAGCCAGCTTAATAAGCCGACACAATTTATCCATGTTCAAAGGTTGTTCTCGTAGAAAACCATAAGCTAGATAATCTAATATTTCTTCACTCCATTCAGGCACCGTGTCTAGTTTGAACAATCAAGCATCTGGGAGGTCATCATCAACACCATTTGTTGGTTCCCCAATTGGAATTCTCGACATATGATCGGCCAACATATGTTGTGTTCCCTTTCTCACCCGGCATCTCGAAGTCAAATTCCAATAGTAATAACAACCAGCATGTGATTCGTCCCATGGTGCAAGGCTTATTCACCAAGTATATAAACCCTGATGGTCCACAAAGAATACTTTTTTTTTTTGCCAATAGGTAATGTCGATACTTCTTGACAGCATAAAGCATGGCCAAACCCTCTTGTTTTGTGGTGGTATAATTTACCTTTACATCATTCAGTTGGTGACTAGCGAAGGAAACTGGGTTGTCCAATTTGAACTCACCAAGCTGTGCCAATACGCATCCTGTAGCAAAGTTTGATGCATCAATGTGCACATGGCATATAAGATCCCAGTTGGGTGGTCTCAGAATAGTGCACGCGCTAGTGCTGGCTTCAATCTATCATATGCATCTTGGCATTCTTCATTCCATTCAGAGACAATGAGTAGCCTATATAATGGTCTGGCAATTCTAGCATAAAATACACCTTTGCATCATTCAGTGGCGACTAGCGAAGGAAACTGGGTAGTCCAATTTGAACTCACCAAGCTGTGCCAATACGCATCCTGTAGCGAAGTTTGATGCATCAATGTGTACATGGAATATAAGATCCCAGTTGGGTGGTCTCAGAATAGTGCACTGGCTAGTGCTGGCTTCAATTTATCATATGCATCTTGGCATTCTTCATTCCATTCAAAGACAATGAGGAGCCTATATAATGGTCTCTCAATTCTAGCATAAAATACTATGAAGTGGAGATAATACCCAATGTGGCCCATAAACCTTTGTACACCTTTGTAATTAGTGGGTGGGGATAGTTCCAAGATCAATTTGACTTTGCTTTCCTTTGTGGAGATACCGTTCTTAATGACAATGTGTCCTAAGATCACACGGTGTTTGGCATTTCAAAGGCTTTAAGGATATACAATTCGATCGACATCACTCAAACATCTTTCTTGAGCAAGCCAAATGGTCTGACCATCGTGAGTGTGCGCACATAGATCATCAATGAATACCTCCAACCACTTTTGTAAATAGTCTCTCAAGGCTGTGCACATCAATCGTTGGAACGTTGTTGGGGCATTGGTGAGACCAAAAGGCAGAACCTTGTAAGCAAAAGTCTCCCACATTGTATTGAAGGCCGTTTTATGCTAGTCTTCGGGTGCTATAGAAACTTGATTGTAACTTGAAAATCCATCTAAGAAGTTGTAAGCTTCTTCACCAACTACTCTTTCCAAAACGTGTTCCGTGTAAGGTAGTGGGTAATGGTCCTTTCCTAGTAGCTGCATTGACATTTTTAGATCGACACAGACCCTAAGTTTCCCATTCTTCTTTGGCACTATCACGATTGGTGATAGCCAATCGGTGTGTTCTATCTCATAGATGAAATCAACAGTAATGAGTTTATAAATTCCTTCTCATAAATGTTGCATATTTAGGATTCATCTGGTATGGTTTTTGCTTTGTTGGCCTTGATCCTTCCATGATTGGAATCGTGTGTTGTACCACTTCAAATGGTACGCCCTTCATCTCTTTGTAGTTTCAGAAGAAACAACCTTAAACTTCTTAAGGAGAGCAACAAGTTCCTTTTCCTCAGCTGGAGTCAAGTCTTTAACGATATAAACAGGCTTGGTTTCCTCCCAGGGCTCTGCAATATTAGTTTCCTTGACCTTAGCTGGGCCATTGTACGATGTGGATAAACCAGCTTCTTTAACTCTTTTGGCCGCCGTCAATTGGACCGCTTTTCATTCATCAATTGGGTATGTCTTGAAATGGTCTGGCACTGAGAGTAGGTCTGGCCCAAATAGCTTAGTTTTGGGCCACATGATGGTCTCTTCTTCCTGCTTATTATAATTGTGGCATATTTAGGATTCATCTGGTATGGTTTTTGCTTGGCCAATTGGCCTTTCTCCTTCCATGATTGGGATCATGTGATGTACCACTTCAGATGGTACACCCTTCATCTCTTTGTTGTTTCAGAAGAAACAACCTTAAACTCCTTAAGGAGAGCAACAAGTTCCTTTTCCTCAGCTGGAGTCAAGTCTTTAGCGATATAAACAGGCTTGGTTTCCTCCCCCATGGCTCTGTAATATCAATTTCCTTGACCTTAGCTAGGCCATTGTACGATGTGGATAAACCAGCTTCTTTAACTCTTTTGGCCGTCAATTGGACCACTTTTCGTTCATCAATTGGGTATGTCTTGAAATGGTATGGCACTGAGAGTAGGTCTGGCCCAAATAGCTTAGTTTTGGGCCACATGATGGTCTCTTCTTCCTGCTTATTATAATTGTGGCATATTTAGGATTCATCTGGTATGGTTTTTGCTTGGTTGGCCTTTATCCTTCCATGATTGCGATCGTGTGATGTACCACTTCAGATGGTATGCCCTTCATCTCTTTGTTGTTTCAGAAGAAACAACCTTAAACTCCTTAAGGAGAGCAACAAGTTCCTTTTTCTCAGCTGGAGTTAAGTCTTTAGCGATATAAAGAGGCCTGGTTTCCTCCCATGGCTCTGCAATATCAATTTCCTTGACCTTAGCTGGGCCATCGTACGATGTGGATAAACCAACATCTTTAACTCTTTTGGCCGTCAATTGGACCACTTTTCGTTCGTCAATTGGGTACGTCTTGAAATGGTCTGGCACTGAGAGTAGGTCTGGCCCAAATAGCTTAGTTTTGGGCCACATGATGGTCTCTTCTTCCTGCTTATAGGTGACCAAGTTGCCCTAGCTTGCGTGACTCCCGAAGTCTCCTTGACTTTCGGTTCAGAAGTAGCGGAGGTCGACATCTGTAATAATGATAAGAAAGTCAGTCATACTAACTGGTGAGAGAATGTGGTCATTGTCTCTTTTTCTTTCTTTTTTTTTTTGTTAAAATGAATGTGTGTGTGTTATTCCATGAGAAGGGTGTTAGTGCGGTGTGCAATAACAAGGTATGAGTCTACATGCAAAAAGGTGCAAACCGTGAGATAGCACTACCGCCAACTGCACCCACCAAAATAAAAGAGCTAGACAAAGTTAAGGAGAAAAGAAGAGAAAAGCTTCTCACGGTTTTAGCTACCTCACGAGTTTCGAACCCTGCTATCTCACGGGAAAAATTCTTCACTGTGTTGAATCGACTTCTTCCTCGGAACCAATTTTTGTGTTTTCCTAGCATTTAGTTGGAAAATGTTCTTGGTTGCTCTTACTATCTATGTTTCTAAAGGTATTTGCAGTACTGAACTTTGGGTGGGATTTTGGCACCCATATTGTTGTATTACTCTGGTAATAGCCTTGTGCAGCTAGTAAACCCCTTCGAATCCATTGCTTTTGAGTGCCTTGTGGATAGTGGCTTCGTTTGCAATATTGCTACGCTAACATTGGAAGGCCATCTCTATCCCTTGTCTGTAGCTCAAACTTTTTACCTTGATTCCTCAATTACTCCTTTTGCATCACAGTATATATGGGCTTGGAGTTGATTCTAATGCACCCACTGCTGAATTACTAGTGACTTTGGTTGTTTTTTGCATAGGGACTATGGAGTTGATGCTTTCTCTAGTACGTGAGCTACTTTCTTTGGCATTGGTGTTTCCATACCATCAATCATAGCCTGCTTTCCCTTGTTTTTTGGCTCCATAAGGACACGATAATGATATTATTTCCCTCGTCAAGTTATGCAGCTCTCTTTTTTCATTGGATATCACGATTACTGGTGCAAATCTAGGATCGTCCCAGGATGATTTCTTCCTCCATAGATCCTACAGGCTTATATAACAAACACCATTCCAACCAAAGGGATTATTTCTGATGGAAATATTAACACTTTGAAATCCCACAGCTTTGGTAATTGACAAGTGCACACTTCGTACTTGTGCATTGTCGACCTCAAGGTAAGACTTTATCTAGAGGTTCTCGTGTCTCATAAGAGATCAAATTATGACTTGATCCCCTATGGATTAATGCAATGCTTGTTGCATGAATTTTAGGTAGTAGAGACTTTCACACAGTTGTGCTGGCTCAATGTCCAGGTTATCCTCATCAAGGAGGGTTAGCGAAGCCATGTTCATATGCAATACTCTCTCTTGGAGTCTCTGTTTGGCCTTGCCCTCTCTTGCCTTGGCTTCTTCCTGAGCTCGAGCTCGCTTGGATTTTTCCTTGGCTAGCTCATTTCGTTGTTTTAATACATGCTCTTGCATGAGCATTTCTTGGGTCAGTGGTTCGTAATCCTTTTTAAGTTTGCTTTCATTGATGTAACCCTGTATTTGCACACCATCAATAGTTTCAATCATGACTGACCTTTGAGGCACATGTGATTTTTGACACTTAGAAAGGTCCTAATCCTCCATACTTGAGTTGTTTTTTTCTAGTGCTTCCCTGACATGAGGACGAGGTCCCTTGTTTTTAGTTCTTTTTGTTTCAGGTTATTGTCAAACCAACGCTTCCTTCACAATTTTTCAACCATAAGACCATGTGATGCAATTAGTTGGGTTTCATCAAGTTTCTCTAAGTCAACCAACCTTTCAGCTAATGCATTCTTTGTTAATCGTTCTTGCACCGCAATTTGCAGGCTTGGAACTAAGTAGTCCATAGGCATTATAGCCTCAATGCCATAAGCTAGATGGAAGGGAGTATATCCCGTCGCTACCTTATACGAAGTTCAATATGCCCATAGAGCTGCAGTTAGCTTATGTTCCCAATCCGTGCGACTTGCTTCTAAAGTTTTTGTCAAGATAGTACACAAAATCTTATTTGTACTCTCCGCTTGACCATTTGCTTATGGATAATAAGGGGATGACTTCCGGTGGACTACAAGGAATCCAGCAAGTAAGTGATCAATCACCTCATTAATGAAATGTGAACCGCGATCACTCACTAATTCCAATGGGCAACGGATTCTTGAAATGATTTGTTCATATAAGAACTTAGCCATCTTTTGTGCATCAACTCGCTTAGAGACTTTTTCTTCTGCCCATTTCGTGAAATAGTCTGTGGCCACGATCACATATCGGACTTGTGATGGATGTGCAACTAGACTAATGGGTCCAACAAAATCAATTCCCTATTTCTCAAAAGATTCTTACAATCACAGGGGGGTAAGTTGCATCCTGTCTCTTTGTTGTGGAATAGCAAATGGTTGACACTCTTTGCATCTTTTACAAACTCCATAGCATCCCCGAATAATGTAGGCCACCATAGTCCTACTTGAAGCACCTTGTGAGCTGTAATTTTCCCAGAGCGAAGTGTCCTCCAATCATTCTTGAGAGTGCTTTATCTAATATTGTGACAAATTTGTCTTCCCGCACACATCTCCTTAAGACATTGTCCTTACCTAGCTTGTATAATTCACCAGCAATCAATTGATAAGGTGCAGCCAGCTTAATAAGCCGACACAATTTATCCATGTTCAAAGGTTGTTCTCGTAGAAAACCATAAGCTAGATAATCTAATATTTCTTCACTCCATTCAGGCACCGTGTCTAGTTTGAACAATCAAGCATCTGGGAGGTCATCATCAACACCATTTGTTGGTTCCCCAATTGGAATTCTCGACATATGATCGGCCAACATATGTTGTGTTCCCTTTCTCACCCGGCATCTCGAAGTCAAATTCCAATAGTAATAACAACCAGCATGTGATTCGTCCCATGGTGCAAGGCTTATTCACCAAGTATATAAACCCTGATGGTCCACAAAGAATACTTTTTTTTTTTTTGCCAATAGGTAATGTCGATACTTCTTGACAGCATAAAGCATGGCCAAACCCTCTTGTTTTGTGGTGGTATAATTTACCTTTACATCATTCAGTTGGTGACTAGCGAAGGAAACTGGGTTGTCCAATTTGAACTCACCAAGCTGTGCCAATACGCATCCTGTAGCAAAGTTTGATGCATCAATGTGCACATGGCATATAAGATCCCAGTTGGGTGGTCTCAGAATAGTGCACGCGCTAGTGCTGGCTTCAATCTATCATATGCATCTTGGCATTCTTCATTCCATTCAGAGACAATGAGTAGCCTATATAATGGTCTGGCAATTCTAGCATAAAATACACCTTTGCATCATTCAGTGGCGACTAGCGAAGGAAACTGGGTAGTCCAATTTGAACTCACCAAGCTGTGCCAATACGCATCCTGTAGCGAAGTTTGATGCATCAATGTGTACATGGAATATAAGATCCCAGTTGGGTGGTCTCAGAATAGTGCACTGGCTAGTGCTGGCTTCAATTTATCATATGCATCTTGGCATTCTTCATTCCATTCAAAGACAATGAGGAGCCTATATAATGGTCTGTCAATTCTAGCATAAAATACTATGAAGTGGAGATAATACCCAATGTGGCCCATAAACCTTTGTACACCTTTGTAATTAGTGGGTGGGGATAGTTCCAAGATCAATTTGACTTTGCTTTCCTTTGTGGAGATACCGTTCTTAATGACAATGTGTCCTAAGATCACACGGTGTTTGGCATTTCAAAGGCTTTAAGGATATACAATTCGATCGACATCACTCAAACATCTTTCTTGAGCAAGCCAAATGGTCTGACCATCGTGAGTGTGCGCACATAGATCATCAATGAATACCTCCAACCACTTTTGTAAGTAGTCTCTCAAGGCTGTGCACATCAATCGTTGGAACGTTGTTGGGGCATTGGTGAGACCAAAAGGCAGAACCTTGTAAGCAAAAGTCTCCCACATTGTATTGAAGGCCGTTTTATGCTAGTCTTCGGGTGCTATAGAAACTTGATTGTAACTTGAAAATCCATCTAAGAAGTTGTAAGCTTCTTCACCAACTACTCTTTCCAAAACGTGTTCCGTGTAAGGTAGTGGGTAATGGTCCTTTCCTAGTAGCTGCATTGACATTTTTAGATCGACACAGACCCTAAGTTTCCCATTCTTCTTTGGCACTATCACGATTGGTGATAGCCAATCGGTGTGTTCTATCTCATAGATGAAATCAACAGTAATGAGTTTATAAATTCCTTCTCATAAATGTTGCATATTTAGGATTCATCTGGTATGGTTTTTGCTTTGTTGGCCTTGATCCTTCCATGATTGGAATCGTGTGTTGTACCACTTCAAATGGTACGCCCTTCATCTCTTTGTAGTTTCAGAAGAAACAACCTTAAACTCCTTAAGGAGAGCAACAAGTTCCTTTTCCTCAGCTGGAGTCAAGTCTTTAACGATATAAACAGGCTTGGTTTCCTCCCAGGGCTCTGCAATATCAGTTTCCTTGACCTTAGCTGGGCCATTGTACGATGTGGATAAACCAGCTTCTTTAACTCTTTTGGCCGCCGTCAATTGGACCGCTTTTCATTCATCAATTGGGTATGTCTTGAAATGGTCTGGCACCGAGAGTAGGTCTGGCCCAAATAGCTTAGTTTTGGGCCACATGATGGTCTCTTCTTCCTGCTTATTATAATTGTGGCATATTTAGGATTCATCTGGTATGGTTTTTGCTTGGTTGGCCTTTCTCCTTCCATGATTGGGATCATGTGATGTACCACTTCAGATGGTACACCCTTCATCTCTTTATTGTTTCAGAAGAAACAACCTTAAACTCCTTAAGGAGAGCAACAAGTTCCTTTTCCTCAGCTGGAGTCAAGTCTTTAGCGATATAAACAGGCTTGGTTTCCTCCCCCATGGCTCTGTAATATCAATTTCCTTGACCTTAGCTAGGCCATTGTACGATGTGGATAAACCAGGTTCTTTAACTCTTTTGGCCGTCAATTGGACCACTTTTCGTTCATCAATTGGGTATGTCTTGAAATGGTATGGCACTGAGAGTAGGTCTGGCCCAAATAGCTTAGTTTTGGGCCACATGATGGTCTCTTCTTCCTGCTTATTATAATTGTGGCATATTTAGGATTCATCTGGTATGGTTTTTGCTTGGTTGGCCTTTATCCTTCCATGATTGCGATCGTGTGATGTACCACTTCAGATGGTATGCCCTTCATCTCTTTGTTGTTTCAGAAGAAACAACCTTAAACTCCTTAAGGAGAGCAACAAGTTCCTTTTTCTCAGCTGGAGTTAAGTCTTTAGCGATATAAAGAGGCCTGGTTTCCTCCCATGGCTCTGCAATATCAATTTCCTTGACCTTAGCTGGGCCATCGTACGATGTGGATAAACCAACATCTTTAACTCTTTTGGCCGTCAATTGGACCACTTTTCGTTCGTCAATTGGGTACGTCTTGAAATGGTCTGGCACTGAGAGTAGGTCTGGCCCAAATAGCTTAGTTTTGGGCCACATGATGGTCTCTTCTTCCTGCTTATAGGTGACCAAGTTGCCCTAGCTTGCGTGACTCCCGAAGTCTCCTTGACTTTCGGTTCAGAAGTAGCGGAGGTCGACATCTGTAATAATGATAAGAAAGTCAGTCATACTAACTGGTGAGAGAATGTGGTCATTGTCTCTTTTTCTTTCTTTTTTTTTTTGTTAAAATGAATGTGTGTGTGTTATTCCATGAGAAGGGTGTTAGTGCGGTGTGCAATAACAAGGTATGAGTCTACATGCAAAAAGGTGCAAACCGTGAGATAGCACTACTGCCAACTGCACCCACCAAAATAAAAGAGCTAGACAAAGTTAAGGAGAAAAGAAGAGAAAAGCTTCTCACGGTTTTAGCTACCTCACGAGTTTCGAACCCTGCTATCTCACGGGAAAAATTCTTCACTGTGTTGAATCGACTTCTTCCTCGGAACCAATTTTTGTGTTTTCCTAGCATTTAGTTGGAAAATGTTCTTGGTTGCTCTTACTATCTATGTTTCTAAAGGTATTTGCAGTACTGAACTTTGGGTGGGATTTTGGCACCCATATTGTTGTATTACTCTGGTAATAGCCTTGTGCAGCTAGTAAACCCCTTCGAATCCATTGCTTTTGAGTGCCTTGTGGATAGTGGCTTCGTTTGCAATATTGCTACGCTAACATTGGAAGGCCATCTCTATCCCTTGTCTGTAGCTCAAACTTTTTACCTTGATTCCTCAATTACTCCTTTTGCATCACAGTATATATGGGCTTGGAGTTGATTCTAATGCACCCACTGCTGAATTACTAGTGACTTTGGTTGTTTTTTGCATAGGGACTATGGAGTTGATGCTTTCTCTAGTACGTGAGCTACTTTCTTTGGCATTGGTGTTTCCATACCATCAATCATAGCCTGCTTTCCCTTGTTTTTTGGCTCCATAAGGACACGATAATGATATTATTTCCCTCGTCAAGTTATGCAGCTCTCTTTTTTCATTGGATATCACGATTACTGGTGCAAATCTAGGATCGTCCCAGGATGATTTCTTCCTCCATAGATCCTACAGGCTTATATAACAAACACCATTCCAACCAAAGGGATTATTTCTGATGGAAATATTAACACTTTGAAATCCCACAGCTTTGGTAATTGACAAGTGCACACTTCGTACTTGTGCATTGTCGACCTCAAGGTAAGACTTTATCTAGAGGTTCTCGTGTCTCATAAGAGATCAAATTATGACTTGATCCCCTATGGATTAATGCAATGCTTGTTGCATGAATTTTAGGTAGTAGAGACTTTCACACAGTTGTGCTGGCTCAATGTCCAGGTTATCCTCATCAAGGAGGGTTAGCGAAGCCATGTTCATATGCAATACTCTCTCTTGGAGTCTCTGTTTGGCCTTGCCCTCTCTTGCCTTGGCTTCTTCCTGAGCTCGAGCTCGCTTGGATTTTTCCTTGGCTAGCTCATTTCGTTGTTTTAATACATGCTCTTGCATGAGCATTTCTTGGGTCAGTGGTTCGTAATCCTTTTTAAGTTTGCTTTCATTGATGTAACCCTGTATTTGCACACCATCAATAGTTTCAATCATGACTGACCTTTGAGGCACATGTGATTTTTGACACTTAGAAAGGTCCTAATCCTCCATACTTGAGTTGTTTTTTTCTAGTGCTTCCCTGACATGAGGACGAGGTCCCTTGTTTTTAGTTCTTTTTGTTTCAGGTTATTGTCAAACCAACGCTTCCTTCACAATTTTTCAACCATAAGACCATGTGATGCAATTAGTTGGGTTTCATCAAGTTTCTCTAAGTCAACCAACCTTTCAGCTAATGCATTCTTTGTTAATCGTTCTTGCACCGCAATTTGCAGGCTTGGAACTAAGTAGTCCATAGGCATTATAGCCTCAATGCCATAAGCTAGATGGAAGGGAGTATATCCCGTCGCTACCTTATACGAAGTTCAATATGCCCATAGAGCTGCAGTTAGCTTATGTTCCCAATCCGTGCGACTT
This sequence comes from Cibotium barometz, assembly GCF_041138505.1. Lineage (NCBI taxonomy): Eukaryota > Viridiplantae > Streptophyta > Polypodiopsida > Cyatheales > Cibotiaceae > Cibotium > Cibotium barometz. The sequence continues at coordinate 23,530,377 of NC_141074.1, read as the reverse complement.
GCTTCTAAAGTTTTTGTCAAGATAGTACACAAAATCTTATTTGTACTCTCCGCTTGACCATTTGCTTATGGATAATAAGGGGATGACTTCCGGTGGACTACAAGGAATCCAGCAAGTAAGTGATCAATCACCTCATTAATGAAATGTGAACCGCGATCACTCACTAATTCCAATGGGCAACGGATTCTTGAAATGATTTGTTCATATAAGAACTTAGCCATCTTTTGTGCATCAACTCGCTTAGAGACTTTTTCTTCTGCCCATTTCGTGAAATAGTCTGTGGCCACGATCACATATCGGACTTGTGATGGATGTGCAACTAGACTAATGGGTCCAACAAAATCAATTCCCTATTTCTCAAAAGATTCTTACAATCACAGGGGGGTAAGTTGCATCCTGTCTCTTTGTTGTGGAATAGCAAATGGTTGACACTCTTTGCATCTTTTACAAACTCCATAGCATCCCCGAATAATGTAGGCCACCATAGTCCTACTTGAAGCACCTTGTGAGCTGTAATTTTCCCAGAGCGAAGTGTCCTCCAATCATTCTTGAGAGTGCTTTATCTAATATTGTGACAAATTTGTCTTCCCGCACACATCTCCTTAAGACATTGTCCTTACCTAGCTTGTATAATTCACCAGCAATCAATTGATAAGGTGCAGCCAGCTTAATAAGCCGACACAATTTATCCATGTTCAAAGGTTGTTCTCGTAGAAAACCATAAGCTAGATAATCTAATATTTCTTCACTCCATTCAGGCACCGTGTCTAGTTTGAACAATCAAGCATCTGGGAGGTCATCATCAACACCATTTGTTGGTTCCCCAATTGGAATTCTCGACATATGATCGGCCAACATATGTTGTGTTCCCTTTCTCACCCGGCATCTCGAAGTCAAATTCCAATAGTAATAACAACCAGCATGTGATTCGTCCCATGGTGCAAGGCTTATTCACCAAGTATATAAACCCTGATGGTCCACAAAGAATACTTTTTTTTTTTTGCCAATAGGTAATGTCGATACTTCTTGACAGCATAAAGCATGGCCAAACCCTCTTGTTTTGTGGTGGTATAATTTACCTTTACATCATTCAGTTGGTGACTAGCGAAGGAAACTGGGTTGTCCAATTTGAACTCACCAAGCTGTGCCAATACGCATCCTGTAGCAAAGTTTGATGCATCAATGTGCACATGGCATATAAGATCCCAGTTGGGTGGTCTCAGAATAGTGCACGCGCTAGTGCTGGCTTCAATCTATCATATGCATCTTGGCATTCTTCATTCCATTCAGAGACAATGAGTAGCCTATATAATGGTCTGGCAATTCTAGCATAAAATACACCTTTGCATCATTCAGTGGCGACTAGCGAAGGAAACTGGGTAGTCCAATTTGAACTCACCAAGCTGTGCCAATACGCATCCTGTAGCGAAGTTTGATGCATCAATGTGTACATGGAATATAAGATCCCAGTTGGGTGGTCTCAGAATAGTGCACTGGCTAGTGCTGGCTTCAATTTATCATATGCATCTTGGCATTCTTCATTCCATTCAAAGACAATGAGGAGCCTATATAATGGTCTGTCAATTCTAGCATAAAATACTATGAAGTGGAGATAATACCCAATGTGGCCCATAAACCTTTGTACACCTTTGTAATTAGTGGGTGGGGATAGTTCCAAGATCAATTTGACTTTGCTTTCCTTTGTGGAGATACCGTTCTTAATGACAATGTGTCCTAAGATCACACGGTGTTTGGCATTTCAAAGGCTTTAAGGATATACAATTCGATCGACATCACTCAAACATCTTTCTTGAGCAAGCCAAATGGTCTGACCATCGTGAGTGTGCGCACATAGATCATCAATGAATACCTCCAACCACTTTTGTAAGTAGTCTCTCAAGGCTGTGCACATCAATCGTTGGAACGTTGTTGGGGCATTGGTGAGACCAAAAGGCAGAACCTTGTAAGCAAAAGTCTCCCACATTGTATTGAAGGCCGTTTTATGCTAGTCTTCGGGTGCTATAGAAACTTGATTGTAACTTGAAAATCCATCTAAGAAGTTGTAAGCTTCTTCACCAACTACTCTTTCCAAAACGTGTTCCGTGTAAGGTAGTGGGTAATGGTCCTTTCCTAGTAGCTGCATTGACATTTTTAGATCGACACAGACCCTAAGTTTCCCATTCTTCTTTGGCACTATCACGATTGGTGATAGCCAATCGGTGTGTTCTATCTCATAGATGAAATCAACAGTAATGAGTTTATAAATTCCTTCTCATAAATGTTGCATATTTAGGATTCATCTGGTATGGTTTTTGCTTTGTTGGCCTTGATCCTTCCATGATTGGAATCGTGTGTTGTACCACTTCAAATGGTACGCCCTTCATCTCTTTGTAGTTTCAGAAGAAACAACCTTAAACTCCTTAATGAGAGCAACAAGTTCCTTTTCCTCAGCTGGAGTCAAGTCTTTAACGATATAAACAGGCTTGGTTTCCTCCCAGGGCTCTGCAATATCAGTTTCCTTGACCTTAGCTGGGCCATTGTACGATGTGGATAAACCAGCTTCTTTAACTCTTTTGGCCGCCGTTAATTGGACCGCTTTTCATTCATCAATTGGGTATGTCTTGAAATGGTCTGGCACCGAGAGTAGGTCTGGCCCAAATAGCTTAGTTTTGGGCCACATGATGGTCTCTTCTTCCTGCTTATTATAATTGTGGCATATTTAGGATTCATCTGGTATGGTTTTTGCTTGGTTGGCCTTTCTCCTTCCATGATTGGGATCATGTGATGTACCACTTCAGATGGTACACCCTTCATCTCTTTGTTGTTTCAGAAGAAACAACCTTAAACTCCTTAAGGAGAGCAACAAGTTCCTTTTCCTCAGCTGGAGTCAAGTCTTTAGCGATATAAACAGGCTTGGTTTCCTCCCCCATGGCTCTGTAATATCAATTTCCTTGACCTTAGCTAGGCCATTGTACGATGTGGATAAACCAGCTTCTTTAACTCTTTTGGCCGTCAATTGGACCACTTTTCGTTCATCAATTGGGTATGTCTTGAAATGGTATGGCACTGAGAGTAGGTCTGGCCCAAATAGCTTAGTTTTGGGCCACATGATGGTCTCTTCTTCCTGCTTATTATAATTGTGGCATATTTAGGATTCATCTGGTATGGTTTTTGCTTGGTTGGCCTTTATCCTTCCATGATTGCGATCGTGTGATGTACCACTTCAGATGGTATGCCCTTCATCTCTTTGTTGTTTCAGAAGAAACAACCTTAAACTCCTTAAGGAGAGCAACAAGTTCCTTTTTCTCAGCTGGAGTTAAGTCTTTAGCGATATAAAGAGGCCTGGTTTCCTCCCATGGCTCTGCAATATCAATTTCCTTGACCTTAGCTGGGCCATCGTACGATGTGGATAAACCAACATCTTTAACTCTTTTGGCCGTCAATTGGACCACTTTTCGTTCGTCAATTGGGTACGTCTTGAAATGGTCTGGCACTGAGAGTAGGTCTGGCCCAAATAGCTTAGTTTTGAGCCACATGATGGTCTCTTCTTCCTGCTTATAGGTGACCAAGTTGCCCTAGCTTGCGTGACTCCCGAAGTCTCCTTGACTTTCGGTTCAGAAGTAGCGGAGGTCGACATCTGTAATAATGATAAGAAAGTCAGTCATACTAACTGGTGAGAGAATGTGGTCATTGTCTCTTTTTCTTTCTTTTTTTTTTTGTTAAAATGAATGTGTGTGTGTTATTCCATGAGAAGGGTGTTAGTGTGGTGTGCAATAACAAGGTATGAGTCTACATGCAAAAAGGTGCAAACCGTGAGATAGCACTACCGCCAACTGCACCCACCAAAATAAAAGAGCTAGACAAAGTTAAGGAGAAAAGAAGAGAAAAGCTTCTCACGGTTTTAGCTACCTCACGAGTTTCGAACCCTGCTATCTCACGGGAAAAATTCTTCACTGTGTTGAATCGACTTCTTCCTCGGAACCAATTTTTGTGTTTTCCTAGCATTTAGTTGGAAAATGTTCTTGGTTGCTCTTACTATCTATGTTTCTAAAGGTATTTGCAGTACTGAACTTTGGGTGGGATTTTGGCACCCATATTGTTGTATTACTCTGGTAATAGCCTTGTGCAGCTAGTAAACCCCTTCGAATCCATTGCTTTTGAGTGCCTTGTGGATAGTGGCTTCGTTTGCAATATTGCTACGCTAACATTGGAAGGCCATCTCTATCCCTTGTCTGTAGCTCAAACTTTTTACCTTGATTCCTCAATTACTCCTTTTGCATCACAGTATATATGGGCTTGGAGTTGATTCTAATGCACCCACTGCTGAATTACTAGTGACTTTGGTTGTTTTTTGCATAGGGACTATGGAGTTGATGCTTTCTCTAGTACGTGAGCTACTTTCTTTGGCATTGGTGTTTCCATACCATCAATCATAGCCTGCTTTCCCTTGTTTTTTGGCTCCATAAGGACACGATAATGATATTATTTCCCTCGTCAAGTTATGCAGCTCTCTTTTTTCATTGGATATCACGATTACTGGTGCAAATCTAGGATCGTCCCAGGATGATTTCTTCCTCCATAGATCCTACAGGCTTATATAACAAACACCATTCCAACCAAAGGGATTATTTCTGATGGAAATATTAACACTTTGAAATCCCACAGCTTTGGTAATTGACAAGTGCACACTTCGTACTTGTGCATTGTCGACCTCAAGGTAAGACTTTATCTAGAGGTTCTCGTGTCTCATAAGAGATCAAATTATGACTTGATCCCCTATGGATTAATGCAATGCTTGTTGCATGAATTTTAGGTAGTAGAGACTTTCACACAGTTGTGCTGGCTCAATGTCCAGGTTATCCTCATCAAGGAGGGTTAGCGAAGCCATGTTCATATGCAATACTCTCTCTTGGAGTCTCTGTTTGGCCTTGCCCTCTCTTGCCTTGGCTTCTTCCTGAGCTCGAGCTCGCTTGGATTTTTCCTTGGCTAGCTCATTTCGTTGTTTTAATACATGCTCTTGCATGAGCATTTCTTGGGTCAGTGGTTCGTAATCCTTTTTAAGTTTGCTTTCATTGATGTAACCCTGTATTTGCACACCATCAATAGTTTCAATCATGACTGACCTTTGAGGCACATGTGATTTTTGACACTTAGAAAGGTCCTAATCCTCCATACTTGAGTTGTTTTTTTCTAGTGCTTCCCTGACATGAGGACGAGGTCCCTTGTTTTTAGTTCTTTTTGTTTCAGGTTATTGTCAAACCAACGCTTCCTTCACAATTTTTCAACCATAAGACCATGTGATGCAATTAGTTGGGTTTCATCAAGTTTCTCTAAGTCAACCAACCTTTCAGCTAATGCATTCTTTGTTAATCGTTCTTGCACCGCAATTTGCAGGCTTGGAACTAAGTAGTCCATAGGCATTATAGCCTCAATGCCATAAGCTAGATGGAAGGGAGTATATCCCGTCGCTACCTTATACGAAGTTCAATATGCCCATAGAGCTGCAGTTAGCTTATGTTCCCAATCCGTGCGACTTGCTTCTAAAGTTTTTGTCAAGATAGTACACAAAATCTTATTTGTACTCTCCGCTTGACCATTTGCTTATGGATAATAAGGGGATGACTTCCGGTGGACTACAAGGAATCCAGCAAGTAAGTGATCAATCACCTCATTAATGAAATGTGAACCGCGATCACTCACTAATTCCAATGGGCAACGGATTCTTGAAATGATTTGTTCATATAAGAACTTAGCCATCTTTTGTGCATCAACTCGCTTAGAGACTTTTTCTTCTGCCCATTTCGTGAAATAGTCTGTGGCCACGATCACATATCGGACTTGTGATGGATGTGCAACTAGACTAATGGGTCCAACAAAATCAATTCCCTATTTCTCAAAAGATTCTTACAATCACAGGGGGGTAAGTTGCATCCTGTCTCTTTGTTGTGGAATAGCAAATGGTTGACACTCTTTGCATCTTTTACAAACTCCATAGCATCCCCGAATAATGTAGGCCACCATAGTCCTACTTGAAGCACCTTGTGAGCTGTAATTTTCCCAGAGCGAAGTGTCCTCCAATCATTCTTGAGAGTGCTTTATCTAATATTGTGACAAATTTGTCTTCCCGCACACATCTCCTTAAGACATTGTCCTTACCTAGCTTGTATAATTCACCAGCAATCAATTGATAAGGTGCAGCCAGCTTAATAAGCCGACACAATTTATCCATGTTCAAAGGTTGTTCTCGTAGAAAACCATAAGCTAGATAATCTAATATTTCTTCACTCCATTCAGGCACCGTGTCTAGTTTGAACAATCAAGCATCTGGGAGGTCATCATCAACACCATTTGTTGGTTCCCCAATTGGAATTCTCGACATATGATCGGCCAACATATGTTGTGTTCCCTTTCTCACCCGGCATCTCGAAGTCAAATTCCAATAGTAATAACAACCAGCATGTGATTCGTCCCATGGTGCAAGGCTTATTCACCAAGTATATAAACCCTGATGGTCCACAAAGAATACTTTTTTTTTTTTTGCCAATAGGTAATGTCGATACTTCTTGACAGCATAAAGCATGGCCAAACCCTCTTGTTTTGTGGTGGTATAATTTACCTTTACATCATTCAGTTGGTGACTAGCGAAGGAAACTGGGTTGTCCAATTTGAACTCACCAAGCTGTGCCAATACGCATCCTGTAGCAAAGTTTGATGCATCAATGTGCACATGGCATATAAGATCCCAGTTGGGTGGTCTCAGAATAGTGCACGCGCTAGTGCTGGCTTCAATCTATCATATGCATCTTGGCATTCTTCATTCCATTCAGAGACAATGAGTAGCCTATATAATGGTCTGGCAATTCTAGCATAAAATACACCTTTGCATCATTCAGTGGCGACTAGCGAAGGAAACTGGGTAGTCCAATTTGAACTCACCAAGCTGTGCCAATACGCATCCTGTAGCGAAGTTTGATGCATCAATGTGTACATGGAATATAAGATCCCAGTTGGGTGGTCTCAGAATAGTGCACTGGCTAGTGCTGGCTTCAATTTATCATATGCATCTTGGCATTCTTCATTCCATTCAAAGACAATGAGGAGCCTATATAATGGTCTGTCAATTCTAGCATAAAATACTATGAAGTGGAGATAATACCCAATGTGGCCCATAAACCTTTGTACACCTTTGTAATTAGTGGGTGGGGATAGTTCCAAGATCAATTTGACTTTGCTTTCCTTTGTGGAGATACCGTTCTTAATGACAATGTGTCCTAAGATCACACGGTGTTTGGCATTTCAAAGGCTTTAAGGATATACAATTCGATCGACATCACTCAAACATCTTTCTTGAGCAAGCCAAATGGTCTGACCATCGTGAGTGTGCGCACATAGATCATCAATGAATACCTCCAACCACTTTTGTAAGTAGTCTCTCAAGGCTGTGCACATCAATCGTTGGAACGTTGTTGGGGCATTGGTGAGACCAAAAGGCAGAACCTTGTAAGCAAAAGTCTCCCACATTGTATTGAAGGCCGTTTTATGCTAGTCTTCGGGTGCTATAGAAACTTGATTGTAACTTGAAAATCCATCTAAGAAGTTGTAAGCTTCTTCACCAACTACTCTTTCCAAAACGTGTTCCGTGTAAGGTAGTGGGTAATGGTCCTTTCCTAGTAGCTGCATTGACATTTTTAGATCGACACAGACCCTAAGTTTCCCATTCTTCTTTGGCACTATCACGATTGGTGATAGCCAATCGGTGTGTTCTATCTCATAGATGAAATCAACAGTAATGAGTTTATAAATTCCTTCTCATAAATGTTGCATATTTAGGATTCATCTGGTATGGTTTTTGCTTTGTTGGCCTTGATCCTTCCATGATTGGAATCGTGTGTTGTACCACTTCAAATGGTACGCCCTTCATCTCTTTGTAGTTTCAGAAGAAACAACCTTAAACTCCTTAAGGAGAGCAACAAGTTCCTTTTCCTCAGCTGGAGTCAAGTCTTTAACGATATAAACAGGCTTGGTTTCCTCCCAGGGCTCTGCAATATCAGTTTCCTTGACCTTAGTTGGGCCATTGTACGATGTGGATAAACCAGCTTCTTTAACTCTTTTGGCCGCCGTCAATTGGACCGCTTTTCATTCATCAATTGGGTATGTCTTGAAATGGTCTGGCACCGAGAGTAGGTCTGGCCCAAATAGCTTAGTTTTGGGCCACATGATGGTCTCTTCTTCCTGCTTATTATAATTGTGGCATATTTAGGATTCATCTGGTATGGTTTTTGCTTGGTTGGCCTTTCTCCTTCCATGATTGGGATCATGTGATGTACCACTTCAGATGGTACACCCTTCATCTCTTTGTTGTTTCAGAAGAAACAACCTTAAACTCCTTAAGGAGAGCAACAAGTTCCTTTTCCTCAGCTGGAGTCAAGTCTTTAGCGATATAAACAGGCTTGGTTTCCTCCCCCATGGCTCTGTAATATCAATTTCCTTGACCTTAGCTAGGCCATTGTACGATGTGGATAAACCAGGTTCTTTAACTCTTTTGGCCGTCAATTGGACCACTTTTCGTTCATCAATTGGGTATGTCTTGAAATGGTATGGCACTGAGAGTAGGTCTGGCCCAAATAGCTTAGTTTTGGGCCACATGATGGTCTCTTCTTCCTGCTTATTATAATTGTGGCATATTTAGGATTCATCTGGTATGGTTTTTGCTTGGTTGGCCTTTATCCTTCCATGATTGCGATCGTGTGATGTACCACTTCAGATGGTATGCCCTTCATCTCTTTGTTGTTTCAGAAGAAACAACCTTAAACTCCTTAAGGAGAGCAACAAGTTCCTTTTTCTCAGCTGGAGTTAAGTCTTTAGCGATATAAAGAGGCCTGGTTTCCTCCCATGGCTCTGCAATATCAATTTCCTTGACCTTAGCTGGGCCATCGTACGATGTGGATAAACCAACATCTTTAACTCTTTTGGCCGTCAATTGGACCACTTTTCGTTCGTCAATTGGGTACGTCTTGAAATGGTCTGGCACTGAGAGTAGGTCTGGCCCAAATAGCTTAGTTTTGGGCCACATGATGGTCTCTTCTTCCTGCTTATAGGTGACCAAGTTGCCCTAGCTTGCGTGACTCCCGAAGTCTCCTTGACTTTCGGTTCAGAAGTAGCGGAGGTCGACATCTGTAATAATGATAAGAAAGTCAGTCATACTAACTGGTGAGAGAATGTGGTCATTGTCTCTTTTTCTTTCTTTTTTTTTTTGTTAAAATGAATGTGTGTGTGTTATTCCATGAGAAGGGTGTTAGTGCGGTGTGCAATAACAAGGTATGAGTCTACATGCAAAAAGGTGCAAACCGTGAGATAGCACTACTGCCAACTGCACCCACCAAAATAAAAGAGCTAGACAAAGTTAAGGAGAAAAGAAGAGAAAAGCTTCTCACGGTTTTAGCTACCTCACGAGTTTCGAACCCTGCTATCTCACGGGAAAAATTCTTCACTGTGTTGAATCGACTTCTTCCTCGGAACCAATTTTTGTGTTTTCCTAGCATTTAGTTGGAAAATGTTCTTGGTTGCTCTTACTATCTATGTTTCTAAAGGTATTTGCAGTACTGAACTTTGGGTGGGATTTTGGCACCCATATTGTTGTATTACTCTGGTAATAGCCTTGTGCAGCTAGTAAACCCCTTCGAATCCATTGCTTTTGAGTGCCTTGTGGATAGTGGCTTCGTTTGCAATATTGCTACGCTAACATTGGAAGGCCATCTCTATCCCTTGTCTGTAGCTCAAACTTTTTACCTTGATTCCTCAATTACTCCTTTTGCATCACAGTATATATGGGCTTGGAGTTGATTCTAATGCACCCACTGCTGAATTACTAGTGACTTTGGTTGTTTTTTGCATAGGGACTATGGAGTTGATGCTTTCTCTAGTACGTGAGCTACTTTCTTTGGCATTGGTGTTTCCATACCATCAATCATAGCCTGCTTTCCCTTGTTTTTTGGCTCCATAAGGACACGATAATGATATTATTTCCCTCGTCAAGTTATGCAGCTCTCTTTTTTCATTGGATATCACGATTACTGGTGCAAATCTAGGATCGTCCCAGGATGATTTCTTCCTCCATAGATCCTACAGGCTTATATAACAAACACCATTCCAACCAAAGGGATTATTTCTGATGGAAATATTAACACTTTGAAATCCCACAGCTTTGGTAATTGACAAGTGCACACTTCGTACTTGTGCATTGTCGACCTCAAGGTAAGACTTTATCTAGAGGTTCTCGTGTCTCATAAGAGATCAAATTATGACTTGATCCCCTATGGATTAATGCAATGCTTGTTGCATGAATTTTAGGTAGTAGAGACTTTCACACAGTTGTGCTGGCTCAATGTCCAGGTTATCCTCATCAAGGAGGGTTAGCGAAGCCATGTTCATATGCAATACTCTCTCTTGGAGTCTCTGTTTGGCCTTGCCCTCTCTTGCCTTGGCTTCTTCCTGAGCTCGAGCTCGCTTGGATTTTTCCTTGGCTAGCTCATTTCGTTGTTTTAATACATGCTCTTGCATGAGCATTTCTTGGGTCAGTGGTTCGTAATCCTTTTTAAGTTTGCTTTCATTGATGTAACCCTGTATTTGCACACCATCAATAGTTTCAATCATGACTGACCTTTGAGGCACATGTGATTTTTGACACTTAGAAAGGTCCTAATCCTCCATACTTGAGTTGTTTTTTTCTAGTGCTTCCCTGACATGAGGACGAGGTCCCTTGTTTTTAGTTCTTTTTGTTTCAGGTTATTGTCAAACCAACGCTTCCTTCACAATTTTTCAACCATAAGACCATGTGATGCAATTAGTTGGGTTTCATCAAGTTTCTCTAAGTCAACCAACCTTTCAGCTAATGCATTCTTTGTTAATCGTTCTTGCACCGCAATTTGCAGGCTTGGAACTAAGTAGTCCATAGGCATTATAGCCTCAATGCCATAAGCTAGATGGAAGGGAGTATATCCCGTCGCTACCTTATACGAAGTTCAATATGCCCATAGAGCTGCAGTTAGCTTATGTTCCCAATCCGTGCGACTTGCTTCTAAAGTTTTTGTCAAGATAGTACACAAAATCTTATTTGTACTCTCCGCTTGACCATTTGCTTATGGATAATAAGGGGATGACTTCCGGTGGACTACAAGGAATCCAGCAAGTAAGTGATCAATCACCTCATTAATGAAATGTGAACCGCGATCACTCACTAATTCCAATGGGCAACGGATTCTTGAAATGATTTGTTCATATAAGAACTTAGCCATCTTTTGTGCATCAACTCGCTTAGAGACTTTTTCTTCTGCCCATTTCGTGAAATAGTCTGTGGCCACGATCACATATCGGACTTGTGATGGATGTGCAACTAGACTAATGGGTCCAACAAAATCAATTCCCTATTTCTCAAAAGATTCTTACAATCACAGGGGGGTAAGTTGCATCCTGTCTCTTTGTTGTGGAATAGCAAATGGTTGACACTCTTTGCATCTTTTACAAACTCCATAGCATCCCCGAATAATGTAGGCCACCATAGTCCTACTTGAAGCACCTTGTGAGCTGTAATTTTCCCAGAGCGAAGTGTCCTCCAATCATTCTTGAGAGTGCTTTATCTAATATTGTGACAAATTTGTCTTCCCGCACACATCTCCTTAAGACATTGTCCTTACCTAGCTTGTATAATTCACCAGCAATCAATTGATAAGGTGCAGCCAGCTTAATAAGCCGACACAATTTATCCATGTTCAAAGGTTGTTCTCGTAGAAAACCATAAGCTAGATAATCTAATATTTCTTCACTCCATTCAGGCACCGTGTCTAGTTTGAACAATCAAGCATCTGGGAGGTCATCATCAACACCATTTGTTGGTTCCCCAATTGGAATTCTCGACATATGATCGGCCAACATATGTTGTGTTCCCTTTCTCACCCGGCATCTCGAAGTCAAATTCCAATAGTAATAACAACCAGCATGTGATTCGTCCCATGGTGCAAGGCTTATTCACCAAGTATATAAACCCTGATGGTCCACAAAGAATACTTTTTTTTTTTTTGCCAATAGGTAATGTCGATACTTCTTGACAGCATAAAGCATGGCCAAACCCTCTTGTTTTGTGGTGGTATAATTTACCTTTACATCATTCAGTTGGTGACTAGCGAAGGAAACTGGGTTGTCCAATTTGAACTCACCAAGCTGTGCCAATACGCATCCTGTAGCAAAGTTTGATGCATCAATGTGCACATGGCATATAAGATCCTAGTTGGGTGGTCTCAGAATAGTGCACGCGCTAGTGCTGGCTTCAATCTATCATATGCATCTTGGCATTCTTCATTCCATTCAGAGACAATGAGTAGCCTATATAATGGTCTGGCAATTCTAGCATAAAATACACCTTTGCATCATTCAGTGGCGACTAGCGAAGGAAACTGGGTAGTCCAATTTGAACTCACCAAGCTGTGCCAATACGCATCCTGTAGCGAAGTTTGATGCATCAATGTGTACATGGAATATAAGATCCCAGTTGGGTGGTCTCAGAATAGTGCACTGGCTAGTGCTGGCTTCAATTTATCATATGCATCTTGGCATTCTTCATTCCATTCAAAGACAATGAGGAGCCTATATAATGGTCTGTCAATTCTAGCATAAAATACTATGAAGTGGAGATAATACCCAATGTGGCCCATAAACCTTTGTACACCTTTGTAATTAGTGGGTGGGGATAGTTCCAAGATCAATTTGACTTTGCTTTCCTTTGTGGAGATACCGTTCTTAATGACAATGTGTCCTAAGATCACACGGTGTTTGGCATTTCAAAGGCTTTAAGGATATACAATTCGATCGACATCACTCAAACATCTTTCTTGAGCAAGCCAAATGGTCTGACCATCGTGAGTGTGCGCACATAGATCATCAATGAATACCTCCAACCACTTTTGTAAGTAGTCTCTCAAGGCTGTGCACATCAATCGTTGGAACGTTGTTGGGGCATTGGTGAGACCAAAAGGCAGAACCTTGTAAGCAAAAGTCTCCCACATTGTATTGAAGGCCGTTTTATGCTAGTCTTCGGGTGCTATAGAAACTTGATTGTAACTTGAAAATCCATCTAAGAAGTTGTAAGCTTCTTCACCAACTACTCTTTCCAAAACGTGTTCCGTGTAAGGTAGTGGGTAATGGTCCTTTCCTAGTAGCTGCATTGACATTTTTAGATCGACACAGACCCTAAGTTTCCCATTCTTCTTTGGCACTATCACGATTGGTGATAGCCAATCGGTGTGTTCTATCTCATAGATGAAATCAACAGTAATGAGTTTATAAATTCCTTCTCATAAATGTTGCATATTTAGGATTCATCTGGTATGGTTTTTGCTTTGTTGGCCTTGATCCTTCCATGATTGGAATCGTGTGTTGTACCACTTCAAATGGTACGCCCTTCATCTCTTTGTAGTTTCAGAAGAAACAACCTTAAACTCCTTAAGGAGAGCAACAAGTTCCTTTTCCTCAGCTGGAGTCAAGTCTTTAACGATATAAACAGGCTTGGTTTCCTCCCAGGGCTCTGCAATATCAGTTTCCTTGACCTTAGCTGGGCCATTGTACGATGTGGATAAACCAGCTTCTTTAACTCTTTTGGCCGCCGTCAATTGGACCGCTTTTCATTCATCAATTGGGTATGTCTTGAAATGGTCTGGCACCGAGAGTAGGTCTGGCCCAAATAGCTTAGTTTTGGGCCACATGATGGTCTCTTCTTCCTGCTTATTATAATTGTGGCATATTTAGGATTCATCTGGTATGGTTTTTGCTTGGTTGGCCTTTCTCCTTCCATGATTGGGATCATGTGATGTACCACTTCAGATGGTACACCCTTCATCTCTTTGTTGTTTCAGAAGAAACAACCTTAAACTCCTTAAGGAGAGCAACAAGTTCCTTTTCCTCAGCTGGAGTCAAGTCTTTAGCGATATAAACAGGCTTGGTTTCCTCCCCCATGGCTCTGTAATATCAATTTCCTTGACCTTAGCTAGGCCATTGTACGATGTGGATAAACCAGGTTCTTTAACTCTTTTGGCCGTCAATTGGACCACTTTTCGTTCATCAATTGGGTATGTCTTGAAATGGTATGGCACTGAGAGTAGGTCTGGCCCAAATAGCTTAGTTTTGGGCCACATGATGGTCTCTTCTTCCTGCTTATTATAATTGTGGCATATTTAGGATTCATCTGGTATGGTTTTTGCTTGGTTGGCCTTTATCCTTCCATGATTGCGATCGTGTGATGTACCACTTCAGATGGTATGCCCTTCATCTCTTTGTTGTTTCAGAAGAAACAACCTTAAACTCCTTAAGGAGAGCAACAAGTTCCTTTTTCTCAGCTGGAGTTAAGTCTTTAGCGATATAAAGAGGCCTGGTTTCCTCCCATGGCTCTGCAATATCAATTTCCTTGACCTTAGCTGGGCCATCGTACGATGTGGATAAACCAACATCTTTAACTCTTTTGGCCGTCAATTGGACCACTTTTCGTTCGTCAATTGGGTACGTCTTGAAATGGTCTGGCACTGAGAGTAGGTCTGGCCCAAATAGCTTAGTTTTGGGCCACATGATGGTCTCTTCTTCCTGCTTATAGGTGACCAAGTTGCCCTAGCTTGCGTGACTCCCGAAGTCTCCTTGACTTTCGGTTCAGAAGTAGCGGAGGTCGACATCTGTAATAATGATAAGAAAGTCAGTCATACTAACTGGTGAGAGAATGTGGTCATTGTCTCTTTTTCTTTCTTTTTTTTTTTGTTAAAATGAATGTGTGTGTGTTATTCCATGAGAAGGGTGTTAGTGCGGTGTGCAATAACAAGGTATGAGTCTACATGCAAAAAGGTGCAAACCGTGAGATAGCACTACCGCCAACTGCACCCACCAAAATAAAAGAGCTAGACAAAGTTAAGGAGAAAAGAAGAGAAAAGCTTCTCACGGTTTTAGCTACCTCACGAGTTTCGAACCCTGCTATCTCACGGGAAAAATTCTTCACTGTGTTGAATCGACTTCTTCCTCGGAACCAATTTTTGTGTTTTCCTAGCATTTAGTTGGAAAATGTTCTTGGTTGCTCTTACTATCTATGTTTCTAAAGGTATTTGCAGTACTGAACTTTGGGTGGGATTTTGGCACCCATATTGTTGTATTACTCTGGTAATAGCCTTGTGCAGCTAGTAAACCCCTTCGAATCCATTGCTTTTGAGTGCCTTGTGGATAGTGGCTTCGTTTGCAATATTGCTACGCTAACATTGGAAGGCCATCTCTATCCCTTGTCTGTAGCTCAAACTTTTTACCTTGATTCCTCAATTACTCCTTTTGCATCACAGTATATATGGGCTTGGAGTTGATTCTAATGCACCCACTGCTGAATTACTAGTGACTTTGGTTGTTTTTTGCATAGGGACTATGGAGTTGATGCTTTCTCTAGTACGTGAGCTACTTTCTTTGGCATTGGTGTTTCCATACCATCAATCATAGCCTGCTTTCCCTTGTTTTTTGGCTCCATAAGGACACGATAATGATATTATTTCCCTCGTCAAGTTATGCAGCTCTCTTTTTTCATTGGATATCACGATTACTGGTGCAAATCTAGGATCGTCCCAGGATGATTTCTTCCTCCATAGATCCTACAGGCTTATATAACAAACACCATTCCAACCAAAGGGATTATTTCTGATGGAAATATTAACACTTTGAAATCCCACAGCTTTGGTAATTGACAAGTGCACACTTCGTACTTGTGCATTGTCGACCTCAAGGTAAGACTTTATCTAGAGGTTCTCGTGTCTCATAAGAGATCAAATTATGACTTGATCCCCTATGGATTAATGCAATGCTTGTTGCATGAATTTTAGGTAGTAGAGACTTTCACACAGTTGTGCTGGCTCAATGTCCAGGTTATCCTCATCAAGGAGGGTTAGCGAAGCCATGTTCATATGCAATACTCTCTCTTGGAGTCTCTGTTTGGCCTTGCCCTCTCTTGCCTTGGCTTCTTCCTGAGCTCGAGCTCGCTTGGATTTTTCCTTGGCTAGCTCATTTCGTTGTTTTAATACATGCTCTTGCATGAGCATTTCTTGGGTCAGTGGTTCGTAATCCTTTTTAAGTTTGCTTTCATTGATGTAACCCTGTATTTGCACACCATCAATAGTTTCAATCATGACTGACCTTTGAGGCACATGTGATTTTTGACACTTAGAAAGGTCCTAATCCTCCATACTTGAGTTGTTTTTTTCTAGTGCTTCCCTGACATGAGGACGAGGTCCCTTGTTTTTAGTTCTTTTTGTTTCAGGTTATTGTCAAACCAACGCTTCCTTCACAATTTTTCAACCATAAGACCATGTGATGCAATTAGTTGGGTTTCATCAAGTTTCTCTAAGTCAACCAACCTTTCAGCTAATGCATTCTTTGTTAATCGTTCTTGCACCGCAATTTGCAGGCTTGGAACTAAGTAGTCCATAGGCATTATAGCCTCAATGCCATAAGCTAGATGGAAGGGAGTATATCCCGTCGCTACCTTATACGAAGTTCAATATGCCCATAGAGCTGCAGTTAGCTTATGTTCCCAATCCGTGCGACTTGCTTCTAAAGTTTTTGTCAAGATAGTACACAAAATCTTATTTGTACTCTCCGCTTGACCATTTGCTTATGGATAATAAGGGGATGACTTCCGGTGGACTACAAGGAATCCAGCAAGTAAGTGATCAATCACCTCATTAATGAAATGTGAACCGCGATCACTCACTAATTCCAATGGGCAACGGATTCTTGAAATGATTTGTTCATATAAGAACTTAGCCATCTTTTGTGCATCAACTCGCTTAGAGACTTTTTCTTCTGCCCATTTCGTGAAATAGTCTGTGGCCACGATCACATATCGGACTTGTGATGGATGTGCAACTAGACTAATGGGTCCAACAAAATCAATTCCCTATTTCTCAAAAGATTCTTACAATCACAGGGGGGTAAGTTGCATCCTGTCTCTTTGTTGTGGAATAGCAAATGGTTGACACTCTTTGCATCTTTTACAAACTCCATAGCATCCCCGAATAATGTAGGCCACCATAGTCCTACTTGAAGCACCTTGTGAGCTGTAATTTTCCCAGAGCGAAGTGTCCTCCAATCATTCTTGAGAGTGCTTTATCTAATATTGTGACAAATTTGTCTTCCCGCACACATCTCCTTAAGACATTGTCCTTACCTAGCTTGTATAATTCACCAGCAATCAATTGATAAGGTGCAGCCAGCTTAATAAGCCGACACAATTTATCCATGTTCAAAGGTTGTTCTCGTAGAAAACCATAAGCTAGATAATCTAATATTTCTTCACTCCATTCAGGCACCGTGTCTAGTTTGAACAATCAAGCATCTGGGAGGTCATCATCAACACCATTTGTTGGTTCCCCAATTGGAATTCTCGACATATGATCGGCCAACATATGTTGTGTTCCCTTTCTCACCCGGCATCTCGAAGTCAAATTCCAATAGTAATAACAACCAGCATGTGATTCGTCCCATGGTGCAAGGCTTATTCACCAAGTATATAAACCCTGATGGTCCACAAAGAATACTTTTTTTTTTTTTGCCAATAGGTAATGTCGATACTTCTTGACAGCATAAAGCATGGCCAAACCCTCTTGTTTTGTGGTGGTATAATTTACCTTTACATCATTCAGTTGGTGACTAGCGAAGGAAACTGGGTTGTCCAATTTGAACTCACCAAGCTGTGCCAATACACATCCTGTAGCAAAGTTTGATGCATCAATGTGCACATGGCATATAAGATCCCAGTTGGGTGGTCTCAGAATAGTGCACGCGCTAGTGCTGGCTTCAATCTATCATATGCATCTTGGCATTCTTCATTCCATTCAGAGACAATGAGTAGCCTATATAATGGTCTGGCAATTCTAGCATAAAATACACCTTTGCATCATTCAGTGGCGACTAGCGAAGGAAACTGGGTAGTCCAATTTGAACTCACCAAGCTGTGCCAATACGCATCCTGTAGCGAAGTTTGATGCATCAATGTGTACATGGAATATAAGATCCCAGTTGGGTGGTCTCAGAATAGTGCACTGGCTAGTGCTGGCTTCAATTTATCATATGCATCTTGGCATTCTTCATTCCATTCAAAGACAATGAGGAGCCTATATAATGGTCTGTCAATTCTAGCATAAAATACTATGAATTGGAGATAATACCCAATGTGGCCCATAAACCTTTGTACACCTTTGTAATTAGTGGGTGGGGATAGTTCCAAGATCAATTTGACTTTGCTTTCCTTTGTGGAGATACCGTTCTTAATGACAATGTGTCCTAAGATCACACGGTGTTTGGCATTTCAAAGGCTTTAAGGATATACAATTCGATCGACATCACTCAAACATCTTTCTTGAGCAAGCCAAATGGTCTGACCATCGTGAGTGTGCGCACATAGATCATCAATGAATACCTCCAACCACTTTTGTAAGTAGTCTCTCAAGGCTGTGCACATCAATCGTTGGAACGTTGTTGGGGCATTGGTGAGACCAAAAGGCAGAACCTTGTAAGCAAAAGTCTCCCACATTGTATTGAAGGCCGTTTTATGCTAGTCTTCGGGTGCTATAGAAACTTGATTGTAACTTGAAAATCCATCTAAGAAGTTGTAAGCTTCTTCACCAACTACTCTTTCCAAAACGTGTTCCGTGTAAGGTAGTGGGTAATGGTCCTTTCCTAGTAGCTGCATTGACATTTTTAGATCGACACAGACCCTAAGTTTCCCATTCTTCTTTGGCACTATCACGATTGGTGATAGCCAATCGGTGTGTTCTATCTCATAGATGAAATCAACAGTAATGAGTTTATCAATTCCTTCTTATAATTGTTGCATATTTAGGATTCATCTGGTATGGTTTTTGCTTTGTTGGCCTTGATCCTTCCATGATTGGAATCGTGTGTTGTACCACTTCAAATGGTACGCCCTTCATCTCTTTGTAGTTTCAGAAGAAACAACCTTAAACTCCTTAAGGAGAGCAACAAGTTCCTTTTCCTCAGCTGGAGTCAAGTCTTTAACGATATAAACAGGCTTGGTTTCCTCCCAGGGCTCTGCAATATCGGTTTCCTTGACCTTAGCTGGGCCATTGTACGATGTGGATAAACCAGCTTCTTTAACTCTTTTGGCCGCCGTCAAATGGACCGCTTTTCGTTCATCAATTGGGTATGTCTTGAAATGGTCTGGCACTGAGAGTAGGTCTGGCCCAAATAGCTTAGTTTTGGGCCACATGATGGTCTCTTCTTCCTGCTTATTATAATTGTGGCATATTTAGGATTCATCTGGTATGGTTTTTGCTTGGTTGGTCTTTATCCTTCCATGATTGGGATCGTGTGATGTACCACTTCAGATGGTACACCCTTCATCTCTTTGTTGTTTCAGAAGAAACAACCTTAAACTCCTTAAGGAGAGCAACAAGTTCCTTTTCCTCAGCTGGAGTCGTCTTTAGCGATATAAACAGGCTTGGTTTCCTCCCCCATGGCTCTGTAATATCGGTTTCCTTGACCTTAGCTAGGCCATTGTACGATGTGGATAAACCAGGTTCTTTAACTCTTTTGGCCGTCAATTGGACCACTTTTCGTTCATCAATTGGGTATGTCTTGAAATGGTATGGCACTGAGAGTAGGTCTGGCCCAAATAGCTTAGTTTTGGGCCACATGATGGTCTCTTCTTCCTGCTTATTATAATTGTGGCATATTTAGGATTCATCTGGTATGGTTTTTGCTTGGCTGGCCTTTATCCTTCCATGATTGCGATCGTGTGATGTACCACTTCAGATGGTATGCCCTTCATCTCTTTGTTGTTTCAGAAGAAACAACCTTAAACTCCTTAAGGAGAGCAACAAGTTCCTTTTTCTCAGCTGGAGTTAAGTCTTTAGCGATATAAAGAGGCCTGGTTTCCTCCCATGGCTCTGCAATATCAATTTCCTTGACCTTAGCTGGGCCATCGTACGATGTGGATAAACCAACATCTTTAACTCTTTTGGCCGTCAATTGGACCACTTTTCGTTCGTCAATTGGGTACGTCTTGAAATGGTCTGGCACTGAGAGTAGGTCTGGCCCAAATAGCTTAGTTTCGGGCCACATGATGGTCTCTTCTTCCTGCTTATAGGTGACCAAGTTGCCCTAGCTTGCGTGACTCCCGAAGTCTCCTTGACTTTCGGTTCAGAAGTAGCGGAGGTCGACATCTGTAATAATGATAAGAAAGTCAGTCATACTAACTGGTGAGAGAATGTGGTCATTGTCTCTTTTTCTTTCTTTCTTTTTTTGTTAAAATGAATGTGTGTGTGTTATTCCATGAGAAGGGTGTTAGTGCGGTGTGCAATAACAAGGTATGAGTCTACATGCAAAAAGGTGCAAACCGTGAGATAGCACTACCGCCAACTGCACCCACCAAAATAAAAGAGCTGGACAAAGTTAAGGAGAAAAGAAGAGAAAAGCTTCTCACGGTTTTAGCTACCTCACGAGTTTCGAACCCTGCTATCTCACGGGAAAAATTCTTCACTGTGTTGAATCGACTTCTTCCTCGGAACCAATTTTTGTGTTTTCCTAGCATTTAGTTGGAAAATGTTCTTGGTTGCTCTTACTATCTATGTTTCTAAAGGTATTTGCAGTACTGAACTTTGGGTGGGATTTTGGCACCCATATTGTTGTATTACTCTGGTAATAGCCTTGTGCAGCTAGTAAACCCCTTCGAATCCATTGCTTTTGAGTGCCTTGTGGATAGTGGCTTCGTTTGCAATATTGCTACGCTAACATTGGAAGGCCATCTCTATCCCTTGTCTGTAGCTCAAACTTTTTACCTTGATTCCTCAATTACTCCTTTTGCATCACAGTATATATGGGCTTGGAGTTGATTCTAATGCACCCACTGCTGAATTACTAGTGACTTTGGTTGTTTTTTGCATAGGGACTATGGAGTTGATGCGTTCTCTAGTACGTGAGCTACTTTCTTTGGCATTGGTGTTTCCATACCATCAATCATAGCCTGCTTTCCCTTGTTTTTTGGCTCCATAAGGACACGATGATGATATTATTTCCCTCGTCAAGTTATGCAGCTCTCTTTTTTCATTGGATATCACGATTACTGGTGCAAATCTAGGATCGTCCAAGGATGATTTCTTCCTCCATAGATCCTACAGGCTTATATAACAAACACCATTCCAACCAAAGGGATTATTTCTGATGGAAATATTAACACTTTGAAATCCCACAGCTTTGGTAATTGACAAGTGCACACTTCGTACTTGTGCATTGTCGACCTCAAGGTAAGACTTTATCTAGAGGTTCTCGTGTCTCATAAGAGATCAAATTATGACTTGATCCCCTATGGATTAATGCAATGCTTGTTGCATGAATTTTAGGTAGTAGAGACTTTCACACAGTTGTGCTGGCTCAATGTCCAGGTTATCCTCATCAAGGAGGGTTAGCGAAGCCATGTTCATATGCAATACTCTCTCTTGGAGTCTCTGTTTGGCCTTGCCCTCTCTTGCCTTGGCTTCTTCCTGAGCTCGAGCTCGCTTGGATTTTTCCTTGGCTAGCTCATTTCGTTGTTTTAATACATGCTCTTGCATGAGCATTTCTTGGGTCAGTGGTTCGTAATCCTTTTTAAGTTTGCTTTCGTTGATGTAAACCTGTATTTGCACACCATCAATAGTTTCAATCATGACTGACCTTTGAGGCACATGTGATTTTTGACACTTAGAAAGGTCCTAATCCTCCATACTTGAGTTGTTTTTTTCTAGTGCTTCCCTGACATGAGGACGAGGTCCCTTGTTTTTAGTTCTTTTTGTTTCAGGTTATTGTCAAACCAACGCTTCCTTCACAATTTTTCAACCATAAGACCATGTGATGCAATTAGTTGGGTTTCATCAAGTTTCTCTAAGTCAACCAACCTTTCAGCTAATGCATTCTTTGTTAATCGTTCTTGCACCGCAATTTGCAGGCTTGGAACTAAGTAGTCCATAGGCATTATAGCCTCAATGCCATAAGCTAGATGGAAGGGAGTATATCCCGTCGCTACCTTATACGAAGTTCAATATGCCCATAGAGCTGCAGTTAGCTTATGTTCCCAATCCGTGCGACTTGCTTCTAAAGTTTTTGTCAAGATAGTACACAAAATCTTATTTGTACTCTCCGCTTGACCATTTGCTTATGGATAATAAGGGGATGACTTCCGGTGGACTACAAGGAATCCAGCAAGTAAGTGATCAATCACCTCATTAATGAAATGTGAACCGCGATCACTCACTAATTCCAATGGGCAACGGATTCTTGAAATGATTTGTTCATATAAGAACTTAGCCATCTTTTGTGCATCAACTCGCTTAGAGACTTTTTCTTCTGCCTATTTCGTGAAATAGTCTGTGGCCACGATCACATATCGGACTTGTGATGGATGTGCAACTAGACTAATGGGTCCAACAAAATCAATTCCCTATTTCTCAAAAGATTCTTACAATCACAGGGGGGTAAGTTGCATCCTGTCTCTTTGTTGTGGAATAGCAAATGGTTGACACTCTTTGCATCTTTTACAAACTCCATAGCATCCCCGAATAATGTAGGCCACCATAGTCCTACTTGAAGCACCTTGTGAGCTGTAATTTTCCCAGAGCGAAGTGTCCTCCAATCATTCTTGAGAGTGCTTTATCTAATATTGTGACAAATTTGTCTTCCCGCACACATCTCCTTAAGACATTGTCCTTACCTAGCTTGTATAATTCACCAGCAATCAATTGATAAGGTGCAGCCAGCTTAATAAGCCGACACAATTTATCCATGTTCAAAGGTTGTTCTCGTAGAAAACCATAAGCTAGATAATCTAATATTTCTTCACTCCATTCAGGCACCGTGTCTAGTTTGAACAATCAAGCATCTGGGAGGTCATCATCAACACCATTTGTTGGTTCCCCAATTGGAATTCTCGACATATGATCGGCCAACATATGTTGTGTTCCCTTTCTCACCCGGCATCTCGAAGTCAAATTCCAATAGTAATAACAACCAGCATGTGATTCGTCCCATGGTGCAAGGCTTATTCACCAAGTATATAAACCCTGATGGTCCACAAAGAATACTTTTTTTTTTTTGCCAATAGGTAATGTCGATACTTCTTGACAGCATAAAGCATGGCCAAACCCTCTTGTTTTGTGGTGGTATAATTTACCTTTACATCATTCAGTTGGTGACTAGCGAAGGAAACTGGGTTGTCCAATTTGAACTCACCAAGCTGTGCCAATACGCATCCTGTAGCAAAGTTTGATGCATCAATGTGCACATGGCATATAAGATCCCAGTTGGGTGGTCTCAGAATAGTGCACGCGCTAGTGCTGGCTTCAATCTATCATATGCATCTTGGCATTCTTCATTCCATTCAGAGACAATGAGTAGCCTATATAATGGTCTGGCAATTCTAGCATAAAATACACCTTTGCATCATTCAGTGGCGACTAGCGAAGGAAACTGGGTAGTCCAATTTGAACTCACCAAGCTGTGCCAATACGCATCCTGTAGCGAAGTTTGATGCATCAATGTGTACATGGAATATAAGATCCCAGTTGGGTGGTCTCAGAATAGTGCACTGGCTAGTGCTGGCTTCAATTTATCATATGCATCTTGGCATTCTTCATTCCATTCAAAGACAATGAGGAGCCTATATAATGGTCTGTCAATTCTAGCATAAAATACTATGAAGTGGAGATAATACCCAATGTGGCCCATAAACCTTTGTACACCTTTGTAATTAGTGGGTGGGGATAGTTCCAAGATCAATTTGACTTTGCTTTCCTTTGTGGAGATACCGTTCTTAATGACAATGTGTCCTAAGATCACACGGTGTTTGGCATTTCAAAGGCTTTAAGGATATACAATTCGATCGACATCACTCAAACATCTTTCTTGAGCAAGCCAAATGGTCTGACCATCGTGAGTGTGCGCACATAGATCATCAATGAATACCTCCAACCACTTTTGTAAGTAGTCTCTCAAGGCTGTGCACATCAATCGTTGGAACGTTGTTGGGGCATTGGTGAGACCAAAAGGCAGAACCTTGTAAGCAAAAGTCTCCCACATTGTATTGAAGGCCGTTTTATGCTAGTCTTCGGGTGCTATAGAAACTTGATTGTAACTTGAAAATCCATCTAAGAAGTTGTAAGCTTCTTCACCAACTACTCTTTCCAAAACGTGTTCCGTGTAAGGTAGTGGGTAATGGTCCTTTCCTAGTAGCTGCATTGACATTTTTAGATCGACACAGACCCTAAGTTTCCCATTCTTCTTTGGCACTATCACGATTGGTGATAGCCAATCGGTGTGTTCTATCTCATAGATGAAATCAACAGTAATGAGTTTATAAATTCCTTCTCATAAATG
Source organism: Cibotium barometz (assembly GCF_041138505.1). NCBI lineage: Eukaryota > Viridiplantae > Streptophyta > Polypodiopsida > Cyatheales > Cibotiaceae > Cibotium > Cibotium barometz. The sequence continues at coordinate 23,505,951 of NC_141074.1, read as the reverse complement.
TTGCATATTTAGGATTCATCTGGTATGGTTTTTGCTTTGTTGGCCTTGATCCTTCCATGATTGGAATCGTGTGTTGTACCACTTCAAATGGTACGCCCTTCATCTCTTTGTAGTTTCAGAAGAAACAACCTTAAACTCCTTAAGGAGAGCAACAAGTTCCTTTTCCTCAGCTGGAGTCAAGTCTTTAACGATATAAACAGGCTTGGTTTCCTCCCAGGGCTCTGCAATATCAGTTTCCTTGACCTTAGCTGGGCCATTGTACGATGTGGATAAACCAGCTTCTTTAACTCTTTTGGCCGCCGTCAATTGGACCGCTTTTCATTCATCAATTGGGTATGTCTTGAAATGGTCTGGCACCGAGAGTAGGTCTGGCCCAAATAGCTTAGTTTTGGGCCACATGATGGTCTCTTCTTCCTGCTTATTATAATTGTGGCATATTTAGGATTCATCTGGTATGGTTTTTGCTTGGTTGGCCTTTCTCCTTCCATGATTGGGATCATGTGATGTACCACTTCAGATGGTACACCCTTCATCTCTTTGTTGTTTCAGAAGAAACAACCTTAAACTCCTTAAGGAGAGCAACAAGTTCCTTTTCCTCAGCTGGAGTCAAGTCTTTAGCGATATAAACAGGCTTGGTTTCCTCCCCCATGGCTCTGTAATATCAATTTCCTTGACCTTAGCTAGGCCATTGTACGATGTGGATAAACCAGGTTCTTTAACTCTTTTGGCCGTCAATTGGACCACTTTTCGTTCATCAATTGGGTATGTCTTGAAATGGTATGGCACTGAGAGTAGGTCTGGCCCAAATAGCTTAGTTTTGGGCCACATGATGGTCTCTTCTTCCTGCTTATTATAATTGTGGCATATTTAGGATTCATCTGGTATGGTTTTTGCTTGGTTGGCCTTTATCCTTCCATGATTGCGATCGTGTGATGTACCACTTCAGATGGTATGCCCTTCATCTCTTTGTTGTTTCAGAAGAAACAACCTTAAACTCCTTAAGGAGAGCAACAAGTTCCTTTTTCTCAGCTGGAGTTAAGTCTTTAGCGATATAAAGAGGCCTGGTTTCCTCCCATGGCTCTGCAATATCAATTTCCTTGACCTTAGCTGGGCCATCGTACGATGTGGATAAACCAACATCTTTAACTCTTTTGGCCGTCAATTGGACCACTTTTCGTTCGTCAATTGGGTACGTCTTGAAATGGTCTGGCACTGAGAGTAGGTCTGGCCCAAATAGCTTAGTTTTGGGCCACATGATGGTCTCTTCTTCCTGCTTATAGGTGACCAAGTTGCCCTAGCTTGCGTGACTCCCGAAGTCTCCTTGACTTTCGGTTCAGAAGTAGCGGAGGTCGACATCTGTAATAATGATAAGAAAGTCAGTCATACTAACTGGTGAGAGAATGTGGTCATTGTCTCTTTTTCTTTCTTTTTTTTTTTGTTAAAATGAATGTGTGTGTGTTATTCCATGAGAAGGGTGTTAGTGCGGTGTGCAATAACAAGGTATGAGTCTACATGCAAAAAGGTGCAAACCGTGAGATAGCACTACTGCCAACTGCACCCACCAAAATAAAAGAGCTAGACAAAGTTAAGGAGAAAAGAAGAGAAAAGCTTCTCACGGTTTTAGCTACCTCACGAGTTTCGAACCCTGCTATCTCACGGGAAAAATTCTTCACTGTGTTGAATCGACTTCTTCCTCGGAACCAATTTTTGTGTTTTCCTAGCATTTAGTTGGAAAATGTTCTTGGTTGCTCTTACTATCTATGTTTCTAAAGGTATTTGCAGTACTGAACTTTGGGTGGGATTTTGGCACCCATATTGTTGTATTACTCTGGTAATAGCCTTGTGCAGCTAGTAAACCCCTTCGAATCCATTGCTTTTGAGTGCCTTGTGGATAGTGGCTTCGTTTGCAATATTGCTACGCTAACATTGGAAGGCCATCTCTATCCCTTGTCTGTAGCTCAAACTTTTTACCTTGATTCCTCAATTACTCCTTTTGCATCACAGTATATATGGGCTTGGAGTTGATTCTAATGCACCCACTGCTGAATTACTAGTGACTTTGGTTGTTTTTTGCATAGGGACTATGGAGTTGATGCTTTCTCTAGTACGTGAGCTACTTTCTTTGGCATTGGTGTTTCCATACCATCAATCATAGCCTGCTTTCCCTTGTTTTTTGGCTCCATAAGGACACGATAATGATATTATTTCCCTCGTCAAGTTATGCAGCTCTCTTTTTTCATTGGATATCACGATTACTGGTGCAAATCTAGGATCGTCCCAGGATGATTTCTTCCTCCATAGATCCTACAGGCTTATATAACAAACACCATTCCAACCAAAGGGATTATTTCTGATGGAAATATTAACACTTTGAAATCCCACAGCTTTGGTAATTGACAAGTGCACACTTCGTACTTGTGCATTGTCGACCTCAAGGTAAGACTTTATCTAGAGGTTCTCGTGTCTCATAAGAGATCAAATTATGACTTGATCCCCTATGGATTAATGCAATGCTTGTTGCATGAATTTTAGGTAGTAGAGACTTTCACACAGTTGTGCTGGCTCAATGTCCAGGTTATCCTCATCAAGGAGGGTTAGCGAAGCCATGTTCATATGCAATACTCTCTCTTGGAGTCTCTGTTTGGCCTTGCCCTCTCTTGCCTTGGCTTCTTCCTGAGCTCGAGCTCGCTTGGATTTTTCCTTGGCTAGCTCATTTCGTTGTTTTAATACATGCTCTTGCATGAGCATTTCTTGGGTCAGTGGTTCGTAATCCTTTTTAAGTTTGCTTTCATTGATGTAACCCTGTATTTGCACACCATCAATAGTTTCAATCATGACTGACCTTTGAGGCACATGTGATTTTTGACACTTAGAAAGGTCCTAATCCTCCATACTTGAGTTGTTTTTTTCTAGTGCTTCCCTGACATGAGGACGAGGTCCCTTGTTTTTAGTTCTTTTTGTTTCAGGTTATTGTCAAACCAACGCTTCCTTCACAATTTTTCAACCATAAGACCATGTGATGCAATTAGTTGGGTTTCATCAAGTTTCTCTAAGTCAACCAACCTTTCAGCTAATGCATTCTTTGTTAATCGTTCTTGCACCGCAATTTGCAGGCTTGGAACTAAGTAGTCCATAGGCATTATAGCCTCAATGCCATAAGCTAGATGGAAGGGAGTATATCCCGTCGCTACCTTATACGAAGTTCAATATGCCCATAGAGCTGCAGTTAGCTTATGTTCCCAATCCGTGCGACTTGCTTCTAAAGTTTTTGTCAAGATAGTACACAAAATCTTATTTGTACTCTCCGCTTGACCATTTGCTTATGGATAATAAGGGGATGACTTCCGGTGGACTACAAGGAATCCAGCAAGTAAGTGATCAATCACCTCATTAATGAAATGTGAACCGCGATCACTCACTAATTCCAATGGGCAACGGATTCTTGAAATGATTTGTTCATATAAGAACTTAGCCATCTTTTGTGCATCAACTCGCTTAGAGACTTTTTCTTCTGCCCATTTCGTGAAATAGTCTGTGGCCACGATCACATATCGGACTTGTGATGGATGTGCAACTAGACTAATGGGTCCAACAAAATCAATTCCCTATTTCTCAAAAGATTCTTACAATCACAGGGGGGTAAGTTGCATCCTGTCTCTTTGTTGTGGAATAGCAAATGGTTGACACTCTTTGCATCTTTTACAAACTCCATAGCATCCCCGAATAATGTAGGCCACCATAGTCCTACTTGAAGCACCTTGTGAGCTGTAATTTTCCCAGAGCGAAGTGTCCTCCAATCATTCTTGAGAGTGCTTTATCTAATATTGTGACAAATTTGTCTTCCCGCACACATCTCCTTAAGACATTGTCCTTACCTAGCTTGTATAATTCACCAGCAATCAATTGATAAGGTGCAGCCAGCTTAATAAGCCGACACAATTTATCCATGTTCAAAGGTTGTTCTCGTAGAAAACCATAAGCTAGATAATCTAATATTTCTTCACTCCATTCAGGCACCGTGTCTAGTTTGAACAATCAAGCATCTGGGAGGTCATCATCAACACCATTTGTTGGTTCCCCAATTGGAATTCTCGACATATGATCGGCCAACATATGTTGTGTTCCCTTTCTCACCCGGCATCTCGAAGTCAAATTCCAATAGTAATAACAACCAGCATGTGATTCGTCCCATGGTGCAAGGCTTATTCACCAAGTATATAAACCCTGATGGTCCACAAAGAATACTTTTTTTTTTTTGCCAATAGGTAATGTCGATACTTCTTGACAGCATAAAGCATGGCCAAACCCTCTTGTTTTGTGGTGGTATAATTTACCTTTACATCATTCAGTTGGTGACTAGCGAAGGAAACTGGGTTGTCCAATTTGAACTCACCAAGCTGTGCCAATACGCATCCTGTAGCAAAGTTTGATGCATCAATGTGCACATGGCATATAAGATCCCAGTTGGGTGGTCTCAGAATAGTGCACGCGCTAGTGCTGGCTTCAATCTATCATATGCATCTTGGCATTCTTCATTCCATTCAGAGACAATGAGTAGCCTATATAATGGTCTGGCAATTCTAGCATAAAATACACCTTTGCATCATTCAGTGGCGACTAGCGAAGGAAACTGGGTAGTCCAATTTGAACTCACCAAGCTGTGCCAATACGCATCCTGTAGCGAAGTTTGATGCATCAATGTGTACATGGAATATAAGATCCCAGTTGGGTGGTCTCAGAATAGTGCACTGGCTAGTGCTGGCTTCAATTTATCATATGCATCTTGGCATTCTTCATTCCATTCAAAGACAATGAGGAGCCTATATAATGGTCTGTCAATTCTAGCATAAAATACTATGAAGTGGAGATAATACCCAATGTGGCCCATAAACCTTTGTACACCTTTGTAATTAGTGGGTGGGGATAGTTCCAAGATCAATTTGACTTTGCTTTCCTTTGTGGAGATACCGTTCTTAATGACAATGTGTCCTAAGATCACACGGTGTTTGGCATTTCAAAGGCTTTAAGGATATACAATTCGATCGACATCACTCAAACATCTTTCTTGAGCAAGCCAAATGGTCTGACCATCGTGAGTGTGCGCACATAGATCATCAATGAATACCTCCAACCACTTTTGTAAGTAGTCTCTCAAGGCTGTGCACATCAATCGTTGGAACGTTGTTGGGGCATTGGTGAGACCAAAAGGCAGAACCTTGTAAGCAAAAGTCTCCCACATTGTATTGAAGGCCGTTTTATGCTAGTCTTCGGGTGCTATAGAAACTTGATTGTAACTTGAAAATCCATCTAAGAAGTTGTAAGCTTCTTCACCAACTACTCTTTCCAAAACGTGTTCCGTGTAAGGTAGTGGGTAATGGTCCTTTCCTAGTAGCTGCATTGACATTTTTAGATCGACACAGACCCTAAGTTTCCCATTCTTCTTTGGCACTATCACGATTGGTGATAGCCAATCGGTGTGTTCTATCTCATAGATGAAATCAACAGTAATGAGTTTATAAATTCCTTCTCATAAATGTTGCATATTTAGGATTCATCTGGTATGGTTTTTGCTTTGTTGGCCTTGATCCTTCCATGATTGGAATCGTGTGTTGTACCACTTCAAATGGTACGCCCTTCATCTCTTTGTAGTTTCAGAAGAAACAACCTTAAACTCCTTAAGGAGAGCAACAAGTTCCTTTTCCTCAGCTGGAGTCAAGTCTTTAACGATATAAACAGGCTTGGTTTCCTCCCAGGGCTCTGCAATATCAGTTTCCTTGACCTTAGCTGGGCCATTGTACGATGTGGATAAACCAGCTTCTTTAACTCTTTTGGCCGCCGTCAATTGGACCGCTTTTCATTCATCAATTGGGTATGTCTTGAAATGGTCTGGCACCGAGAGTAGGTCTGGCCCAAATAGCTTAGTTTTGGGCCACATGATGGTCTCTTCTTCCTGCTTATTATAATTGTGGCATATTTAGGATTCATCTGGTATGGTTTTTGCTTGGTTGGCCTTTCTCCTTCCATGATTGGGATCATGTGATGTACCACTTCAGATGGTACACCCTTCATCTCTTTGTTGTTTCAGAAGAAACAACCTTAAACTCCTTAAGGAGAGCAACAAGTTCCTTTTCCTCAGCTGGAGTCAAGTCTTTAGCGATATAAACAGGCTTGGTTTCCTCCCCCATGGCTCTGTAATATCAATTTCCTTGACCTTAGCTAGGCCATTGTACGATGTGGATAAACCAGGTTCTTTAACTCTTTTGGCCGTCAATTGGACCACTTTTCGTTCATCAATTGGGTATGTCTTGAAATGGTATGGCACTGAGAGTAGGTCTGGCCCAAATAGCTTAGTTTTGGGCCACATGATGGTCTCTTCTTCCTGCTTATTATAATTGTGGCATATTTAGGATTCATCTGGTATGGTTTTTGCTTGGTTGGCCTTTATCCTTCCATGATTGCGATCGTGTGATGTACCACTTCAGATGGTATGCCCTTCATCTCTTTGTTGTTTCAGAAGAAACAACCTTAAACTCCTTAAGGAGAGCAACAAGTTCCTTTTTCTCAGCTGGAGTTAAGTCTTTAGCGATATAAAGAGGCCTGGTTTCCTCCCATGGCTCTGCAATATCAATTTCCTTGACCTTAGCTGGGCCATCGTACGATGTGGATAAACCAACATCTTTAACTCTTTTGGCCGTCAATTGGACCACTTTTCGTTCGTCAATTGGGTACGTCTTGAAATGGTCTGGCACTGAGAGTAGGTCTGGCCCAAATAGCTTAGTTTTGGGCCACATGATGGTCTCTTCTTCCTGCTTATAGGTGACCAAGTTGCCCTAGCTTGCGTGACTCCCGAAGTCTCCTTGACTTTCGGTTCAGAAGTAGCGGAGGTCGACATCTGTAATAATGATAAGAAAGTCAGTCATACTAACTGGTGAGAGAATGTGGTCATTGTCTCTTTTTCTTTCTTTTTTTTTTTGTTAAAATGAATGTGTGTGTGTTATTCCATGAGAAGGGTGTTAGTGCGGTGTGCAATAACAAGGTATGAGTCTACATGCAAAAAGGTGCAAACCGTGAGATAGCACTACTGCCAACTGCACCCACCAAAATAAAAGAGCTAGACAAAGTTAAGGAGAAAAGAAGAGAAAAGCTTCTCACGGTTTTAGCTACCTCACGAGTTTCGAACCCTGCTATCTCACGGGAAAAATTCTTCACTGTGTTGAATCGACTTCTTCCTCGGAACCAATTTTTGTGTTTTCCTAGCATTTAGTTGGAAAATGTTCTTGGTTGCTCTTACTATCTATGTTTCTAAAGGTATTTGCAGTACTGAACTTTGGGTGGGATTTTGGCACCCATATTGTTGTATTACTCTGGTAATAGCCTTGTGCAGCTAGTAAACCCCTTCGAATCCATTGCTTTTGAGTGCCTTGTGGATAGTGGCTTCGTTTGCAATATTGCTACGCTAACATTGGAAGGCCATCTCTATCCCTTGTCTGTAGCTCAAACTTTTTACCTTGATTCCTCAATTACTCCTTTTGCATCACAGTATATATGGGCTTGGAGTTGATTCTAATGCACCCACTGCTGAATTACTAGTGACTTTGGTTGTTTTTTGCATAGGGACTATGGAGTTGATGCTTTCTCTAGTACGTGAGCTACTTTCTTTGGCATTGGTGTTTCCATACCATCAATCATAGCCTGCTTTCCCTTGTTTTTTGGCTCCATAAGGACACGATAATGATATTATTTCCCTCGTCAAGTTATGCAGCTCTCTTTTTTCATTGGATATCACGATTACTGGTGCAAATCTAGGATCGTCCCAGGATGATTTCTTCCTCCATAGATCCTACAGGCTTATATAACAAACACCATTCCAACCAAAGGGATTATTTCTGATGGAAATATTAACACTTTGAAATCCCACAGCTTTGGTAATTGACAAGTGCACACTTCGTACTTGTGCATTGTCGACCTCAAGGTAAGACTTTATCTAGAGGTTCTCGTGTCTCATAAGAGATCAAATTATGACTTGATCCCCTATGGATTAATGCAATGCTTGTTGCATGAATTTTAGGTAGTAGAGACTTTCACACAGTTGTGCTGGCTCAATGTCCAGGTTATCCTCATCAAGGAGGGTTAGCGAAGCCATGTTCATATGCAATACTCTCTCTTGGAGTCTCTGTTTGGCCTTGCCCTCTCTTGCCTTGGCTTCTTCCTGAGCTCGAGCTCGCTTGGATTTTTCCTTGGCTAGCTCATTTCGTTGTTTTAATACATGCTCTTGCATGAGCATTTCTTGGGTCAGTGGTTCGTAATCCTTTTTAAGTTTGCTTTCATTGATGTAACCCTGTATTTGCACACCATCAATAGTTTCAATCATGACTGACCTTTGAGGCACATGTGATTTTTGACACTTAGAAAGGTCCTAATCCTCCATACTTGAGTTGTTTTTTTCTAGTGCTTCCCTGACATGAGGACGAGGTCCCTTGTTTTTAGTTCTTTTTGTTTCAGGTTATTGTCAAACCAACGCTTCCTTCACAATTTTTCAACCATAAGACCATGTGATGCAATTAGTTGGGTTTCATCAAGTTTCTCTAAGTCAACCAACCTTTCAGCTAATGCATTCTTTGTTAATCGTTCTTGCACCGCAATTTGCAGGCTTGGAACTAAGTAGTCCATAGGCATTATAGCCTCAATGCCATAAGCTAGATGGAAGGGAGTATATCCCGTCGCTACCTTATACGAAGTTCAATATGCCCATAGAGCTGCAGTTAGCTTATGTTCCCAATCCGTGCGACTTGCTTCTAAAGTTTTTGTCAAGATAGTACACAAAATCTTATTTGTACTCTCCGCTTGACCATTTGCTTATGGATAATAAGGGGATGACTTCCGGTGGACTACAAGGAATCCAGCAAGTAAGTGATCAATCACCTCATTAATGAAATGTGAACCGCGATCACTCACTAATTCCAATGGGCAACGGATTCTTGAAATGATTTGTTCATATAAGAACTTAGCCATCTTTTGTGCATCAACTCGCTTAGAGACTTTTTCTTCTGCCCATTTCGTGAAATAGTCTGTGGCCACGATCACATATCGGACTTGTGATGGATGTGCAACTAGACTAATGGGTCCAACAAAATCAATTCCCTATTTCTCAAAAGATTCTTACAATCACAGGGGGGTAAGTTGCATCCTGTCTCTTTGTTGTGGAATAGCAAATGGTTGACACTCTTTGCATCTTTTACAAACTCCATAGCATCCCCGAATAATGTAGGCCACCATAGTCCTACTTGAAGCACCTTGTGAGCTGTAATTTTCCCAGAGCGAAGTGTCCTCCAATCATTCTTGAGAGTGCTTTATCTAATATTGTGACAAATTTGTCTTCCCGCACACATCTCCTTAAGACATTGTCCTTACCTAGCTTGTATAATTCACCAGCAATCAATTGATAAGGTGCAGCCAGCTTAATAAGCCGACACAATTTATCCATGTTCAAAGGTTGTTCTCGTAGAAAACCATAAGCTAGATAATCTAATATTTCTTCACTCCATTCAGGCACCGTGTCTAGTTTGAACAATCAAGCATCTGGGAGGTCATCATCAACACCATTTGTTGGTTCCCCAATTGGAATTCTCGACATATGATCGGCCAACATATGTTGTGTTCCCTTTCTCACCCGGCATCTCGAAGTCAAATTCCAATAGTAATAACAACCAGCATGTGATTCGTCCCATGGTGCAAGGCTTATTCACCAAGTATATAAACCCTGATGGTCCACAAAGAATACTTTTTTTTTTTTTGCCAATAGGTAATGTCGATACTTCTTGACAGCATAAAGCATGGCCAAACCCTCTTGTTTTGTGGTGGTATAATTTACCTTTACATCATTCAGTTGGTGACTAGCGAAGGAAACTGGGTTGTCCAATTTGAACTCACCAAGCTGTGCCAATACGCATCCTGTAGCAAAGTTTGATGCATCAATGTGCACATGGCATATAAGATCCCAGTTGGGTGGTCTCAGAATAGTGCACGCGCTAGTGCTGGCTTCAATCTATCATATGCATCTTGGCATTCTTCATTCCATTCAGAGACAATGAGTAGCCTATATAATGGTCTGGCAATTCTAGCATAAAATACACCTTTGCATCATTCAGTGGCGACTAGCGAAGGAAACTGGGTAGTCCAATTTGAACTCACCAAGCTGTGCCAATACGCATCCTGTAGCGAAGTTTGATGCATCAATGTGTACATGGAATATAAGATCCCAGTTGGGTGGTCTCAGAATAGTGCACTGGCTAGTGCTGGCTTCAATTTATCATATGCATCTTGGCATTCTTCATTCCATTCAAAGACAATGAGGAGCCTATATAATGGTCTGTCAATTCTAGCATAAAATACTATGAAGTGGAGATAATACCCAATGTGGCCCATAAACCTTTGTACACCTTTGTAATTAGTGGGTGGGGATAGTTCCAAGATCAATTTGACTTTGCTTTCCTTTGTGGAGATACCGTTCTTAATGACAATGTGTCCTAAGATCACACGGTGTTTGGCATTTCAAAGGCTTTAAGGATATACAATTCGATCGACATCACTCAAACATCTTTCTTGAGCAAGCCAAATGGTCTGACCATCGTGAGTGTGCGCACATAGATCATCAATGAATACCTCCAACCACTTTTGTAAGTAGTCTCTCAAGGCTGTGCACATCAATCGTTGGAACGTTGTTGGGGCATTGGTGAGACCAAAAGGCAGAACCTTGTAAGCAAAAGTCTCCCACATTGTATTGAAGGCCGTTTTATGCTAGTCTTCGGGTGCTATAGAAACTTGATTGTAACTTGAAAATCCATCTAAGAAGTTGTAAGCTTCTTCACCAACTACTCTTTCCAAAACGTGTTCCGTGTAAGGTAGTGGGTAATGGTCCTTTCCTAGTAGCTGCATTGACATTTTTAGATCGACACAGACCCTAAGTTTCCCATTCTTCTTTGGCACTATCACGATTGGTGATAGCCAATCGGTGTGTTCTATCTCATAGATGAAATCAACAGTAATGAGTTTATAAATTCCTTCTCATAAATGTTGCATATTTAGGATTCATCTGGTATGGTTTTTGCTTTGTTGGCCTTGATCCTTCCATGATTGGAATCGTGTGTTGTACCACTTCAAATGGTACGCCCTTCATCTCTTTGTAGTTTCAGAAGAAACAACCTTAAACTCCTTAAGGAGAGCAACAAGTTCCTTTTCCTCAGCTGGAGTCAAGTCTTTAACGATATAAACAGGCTTGGTTTCCTCCCAGGGCTCTGCAATATCAGTTTCCTTGACCTTAGCTGGGCCATTGTACGATGTGGATAAACCAGCTTCTTTAACTCTTTTGGCCGCCGTCAATTGGACCGCTTTTCATTCATCAATTGGGTATGTCTTGAAATGGTCTGGCACCGAGAGTAGGTCTGGCCCAAATAGCTTAGTTTTGGGCCACATGATGGTCTCTTCTTCCTGCTTATTATAATTGTGGCATATTTAGGATTCATCTGGTATGGTTTTTGCTTGGTTGGCCTTTCTCCTTCCATGATTGGGATCATGTGATGTACCCCTTCATCTCTTTGTTGTTTCAGAAGAAACAACCTTAAACTCCTTAAGGAGAGCAACAAGTTCCTTTTCCTCAGCTGGAGTCAAGTCTTTAGCGATATAAACAGGCTTGGTTTCCTCCCCCATGGCTCTGTAATATCAATTTCCTTGACCTTAGCTAGGCCATTGTACGATGTGGATAAACCAGCTTCTTTAACTCTTTTGGCCGTCAATTGGACCACTTTTCGTTCATCAATTGGGTATGTCTTGAAATGGTATGGCACTGAGAGTAGGTCTGGCCCAAATAGCTTAGTTTTGGGCCACATGATGGTCTCTTCTTCCTGCTTATTATAATTGTGGCATATTTAGGATTCATCTGGTATGGTTTTTGCTTGGTTGGCCTTTATCCTTCCATGATTGCGATCGTGTGATGTACCACTTCAGATGGTATGCCCTTCATCTCTTTGTTGTTTCAGAAGAAACAACCTTAAACTCCTTAAGGAGAGCAACAAGTTCCTTTTTCTCAGCTGGAGTTAAGTCTTTAGCGATATAAAGAGGCCTGGTTTCCTCCCATGGCTCTGCAATATCAATTTCCTTGACCTTAGCTGGGCCATCGTACGATGTGGATAAACCAACATCTTTAACTCTTTTGGCCGTCAATTGGACCACTTTTCGTTCGTCAATTGGGTACGTCTTGAAATGGTCTGGCACTGAGAGTAGGTCTGGCCCAAATAGCTTAGTTTTGGGCCACATGATGGTCTCTTCTTCCTGCTTATAGGTGACCAAGTTGCCCTAGCTTGCGTGACTCCCGAAGTCTCCTTGACTTTCGGTTCAGAAGTAGCGGAGGTCGACATCTGTAATAATGATAAGAAAGTCAGTCATACTAACTGGTGAGAGAATGTGGTCATTGTCTCTTTTTCTTTCTTTTTTTTTTTGTTAAAATGAATGTGTGTGTGTTATTCCATGAGAAGGGTGTTAGTGCGGTGTGCAATAACAAGGTATGAGTCTACATGCAAAAAGGTGCAAACCGTGAGATAGCACTACCGCCAACTGCACCCACCAAAATAAAAGAGCTAGACAAAGTTAAGGAGAAAAGAAGAGAAAAGCTTCTCACGGTTTTAGCTACCTCACGAGTTTCGAACCCTGCTATCTCACGGGAAAAATTCTTCACTGTGTTGAATCGACTTCTTCCTCGGAACCAATTTTTGTGTTTTCCTAGCATTTAGTTGGAAAATGTTCTTGGTTGCTCTTACTATCTATGTTTCTAAAGGTATTTGCAGTACTGAACTTTGGGTGGGATTTTGGCACCCATATTGTTGTATTACTCTGGTAATAGCCTTGTGCAGCTAGTAAACCCCTTCGAATCCATTGCTTTTGAGTGCCTTGTGGATAGTGGCTTCGTTTGCAATATTGCTACGCTAACATTGGAAGGCCATCTCTATCCCTTGTCTGTAGCTCAAACTTTTTACCTTGATTCCTCAATTACTCCTTTTGCATCACAGTATATATGGGCTTGGAGTTGATTCTAATGCACCCACTGCTGAATTACTAGTGACTTTGGTTGTTTTTTGCATAGGGACTATGGAGTTGATGCTTTCTCTAGTACGTGAGCTACTTTCTTTGGCATTGGTGTTTCCATACCATCAATCATAGCCTGCTTTCCCTTGTTTTTTGGCTCCATAAGGACACGATAATGATATTATTTCCCTCGTCAAGTTATGCAGCTCTCTTTTTTCATTGGATATCACGATTACTGGTGCAAATCTAGGATCGTCCCAGGATGATTTCTTCCTCCATAGATCCTACAGGCTTATATAACAAACACCATTCCAACCAAAGGGATTATTTCTGATGGAAATATTAACACTTTGAAATCCCACAGCTTTGGTAATTGACAAGTGCACACTTCGTACTTGTGCATTGTCGACCTCAAGGTAAGACTTTATCTAGAGGTTCTCGTGTCTCATAAGAGATCAAATTATGACTTGATCCCCTATGGATTAATGCAATGCTTGTTGCATGAATTTTAGGTAGTAGAGACTTTCACACAGTTGTGCTGGCTCAATGTCCAGGTTATCCTCATCAAGGAGGGTTAGCGAAGCCATGTTCATATGCAATACTCTCTCTTGGAGTCTCTGTTTGGCCTTGCCCTCTCTTGCCTTGGCTTCTTCCTGAGCTCGAGCTCGCTTGGATTTTTCCTTGGCTAGCTCATTTCGTTGTTTTAATACATGCTCTTGCATGAGCATTTCTTGGGTCAGTGGTTCGTAATCCTTTTTAAGTTTGCTTTCATTGATGTAACCCTGTATTTGCACACCATCAATAGTTTCAATCATGACTGACCTTTGAGGCACATGTGATTTTTGACACTTAGAAAGGTCCTAATCCTCCATACTTGAGTTGTTTTTTTCTAGTGCTTCCCTGACATGAGGACGAGGTCCCTTGTTTTTAGTTCTTTTTGTTTCAGGTTATTGTCAAACCAACGCTTCCTTCACAATTTTTCAACCATAAGACCATGTGATGCAATTAGTTGGGTTTCATCAAGTTTCTCTAAGTCAACCAACCTTTCAGCTAATGCATTCTTTGTTAATCGTTCTTGCACCGCAATTTGCAGGCTTGGAACTAAGTAGTCCATAGGCATTATAGCCTCAATGCCATAAGCTAGATGGAAGGGAGTATATCCCGTCGCTACCTTATACGAAGTTCAATATGCCCATAGAGCTGCAGTTAGCTTATGTTCCCAATCCGTGCGACTTGCTTCTAAAGTTTTTGTCAAGATAGTACACAAAATCTTATTTGTACTCTCCGCTTGACCATTTGCTTATGGATAATAAGGGGATGACTTCCGGTGGACTACAAGGAATCCAGCAAGTAAGTGATCAATCACCTCATTAATGAAATGTGAACCGCGATCACTCACTAATTCCAATGGGCAACGGATTCTTGAAATGATTTGTTCATATAAGAACTTAGCCATCTTTTGTGCATCAACTCGCTTAGAGACTTTTTCTTCTGCCCATTTCGTGAAATAGTCTGTGGCCACGATCACATATCGGACTTGTGATGGATGTGCAACTAGACTAATGGGTCCAACAAAATCAATTCCCTATTTCTCAAAAGATTCTTACAATCACAGGGGGGTAAGTTGCATCCTGTCTCTTTGTTGTGGAATAGCAAATGGTTGACACTCTTTGCATCTTTTACAAACTCCATAGCATCCCCGAATAATGTAGGCCACCATAGTCCTACTTGAAGCACCTTGTGAGCTGTAATTTTCCCAGAGCGAAGTGTCCTCCAATCATTCTTGAGAGTGCTTTATCTAATATTGTGACAAATTTGTCTTCCCGCACACATCTCCTTAAGACATTGTCCTTACCTAGCTTGTATAATTCACCAGCAATCAATTGATAAGGTGCAGCCAGCTTAATAAGCCGACACAATTTATCCATGTTCAAAGGTTGTTCTCGTAGAAAACCATAAGCTAGATAATCTAATATTTCTTCACTCCATTCAGGCACCGTGTCTAGTTTGAACAATCAAGCATCTGGGAGGTCATCATCAACACCATTTGTTGGTTCCCCAATTGGAATTCTCGACATATGATCGGCCAACATATGTTGTGTTCCCTTTCTCACCCGGCATCTCGAAGTCAAATTCCAATAGTAATAACAACCAGCATGTGATTCGTCCCATGGTGCAAGGCTTATTCACCAAGTATATAAACCCTGATGGTCCACAAAGAATACTTTTTTTTTTTTTGCCAATAGGTAATGTCGATACTTCTTGACAGCATAAAGCATGGCCAAACCCTCTTGTTTTGTGGTGGTATAATTTACCTTTACATCATTCAGTTGGTGACTAGCGAAGGAAACTGGGTTGTCCAATTTGAACTCACCAAGCTGTGCCAATACGCATCCTGTAGCAAAGTTTGATGCATCAATGTGCACATGGCATATAAGATCCCAGTTGGGTGGTCTCAGAATAGTGCACGCGCTAGTGCTGGCTTCAATCTATCATATGCATCTTGGCATTCTTCATTCCATTCAGAGACAATGAGTAGCCTATATAATGGTCTGGCAATTCTAGCATAAAATACACCTTTGCATCATTCAGTGGCGACTAGCGAAGGAAACTGGGTAGTCCAATTTGAACTCACCAAGCTGTGCCAATACGCATCCTGTAGCGAAGTTTGATGCATCAATGTGTACATGGAATATAAGATCCCAGTTGGGTGGTCTCAGAATAGTGCACTGGCTAGTGCTGGCTTCAATTTATCATATGCATCTTGGCATTCTTCATTCCATTCAAAGACAATGAGGAGCCTATATAATGGTCTGTCAATTCTAGCATAAAATACTATGAAGTGGAGATAATACCCAATGTGGCCCATAAACCTTTGTACACCTTTGTAATTAGTGGGTGGGGATAGTTCCAAGATCAATTTGACTTTGCTTTCCTTTGTGGAGATACCGTTCTTAATGACAATGTGTCCTAAGATCACACGGTGTTTGGCATTTCAAAGGCTTTAAGGATATACAATTCGATCGACATCACTCAAACATCTTTCTTGAGCAAGCCAAATGGTCTGACCATCGTGAGTGTGCGCACATAGATCATCAATGAATACCTCCAACCACTTTTGTAAGTAGTCTCTCAAGGCTGTGCACATCAATCGTTGGAACGTTGTTGGGGCATTGGTGAGACCAAAAGGCAGAACCTTGTAAGCAAAAGTCTCCCACATTGTATTGAAGGCCGTTTTATGCTAGTCTTCGGGTGCTATAGAAACTTGAT
The DNA here is from genome assembly GCF_041138505.1 of Cibotium barometz. Lineage (NCBI taxonomy): Eukaryota > Viridiplantae > Streptophyta > Polypodiopsida > Cyatheales > Cibotiaceae > Cibotium > Cibotium barometz. Next base: position 23,489,604 of record NC_141074.1, on the reverse strand, counting down.
TGTAACTTGAAAATCCATCTAAGAAGTTGTAAGCTTCTTCACCAACTACTCTTTCCAAAACGTGTTCCGTGTAAGGTAGTGGGTAATGGTCCTTTCCTAGTAGCTGCATTGACATTTTTAGATCGACACAGACCCTAAGTTTCCCATTCTTCTTTGGCACTATCACGATTGGTGATAGCCAATCGGTGTGTTCTATCTCATAGATGAAATCAACAGTAATGAGTTTATAAATTCCTTCTCATAAATGTTGCATATTTAGGATTCATCTGGTATGGTTTTTGCTTTGTTGGCCTTGATCCTTCCATGATTGGAATCGTGTGTTGTACCACTTCAAATGGTACGCCCTTCATCTCTTTGTAGTTTCAGAAGAAACAACCTTAAACTCCTTAAGGAGAGCAACAAGTTCCTTTTCCTCAGCTGGAGTCAAGTCTTTAACGATATAAACAGGCTTGGTTTCCTCCCAGGGCTCTGCAATATCAGTTTCCTTGACCTTAGCTGGGCCATTGTACGATGTGGATAAACCAGCTTCTTTAACTCTTTTGGCCGCCGTCAATTGGACCGCTTTTCATTCATCAATTGGGTATGTCTTGAAATGGTCTGGCACCGAGAGTAGGTCTGGCCCAAATAGCTTAGTTTTGGGCCACATGATGGTCTCTTCTTCCTGCTTATTATAATTGTGGCATATTTAGGATTCATCTGGTATGGTTTTTGCTTGGTTGGCCTTTCTCCTTCCATGATTGGGATCATGTGATGTACCACTTCAGATGGTACACCCTTCATCTCTTTGTTGTTTCAGAAGAAACAACCTTAAACTCCTTAAGGAGAGCAACAAGTTCCTTTTCCTCAGCTGGAGTCAAGTCTTTAGCGATATAAACAGGCTTGGTTTCCTCCCCCATGGCTCTGTAATATCAATTTCCTTGACCTTAGCTAGGCCATTGTACGATGTGGATAAACCAGGTTCTTTAACTCTTTTGGCCGTCAATTGGACCACTTTTCGTTCATCAATTGGGTATGTCTTGAAATGGTATGGCACTGAGAGTAGGTCTGGCCCAAATAGCTTAGTTTTGGGCCACATGATGGTCTCTTCTTCCTGCTTATTATAATTGTGGCATATTTAGGATTCATCTGGTATGGTTTTTGCTTGGTTGGCCTTTATCCTTCCATGATTGCGATCGTGTGATGTACCACTTCAGATGGTATGCCCTTCATCTCTTTGTTGTTTCAGAAGAAACAACCTTAAACTCCTTAAGGAGAGCAACAAGTTCCTTTTTCTCAGCTGGAGTTAAGTCTTTAGCGATATAAAGAGGCCTGGTTTCCTCCCATGGCTCTGCAATATCAATTTCCTTGACCTTAGCTGGGCCATCGTACGATGTGGATAAACCAACATCTTTAACTCTTTTGGCCGTCAATTGGACCACTTTTCGTTCGTCAATTGGGTACGTCTTGAAATGGTCTGGCACTGAGAGTAGGTCTGGCCCAAATAGCTTAGTTTTGGGCCACATGATGGTCTCTTCTTCCTGCTTATAGGTGACCAAGTTGCCCTAGCTTGCGTGACTCCCGAAGTCTCCTTGACTTTCGGTTCAGAAGTAGCGGAGGTCGACATCTGTAATAATGATAAGAAAGTCAGTCATACTAACTGGTGAGAGAATGTGGTCATTGTCTCTTTTTCTTTCTTTTTTTTTTTGTTAAAATGAATGTGTGTGTGTTATTCCATGAGAAGGGTGTTAGTGTGGTGTGCAATAACAAGGTATGAGTCTACATGCAAAAAGGTGCAAACCGTGAGATAGCACTACCGCCAACTGCACCCACCAAAATAAAAGAGCTAGACAAAGTTAAGGAGAAAAGAAGAGAAAAGCTTCTCACGGTTTTAGCTACCTCACGAGTTTCGAACCCTGCTATCTCACGGGAAAAATTCTTCACTGTGTTGAATCGACTTCTTCCTCGGAACCAATTTTTGTGTTTTCCTAGCATTTAGTTGGAAAATGTTCTTGGTTGCTCTTACTATCTATGTTTCTAAAGGTATTTGCAGTACTGAACTTTGGGTGGGATTTTGGCACCCATATTGTTGTATTACTCTGGTAATAGCCTTGTGCAGCTAGTAAACCCCTTCGAATCCATTGCTTTTGAGTGCCTTGTGGATAGTGGCTTCGTTTGCAATATTGCTACGCTAACATTGGAAGGCCATCTCTATCCCTTGTCTGTAGCTCAAACTTTTTACCTTGATTCCTCAATTACTCCTTTTGCATCACAGTATATATGGGCTTGGAGTTGATTCTAATGCACCCACTGCTGAATTACTAGTGACTTTGGTTGTTTTTTGCATAGGGACTATGGAGTTGATGCTTTCTCTAGTACGTGAGCTACTTTCTTTGGCATTGGTGTTTCCATACCATCAATCATAGCCTGCTTTCCCTTGTTTTTTGGCTCCATAAGGACACGATAATGATATTATTTCCCTCGTCAAGTTATGCAGCTCTCTTTTTTCATTGGATATCACGATTACTGGTGCAAATCTAGGATCGTCCCAGGATGATTTCTTCCTCCATAGATCCTACAGGCTTATATAACAAACACCATTCCAACCAAAGGGATTATTTCTGATGGAAATATTAACACTTTGAAATCCCACAGCTTTGGTAATTGACAAGTGCACACTTCGTACTTGTGCATTGTCGACCTCAAGGTAAGACTTTATCTAGAGGTTCTCGTGTCTCATAAGAGATCAAATTATGACTTGATCCCCTATGGATTAATGCAATGCTTGTTGCATGAATTTTAGGTAGTAGAGACTTTCACACAGTTGTGCTGGCTCAATGTCCAGGTTATCCTCATCAAGGAGGGTTAGCGAAGCCATGTTCATATGCAATACTCTCTCTTGGAGTCTCTGTTTGGCCTTGCCCTCTCTTGCCTTGGCTTCTTCCTGAGCTCGAGCTCGCTTGGATTTTTCCTTGGCTAGCTCATTTCGTTGTTTTAATACATGCTCTTGCATGAGCATTTCTTGGGTCAGTGGTTCGTAATCCTTTTTAAGTTTGCTTTCATTGATGTAACCCTGTATTTGCACACCATCAATAGTTTCAATCATGACTGACCTTTGAGGCACATGTGATTTTTGACACTTAGAAAGGTCCTAATCCTCCATACTTGAGTTGTTTTTTTCTAGTGCTTCCCTGACATGAGGACGAGGTCCCTTGTTTTTAGTTCTTTTTGTTTCAGGTTATTGTCAAACCAACGCTTCCTTCACAATTTTTCAACCATAAGACCATGTGATGCAATTAGTTGGGTTTCATCAAGTTTCTCTAAGTCAACCAACCTTTCAGCTAATGCATTCTTTGTTAATCGTTCTTGCACCGCAATTTGCAGGCTTGGAACTAAGTAGTCCATAGGCATTATAGCCTCAATGCCATAAGCTAGATGGAAGGGAGTATATCCCGTCGCTACCTTATACGAAGTTCAATATGCCCATAGAGCTGCAGTTAGCTTATGTTCCCAATCCGTGCGACTTGCTTCTAAAGTTTTTGTCAAGATAGTACACAAAATCTTATTTGTACTCTCCGCTTGACCATTTGCTTATGGATAATAAGGGGATGACTTCCGGTGGACTACAAGGAATCCAGCAAGTAAGTGATCAATCACCTCATTAATGAAATGTGAACCGCGATCACTCACTAATTCCAATGGGCAACGGATTCTTGAAATGATTTGTTCATATAAGAACTTAGCCATCTTTTGTGCATCAACTCGCTTAGAGACTTTTTCTTCTGCCCATTTCGTGAAATAGTCTGTGGCCACGATCACATATCGGACTTGTGATGGATGTGCAACTAGACTAATGGGTCCAACAAAATCAATTCCCTATTTCTCAAAAGATTCTTACAATCACAGGGGGGTAAGTTGCATCCTGTCTCTTTGTTGTGGAATAGCAAATGGTTGACACTCTTTGCATCTTTTACAAACTCCATAGCATCCCCGAATAATGTAGGCCACCATAGTCCTACTTGAAGCACCTTGTGAGCTGTAATTTTCCCAGAGCGAAGTGTCCTCCAATCATTCTTGAGAGTGCTTTATCTAATATTGTGACAAATTTGTCTTCCCGCACACATCTCCTTAAGACATTGTCCTTACCTAGCTTGTATAATTCACCAGCAATCAATTGATAAGGTGCAGCCAGCTTAATAAGCCGACACAATTTATCCATGTTCAAAGGTTGTTCTCGTAGAAAACCATAAGCTAGATAATCTAATATTTCTTCACTCCATTCAGGCACCGTGTCTAGTTTGAACAATCAAGCATCTGGGAGGTCATCATCAACACCATTTGTTGGTTCCCCAATTGGAATTCTCGACATATGATCGGCCAACATATGTTGTGTTCCCTTTCTCACCCGGCATCTCGAAGTCAAATTCCAATAGTAATAACAACCAGCATGTGATTCGTCCCATGGTGCAAGGCTTATTCACCAAGTATATAAACCCTGATGGTCCACAAAGAATACTTTTTTTTTTTTTGCCAATAGGTAATGTCGATACTTCTTGACAGCATAAAGCATGGCCAAACCCTCTTGTTTTGTGGTGGTATAATTTACCTTTACATCATTCAGTTGGTGACTAGCGAAGGAAACTGGGTTGTCCAATTTGAACTCACCAAGCTGTGCCAATACGCATCCTGTAGCAAAGTTTGATGCATCAATGTGCACATGGCATATAAGATCCCAGTTGGGTGGTCTCAGAATAGTGCACGCGCTAGTGCTGGCTTCAATCTATCATATGCATCTTGGCATTCTTCATTCCATTCAGAGACAATGAGTAGCCTATATAATGGTCTGGCAATTCTAGCATAAAATACACCTTTGCATCATTCAGTGGCGACTAGCGAAGGAAACTGGGTAGTCCAATTTGAACTCACCAAGCTGTGCCAATACGCATCCTGTAGCGAAGTTTGATGCATCAATGTGTACATGGAATATAAGATCCCAGTTGGGTGGTCTCAGAATAGTGCACTGGCTAGTGCTGGCTTCAATTTATCATATGCATCTTGGCATTCTTCATTCCATTCAAAGACAATGAGGAGCCTATATAATGGTCTGTCAATTCTAGCATAAAATACTATGAAGTGGAGATAATACCCAATGTGGCCCATAAACCTTTGTACACCTTTGTAATTAGTGGGTGGGGATAGTTCCAAGATCAATTTGACTTTGCTTTCCTTTGTGGAGATACCGTTCTTAATGACAATGTGTCCTAAGATCACACGGTGTTTGGCATTTCAAAGGCTTTAAGGATATACAATTCGATCGACATCACTCAAACATCTTTCTTGAGCAAGCCAAATGGTCTGACCATCGTGAGTGTGCGCACATAGATCATCAATGAATACCTCCAACCACTTTTGTAAGTAGTCTCTCAAGGCTGTGCACATCAATCGTTGGAACGTTGTTGGGGCATTGGTGAGACCAAAAGGCAGAACCTTGTAAGCAAAAGTCTCCCACATTGTATTGAAGGCCGTTTTATGCTAGTCTTCGGGTGCTATAGAAACTTGATTGTAACTTGAAAATCCATCTAAGAAGTTGTAAGCTTCTTCACCAACTACTCTTTCCAAAACGTGTTCCGTGTAAGGTAGTGGGTAATGGTCCTTTCCTAGTAGCTGCATTGACATTTTTAGATCGACACAGACCCTAAGTTTCCCATTCTTCTTTGGCACTATCACGATTGGTGATAGCCAATCGGTGTGTTCTATCTCATAGATGAAATCAACAGTAATGAGTTTATAAATTCCTTCTCATAAATGTTGCATATTTAGGATTCATCTGGTATGGTTTTTGCTTTGTTGGCCTTGATCCTTCCATGATTGGAATCGTGTGTTGTACCACTTCAAATGGTACGCCCTTCATCTCTTTGTAGTTTCAGAAGAAACAACCTTAAACTCCTTAAGGAGAGCAACAAGTTCCTTTTCCTCAGCTGGAGTCAAGTCTTTAACGATATAAACAGGCTTGGTTTCCTCCCAGGGCTCTGCAATATCAGTTTCCTTGACCTTAGCTGGGCCATTGTACGATGTGGATAAACCAGCTTCTTTAACTCTTTTGGCCGCCGTCAATTGGACCGCTTTTCATTCATCAATTGGGTATGTCTTGAAATGGTCTGGCACCGAGAGTAGGTCTGGCCCAAATAGCTTAGTTTTGGGCCACATGATGGTCTCTTCTTCCTGCTTATTATAATTGTGGCATATTTAGGATTCATCTGGTATGGTTTTTGCTTGGTTGGCCTTTCTCCTTCCATGATTGGGATCATGTGATGTACCCCTTCATCTCTTTGTTGTTTCAGAAGAAACAACCTTAAACTCCTTAAGGAGAGCAACAAGTTCCTTTTCCTCAGCTGGAGTCAAGTCTTTAGCGATATAAACAGGCTTGGTTTCCTCCCCCATGGCTCTGTAATATCAATTTCCTTGACCTTAGCTAGGCCATTGTACGATGTGGATAAACCAGGTTCTTTAACTCTTTTGGCCGTCAATTGGACCACTTTTCGTTCATCAATTGGGTATGTCTTGAAATGGTATGGCACTGAGAGTAGGTCTGGCCCAAATAGCTTAGTTTTGGGCCACATGATGGTCTCTTCTTCCTGCTTATTATAATTGTGGCATATTTAGGATTCATCTGGTATGGTTTTTGCTTGGTTGGCCTTTATCCTTCCATGATTGCGATCGTGTGATGTACCACTTCAGATGGTATGCCCTTCATCTCTTTGTTGTTTCAGAAGAAACAACCTTAAACTCCTTAAGGAGAGCAACAAGTTCCTTTTTCTCAGCTGGAGTTAAGTCTTTAGCGATATAAAGAGGCCTGGTTTCCTCCCATGGCTCTGCAATATCAATTTCCTTGACCTTAGCTGGGCCATCGTACGATGTGGATAAACCAACATCTTTAACTCTTTTGGCCGTCAATTGGACCACTTTTCGTTCGTCAATTGGGTACGTCTTGAAATGGTCTGGCACTGAGAGTAGGTCTGGCCCAAATAGCTTAGTTTTGGGCCACATGATGGTCTCTTCTTCCTGCTTATAGGTGACCAAGTTGCCCTAGCTTGCGTGACTCCCGAAGTCTCCTTGACTTTCGGTTCAGAAGTAGCGGAGGTCGACATCTGTAATAATGATAAGAAAGTCAGTCATACTAACTGGTGAGAGAATGTGGTCATTGTCTCTTTTTCTTTCTTTTTTTTTTTGTTAAAATGAATGTGTGTGTGTTATTCCATGAGAAGGGTGTTAGTGCGGTGTGCAATAACAAGGTATGAGTCTACATGCAAAAAGGTGCAAACCGTGAGATAGCACTACTGCCAACTGCACCCACCAAAATAAAAGAGCTAGACAAAGTTAAGGAGAAAAGAAGAGAAAAGCTTCTCACGGTTTTAGCTACCTCACGAGTTTCGAACCCTGCTATCTCACGGGAAAAATTCTTCACTGTGTTGAATCGACTTCTTCCTCGGAACCAATTTTTGTGTTTTCCTAGCATTTAGTTGGAAAATGTTCTTGGTTGCTCTTACTATCTATGTTTCTAAAGGTATTTGCAGTACTGAACTTTGGGTGGGATTTTGGCACCCATATTGTTGTATTACTCTGGTAATAGCCTTGTGCAGCTAGTAAACCCCTTCGAATCCATTGCTTTTGAGTGCCTTGTGGATAGTGGCTTCGTTTGCAATATTGCTACGCTAACATTGGAAGGCCATCTCTATCCCTTGTCTGTAGCTCAAACTTTTTACCTTGATTCCTCAATTACTCCTTTTGCATCACAGTATATATGGGCTTGGAGTTGATTCTAATGCACCCACTGCTGAATTACTAGTGACTTTGGTTGTTTTTTGCATAGGGACTATGGAGTTGATGCTTTCTCTAGTACGTGAGCTACTTTCTTTGGCATTGGTGTTTCCATACCATCAATCATAGCCTGCTTTCCCTTGTTTTTTGGCTCCATAAGGACACGATAATGATATTATTTCCCTCGTCAAGTTATGCAGCTCTCTTTTTTCATTGGATATCACGATTACTGGTGCAAATCTAGGATCGTCCCAGGATGATTTCTTCCTCCATAGATCCTACAGGCTTATATAACAAACACCATTCCAACCAAAGGGATTATTTCTGATGGAAATATTAACACTTTGAAATCCCACAGCTTTGGTAATTGACAAGTGCACACTTCGTACTTGTGCATTGTCGACCTCAAGGTAAGACTTTATCTAGAGGTTCTCGTGTCTCATAAGAGATCAAATTATGACTTGATCCCCTATGGATTAATGCAATGCTTGTTGCATGAATTTTAGGTAGTAGAGACTTTCACACAGTTGTGCTGGCTCAATGTCCAGGTTATCCTCATCAAGGAGGGTTAGCGAAGCCATGTTCATATGCAATACTCTCTCTTGGAGTCTCTGTTTGGCCTTGCCCTCTCTTGCCTTGGCTTCTTCCTGAGCTCGAGCTCGCTTGGATTTTTCCTTGGCTAGCTCATTTCGTTGTTTTAATACATGCTCTTGCATGAGCATTTCTTGGGTCAGTGGTTCGTAATCCTTTTTAAGTTTGCTTTCATTGATGTAACCCTGTATTTGCACACCATCAATAGTTTCAATCATGACTGACCTTTGAGGCACATGTGATTTTTGACACTTAGAAAGGTCCTAATCCTCCATACTTGAGTTGTTTTTTTCTAGTGCTTCCCTGACATGAGGACGAGGTCCCTTGTTTTTAGTTCTTTTTGTTTCAGGTTATTGTCAAACCAACGCTTCCTTCACAATTTTTCAACCATAAGACCATGTGATGCAATTAGTTGGGTTTCATCAAGTTTCTCTAAGTCAACCAACCTTTCAGCTAATGCATTCTTTGTTAATCGTTCTTGCACCGCAATTTGCAGGCTTGGAACTAAGTAGTCCATAGGCATTATAGCCTCAATGCCATAAGCTAGATGGAAGGGAGTATATCCCGTCGCTACCTTATACGAAGTTCAATATGCCCATAGAGCTGCAGTTAGCTTATGTTCCCAATCCGTGCGACTTGCTTCTAAAGTTTTTGTCAAGATAGTACACAAAATCTTATTTGTACTCTCCGCTTGACCATTTGCTTATGGATAATAAGGGGATGACTTCCGGTGGACTACAAGGAATCCAGCAAGTAAGTGATCAATCACCTCATTAATGAAATGTGAACCGCGATCACTCACTAATTCCAATGGGCAACGGATTCTTGAAATGATTTGTTCATATAAGAACTTAGCCATCTTTTGTGCATCAACTCGCTTAGAGACTTTTTCTTCTGCCCATTTCGTGAAATAGTCTGTGGCCACGATCACATATCGGACTTGTGATGGATGTGCAACTAGACTAATGGGTCCAACAAAATCAATTCCCTATTTCTCAAAAGATTCTTACAATCACAGGGGGGTAAGTTGCATCCTGTCTCTTTGTTGTGGAATAGCAAATGGTTGACACTCTTTGCATCTTTTACAAACTCCATAGCATCCCCGAATAATGTAGGCCACCATAGTCCTACTTGAAGCACCTTGTGAGCTGTAATTTTCCCAGAGCGAAGTGTCCTCCAATCATTCTTGAGAGTGCTTTATCTAATATTGTGACAAATTTGTCTTCCCGCACACATCTCCTTAAGACATTGTCCTTACCTAGCTTGTATAATTCACCAGCAATCAATTGATAAGGTGCAGCCAGCTTAATAAGCCGACACAATTTATCCATGTTCAAAGGTTGTTCTCGTAGAAAACCATAAGCTAGATAATCTAATATTTCTTCACTCCATTCAGGCACCGTGTCTAGTTTGAACAATCAAGCATCTGGGAGGTCATCATCAACACCATTTGTTGGTTCCCCAATTGGAATTCTCGACATATGATCGGCCAACATATGTTGTGTTCCCTTTCTCACCCGGCATCTCGAAGTCAAATTCCAATAGTAATAACAACCAGCATGTGATTCGTCCCATGGTGCAAGGCTTATTCACCAAGTATATAAACCCTGATGGTCCACAAAGAATACTTTTTTTTTTTTTGCCAATAGGTAATGTCGATACTTCTTGACAGCATAAAGCATGGCCAAACCCTCTTGTTTTGTGGTGGTATAATTTACCTTTACATCATTCAGTTGGTGACTAGCGAAGGAAACTGGGTTGTCCAATTTGAACTCACCAAGCTGTGCCAATACGCATCCTGTAGCAAAGTTTGATGCATCAATGTGCACATGGCATATAAGATCCCAGTTGGGTGGTCTCAGAATAGTGCACGCGCTAGTGCTGGCTTCAATCTATCATATGCATCTTGGCATTCTTCATTCCATTCAGAGACAATGAGTAGCCTATATAATGGTCTGGCAATTCTAGCATAAAATACACCTTTGCATCATTCAGTGGCGACTAGCGAAGGAAACTGGGTAGTCCAATTTGAACTCACCAAGCTGTGCCAATACGCATCCTGTAGCGAAGTTTGATGCATCAATGTGTACATGGAATATAAGATCCCAGTTGGGTGGTCTCAGAATAGTGCACTGGCTAGTGCTGGCTTCAATTTATCATATGCATCTTGGCATTCTTCATTCCATTCAAAGACAATGAGGAGCCTATATAATGGTCTGTCAATTCTAGCATAAAATACTATGAAGTGGAGATAATACCCAATGTGGCCCATAAACCTTTGTACACCTTTGTAATTAGTGGGTGGGGATAGTTCCAAGATCAATTTGACTTTGCTTTCCTTTGTGGAGATACCGTTCTTAATGACAATGTGTCCTAAGATCACACGGTGTTTGGCATTTCAAAGGCTTTAAGGATATACAATTCGATCGACATCACTCAAACATCTTTCTTGAGCAAGCCAAATGGTCTGACCATCGTGAGTGTGCGCACATAGATCATCAATGAATACCTCCAACCACTTTTGTAAGTAGTCTCTCAAGGCTGTGCACATCAATCGTTGGAACGTTGTTGGGGCATTGGTGAGACCAAAAGGCAGAACCTTGTAAGCAAAAGTCTCCCACATTGTATTGAAGGCCGTTTTATGCTAGTCTTCGGGTGCTATAGAAACTTGATTGTAACTTGAAAATCCATCTAAGAAGTTGTAAGCTTCTTCACCAACTACTCTTTCCAAAACGTGTTCCGTGTAAGGTAGTGGGTAATGGTCCTTTCCTAGTAGCTGCATTGACATTTTTAGATCGACACAGACCCTAAGTTTCCCATTCTTCTTTGGCACTATCACGATTGGTGATAGCCAATCGGTGTGTTCTATCTCATAGATGAAATCAACAGTAATGAGTTTATAAATTCCTTCTCATAAATGTTGCATATTTAGGATTCATCTGGTATGGTTTTTGCTTTGTTGGCCTTGATCCTTCCATGATTGGAATCGTGTGTTGTACCACTTCAAATGGTACGCCCTTCATCTCTTTGTAGTTTCAGAAGAAACAACCTTAAACTCCTTAAGGAGAGCAACAAGTTCCTTTTCCTCAGCTGGAGTCAAGTCTTTAACGATATAAACAGGCTTGGTTTCCTCCCAGGGCTCTGCAATATCAGTTTCCTTGACCTTAGCTGGGCCATTGTACGATGTGGATAAACCAGCTTCTTTAACTCTTTTGGCCGCCGTCAATTGGACCGCTTTTCATTCATCAATTGGGTATGTCTTGAAATGGTCTGGCACCGAGAGTAGGTCTGGCCCAAATAGCTTAGTTTTGGGCCACATGATGGTCTCTTCTTCCTGCTTATTATAATTGTGGCATATTTAGGATTCATCTGGTATGGTTTTTGCTTGGTTGGCCTTTCTCCTTCCATGATTGGGATCATGTGATGTACCCCTTCATCTCTTTGTTGTTTCAGAAGAAACAACCTTAAACTCCTTAAGGAGAGCAACAAGTTCCTTTTCCTCAGCTGGAGTCAAGTCTTTAGCGATATAAACAGGCTTGGTTTCCTCCCCCATGGCTCTGTAATATCAATTTCCTTGACCTTAGCTAGGCCATTGTACGATGTGGATAAACCAGCTTCTTTAACTCTTTTGGCCGTCAATTGGACCACTTTTCGTTCATCAATTGGGTATGTCTTGAAATGGTATGGCACTGAGAGTAGGTCTGGCCCAAATAGCTTAGTTTTGGGCCACATGATGGTCTCTTCTTCCTGCTTATTATAATTGTGGCATATTTAGGATTCATCTGGTATGGTTTTTGCTTGGTTGGCCTTTATCCTTCCATGATTGCGATCGTGTGATGTACCACTTCAGATGGTATGCCCTTCATCTCTTTGTTGTTTCAGAAGAAACAACCTTAAACTCCTTAAGGAGAGCAACAAGTTCCTTTTTCTCAGCTGGAGTTAAGTCTTTAGCGATATAAAGAGGCCTGGTTTCCTCCCATGGCTCTGCAATATCAATTTCCTTGACCTTAGCTGGGCCATCGTACGATGTGGATAAACCAACATCTTTAACTCTTTTGGCCGTCAATTGGACCACTTTTCGTTCGTCAATTGGGTACGTCTTGAAATGGTCTGGCACTGAGAGTAGGTCTGGCCCAAATAGCTTAGTTTTGGGCCACATGATGGTCTCTTCTTCCTGCTTATAGGTGACCAAGTTGCCCTAGCTTGCGTGACTCCCGAAGTCTCCTTGACTTTCGGTTCAGAAGTAGCGGAGGTCGACATCTGTAATAATGATAAGAAAGTCAGTCATACTAACTGGTGAGAGAATGTGGTCATTGTCTCTTTTTCTTTCTTTTTTTTTTTGTTAAAATGAATGTGTGTGTGTTATTCCATGAGAAGGGTGTTAGTGCGGTGTGCAATAACAAGGTATGAGTCTACATGCAAAAAGGTGCAAACCGTGAGATAGCACTACCGCCAACTGCACCCACCAAAATAAAAGAGCTAGACAAAGTTAAGGAGAAAAGAAGAGAAAAGCTTCTCACGGTTTTAGCTACCTCACGAGTTTCGAACCCTGCTATCTCACGGGAAAAATTCTTCACTGTGTTGAATCGACTTCTTCCTCGGAACCAATTTTTGTGTTTTCCTAGCATTTAGTTGGAAAATGTTCTTGGTTGCTCTTACTATCTATGTTTCTAAAGGTATTTGCAGTACTGAACTTTGGGTGGGATTTTGGCACCCATATTGTTGTATTACTCTGGTAATAGCCTTGTGCAGCTAGTAAACCCCTTCGAATCCATTGCTTTTGAGTGCCTTGTGGATAGTGGCTTCGTTTGCAATATTGCTACGCTAACATTGGAAGGCCATCTCTATCCCTTGTCTGTAGCTCAAACTTTTTACCTTGATTCCTCAATTACTCCTTTTGCATCACAGTATATATGGGCTTGGAGTTGATTCTAATGCACCCACTGCTGAATTACTAGTGACTTTGGTTGTTTTTTGCATAGGGACTATGGAGTTGATGCTTTCTCTAGTACGTGAGCTACTTTCTTTGGCATTGGTGTTTCCATACCATCAATCATAGCCTGCTTTCCCTTGTTTTTTGGCTCCATAAGGACACGATAATGATATTATTTCCCTCGTCAAGTTATGCAGCTCTCTTTTTTCATTGGATATCACGATTACTGGTGCAAATCTAGGATCGTCCCAGGATGATTTCTTCCTCCATAGATCCTACAGGCTTATATAACAAACACCATTCCAACCAAAGGGATTATTTCTGATGGAAATATTAACACTTTGAAATCCCACAGCTTTGGTAATTGACAAGTGCACACTTCGTACTTGTGCATTGTCGACCTCAAGGTAAGACTTTATCTAGAGGTTCTCGTGTCTCATAAGAGATCAAATTATGACTTGATCCCCTATGGATTAATGCAATGCTTGTTGCATGAATTTTAGGTAGTAGAGACTTTCACACAGTTGTGCTGGCTCAATGTCCAGGTTATCCTCATCAAGGAGGGTTAGCGAAGCCATGTTCATATGCAATACTCTCTCTTGGAGTCTCTGTTTGGCCTTGCCCTCTCTTGCCTTGGCTTCTTCCTGAGCTCGAGCTCGCTTGGATTTTTCCTTGGCTAGCTCATTTCGTTGTTTTAATACATGCTCTTGCATGAGCATTTCTTGGGTCAGTGGTTCGTAATCCTTTTTAAGTTTGCTTTCATTGATGTAACCCTGTATTTGCACACCATCAATAGTTTCAATCATGACTGACCTTTGAGGCACATGTGATTTTTGACACTTAGAAAGGTCCTAATCCTCCATACTTGAGTTGTTTTTTTCTAGTGCTTCCCTGACATGAGGACGAGGTCCCTTGTTTTTAGTTCTTTTTGTTTCAGGTTATTGTCAAACCAACGCTTCCTTCACAATTTTTCAACCATAAGACCATGTGATGCAATTAGTTGGGTTTCATCAAGTTTCTCTAAGTCAACCAACCTTTCAGCTAATGCATTCTTTGTTAATCGTTCTTGCACCGCAATTTGCAGGCTTGGAACTAAGTAGTCCATAGGCATTATAGCCTCAATGCCATAAGCTAGATGGAAGGGAGTATATCCCGTCGCTACCTTATACGAAGTTCAATATGCCCATAGAGCTGCAGTTAGCTTATGTTCCCAATCCGTGCGACTTGCTTCTAAAGTTTTTGTCAAGATAGTACACAAAATCTTATTTGTACTCTCCGCTTGACCATTTGCTTATGGATAATAAGGGGATGACTTCCGGTGGACTACAAGGAATCCAGCAAGTAAGTGATCAATCACCTCATTAATGAAATGTGAACCGCGATCACTCACTAATTCCAATGGGCAACGGATTCTTGAAATGATTTGTTCATATAAGAACTTAGCCATCTTTTGTGCATCAACTCGCTTAGAGACTTTTTCTTCTGCCCATTTCGTGAAATAGTCTGTGGCCACGATCACATATCGGACTTGTGATGGATGTGCAACTAGACTAATGGGTCCAACAAAATCAATTCCCTATTTCTCAAAAGATTCTTACAATCACAGGGGGGTAAGTTGCATCCTGTCTCTTTGTTGTGGAATAGCAAATGGTTGACACTCTTTGCATCTTTTACAAACTCCATAGCATCCCCGAATAATGTAGGCCACCATAGTCCTACTTGAAGCACCTTGTGAGCTGTAATTTTCCCAGAGCGAAGTGTCCTCCAATCATTCTTGAGAGTGCTTTATCTAATATTGTGACAAATTTGTCTTCCCGCACACATCTCCTTAAGACATTGTCCTTACCTAGCTTGTATAATTCACCAGCAATCAATTGATAAGGTGCAGCCAGCTTAATAAGCCGACACAATTTATCCATGTTCAAAGGTTGTTCTCGTAGAAAACCATAAGCTAGATAATCTAATATTTCTTCACTCCATTCAGGCACCGTGTCTAGTTTGAACAATCAAGCATCTGGGAGGTCATCATCAACACCATTTGTTGGTTCCCCAATTGGAATTCTCGACATATGATCGGCCAACATATGTTGTGTTCCCTTTCTCACCCGGCATCTCGAAGTCAAATTCCAATAGTAATAACAACCAGCATGTGATTCGTCCCATGGTGCAAGGCTTATTCACCAAGTATATAAACCCTGATGGTCCACAAAGAATACTTTTTTTTTTTTTGCCAATAGGTAATGTCGATACTTCTTGACAGCATAAAGCATGGCCAAACCCTCTTGTTTTGTGGTGGTATAATTTACCTTTACATCATTCAGTTGGTGACTAGCGAAGGAAACTGGGTTGTCCAATTTGAACTCACCAAGCTGTGCCAATACGCATCCTGTAGCAAAGTTTGATGCATCAATGTGCACATGGCATATAAGATCCCAGTTGGGTGGTCTCAGAATAGTGCACGCGCTAGTGCTGGCTTCAATCTATCATATGCATCTTGGCATTCTTCATTCCATTCAGAGACAATGAGTAGCCTATATAATGGTCTGGCAATTCTAGCATAAAATACACCTTTGCATCATTCAGTGGCGACTAGCGAAGGAAACTGGGTAGTCCAATTTGAACTCACCAAGCTGTGCCAATACGCATCCTGTAGCGAAGTTTGATGCATCAATGTGTACATGGAATATAAGATCCCAGTTGGGTGGTCTCAGAATAGTGCACTGGCTAGTGCTGGCTTCAATTTATCATATGCATCTTGGCATTCTTCATTCCATTCAAAGACAATGAGGAGCCTATATAATGGTCTGTCAATTCTAGCATAAAATACTATGAAGTGGAGATAATACCCAATGTGGCCCATAAACCTTTGTACACCTTTGTAATTAGTGGGTGGGGATAGTTCCAAGATCAATTTGACTTTGCTTTCCTTTGTGGAGATACCGTTCTTAATGACAATGTGTCCTAAGATCACACGGTGTTTGGCATTTCAAAGGCTTTAAGGATATACAATTCGATCGACATCACTCAAACATCTTTCTTGAGCAAGCCAAATGGTCTGACCATCGTGAGTGTGCGCACATAGATCATCAATGAATACCTCCAACCACTTTTGTAAGTAGTCTCTCAAGGCTGTGCACATCAATCGTTGGAACGTTGTTGGGGCATTGGTGAGACCAAAAGGCAGAACCTTGTAAGCAAAAGTCTCCCACATTGTATTGAAGGCCGTTTTATGCTAGTCTTCGGGTGCTATAGAAACTTGATTGTAACTTGAAAATCCATCTAAGAAGTTGTAAGCTTCTTCACCAACTACTCTTTCCAAAACGTGTTCCGTGTAAGGTAGTGGGTAATGGTCCTTTCCTAGTAGCTGCATTGACATTTTTAGATCGACACAGACCCTAAGTTTCCCATTCTTCTTTGGCACTATCACGATTGGTGATAGCCAATCGGTGTGTTCTATCTCATAGATGAAATCAACAGTAATGAGTTTATAAATTCCTTCTCATAAATGTTGCATATTTAGGATTCATCTGGTATGGTTTTTGCTTTGTTGGCCTTGATCCTTCCATGATTGGAATCGTGTGTTGTACCACTTCAAATGGTACGCCCTTCATCTCTTTGTAGTTTCAGAAGAAACAACCTTAAACTCCTTAAGGAGAGCAACAAGTTCCTTTTCCTCAGCTGGAGTCAAGTCTTTAACGATATAAACAGGCTTGGTTTCCTCCCAGGGCTCTGCAATATCAGTTTCCTTGACCTTAGCTGGGCCATTGTACGATGTGGATAAACCAGCTTCTTTAACTCTTTTGGCCGCCGTCAATTGGACCGCTTTTCATTCATCAATTGGGTATGTCTTGAAATGGTCTGGCACCGAGAGTAGGTCTGGCCCAAATAGCTTAGTTTTGGGCCACATGATGGTCTCTTCTTCCTGCTTATTATAATTGTGGCATATTTAGGATTCATCTGGTATGGTTTTTGCTTGGTTGGCCTTTCTCCTTCCATGATTGGGATCATGTGATGTACCCCTTCATCTCTTTGTTGTTTCAGAAGAAACAACCTTAAACTCCTTAAGGAGAGCAACAAGTTCCTTTTCCTCAGCTGGAGTCAAGTCTTTAGCGATATAAACAGGCTTGGTTTCCTCCCCCATGGCTCTGTAATATCAATTTCCTTGACCTTAGCTAGGCCATTGTACGATGTGGATAAACCAGCTTCTTTAACTCTTTTGGCCGTCAATTGGACCACTTTTCGTTCATCAATTGGGTATGTCTTGAAATGGTATGGCACTGAGAGTAGGTCTGGCCCAAATAGCTTAGTTTTGGGCCACATGATGGTCTCTTCTTCCTGCTTATTATAATTGTGGCATATTTAGGATTCATCTGGTATGGTTTTTGCTTGGTTGGCCTTTATCCTTCCATGATTGCGATCGTGTGATGTACCACTTCAGATGGTATGCCCTTCATCTCTTTGTTGTTTCAGAAGAAACAACCTTAAACTCCTTAAGGAGAGCAACAAGTTCCTTTTTCTCAGCTGGAGTTAAGTCTTTAGCGATATAAAGAGGCCTGGTTTCCTCCCATGGCTCTGCAATATCAATTTCCTTGACCTTAGCTGGGCCATCGTACGATGTGGATAAACCAACATCTTTAACTCTTTTGGCCGTCAATTGGACCACTTTTCGTTCGTCAATTGGGTACGTCTTGAAATGGTCTGGCACTGAGAGTAGGTCTGGCCCAAATAGCTTAGTTTTGGGCCACATGATGGTCTCTTCTTCCTGCTTATAGGTGACCAAGTTGCCCTAGCTTGCGTGACTCCCGAAGTCTCCTTGACTTTCGGTTCAGAAGTAGCGGAGGTCGACATCTGTAATAATGATAAGAAAGTCAGTCATACTAACTGGTGAGAGAATGTGGTCATTGTCTCTTTTTCTTTCTTTTTTTTTTTGTTAAAATGAATGTGTGTGTGTTATTCCATGAGAAGGGTGTTAGTGCGGTGTGCAATAACAAGGTATGAGTCTACATGCAAAAAGGTGCAAACCGTGAGATAGCACTACCGCCAACTGCACCCACCAAAATAAAAGAGCTAGACAAAGTTAAGGAGAAAAGAAGAGAAAAGCTTCTCACGGTTTTAGCTACCTCACGAGTTTCGAACCCTGCTATCTCACGGGAAAAATTCTTCACTGTGTTGAATCGACTTCTTCCTCGGAACCAATTTTTGTGTTTTCCTAGCATTTAGTTGGAAAATGTTCTTGGTTGCTCTTACTATCTATGTTTCTAAAGGTATTTGCAGTACTGAACTTTGGGTGGGATTTTGGCACCCATATTGTTGTATTACTCTGGTAATAGCCTTGTGCAGCTAGTAAACCCCTTCGAATCCATTGCTTTTGAGTGCCTTGTGGATAGTGGCTTCGTTTGCAATATTGCTACGCTAACATTGGAAGGCCATCTCTATCCCTTGTCTGTAGCTCAAACTTTTTACCTTGATTCCTCAATTACTCCTTTTGCATCACAGTATATATGGGCTTGGAGTTGATTCTAATGCACCCACTGCTGAATTACTAGTGACTTTGGTTGTTTTTTGCATAGGGACTATGGAGTTGATGCTTTCTCTAGTACGTGAGCTACTTTCTTTGGCATTGGTGTTTCCATACCATCAATCATAGCCTGCTTTCCCTTGTTTTTTGGCTCCATAAGGACACGATAATGATATTATTTCCCTCGTCAAGTTATGCAGCTCTCTTTTTTCATTGGATATCACGATTACTGGTGCAAATCTAGGATCGTCCCAGGATGATTTCTTCCTCCATAGATCCTACAGGCTTATATAACAAACACCATTCCAACCAAAGGGATTATTTCTGATGGAAATATTAACACTTTGAAATCCCACAGCTTTGGTAATTGACAAGTGCACACTTCGTACTTGTGCATTGTCGACCTCAAGGTAAGACTTTATCTAGAGGTTCTCGTGTCTCATAAGAGATCAAATTATGACTTGATCCCCTATGGATTAATGCAATGCTTGTTGCATGAATTTTAGGTAGTAGAGACTTTCACACAGTTGTGCTGGCTCAATGTCCAGGTTATCCTCATCAAGGAGGGTTAGCGAAGCCATGTTCATATGCAATACTCTCTCTTGGAGTCTCTGTTTGGCCTTGCCCTCTCTTGCCTTGGCTTCTTCCTGAGCTCGAGCTCGCTTGGATTTTTCCTTGGCTAGCTCATTTCGTTGTTTTAATACATGCTCTTGCATGAGCATTTCTTGGGTCAGTGGTTCGTAATCCTTTTTAAGTTTGCTTTCATTGATGTAACCCTGTATTTGCACACCATCAATAGTTTCAATCATGACTGACCTTTGAGGCACATGTGATTTTTGACACTTAGAAAGGTCCTAATCCTCCATACTTGAGTTGTTTTTTTCTAGTGCTTCCCTGACATGAGGACGAGGTCCCTTGTTTTTAGTTCTTTTTGTTTCAGGTTATTGTCAAACCAACGCTTCCTTCACAATTTTTCAACCATAAGACCATGTGATGCAATTAGTTGGGTTTCATCAAGTTTCTCTAAGTCAACCAACCTTTCAGCTAATGCATTCTTTGTTAATCGTTCTTGCACCGCAATTTGCAGGCTTGGAACTAAGTAGTCCATAGGCATTATAGCCTCAATGCCATAAGCTAGATGGAAGGGAGTATATCCCGTCGCTACCTTATACGAAGTTCAATATGCCCATAGAGCTGCAGTTAGCTTATGTTCCCAATCCGTGCGACTTGCTTCTAAAGTTTTTGTCAAGATAGTACACAAAATCTTATTTGTACTCTCCGCTTGACCATTTGCTTATGGATAATAAGGGGATGACTTCCGGTGGACTACAAGGAATCCAGCAAGTAAGTGATCAATCACCTCATTAATGAAATGTGAACCGCGATCACTCACTAATTCCAATGGGCAACGGATTCTTGAAATGATTTGTTCATATAAGAACTTAGCCATCTTTTGTGCATCAACTCGCTTAGAGACTTTTTCTTCTGCCCATTTCGTGAAATAGTCTGTGGCCACGATCACATATCGGACTTGTGATGGATGTGCAACTAGACTAATGGGTCCAACAAAATCAATTCCCTATTTCTCAAAAGATTCTTACAATCACAGGGGGGTAAGTTGCATCCTGTCTCTTTGTTGTGGAATAGCAAATGGTTGACACTCTTTGCATCTTTTACAAACTCCATAGCATCCCCGAATAATGTAGGCCACCATAGTCCTACTTGAAGCACCTTGTGAGCTGTAATTTTCCCAGAGCGAAGTGTCCTCCAATCATTCTTGAGAGTGCTTTATCTAATATTGTGACAAATTTGTCTTCCCGCACACATCTCCTTAAGACATTGTCCTTACCTAGCTTGTATAATTCACCAGCAATCAATTGATAAGGTGCAGCCAGCTTAATAAGCCGACACAATTTATCCATGTTCAAAGGTTGTTCTCGTAGAAAACCATAAGCTAGATAATCTAATATTTCTTCACTCCATTCAGGCACCGTGTCTAGTTTGAACAATCAAGCATCTGGGAGGTCATCATCAACACCATTTGTTGGTTCCCCAATTGGAATTCTCGACATATGATCGGCCAACATATGTTGTGTTCCCTTTCTCACCCGGCATCTCGAAGTCAAATTCCAATAGTAATAACAACCAGCATGTGATTCGTCCCATGGTGCAAGGCTTATTCACCAAGTATATAAACCCTGATGGTCCACAAAGAATACTTTTTTTTTTTTTGCCAATAGGTAATGTCGATACTTCTTGACAGCATAAAGCATGGCCAAACCCTCTTGTTTTGTGGTGGTATAATTTACCTTTACATCATTCAGTTGGTGACTAGCGAAGGAAACTGGGTTGTCCAATTTGAACTCACCAAGCTGTGCCAATACACATCCTGTAGCAAAGTTTGATGCATCAATGTGCACATGGCATATAAGATCCCAGTTGGGTGGTCTCAGAATAGTGCACGCGCTAGTGCTGGCTTCAATCTATCATATGCATCTTGGCATTCTTCATTCCATTCAGAGACAATGAGTAGCCTATATAATGGTCTGGCAATTCTAGCATAAAATACACCTTTGCATCATTCAGTGGCGACTAGCGAAGGAAACTGGGTAGTCCAATTTGAACTCACCAAGCTGTGCCAATACGCATCCTGTAGCGAAGTTTGATGCATCAATGTGTACATGGAATATAAGATCCCAGTTGGGTGGTCTCAGAATAGTGCACTGGCTAGTGCTGGCTTCAATTTATCATATGCATCTTGGCATTCTTCATTCCATTCAAAGACAATGAGGAGCCTATATAATGGTCTGTCAATTCTAGCATAAAATACTATGAATTGGAGATAATACCCAATGTGGCCCATAAACCTTTGTACACCTTTGTAATTAGTGGGTGGGGATAGTTCCAAGATCAATTTGACTTTGCTTTCCTTTGTGGAGATACCGTTCTTAATGACAATGTGTCCTAAGATCACACGGTGTTTGGCATTTCAAAGGCTTTAAGGATATACAATTCGATCGACATCACTCAAACATCTTTCTTGAGCAAGCCAAATGGTCTGACCATCGTGAGTGTGCGCACATAGATCATCAATGAATACCTCCAACCACTTTTGTAAGTAGTCTCTCAAGGCTGTGCACATCAATCGTTGGAACGTTGTTGGGGCATTGGTGAGACCAAAAGGCAGAACCTTGTAAGCAAAAGTCTCCCACATTGTATTGAAGGCCGTTTTATGCTAGTCTTCGGGTGCTATAGAAACTTGATTGTAACTTGAAAATCCATCTAAGAAGTTGTAAGCTTCTTCACCAACTACTCTTTCCAAAACGTGTTCCGTGTAAGGTAGTGGGTAATGGTCCTTTCCTAGTAGCTGCATTGACATTTTTAGATCGACACAGACCCTAAGTTTCCCATTCTTCTTTGGCACTATCACGATTGGTGATAGCCAATCGGTGTGTTCTATCTCATAGATGAAATCAACAGTAATGAGTTTATCAATTCCTTCTTATAATTGTTGCATATTTAGGATTCATCTGGTATGGTTTTTGCTTTGTTGGCCTTGATCCTTCCATGATTGGAATCGTGTGTTGTACCACTTCAAATGGTACGCCCTTCATCTCTTTGTAGTTTCAGAAGAAACAACCTTAAACTCCTTAAGGAGAGCAACAAGTTCCTTTTCCTCAGCTGGAGTCAAGTCTTTAACGATATAAACAGGCTTGGTTTCCTCCCAGGGCTCTGCAATATCGGTTTCCTTGACCTTAGCTGGGCCATTGTACGATGTGGATAAACCAGCTTCTTTAACTCTTTTGGCCGCCGTCAAATGGACCGCTTTTCGTTCATCAATTGGGTATGTCTTGAAATGGTCTGGCACTGAGAGTAGGTCTGGCCCAAATAGCTTAGTTTTGGGCCACATGATGGTCTCTTCTTCCTGCTTATTATAATTGTGGCATATTTAGGATTCATCTGGTATGGTTTTTGCTTGGTTGGTCTTTATCCTTCCATGATTGGGATCGTGTGATGTACCACTTCAGATGGTACACCCTTCATCTCTTTGTTGTTTCAGAAGAAACAACCTTAAACTCCTTAAGGAGAGCAACAAGTTCCTTTTCCTCAGCTGGAGTCGTCTTTAGCGATATAAACAGGCTTGGTTTCCTCCCCCATGGCTCTGTAATATCGGTTTCCTTGACCTTAGCTAGGCCATTGTACGATGTGGATAAACCAGGTTCTTTAACTCTTTTGGCCGTCAATTGGACCACTTTTCGTTCATCAATTGGGTATGTCTTGAAATGGTATGGCACTGAGAGTAGGTCTGGCCCAAATAGCTTAGTTTTGGGCCACATGATGGTCTCTTCTTCCTGCTTATTATAATTGTGGCATATTTAGGATTCATCTGGTATGGTTTTTGCTTGGCTGGCCTTTATCCTTCCATGATTGCGATCGTGTGATGTACCACTTCAGATGGTATGCCCTTCATCTCTTTGTTGTTTCAGAAGAAACAACCTTAAACTCCTTAAGGAGAGCAACAAGTTCCTTTTTCTCAGCTGGAGTTAAGTCTTTAGCGATATAAAGAGGCCTGGTTTCCTCCCATGGCTCTGCAATATCAATTTCCTTGACCTTAGCTGGGCCATCGTACGATGTGGATAAACCAACATCTTTAACTCTTTTGGCCGTCAATTGGACCACTTTTCGTTCGTCAATTGGGTACGTCTTGAAATGGTCTGGCACTGAGAGTAGGTCTGGCCCAAATAGCTTAGTTTCGGGCCACATGATGGTCTCTTCTTCCTGCTTATAGGTGACCAAGTTGCCCTAGCTTGCGTGACTCCCGAAGTCTCCTTGACTTTCGGTTCAGAAGTAGCGGAGGTCGACATCTGTAATAATGATAAGAAAGTCAGTCATACTAACTGGTGAGAGAATGTGGTCATTGTCTCTTTTTCTTTCTTTCTTTTTTTGTTAAAATGAATGTGTGTGTGTTATTCCATGAGAAGGGTGTTAGTGCGGTGTGCAATAACAAGGTATGAGTCTACATGCAAAAAGGTGCAAACCGTGAGATAGCACTACCGCCAACTGCACCCACCAAAATAAAAGAGCTGGACAAAGTTAAGGAGAAAAGAAGAGAAAAGCTTCTCACGGTTTTAGCTACCTCACGAGTTTCGAACCCTGCTATCTCACGGGAAAAATTCTTCACTGTGTTGAATCGACTTCTTCCTCGGAACCAATTTTTGTGTTTTCCTAGCATTTAGTTGGAAAATGTTCTTGGTTGCTCTTACTATCTATGTTTCTAAAGGTATTTGCAGTACTGAACTTTGGGTGGGATTTTGGCACCCATATTGTTGTATTACTCTGGTAATAGCCTTGTGCAGCTAGTAAACCCCTTCGAATCCATTGCTTTTGAGTGCCTTGTGGATAGTGGCTTCGTTTGCAATATTGCTACGCTAACATTGGAAGGCCATCTCTATCCCTTGTCTGTAGCTCAAACTTTTTACCTTGATTCCTCAATTACTCCTTTTGCATCACAGTATATATGGGCTTGGAGTTGATTCTAATGCACCCACTGCTGAATTACTAGTGACTTTGGTTGTTTTTTGCATAGGGACTATGGAGTTGATGCGTTCTCTAGTACGTGAGCTACTTTCTTTGGCATTGGTGTTTCCATACCATCAATCATAGCCTGCTTTCCCTTGTTTTTTGGCTCCATAAGGACACGATGATGATATTATTTCCCTCGTCAAGTTATGCAGCTCTCTTTTTTCATTGGATATCACGATTACTGGTGCAAATCTAGGATCGTCCAAGGATGATTTCTTCCTCCATAGATCCTACAGGCTTATATAACAAACACCATTCCAACCAAAGGGATTATTTCTGATGGAAATATTAACACTTTGAAATCCCACAGCTTTGGTAATTGACAAGTGCACACTTCGTACTTGTGCATTGTCGACCTCAAGGTAAGACTTTATCTAGAGGTTCTCGTGTCTCATAAGAGATCAAATTATGACTTGATCCCCTATGGATTAATGCAATGCTTGTTGCATGAATTTTAGGTAGTAGAGACTTTCACACAGTTGTGCTGGCTCAATGTCCAGGTTATCCTCATCAAGGAGGGTTAGCGAAGCCATGTTCATATGCAATACTCTCTCTTGGAGTCTCTGTTTGGCCTTGCCCTCTCTTGCCTTGGCTTCTTCCTGAGCTCGAGCTCGCTTGGATTTTTCCTTGGCTAGCTCATTTCGTTGTTTTAATACATGCTCTTGCATGAGCATTTCTTGGGTCAGTGGTTCGTAATCCTTTTTAAGTTTGCTTTCGTTGATGTAAACCTGTATTTGCACACCATCAATAGTTTCAATCATGACTGACCTTTGAGGCACATGTGATTTTTGACACTTAGAAAGGTCCTAATCCTCCATACTTGAGTTGTTTTTTTCTAGTGCTTCCCTGACATGAGGACGAGGTCCCTTGTTTTTAGTTCTTTTTGTTTCAGGTTATTGTCAAACCAACGCTTCCTTCACAATTTTTCAACCATAAGACCATGTGATGCAATTAGTTGGGTTTCATCAAGTTTCTCTAAGTCAACCAACCTTTCAGCTAATGCATTCTTTGTTAATCGTTCTTGCACCGCAATTTGCAGGCTTGGAACTAAGTAGTCCATAGGCATTATAGCCTCAATGCCATAAGCTAGATGGAAGGGAGTATATCCCGTCGCTACCTTATACGAAGTTCAATATGCCCATAGAGCTGCAGTTAGCTTATGTTCCCAATCCGTGCGACTTGCTTCTAAAGTTTTTGTCAAGATAGTACACAAAATCTTATTTGTACTCTCCGCTTGACCATTTGCTTATGGATAATAAGGGGATGACTTCCGGTGGACTACAAGGAATCCAGCAAGTAAGTGATCAATCACCTCATTAATGAAATGTGAACCGCGATCACTCACTAATTCCAATGGGCAACGGATTCTTGAAATGATTTGTTCATATAAGAACTTAGCCATCTTTTGTGCATCAACTCGCTTAGAGACTTTTTCTTCTGCCTATTTCGTGAAATAGTCTGTGGCCACGATCACATATCGGACTTGTGATGGATGTGCAACTAGACTAATGGGTCCAACAAAATCAATTCCCTATTTCTCAAAAGATTCTTACAATCACAGGGGGGTAAGTTGCATCCTGTCTCTTTGTTGTGGAATAGCAAATGGTTGACACTCTTTGCATCTTTTACAAACTCCATAGCATCCCCGAATAATGTAGGCCACCATAGTCCTACTTGAAGCACCTTGTGAGCTGTAATTTTCCCAGAGCGAAGTGTCCTCCAATCATTCTTGAGAGTGCTTTATCTAATATTGTGACAAATTTGTCTTCCCGCACACATCTCCTTAAGACATTGTCCTTACCTAGCTTGTATAATTCACCAGCAATCAATTGATAAGGTGCAGCCAGCTTAATAAGCCGACACAATTTATCCATGTTCAAAGGTTGTTCTCGTAGAAAACCATAAGCTAGATAATCTAATATTTCTTCACTCCATTCAGGCACCGTGTCTAGTTTGAACAATCAAGCATCTGGGAGGTCATCATCAACACCATTTGTTGGTTCCCCAATTGGAATTCTCGACATATGATCGGCCAACATATGTTGTGTTCCCTTTCTCACCCGGCATCTCGAAGTCAAATTCCAATAGTAATAACAACCAGCATGTGATTCGTCCCATGGTGCAAGGCTTATTCACCAAGTATATAAACCCTGATGGTCCACAAAGAATACTTTTTTTTTTTTGCCAATAGGTAATGTCGATACTTCTTGACAGCATAAAGCATGGCCAAACCCTCTTGTTTTGTGGTGGTATAATTTACCTTTACATCATTCAGTTGGTGACTAGCGAAGGAAACTGGGTTGTCCAATTTGAACTCACCAAGCTGTGCCAATACGCATCCTGTAGCAAAGTTTGATGCATCAATGTGCACATGGCATATAAGATCCCAGTTGGGTGGTCTCAGAATAGTGCACGCGCTAGTGCTGGCTTCAATCTATCATATGCATCTTGGCATTCTTCATTCCATTCAGAGACAATGAGTAGCCTATATAATGGTCTGGCAATTCTAGCATAAAATACACCTTTGCATCATTCAGTGGCGACTAGCGAAGGAAACTGGGTAGTCCAATTTGAACTCACCAAGCTGTGCCAATACGCATCCTGTAGCGAAGTTTGATGCATCAATGTGTACATGGAATATAAGATCCCAGTTGGGTGGTCTCAGAATAGTGCACT
Source organism: Cibotium barometz (assembly GCF_041138505.1). Lineage (NCBI taxonomy): Eukaryota > Viridiplantae > Streptophyta > Polypodiopsida > Cyatheales > Cibotiaceae > Cibotium > Cibotium barometz. The sequence goes on along the minus strand of NC_141074.1, from coordinate 23,462,509 downwards.
GGCTAGTGCTGGCTTCAATTTATCATATGCATCTTGGCATTCTTCATTCCATTCAAAGACAATGAGGAGCCTATATAATGGTCTGTCAATTCTAGCATAAAATACTATGAAGTGGAGATAATACCCAATGTGGCCCATAAACCTTTGTACACCTTTGTAATTAGTGGGTGGGGATAGTTCCAAGATCAATTTGACTTTGCTTTCCTTTGTGGAGATACCGTTCTTAATGACAATGTGTCCTAAGATCACACGGTGTTTGGCATTTCAAAGGCTTTAAGGATATACAATTCGATCGACATCACTCAAACATCTTTCTTGAGCAAGCCAAATGGTCTGACCATCGTGAGTGTGCGCACATAGATCATCAATGAATACCTCCAACCACTTTTGTAAGTAGTCTCTCAAGGCTGTGCACATCAATCGTTGGAACGTTGTTGGGGCATTGGTGAGACCAAAAGGCAGAACCTTGTAAGCAAAAGTCTCCCACATTGTATTGAAGGCCGTTTTATGCTAGTCTTCGGGTGCTATAGAAACTTGATTGTAACTTGAAAATCCATCTAAGAAGTTGTAAGCTTCTTCACCAACTACTCTTTCCAAAACGTGTTCCGTGTAAGGTAGTGGGTAATGGTCCTTTCCTAGTAGCTGCATTGACATTTTTAGATCGACACAGACCCTAAGTTTCCCATTCTTCTTTGGCACTATCACGATTGGTGATAGCCAATCGGTGTGTTCTATCTCATAGATGAAATCAACAGTAATGAGTTTATAAATTCCTTCTCATAAATGTTGCATATTTAGGATTCATCTGGTATGGTTTTTGCTTTGTTGGCCTTGATCCTTCCATGATTGGAATCGTGTGTTGTACCACTTCAAATGGTACGCCCTTCATCTCTTTGTAGTTTCAGAAGAAACAACCTTAAACTCCTTAAGGAGAGCAACAAGTTCCTTTTCCTCAGCTGGAGTCAAGTCTTTAACGATATAAACAGGCTTGGTTTCCTCCCAGGGCTCTGCAATATCAGTTTCCTTGACCTTAGCTGGGCCATTGTACGATGTGGATAAACCAGCTTCTTTAACTCTTTTGGCCGCCGTCAATTGGACCGCTTTTCATTCATCAATTGGGTATGTCTTGAAATGGTCTGGCACCGAGAGTAGGTCTGGCCCAAATAGCTTAGTTTTGGGCCACATGATGGTCTCTTCTTCCTGCTTATTATAATTGTGGCATATTTAGGATTCATCTGGTATGGTTTTTGCTTGGTTGGCCTTTCTCCTTCCATGATTGGGATCATGTGATGTACCCCTTCATCTCTTTGTTGTTTCAGAAGAAACAACCTTAAACTCCTTAAGGAGAGCAACAAGTTCCTTTTCCTCAGCTGGAGTCAAGTCTTTAGCGATATAAACAGGCTTGGTTTCCTCCCCCATGGCTCTGTAATATCAATTTCCTTGACCTTAGCTAGGCCATTGTACGATGTGGATAAACCAGGTTCTTTAACTCTTTTGGCCGTCAATTGGACCACTTTTCGTTCATCAATTGGGTATGTCTTGAAATGGTATGGCACTGAGAGTAGGTCTGGCCCAAATAGCTTAGTTTTGGGCCACATGATGGTCTCTTCTTCCTGCTTATTATAATTGTGGCATATTTAGGATTCATCTGGTATGGTTTTTGCTTGGTTGGCCTTTATCCTTCCATGATTGCGATCGTGTGATGTACCACTTCAGATGGTATGCCCTTCATCTCTTTGTTGTTTCAGAAGAAACAACCTTAAACTCCTTAAGGAGAGCAACAAGTTCCTTTTTCTCAGCTGGAGTTAAGTCTTTAGCGATATAAAGAGGCCTGGTTTCCTCCCATGGCTCTGCAATATCAATTTCCTTGACCTTAGCTGGGCCATCGTACGATGTGGATAAACCAACATCTTTAACTCTTTTGGCCGTCAATTGGACCACTTTTCGTTCGTCAATTGGGTACGTCTTGAAATGGTCTGGCACTGAGAGTAGGTCTGGCCCAAATAGCTTAGTTTTGGGCCACATGATGGTCTCTTCTTCCTGCTTATAGGTGACCAAGTTGCCCTAGCTTGCGTGACTCCCGAAGTCTCCTTGACTTTCGGTTCAGAAGTAGCGGAGGTCGACATCTGTAATAATGATAAGAAAGTCAGTCATACTAACTGGTGAGAGAATGTGGTCATTGTCTCTTTTTCTTTCTTTTTTTTTTTGTTAAAATGAATGTGTGTGTGTTATTCCATGAGAAGGGTGTTAGTGCGGTGTGCAATAACAAGGTATGAGTCTACATGCAAAAAGGTGCAAACCGTGAGATAGCACTACCGCCAACTGCACCCACCAAAATAAAAGAGCTAGACAAAGTTAAGGAGAAAAGAAGAGAAAAGCTTCTCACGGTTTTAGCTACCTCACGAGTTTCGAACCCTGCTATCTCACGGGAAAAATTCTTCACTGTGTTGAATCGACTTCTTCCTCGGAACCAATTTTTGTGTTTTCCTAGCATTTAGTTGGAAAATGTTCTTGGTTGCTCTTACTATCTATGTTTCTAAAGGTATTTGCAGTACTGAACTTTGGGTGGGATTTTGGCACCCATATTGTTGTATTACTCTGGTAATAGCCTTGTGCAGCTAGTAAACCCCTTCGAATCCATTGCTTTTGAGTGCCTTGTGGATAGTGGCTTCGTTTGCAATATTGCTACGCTAACATTGGAAGGCCATCTCTATCCCTTGTCTGTAGCTCAAACTTTTTACCTTGATTCCTCAATTACTCCTTTTGCATCACAGTATATATGGGCTTGGAGTTGATTCTAATGCACCCACTGCTGAATTACTAGTGACTTTGGTTGTTTTTTGCATAGGGACTATGGAGTTGATGCTTTCTCTAGTACGTGAGCTACTTTCTTTGGCATTGGTGTTTCCATACCATCAATCATAGCCTGCTTTCCCTTGTTTTTTGGCTCCATAAGGACACGATAATGATATTATTTCCCTCGTCAAGTTATGCAGCTCTCTTTTTTCATTGGATATCACGATTACTGGTGCAAATCTAGGATCGTCCCAGGATGATTTCTTCCTCCATAGATCCTACAGGCTTATATAACAAACACCATTCCAACCAAAGGGATTATTTCTGATGGAAATATTAACACTTTGAAATCCCACAGCTTTGGTAATTGACAAGTGCACACTTCGTACTTGTGCATTGTCGACCTCAAGGTAAGACTTTATCTAGAGGTTCTCGTGTCTCATAAGAGATCAAATTATGACTTGATCCCCTATGGATTAATGCAATGCTTGTTGCATGAATTTTAGGTAGTAGAGACTTTCACACAGTTGTGCTGGCTCAATGTCCAGGTTATCCTCATCAAGGAGGGTTAGCGAAGCCATGTTCATATGCAATACTCTCTCTTGGAGTCTCTGTTTGGCCTTGCCCTCTCTTGCCTTGGCTTCTTCCTGAGCTCGAGCTCGCTTGGATTTTTCCTTGGCTAGCTCATTTCGTTGTTTTAATACATGCTCTTGCATGAGCATTTCTTGGGTCAGTGGTTCGTAATCCTTTTTAAGTTTGCTTTCATTGATGTAACCCTGTATTTGCACACCATCAATAGTTTCAATCATGACTGACCTTTGAGGCACATGTGATTTTTGACACTTAGAAAGGTCCTAATCCTCCATACTTGAGTTGTTTTTTTCTAGTGCTTCCCTGACATGAGGACGAGGTCCCTTGTTTTTAGTTCTTTTTGTTTCAGGTTATTGTCAAACCAACGCTTCCTTCACAATTTTTCAACCATAAGACCATGTGATGCAATTAGTTGGGTTTCATCAAGTTTCTCTAAGTCAACCAACCTTTCAGCTAATGCATTCTTTGTTAATCGTTCTTGCACCGCAATTTGCAGGCTTGGAACTAAGTAGTCCATAGGCATTATAGCCTCAATGCCATAAGCTAGATGGAAGGGAGTATATCCCGTCGCTACCTTATACGAAGTTCAATATGCCCATAGAGCTGCAGTTAGCTTATGTTCCCAATCCGTGCGACTTGCTTCTAAAGTTTTTGTCAAGATAGTACACAAAATCTTATTTGTACTCTCCGCTTGACCATTTGCTTATGGATAATAAGGGGATGACTTCCGGTGGACTACAAGGAATCCAGCAAGTAAGTGATCAATCACCTCATTAATGAAATGTGAACCGCGATCACTCACTAATTCCAATGGGCAACGGATTCTTGAAATGATTTGTTCATATAAGAACTTAGCCATCTTTTGTGCATCAACTCGCTTAGAGACTTTTTCTTCTGCCCATTTCGTGAAATAGTCTGTGGCCACGATCACATATCGGACTTGTGATGGATGTGCAACTAGACTAATGGGTCCAACAAAATCAATTCCCTATTTCTCAAAAGATTCTTACAATCACAGGGGGGTAAGTTGCATCCTGTCTCTTTGTTGTGGAATAGCAAATGGTTGACACTCTTTGCATCTTTTACAAACTCCATAGCATCCCCGAATAATGTAGGCCACCATAGTCCTACTTGAAGCACCTTGTGAGCTGTAATTTTCCCAGAGCGAAGTGTCCTCCAATCATTCTTGAGAGTGCTTTATCTAATATTGTGACAAATTTGTCTTCCCGCACACATCTCCTTAAGACATTGTCCTTACCTAGCTTGTATAATTCACCAGCAATCAATTGATAAGGTGCAGCCAGCTTAATAAGCCGACACAATTTATCCATGTTCAAAGGTTGTTCTCGTAGAAAACCATAAGCTAGATAATCTAATATTTCTTCACTCCATTCAGGCACCGTGTCTAGTTTGAACAATCAAGCATCTGGGAGGTCATCATCAACACCATTTGTTGGTTCCCCAATTGGAATTCTCGACATATGATCGGCCAACATATGTTGTGTTCCCTTTCTCACCCGGCATCTCGAAGTCAAATTCCAATAGTAATAACAACCAGCATGTGATTCGTCCCATGGTGCAAGGCTTATTCACCAAGTATATAAACCCTGATGGTCCACAAAGAATACTTTTTTTTTTTTTTGCCAATAGGTAATGTCGATACTTCTTGACAGCATAAAGCATGGCCAAACCCTCTTGTTTTGTGGTGGTATAATTTACCTTTACATCATTCAGTTGGTGACTAGCGAAGGAAACTGGGTTGTCCAATTTGAACTCACCAAGCTGTGCCAATACGCATCCTGTAGCAAAGTTTGATGCATCAATGTGCACATGGCATATAAGATCCCAGTTGGGTGGTCTCAGAATAGTGCACGCGCTAGTGCTGGCTTCAATCTATCATATGCATCTTGGCATTCTTCATTCCATTCAGAGACAATGAGTAGCCTATATAATGGTCTGGCAATTCTAGCATAAAATACACCTTTGCATCATTCAGTGGCGACTAGCGAAGGAAACTGGGTAGTCCAATTTGAACTCACCAAGCTGTGCCAATACGCATCCTGTAGCGAAGTTTGATGCATCAATGTGTACATGGAATATAAGATCCCAGTTGGGTGGTCTCAGAATAGTGCACTGGCTAGTGCTGGCTTCAATTTATCATATGCATCTTGGCATTCTTCATTCCATTCAAAGACAATGAGGAGCCTATATAATGGTCTGTCAATTCTAGCATAAAATACTATGAAGTGGAGATAATACCCAATGTGGCCCATAAACCTTTGTACACCTTTGTAATTAGTGGGTGGGGATAGTTCCAAGATCAATTTGACTTTGCTTTCCTTTGTGGAGATACCGTTCTTAATGACAATGTGTCCTAAGATCACACGGTGTTTGGCATTTCAAAGGCTTTAAGGATATACAATTCGATCGACATCACTCAAACATCTTTCTTGAGCAAGCCAAATGGTCTGACCATCGTGAGTGTGCGCACATAGATCATCAATGAATACCTCCAACCACTTTTGTAAGTAGTCTCTCAAGGCTGTGCACATCAATCGTTGGAACGTTGTTGGGGCATTGGTGAGACCAAAAGGCAGAACCTTGTAAGCAAAAGTCTCCCACATTGTATTGAAGGCCGTTTTATGCTAGTCTTCGGGTGCTATAGAAACTTGATTGTAACTTGAAAATCCATCTAAGAAGTTGTAAGCTTCTTCACCAACTACTCTTTCCAAAACGTGTTCCGTGTAAGGTAGTGGGTAATGGTCCTTTCCTAGTAGCTGCATTGACATTTTTAGATCGACACAGACCCTAAGTTTCCCATTCTTCTTTGGCACTATCACGATTGGTGATAGCCAATCGGTGTGTTCTATCTCATAGATGAAATCAACAGTAATGAGTTTATAAATTCCTTCTCATAAATGTTGCATATTTAGGATTCATCTGGTATGGTTTTTGCTTTGTTGGCCTTGATCCTTCCATGATTGGAATCGTGTGTTGTACCACTTCAAATGGTACGCCCTTCATCTCTTTGTAGTTTCAGAAGAAACAACCTTAAACTCCTTAAGGAGAGCAACAAGTTCCTTTTCCTCAGCTGGAGTCAAGTCTTTAACGATATAAACAGGCTTGGTTTCCTCCCAGGGCTCTGCAATATCAGTTTCCTTGACCTTAGCTGGGCCATTGTACGATGTGGATAAACCAGCTTCTTTAACTCTTTTGGCCGCCGTCAATTGGACCGCTTTTCATTCATCAATTGGGTATGTCTTGAAATGGTCTGGCACCGAGAGTAGGTCTGGCCCAAATAGCTTAGTTTTGGGCCACATGATGGTCTCTTCTTCCTGCTTATTATAATTGTGGCATATTTAGGATTCATCTGGTATGGTTTTTGCTTGGTTGGCCTTTCTCCTTCCATGATTGGGATCATGTGATGTACCCCTTCATCTCTTTGTTGTTTCAGAAGAAACAACCTTAAACTCCTTAAGGAGAGCAACAAGTTCCTTTTCCTCAGCTGGAGTCAAGTCTTTAGCGATATAAACAGGCTTGGTTTCCTCCCCCATGGCTCTGTAATATCAATTTCCTTGACCTTAGCTAGGCCATTGTACGATGTGGATAAACCAGCTTCTTTAACTCTTTTGGCCGTCAATTGGACCACTTTTCGTTCATCAATTGGGTATGTCTTGAAATGGTATGGCACTGAGAGTAGGTCTGGCCCAAATAGCTTAGTTTTGGGCCACATGATGGTCTCTTCTTCCTGCTTATTATAATTGTGGCATATTTAGGATTCATCTGGTATGGTTTTTGCTTGGTTGGCCTTTATCCTTCCATGATTGCGATCGTGTGATGTACCACTTCAGATGGTATGCCCTTCATCTCTTTGTTGTTTCAGAAGAAACAACCTTAAACTCCTTAAGGAGAGCAACAAGTTCCTTTTTCTCAGCTGGAGTTAAGTCTTTAGCGATATAAAGAGGCCTGGTTTCCTCCCATGGCTCTGCAATATCAATTTCCTTGACCTTAGCTGGGCCATCGTACGATGTGGATAAACCAACATCTTTAACTCTTTTGGCCGTCAATTGGACCACTTTTCGTTCGTCAATTGGGTACGTCTTGAAATGGTCTGGCACTGAGAGTAGGTCTGGCCCAAATAGCTTAGTTTTGGGCCACATGATGGTCTCTTCTTCCTGCTTATAGGTGACCAAGTTGCCCTAGCTTGCGTGACTCCCGAAGTCTCCTTGACTTTCGGTTCAGAAGTAGCGGAGGTCGACATCTGTAATAATGATAAGAAAGTCAGTCATACTAACTGGTGAGAGAATGTGGTCATTGTCTCTTTTTCTTTCTTTTTTTTTTTGTTAAAATGAATGTGTGTGTGTTATTCCATGAGAAGGGTGTTAGTGCGGTGTGCAATAACAAGGTATGAGTCTACATGCAAAAAGGTGCAAACCGTGAGATAGCACTACCGCCAACTGCACCCACCAAAATAAAAGAGCTAGACAAAGTTAAGGAGAAAAGAAGAGAAAAGCTTCTCACGGTTTTAGCTACCTCACGAGTTTCGAACCCTGCTATCTCACGGGAAAAATTCTTCACTGTGTTGAATCGACTTCTTCCTCGGAACCAATTTTTGTGTTTTCCTAGCATTTAGTTGGAAAATGTTCTTGGTTGCTCTTACTATCTATGTTTCTAAAGGTATTTGCAGTACTGAACTTTGGGTGGGATTTTGGCACCCATATTGTTGTATTACTCTGGTAATAGCCTTGTGCAGCTAGTAAACCCCTTCGAATCCATTGCTTTTGAGTGCCTTGTGGATAGTGGCTTCGTTTGCAATATTGCTACGCTAACATTGGAAGGCCATCTCTATCCCTTGTCTGTAGCTCAAACTTTTTACCTTGATTCCTCAATTACTCCTTTTGCATCACAGTATATATGGGCTTGGAGTTGATTCTAATGCACCCACTGCTGAATTACTAGTGACTTTGGTTGTTTTTTGCATAGGGACTATGGAGTTGATGCTTTCTCTAGTACGTGAGCTACTTTCTTTGGCATTGGTGTTTCCATACCATCAATCATAGCCTGCTTTCCCTTGTTTTTTGGCTCCATAAGGACACGATAATGATATTATTTCCCTCGTCAAGTTATGCAGCTCTCTTTTTTCATTGGATATCACGATTACTGGTGCAAATCTAGGATCGTCCCAGGATGATTTCTTCCTCCATAGATCCTACAGGCTTATATAACAAACACCATTCCAACCAAAGGGATTATTTCTGATGGAAATATTAACACTTTGAAATCCCACAGCTTTGGTAATTGACAAGTGCACACTTCGTACTTGTGCATTGTCGACCTCAAGGTAAGACTTTATCTAGAGGTTCTCGTGTCTCATAAGAGATCAAATTATGACTTGATCCCCTATGGATTAATGCAATGCTTGTTGCATGAATTTTAGGTAGTAGAGACTTTCACACAGTTGTGCTGGCTCAATGTCCAGGTTATCCTCATCAAGGAGGGTTAGCGAAGCCATGTTCATATGCAATACTCTCTCTTGGAGTCTCTGTTTGGCCTTGCCCTCTCTTGCCTTGGCTTCTTCCTGAGCTCGAGCTCGCTTGGATTTTTCCTTGGCTAGCTCATTTCGTTGTTTTAATACATGCTCTTGCATGAGCATTTCTTGGGTCAGTGGTTCGTAATCCTTTTTAAGTTTGCTTTCATTGATGTAACCCTGTATTTGCACACCATCAATAGTTTCAATCATGACTGACCTTTGAGGCACATGTGATTTTTGACACTTAGAAAGGTCCTAATCCTCCATACTTGAGTTGTTTTTTTCTAGTGCTTCCCTGACATGAGGACGAGGTCCCTTGTTTTTAGTTCTTTTTGTTTCAGGTTATTGTCAAACCAACGCTTCCTTCACAATTTTTCAACCATAAGACCATGTGATGCAATTAGTTGGGTTTCATCAAGTTTCTCTAAGTCAACCAACCTTTCAGCTAATGCATTCTTTGTTAATCGTTCTTGCACCGCAATTTGCAGGCTTGGAACTAAGTAGTCCATAGGCATTATAGCCTCAATGCCATAAGCTAGATGGAAGGGAGTATATCCCGTCGCTACCTTATACGAAGTTCAATATGCCCATAGAGCTGCAGTTAGCTTATGTTCCCAATCCGTGCGACTTGCTTCTAAAGTTTTTGTCAAGATAGTACACAAAATCTTATTTGTACTCTCCGCTTGACCATTTGCTTATGGATAATAAGGGGATGACTTCCGGTGGACTACAAGGAATCCAGCAAGTAAGTGATCAATCACCTCATTAATGAAATGTGAACCGCGATCACTCACTAATTCCAATGGGCAACGGATTCTTGAAATGATTTGTTCATATAAGAACTTAGCCATCTTTTGTGCATCAACTCGCTTAGAGACTTTTTCTTCTGCCCATTTCGTGAAATAGTCTGTGGCCACGATCACATATCGGACTTGTGATGGATGTGCAACTAGACTAATGGGTCCAACAAAATCAATTCCCTATTTCTCAAAAGATTCTTACAATCACAGGGGGGTAAGTTGCATCCTGTCTCTTTGTTGTGGAATAGCAAATGGTTGACACTCTTTGCATCTTTTACAAACTCCATAGCATCCCCGAATAATGTAGGCCACCATAGTCCTACTTGAAGCACCTTGTGAGCTGTAATTTTCCCAGAGCGAAGTGTCCTCCAATCATTCTTGAGAGTGCTTTATCTAATATTGTGACAAATTTGTCTTCCCGCACACATCTCCTTAAGACATTGTCCTTACCTAGCTTGTATAATTCACCAGCAATCAATTGATAAGGTGCAGCCAGCTTAATAAGCCGACACAATTTATCCATGTTCAAAGGTTGTTCTCGTAGAAAACCATAAGCTAGATAATCTAATATTTCTTCACTCCATTCAGGCACCGTGTCTAGTTTGAACAATCAAGCATCTGGGAGGTCATCATCAACACCATTTGTTGGTTCCCCAATTGGAATTCTCGACATATGATCGGCCAACATATGTTGTGTTCCCTTTCTCACCCGGCATCTCGAAGTCAAATTCCAATAGTAATAACAACCAGCATGTGATTCGTCCCATGGTGCAAGGCTTATTCACCAAGTATATAAACCCTGATGGTCCACAAAGAATACTTTTTTTTTTTTTGCCAATAGGTAATGTCGATACTTCTTGACAGCATAAAGCATGGCCAAACCCTCTTGTTTTGTGGTGGTATAATTTACCTTTACATCATTCAGTTGGTGACTAGCGAAGGAAACTGGGTTGTCCAATTTGAACTCACCAAGCTGTGCCAATACACATCCTGTAGCAAAGTTTGATGCATCAATGTGCACATGGCATATAAGATCCCAGTTGGGTGGTCTCAGAATAGTGCACGCGCTAGTGCTGGCTTCAATCTATCATATGCATCTTGGCATTCTTCATTCCATTCAGAGACAATGAGTAGCCTATATAATGGTCTGGCAATTCTAGCATAAAATACACCTTTGCATCATTCAGTGGCGACTAGCGAAGGAAACTGGGTAGTCCAATTTGAACTCACCAAGCTGTGCCAATACGCATCCTGTAGCGAAGTTTGATGCATCAATGTGTACATGGAATATAAGATCCCAGTTGGGTGGTCTCAGAATAGTGCACTGGCTAGTGCTGGCTTCAATTTATCATATGCATCTTGGCATTCTTCATTCCATTCAAAGACAATGAGGAGCCTATATAATGGTCTGTCAATTCTAGCATAAAATACTATGAATTGGAGATAATACCCAATGTGGCCCATAAACCTTTGTACACCTTTGTAATTAGTGGGTGGGGATAGTTCCAAGATCAATTTGACTTTGCTTTCCTTTGTGGAGATACCGTTCTTAATGACAATGTGTCCTAAGATCACACGGTGTTTGGCATTTCAAAGGCTTTAAGGATATACAATTCGATCGACATCACTCAAACATCTTTCTTGAGCAAGCCAAATGGTCTGACCATCGTGAGTGTGCGCACATAGATCATCAATGAATACCTCCAACCACTTTTGTAAGTAGTCTCTCAAGGCTGTGCACATCAATCGTTGGAACGTTGTTGGGGCATTGGTGAGACCAAAAGGCAGAACCTTGTAAGCAAAAGTCTCCCACATTGTATTGAAGGCCGTTTTATGCTAGTCTTCGGGTGCTATAGAAACTTGATTGTAACTTGAAAATCCATCTAAGAAGTTGTAAGCTTCTTCACCAACTACTCTTTCCAAAACGTGTTCCGTGTAAGGTAGTGGGTAATGGTCCTTTCCTAGTAGCTGCATTGACATTTTTAGATCGACACAGACCCTAAGTTTCCCATTCTTCTTTGGCACTATCACGATTGGTGATAGCCAATCGGTGTGTTCTATCTCATAGATGAAATCAACAGTAATGAGTTTATCAATTCCTTCTTATAATTGTTGCATATTTAGGATTCATCTGGTATGGTTTTTGCTTTGTTGGCCTTGATCCTTCCATGATTGGAATCGTGTGTTGTACCACTTCAAATGGTACGCCCTTCATCTCTTTGTAGTTTCAGAAGAAACAACCTTAAACTCCTTAAGGAGAGCAACAAGTTCCTTTTCCTCAGCTGGAGTCAAGTCTTTAACGATATAAACAGGCTTGGTTTCCTCCCAGGGCTCTGCAATATCGGTTTCCTTGACCTTAGCTGGGCCATTGTACGATGTGGATAAACCAGCTTCTTTAACTCTTTTGGCCGCCGTCAAATGGACCGCTTTTCGTTCATCAATTGGGTATGTCTTGAAATGGTCTGGCACTGAGAGTAGGTCTGGCCCAAATAGCTTAGTTTTGGGCCACATGATGGTCTCTTCTTCCTGCTTATTATAATTGTGGCATATTTAGGATTCATCTGGTATGGTTTTTGCTTGGTTGGTCTTTATCCTTCCATGATTGGGATCGTGTGATGTACCACTTCAGATGGTACACCCTTCATCTCTTTGTTGTTTCAGAAGAAACAACCTTAAACTCCTTAAGGAGAGCAACAAGTTCCTTTTCCTCAGCTGGAGTCGTCTTTAGCGATATAAACAGGCTTGGTTTCCTCCCCCATGGCTCTGTAATATCGGTTTCCTTGACCTTAGCTAGGCCATTGTACGATGTGGATAAACCAGGTTCTTTAACTCTTTTGGCCGTCAATTGGACCACTTTTCGTTCATCAATTGGGTATGTCTTGAAATGGTATGGCACTGAGAGTAGGTCTGGCCCAAATAGCTTAGTTTTGGGCCACATGATGGTCTCTTCTTCCTGCTTATTATAATTGTGGCATATTTAGGATTCATCTGGTATGGTTTTTGCTTGGCTGGCCTTTATCCTTCCATGATTGCGATCGTGTGATGTACCACTTCAGATGGTATGCCCTTCATCTCTTTGTTGTTTCAGAAGAAACAACCTTAAACTCCTTAAGGAGAGCAACAAGTTCCTTTTTCTCAGCTGGAGTTAAGTCTTTAGCGATATAAAGAGGCCTGGTTTCCTCCCATGGCTCTGCAATATCAATTTCCTTGACCTTAGCTGGGCCATCGTACGATGTGGATAAACCAACATCTTTAACTCTTTTGGCCGTCAATTGGACCACTTTTCGTTCGTCAATTGGGTACGTCTTGAAATGGTCTGGCACTGAGAGTAGGTCTGGCCCAAATAGCTTAGTTTCGGGCCACATGATGGTCTCTTCTTCCTGCTTATAGGTGACCAAGTTGCCCTAGCTTGCGTGACTCCCGAAGTCTCCTTGACTTTCGGTTCAGAAGTAGCGGAGGTCGACATCTGTAATAATGATAAGAAAGTCAGTCATACTAACTGGTGAGAGAATGTGGTCATTGTCTCTTTTTCTTTCTTTCTTTTTTTGTTAAAATGAATGTGTGTGTGTTATTCCATGAGAAGGGTGTTAGTGCGGTGTGCAATAACAAGGTATGAGTCTACATGCAAAAAGGTGCAAACCGTGAGATAGCACTACCGCCAACTGCACCCACCAAAATAAAAGAGCTGGACAAAGTTAAGGAGAAAAGAAGAGAAAAGCTTCTCACGGTTTTAGCTACCTCACGAGTTTCGAACCCTGCTATCTCACGGGAAAAATTCTTCACTGTGTTGAATCGACTTCTTCCTCGGAACCAATTTTTGTGTTTTCCTAGCATTTAGTTGGAAAATGTTCTTGGTTGCTCTTACTATCTATGTTTCTAAAGGTATTTGCAGTACTGAACTTTGGGTGGGATTTTGGCACCCATATTGTTGTATTACTCTGGTAATAGCCTTGTGCAGCTAGTAAACCCCTTCGAATCCATTGCTTTTGAGTGCCTTGTGGATAGTGGCTTCGTTTGCAATATTGCTACGCTAACATTGGAAGGCCATCTCTATCCCTTGTCTGTAGCTCAAACTTTTTACCTTGATTCCTCAATTACTCCTTTTGCATCACAGTATATATGGGCTTGGAGTTGATTCTAATGCACCCACTGCTGAATTACTAGTGACTTTGGTTGTTTTTTGCATAGGGACTATGGAGTTGATGCGTTCTCTAGTACGTGAGCTACTTTCTTTGGCATTGGTGTTTCCATACCATCAATCATAGCCTGCTTTCCCTTGTTTTTTGGCTCCATAAGGACACGATGATGATATTATTTCCCTCGTCAAGTTATGCAGCTCTCTTTTTTCATTGGATATCACGATTACTGGTGCAAATCTAGGATCGTCCAAGGATGATTTCTTCCTCCATAGATCCTACAGGCTTATATAACAAACACCATTCCAACCAAAGGGATTATTTCTGATGGAAATATTAACACTTTGAAATCCCACAGCTTTGGTAATTGACAAGTGCACACTTCGTACTTGTGCATTGTCGACCTCAAGGTAAGACTTTATCTAGAGGTTCTCGTGTCTCATAAGAGATCAAATTATGACTTGATCCCCTATGGATTAATGCAATGCTTGTTGCATGAATTTTAGGTAGTAGAGACTTTCACACAGTTGTGCTGGCTCAATGTCCAGGTTATCCTCATCAAGGAGGGTTAGCGAAGCCATGTTCATATGCAATACTCTCTCTTGGAGTCTCTGTTTGGCCTTGCCCTCTCTTGCCTTGGCTTCTTCCTGAGCTCGAGCTCGCTTGGATTTTTCCTTGGCTAGCTCATTTCGTTGTTTTAATACATGCTCTTGCATGAGCATTTCTTGGGTCAGTGGTTCGTAATCCTTTTTAAGTTTGCTTTCGTTGATGTAAACCTGTATTTGCACACCATCAATAGTTTCAATCATGACTGACCTTTGAGGCACATGTGATTTTTGACACTTAGAAAGGTCCTAATCCTCCATACTTGAGTTGTTTTTTTCTAGTGCTTCCCTGACATGAGGACGAGGTCCCTTGTTTTTAGTTCTTTTTGTTTCAGGTTATTGTCAAACCAACGCTTCCTTCACAATTTTTCAACCATAAGACCATGTGATGCAATTAGTTGGGTTTCATCAAGTTTCTCTAAGTCAACCAACCTTTCAGCTAATGCATTCTTTGTTAATCGTTCTTGCACCGCAATTTGCAGGCTTGGAACTAAGTAGTCCATAGGCATTATAGCCTCAATGCCATAAGCTAGATGGAAGGGAGTATATCCCGTCGCTACCTTATACGAAGTTCAATATGCCCATAGAGCTGCAGTTAGCTTATGTTCCCAATCCGTGCGACTTGCTTCTAAAGTTTTTGTCAAGATAGTACACAAAATCTTATTTGTACTCTCCGCTTGACCATTTGCTTATGGATAATAAGGGGATGACTTCCGGTGGACTACAAGGAATCCAGCAAGTAAGTGATCAATCACCTCATTAATGAAATGTGAACCGCGATCACTCACTAATTCCAATGGGCAACGGATTCTTGAAATGATTTGTTCATATAAGAACTTAGCCATCTTTTGTGCATCAACTCGCTTAGAGACTTTTTCTTCTGCCTATTTCGTGAAATAGTCTGTGGCCACGATCACATATCGGACTTGTGATGGATGTGCAACTAGACTAATGGGTCCAACAAAATCAATTCCCTATTTCTCAAAAGATTCTTACAATCACAGGGGGGTAAGTTGCATCCTGTCTCTTTGTTGTGGAATAGCAAATGGTTGACACTCTTTGCATCTTTTACAAACTCCATAGCATCCCCGAATAATGTAGGCCACCATAGTCCTACTTGAAGCACCTTGTGAGCTGTAATTTTCCCAGAGCGAAGTGTCCTCCAATCATTCTTGAGAGTGCTTTATCTAATATTGTGACAAATTTGTCTTCCCGCACACATCTCCTTAAGACATTGTCCTTACCTAGCTTGTATAATTCACCAGCAATCAATTGATAAGGTGCAGCCAGCTTAATAAGCCGACACAATTTATCCATGTTCAAAGGTTGTTCTCGTAGAAAACCATAAGCTAGATAATCTAATATTTCTTCACTCCATTCAGGCACCGTGTCTAGTTTGAACAATCAAGCATCTGGGAGGTCATCATCAACACCATTTGTTGGTTCCCCAATTGGAATTCTCGACATATGATCGGCCAACATATGTTGTGTTCCCTTTCTCACCCGGCATCTCGAAGTCAAATTCCAATAGTAATAACAACCAGCATGTGATTCGTCCCATGGTGCAAGGCTTATTCACCAAGTATATAAACCCTGATGGTCCACAAAGAATACTTTTTTTTTTTTGCCAATAGGTAATGTCGATACTTCTTGACAGCATAAAGCATGGCCAAACCCTCTTGTTTTGTGGTGGTATAATTTACCTTTACATCATTCAGTTGGTGACTAGCGAAGGAAACTGGGTTGTCCAATTTGAACTCACCAAGCTGTGCCAATACGCATCCTGTAGCAAAGTTTGATGCATCAATGTGCACATGGCATATAAGATCCCAGTTGGGTGGTCTCAGAATAGTGCACGCGCTAGTGCTGGCTTCAATCTATCATATGCATCTTGGCATTCTTCATTCCATTCAGAGACAATGAGTAGCCTATATAATGGTCTGGCAATTCTAGCATAAAATACACCTTTGCATCATTCAGTGGCGACTAGCGAAGGAAACTGGGTAGTCCAATTTGAACTCACCAAGCTGTGCCAATACGCATCCTGTAGCGAAGTTTGATGCATCAATGTGTACATGGAATATAAGATCCCAGTTGGGTGGTCTCAGAATAGTGCACTGGCTAGTGCTGGCTTCAATTTATCATATGCATCTTGGCATTCTTCATTCCATTCAAAGACAATGAGGAGCCTATATAATGGTCTGTCAATTCTAGCATAAAATACTATGAAGTGGAGATAATACCCAATGTGGCCCATAAACCTTTGTACACCTTTGTAATTAGTGGGTGGGGATAGTTCCAAGATCAATTTGACTTTGCTTTCCTTTGTGGAGATACCGTTCTTAATGACAATGTGTCCTAAGATCACACGGTGTTTGGCATTTCAAAGGCTTTAAGGATATACAATTCGATCGACATCACTCAAACATCTTTCTTGAGCAAGCCAAATGGTCTGACCATCGTGAGTGTGCGCACATAGATCATCAATGAATACCTCCAACCACTTTTGTAAGTAGTCTCTCAAGGCTGTGCACATCAATCGTTGGAACGTTGTTGGGGCATTGGTGAGACCAAAAGGCAGAACCTTGTAAGCAAAAGTCTCCCACATTGTATTGAAGGCCGTTTTATGCTAGTCTTCGGGTGCTATAGAAACTTGATTGTAACTTGAAAATCCATCTAAGAAGTTGTAAGCTTCTTCACCAACTACTCTTTCCAAAACGTGTTCCGTGTAAGGTAGTGGGTAATGGTCCTTTCCTAGTAGCTGCATTGACATTTTTAGATCGACACAGACCCTAAGTTTCCCATTCTTCTTTGGCACTATCACGATTGGTGATAGCCAATCGGTGTGTTCTATCTCATAGATGAAATCAACAGTAATGAGTTTATAAATTCCTTCTCATAAATGTTGCATATTTAGGATTCATCTGGTATGGTTTTTGCTTTGTTGGCCTTGATCCTTCCATGATTGGAATCGTGTGTTGTACCACTTCAAATGGTACGCCCTTCATCTCTTTGTAGTTTCAGAAGAAACAACCTTAAACTCCTTAAGGAGAGCAACAAGTTCCTTTTCCTCAGCTGGAGTCAAGTCTTTAACGATATAAACAGGCTTGGTTTCCTCCCAGGGCTCTGCAATATCAGTTTCCTTGACCTTAGCTGGGCCATTGTACGATGTGGATAAACCAGCTTCTTTAACTCTTTTGGCCGCCGTCAATTGGACCGCTTTTCATTCATCAATTGGGTATGTCTTGAAATGGTCTGGCACCGAGAGTAGGTCTGGCCCAAATAGCTTAGTTTTGGGCCACATGATGGTCTCTTCTTCCTGCTTATTATAATTGTGGCATATTTAGGATTCATCTGGTATGGTTTTTGCTTGGTTGGCCTTTCTCCTTCCATGATTGGGATCATGTGATGTACCCCTTCATCTCTTTGTTGTTTCAGAAGAAACAACCTTAAACTCCTTAAGGAGAGCAACAAGTTCCTTTTCCTCAGCTGGAGTCAAGTCTTTAGCGATATAAACAGGCTTGGTTTCCTCCCCCATGGCTCTGTAATATCAATTTCCTTGACCTTAGCTAGGCCATTGTACGATGTGGATAAACCAGGTTCTTTAACTCTTTTGGCCGTCAATTGGACCACTTTTCGTTCATCAATTGGGTATGTCTTGAAATGGTATGGCACTGAGAGTAGGTCTGGCCCAAATAGCTTAGTTTTGGGCCACATGATGGTCTCTTCTTCCTGCTTATTATAATTGTGGCATATTTAGGATTCATCTGGTATGGTTTTTGCTTGGTTGGCCTTTATCCTTCCATGATTGCGATCGTGTGATGTACCACTTCAGATGGTATGCCCTTCATCTCTTTGTTGTTTCAGAAGAAACAACCTTAAACTCCTTAAGGAGAGCAACAAGTTCCTTTTTCTCAGCTGGAGTTAAGTCTTTAGCGATATAAAGAGGCCTGGTTTCCTCCCATGGCTCTGCAATATCAATTTCCTTGACCTTAGCTGGGCCATCGTACGATGTGGATAAACCAACATCTTTAACTCTTTTGGCCGTCAATTGGACCACTTTTCGTTCGTCAATTGGGTACGTCTTGAAATGGTCTGGCACTGAGAGTAGGTCTGGCCCAAATAGCTTAGTTTTGGGCCACATGATGGTCTCTTCTTCCTGCTTATAGGTGACCAAGTTGCCCTAGCTTGCGTGACTCCCGAAGTCTCCTTGACTTTCGGTTCAGAAGTAGCGGAGGTCGACATCTGTAATAATGATAAGAAAGTCAGTCATACTAACTGGTGAGAGAATGTGGTCATTGTCTCTTTTTCTTTCTTTTTTTTTTTGTTAAAATGAATGTGTGTGTGTTATTCCATGAGAAGGGTGTTAGTGCGGTGTGCAATAACAAGGTATGAGTCTACATGCAAAAAGGTGCAAACCGTGAGATAGCACTACCGCCAACTGCACCCACCAAAATAAAAGAGCTAGACAAAGTTAAGGAGAAAAGAAGAGAAAAGCTTCTCACGGTTTTAGCTACCTCACGAGTTTCGAACCCTGCTATCTCACGGGAAAAATTCTTCACTGTGTTGAATCGACTTCTTCCTCGGAACCAATTTTTGTGTTTTCCTAGCATTTAGTTGGAAAATGTTCTTGGTTGCTCTTACTATCTATGTTTCTAAAGGTATTTGCAGTACTGAACTTTGGGTGGGATTTTGGCACCCATATTGTTGTATTACTCTGGTAATAGCCTTGTGCAGCTAGTAAACCCCTTCGAATCCATTGCTTTTGAGTGCCTTGTGGATAGTGGCTTCGTTTGCAATATTGCTACGCTAACATTGGAAGGCCATCTCTATCCCTTGTCTGTAGCTCAAACTTTTTACCTTGATTCCTCAATTACTCCTTTTGCATCACAGTATATATGGGCTTGGAGTTGATTCTAATGCACCCACTGCTGAATTACTAGTGACTTTGGTTGTTTTTTGCATAGGGACTATGGAGTTGATGCTTTCTCTAGTACGTGAGCTACTTTCTTTGGCATTGGTGTTTCCATACCATCAATCATAGCCTGCTTTCCCTTGTTTTTTGGCTCCATAAGGACACGATAATGATATTATTTCCCTCGTCAAGTTATGCAGCTCTCTTTTTTCATTGGATATCACGATTATTGGATATCACGATTACTGGTGCAAATCTAGGATCGTCCCAGGATGATTTCTTCCTCCATAGATCCTACAGGCTTATATAACAAACACCATTCCAACCAAAGGGATTATTTCTGATGGAAATATTAACACTTTGAAATCCCACAGCTTTGGTAATTGACAAGTGCACACTTCGTACTTGTGCATTGTCGACCTCAAGGTAAGACTTTATCTAGAGGTTCTCGTGTCTCATAAGAGATCAAATTATGACTTGATCCCCTATGGATTAATGCAATGCTTGTTGCATGAATTTTAGGTAGTAGAGACTTTCACACAGTTGTGCTGGCTCAATGTCCAGGTTATCCTCATCAAGGAGGGTTAGCGAAGCCATGTTCATATGCAATACTCTCTCTTGGAGTCTCTGTTTGGCCTTGCCCTCTCTTGCCTTGGCTTCTTCCTGAGCTCGAGCTCGCTTGGATTTTTCCTTGGCTAGCTCATTTCGTTGTTTTAATACATGCTCTTGCATGAGCATTTCTTGGGTCAGTGGTTCGTAATCCTTTTTAAGTTTGCTTTCATTGATGTAACCCTGTATTTGCACACCATCAATAGTTTCAATCATGACTGACCTTTGAGGCACATGTGATTTTTGACACTTAGAAAGGTCCTAATCCTCCATACTTGAGTTGTTTTTTTCTAGTGCTTCCCTGACATGAGGACGAGGTCCCTTGTTTTTAGTTCTTTTTGTTTCAGGTTATTGTCAAACCAACGCTTCCTTCACAATTTTTCAACCATAAGACCATGTGATGCAATTAGTTGGGTTTCATCAAGTTTCTCTAAGTCAACCAACCTTTCAGCTAATGCATTCTTTGTTAATCGTTCTTGCACCGCAATTTGCAGGCTTGGAACTAAGTAGTCCATAGGCATTATAGCCTCAATGCCATAAGCTAGATGGAAGGGAGTATATCCCGTCGCTACCTTATACGAAGTTCAATATGCCCATAGAGCTGCAGTTAGCTTATGTTCCCAATCCGTGCGACTTGCTTCTAAAGTTTTTGTCAAGATAGTACACAAAATCTTATTTGTACTCTCCGCTTGACCATTTGCTTATGGATAATAAGGGGATGACTTCCGGTGGACTACAAGGAATCCAGCAAGTAAGTGATCAATCACCTCATTAATGAAATGTGAACCGCGATCACTCACTAATTCCAATGGGCAACGGATTCTTGAAATGATTTGTTCATATAAGAACTTAGCCATCTTTTGTGCATCAACTCGCTTAGAGACTTTTTCTTCTGCCCATTTCGTGAAATAGTCTGTGGCCACGATCACATATCGGACTTGTGATGGATGTGCAACTAGACTAATGGGTCCAACAAAATCAATTCCCTATTTCTCAAAAGATTCTTACAATCACAGGGGGGTAAGTTGCATCCTGTCTCTTTGTTGTGGAATAGCAAATGGTTGACACTCTTTGCATCTTTTACAAACTCCATAGCATCCCCGAATAATGTAGGCCACCATAGTCCTACTTGAAGCACCTTGTGAGCTGTAATTTTCCCAGAGCGAAGTGTCCTCCAATCATTCTTGAGAGTGCTTTATCTAATATTGTGACAAATTTGTCTTCCCGCACACATCTCCTTAAGACATTGTCCTTACCTAGCTTGTATAATTCACCAGCAATCAATTGATAAGGTGCAGCCAGCTTAATAAGCCGACACAATTTATCCATGTTCAAAGGTTGTTCTCGTAGAAAACCATAAGCTAGATAATCTAATATTTCTTCACTCCATTCAGGCACCGTGTCTAGTTTGAACAATCAAGCATCTGGGAGGTCATCATCAACACCATTTGTTGGTTCCCCAATTGGAATTCTCGACATATGATCGGCCAACATATGTTGTGTTCCCTTTCTCACCCGGCATCTCGAAGTCAAATTCCAATAGTAATAACAACCAGCATGTGATTCGTCCCATGGTGCAAGGCTTATTCACCAAGTATATAAACCCTGATGGTCCACAAAGAATACTTTTTTTTTTTTTTGCCAATAGGTAATGTCGATACTTCTTGACAGCATAAAGCATGGCCAAACCCTCTTGTTTTGTGGTGGTATAATTTACCTTTACATCATTCAGTTGGTGACTAGCGAAGGAAACTGGGTTGTCCAATTTGAACTCACCAAGCTGTGCCAATACGCATCCTGTAGCAAAGTTTGATGCATCAATGTGCACATGGCATATAAGATCCCAGTTGGGTGGTCTCAGAATAGTGCACGCGCTAGTGCTGGCTTCAATCTATCATATGCATCTTGGCATTCTTCATTCCATTCAGAGACAATGAGTAGCCTATATAATGGTCTGGCAATTCTAGCATAAAATACACCTTTGCATCATTCAGTGGCGACTAGCGAAGGAAACTGGGTAGTCCAATTTGAACTCACCAAGCTGTGCCAATACGCATCCTGTAGCGAAGTTTGATGCATCAATGTGTACATGGAATATAAGATCCCAGTTGGGTGGTCTCAGAATAGTGCACTGGCTAGTGCTGGCTTCAATTTATCATATGCATCTTGGCATTCTTCATTCCATTCAAAGACAATGAGGAGCCTATATAATGGTCTGTCAATTCTAGCATAAAATACTATGAATTGGAGATAATACCCAATGTGGCCCATAAACCTTTGTACACCTTTGTAATTAGTGGGTGGGGATAGTTCCAAGATCAATTTGACTTTGCTTTCCTTTGTGGAGATACCGTTCTTAATGACAATGTGTCCTAAGATCACACGGTGTTTGGCATTTCAAAGGCTTTAAGGATATACAATTCGATCGACATCACTCAAACATCTTTCTTGAGCAAGCCAAATGGTCTGACCATCGTGAGTGTGCGCACATAGATCATCAATGAATACCTCCAACCACTTTTGTAAGTAGTCTCTCAAGGCTGTGCACATCAATCGTTGGAACGTTGTTGGGGCATTGGTGAGACCAAAAGGCAGAACCTTGTAAGCAAAAGTCTCCCACATTGTATTGAAGGCCGTTTTATGCTAGTCTTCGGGTGCTATAGAAACTTGATTGTAACTTGAAAATCCATCTAAGAAGTTGTAAGCTTCTTCACCAACTACTCTTTCCAAAACGTGTTCCGTGTAAGGTAGTGGGTAATGGTCCTTTCCTAGTAGCTGCATTGACATTTTTAGATCGACACAGACCCTAAGTTTCCCATTCTTCTTTGGCACTATCACGATTGGTGATAGCCAATCGGTGTG
This sequence comes from Cibotium barometz, assembly GCF_041138505.1. Taxonomy (NCBI): domain Eukaryota; kingdom Viridiplantae; phylum Streptophyta; class Polypodiopsida; order Cyatheales; family Cibotiaceae; genus Cibotium; species Cibotium barometz. The sequence continues at coordinate 23,439,665 of NC_141074.1, read as the reverse complement.
TTCTATCTCATAGATGAAATCAACAGTAATGAGTTTATCAATTCCTTCTCATAAATGTTGCATATTTAGGATTCATCTGGTATGGTTTTTGCTTTGTTGGCCTTGATCCTTCCATGATTGGAATCGTGTGTTGTACCACTTCAAATGGTACGCCCTTCATCTCTTTGTAGTTTCAGAAGAAACAACCTTAAACTCCTTAAGGAGAGCAACAAGTTCCTTTTCCTCAGCTGGAGTCAAGTCTTTAACGATATAAACAGGCTTGGTTTCCTCCCAGGGCTCTGCAATATCAGTTTCCTTGACCTTAGCTGGGCCATTGTACGATGTGGATAAACCAGCTTCTTTAACTCTTTTGGCCGCCGTCAAATGGACCGCTTTTCGTTCATCAATTGGGTATGTCTTGAAATGGTCTGGCACTGAGAGTAGGTCTGGCCCAAATAGCTTAGTTTTGGGCCACATGATGGTCTCTTCTTCCTGCTTATTATAATTGTGGCATATTTAGGATTCATCTGGTATGGTTTTTGCTTGGTTGGTCTTTATCCTTCCATGATTGGGATCGTGTGATGTACCACTTCAGATGGTACACCCTTCATCTCTTTGTTGTTTCAGAAGAAACAACCTTAAACTCCTTAAGGAGAGCAACAAGTTCCTTTTCCTCAGCTGGAGTCGTCTTTAGCGATATAAACAGGCTTGGTTTCCTCCCCCATGGCTCTGTAATATCGGTTTCCTTGACCTTAGCTAGGCCATTGTACGATGTGGATAAACCAGGTTCTTTAACTCTTTTGGCCGTCAATTGGACCACTTTTCGTTCATCAATTGGGTATGTCTTGAAATGGTATGGCACTGAGAGTAGGTCTGGCCCAAATAGCTTAGTTTTGGGCCACATGATGGTCTCTTCTTCCTGCTTATTATAATTGTGGCATATTTAGGATTCATCTGGTATGGTTTTTGCTTGGCTGGCCTTTATCCTTCCATGATTGCGATCGTGTGATGTACCACTTCAGATGGTATGCCCTTCATCTCTTTGTTGTTTCAGAAGAAACAACCTTAAACTCCTTAAGGAGAGCAACAAGTTCCTTTTTCTCAGCTGGAGTTAAGTCTTTAGCGATATAAAGAGGCCTGGTTTCCTCCCATGGCTCTGCAATATCAATTTCCTTGACCTTAGCTGGGCCATCGTACGATGTGGATAAACCAACATCTTTAACTCTTTTGGCCGTCAATTGGACCACTTTTCGTTCGTCAATTGGGTACGTCTTGAAATGGTCTGGCACTGAGAGTAGGTCTGGCCCAAATAGCTTAGTTTCGGGCCACATGATGGTCTCTTCTTCCTGCTTATAGGTGACCAAGTTGCCCTAGCTTGCGTGACTCCCGAAGTCTCCTTGACTTTCGGTTCAGAAGTAGCGGAGGTCGACATCTGTAATAATGATAAGAAAGTCAGTCATACTAACTGGTGAGAGAATGTGGTCATTGTCTCTTTTTCTTTCTTTCTTTTTTTGTTAAAATGAATGTGTGTGTGTTATTCCATGAGAAGGGTGTTAGTGCGGTGTGCAATAACAAGGTATGAGTCTACATGCAAAAAGGTGCAAACCGTGAGATAGCACTACCGCCAACTGCACCCACCAAAATAAAAGAGCTGGACAAAGTTAAGGAGAAAAGAAGAGAAAAGCTTCTCACGGTTTTAGCTACCTCACGAGTTTCGAACCCTGCTATCTCACGGGAAAAATTCTTCACTGTGTTGAATCGACTTCTTCCTCGGAACCAATTTTTGTGTTTTCCTAGCATTTAGTTGGAAAATGTTCTTGGTTGCTCTTACTATCTATGTTTCTAAAGGTATTTGCAGTACTGAACTTTGGGTGGGATTTTGGCACCCATATTGTTGTATTACTCTGGTAATAGCCTTGTGCAGCTAGTAAACCCCTTCGAATCCATTGCTTTTGAGTGCCTTGTGGATAGTGGCTTCGTTTGCAATATTGCTACGCTAACATTGGAAGGCCATCTCTATCCCTTGTCTGTAGCTCAAACTTTTTACCTTGATTCCTCAATTACTCCTTTTGCATCACAGTATATATGGGCTTGGAGTTGATTCTAATGCACCCACTGCTGAATTACTAGTGACTTTGGTTGTTTTTTGCATAGGGACTATGGAGTTGATGCGTTCTCTAGTACGTGAGCTACTTTCTTTGGCATTGGTGTTTCCATACCATCAATCATAGCCTGCTTTCCCTTGTTTTTTGGCTCCATAAGGACACGATGATGATATTATTTCCCTCGTCAAGTTATGCAGCTCTCTTTTTTCATTGGATATCACGATTACTGGTGCAAATCTAGGATCGTCCCAGGATGATTTCTTCCTCCATAGATCCTACAGGCTTATATAACAAACACCATTCCAACCAAAGGGATTATTTCTGATGGAAATATTAACACTTTGAAATCCCACAGCTTTGGTAATTGACAAGTGCACACTTCGTACTTGTGCATTGTCGACCTCAAGGTAAGACTTTATCTAGAGGTTCTCGTGTCTCATAAGAGATCAAATTATGACTTGATCCCCTATGGATTAATGCAATGCTTGTTGCATGAATTTTAGGTAGTAGAGACTTTCACACAGTTGTGCTGGCTCAATGTCCAGGTTATCCTCATCAAGGAGGGTTAGCGAAGCCATGTTCATATGCAATACTCTCTCTTGGAGTCTCTGTTTGGCCTTGCCCTCTCTTGCCTTGGCTTCTTCCTGAGCTCGAGCTCGCTTGGATTTTTCCTTGGCTAGCTCATTTCGTTGTTTTAATACATGCTCTTGCATGAGCATTTCTTGGGTCAGTGGTTCGTAATCCTTTTTAAGTTTGCTTTCGTTGATGTAAACCTGTATTTGCACACCATCAATAGTTTCAATCATGACTGACCTTTGAGGCACATGTGATTTTTGACACTTAGAAAGGTCCTAATCCTCCATACTTGAGTTGTTTTTTTCTAGTGCTTCCCTGACATGAGGACGAGGTCCCTTGTTTTTAGTTCTTTTTGTTTCAGGTTATTGTCAAACCAACGCTTCCTTCACAATTTTTCAACCATAAGACCATGTGATGCAATTAGTTGGGTTTCATCAAGTTTCTCTAAGTCAACCAACCTTTCAGCTAATGCATTCTTTGTTAATCGTTCTTGCACCGCAATTTGCAGGCTTGGAACTAAGTAGTCCATAGGCATTATAGCCTCAATGCCATAAGCTAGATGGAAGGGAGTATATCCCGTCGCTACCTTATACGAAGTTCAATATGCCCATAGAGCTGCAGTTAGCTTATGTTCCCAATCCGTGCGACTTGCTTCTAAAGTTTTTGTCAAGATAGTACACAAAATCTTATTTGTACTCTCCGCTTGACCATTTGCTTATGGATAATAAGGGGATGACTTCCGGTGGACTACAAGGAATCCAGCAAGTAAGTGATCAATCACCTCATTAATGAAATGTGAACCGCGATCACTCACTAATTCCAATGGGCAACGGATTCTTGAAATGATTTGTTCATATAAGAACTTAGCCATCTTTTGTGCATCAACTCGCTTAGAGACTTTTTCTTCTGCCTATTTCGTGAAATAGTCTGTGGCCACGATCACATATCGGACTTGTGATGGATGTGCAACTAGACTAATGGGTCCAACAAAATCAATTCCCTATTTCTCAAAAGATTCTTACAATCACAGGGGGGTAAGTTGCATCCTGTCTCTTTGTTGTGGAATAGCAAATGGTTGACACTCTTTGCATCTTTTACAAACTCCATAGCATCCCCGAATAATGTAGGCCACCATAGTCCTACTTGAAGCACCTTGTGAGCTGTAATTTTCCCAGAGCGAAGTGTCCTCCAATCATTCTTGAGAGTGCTTTATCTAATATTGTGACAAATTTGTCTTCCCGCACACATCTCCTTAAGACATTGTCCTTACCTAGCTTGTATAATTCACCAGCAATCAATTGATAAGGTGCAGCCAGCTTAATAAGCCGACACAATTTATCCATGTTCAAAGGTTGTTCTCGTAGAAAACCATAAGCTAGATAATCTAATATTTCTTCACTCCATTCAGGCACCGTGTCTAGTTTGAACAATCAAGCATCTGGGAGGTCATCATCAACACCATTTGTTGGTTCCCCAATTGGAATTCTCGACATATGATCGGCCAACATATGTTGTGTTCCCTTTCTCACCCGGCATCTCGAAGTCAAATTCCAATAGTAATAACAACCAGCATGTGATTCGTCCCATGGTGCAAGGCTTATTCACCAAGTATATAAACCCTGATGGTCCACAAAGAATACTTTTTTTTTTTTGCCAATAGGTAATGTCGATACTTCTTGACAGCATAAAGCATGGCCAAACCCTCTTGTTTTGTGGTGGTATAATTTACCTTTACATCATTCAGTTGGTGACTAGCGAAGGAAACTGGGTTGTCCAATTTGAACTCACCAAGCTGTGCCAATACGCATCCTGTAGCAAAGTTTGATGCATCAATGTGCACATGGCATATAAGATCCCAGTTGGGTGGTCTCAGAATAGTGCACGCGCTAGTGCTGGCTTCAATCTATCATATGCATCTTGGCATTCTTCATTCCATTCAGAGACAATGAGTAGCCTATATAATGGTCTGGCAATTCTAGCATAAAATACACCTTTGCATCATTCAGTGGCGACTAGCGAAGGAAACTGGGTAGTCCAATTTGAACTCACCAAGCTGTGCCAATACGCATCCTGTAGCGAAGTTTGATGCATCAATGTGTACATGGAATATAAGATCCCAGTTGGGTGGTCTCAGAATAGTGCACTGGCTAGTGCTGGCTTCAATTTATCATATGCATCTTGGCATTCTTCATTCCATTCAAAGACAATGAGGAGCCTATATAATGGTCTGTCAATTCTAGCATAAAATACTATGAAGTGGAGATAATACCCAATGTGGCCCATAAACCTTTGTACACCTTTGTAATTAGTGGGTGGGGATAGTTCCAAGATCAATTTGACTTTGCTTTCCTTTGTGGAGATACCGTTCTTAATGACAATGTGTCCTAAGATCACACGGTGTTTGGCATTTCAAAGGCTTTAAGGATATACAATTCGATCGACATCACTCAAACATCTTTCTTGAGCAAGCCAAATGGTCTGACCATCGTGAGTGTGCGCACATAGATCATCAATGAATACCTCCAACCACTTTTGTAAGTAGTCTCTCAAGGCTGTGCACATCAATCGTTGGAACGTTGTTGGGGCATTGGTGAGACCAAAAGGCAGAACCTTGTAAGCAAAAGTCTCCCACATTGTATTGAAGGCCGTTTTATGCTAGTCTTCGGGTGCTATAGAAACTTGATTGTAACTTGAAAATCCATCTAAGAAGTTGTAAGCTTCTTCACCAACTACTCTTTCCAAAACGTGTTCCGTGTAAGGTAGTGGGTAATGGTCCTTTCCTAGTAGCTGCATTGACATTTTTAGATCGACACAGACCCTAAGTTTCCCATTCTTCTTTGGCACTATCACGATTGGTGATAGCCAATCGGTGTGTTCTATCTCATAGATGAAATCAACAGTAATGAGTTTATAAATTCCTTCTCATAAATGTTGCATATTTAGGATTCATCTGGTATGGTTTTTGCTTTGTTGGCCTTGATCCTTCCATGATTGGAATCGTGTGTTGTACCACTTCAAATGGTACGCCCTTCATCTCTTTGTAGTTTCAGAAGAAACAACCTTAAACTCCTTAAGGAGAGCAACAAGTTCCTTTTCCTCAGCTGGAGTCAAGTCTTTAACGATATAAACAGGCTTGGTTTCCTCCCAGGGCTCTGCAATATCAGTTTCCTTGACCTTAGCTGGGCCATTGTACGATGTGGATAAACCAGCTTCTTTAACTCTTTTGGCCGCCGTCAATTGGACCGCTTTTCATTCATCAATTGGGTATGTCTTGAAATGGTCTGGCACCGAGAGTAGGTCTGGCCCAAATAGCTTAGTTTTGGGCCACATGATGGTCTCTTCTTCCTGCTTATTATAATTGTGGCATATTTAGGATTCATCTGGTATGGTTTTTGCTTGGTTGGCCTTTCTCCTTCCATGATTGGGATCATGTGATGTACCACTTCAGATGGTACACCCTTCATCTCTTTGTTGTTTCAGAAGAAACAACCTTAAACTCCTTAAGGAGAGCAACAAGTTCCTTTTCCTCAGCTGGAGTCAAGTCTTTAGCGATATAAACAGGCTTGGTTTCCTCCCCCATGGCTCTGTAATATCAATTTCCTTGACCTTAGCTAGGCCATTGTACGATGTGGATAAACCAGGTTCTTTAACTCTTTTGGCCGTCAATTGGACCACTTTTCGTTCATCAATTGGGTATGTCTTGAAATGGTATGGCACTGAGAGTAGGTCTGGCCCAAATAGCTTAGTTTTGGGCCACATGATGGTCTCTTCTTCCTGCTTATTATAATTGTGGCATATTTAGGATTCATCTGGTATGGTTTTTGCTTGGTTGGCCTTTATCCTTCCATGATTGCGATCGTGTGATGTACCACTTCAGATGGTATGCCCTTCATCTCTTTGTTGTTTCAGAAGAAACAACCTTAAACTCCTTAAGGAGAGCAACAAGTTCCTTTTTCTCAGCTGGAGTTAAGTCTTTAGCGATATAAAGAGGCCTGGTTTCCTCCCATGGCTCTGCAATATCAATTTCCTTGACCTTAGCTGGGCCATCGTACGATGTGGATAAACCAACATCTTTAACTCTTTTGGCCGTCAATTGGACCACTTTTCGTTCGTCAATTGGGTACGTCTTGAAATGGTCTGGCACTGAGAGTAGGTCTGGCCCAAATAGCTTAGTTTTGGGCCACATGATGGTCTCTTCTTCCTGCTTATAGGTGACCAAGTTGCCCTAGCTTGCGTGACTCCCGAAGTCTCCTTGACTTTCGGTTCAGAAGTAGCGGAGGTCGACATCTGTAATAATGATAAGAAAGTCAGTCATACTAACTGGTGAGAGAATGTGGTCATTGTCTCTTTTTCTTTCTTTTTTTTTTTGTTAAAATGAATGTGTGTGTGTTATTCCATGAGAAGGGTGTTAGTGCGGTGTGCAATAACAAGGTATGAGTCTACATGCAAAAAGGTGCAAACCGTGAGATAGCACTACCGCCAACTGCACCCACCAAAATAAAAGAGCTAGACAAAGTTAAGGAGAAAAGAAGAGAAAAGCTTCTCACGGTTTTAGCTACCTCACGAGTTTCGAACCCTGCTATCTCACGGGAAAAATTCTTCACTGTGTTGAATCGACTTCTTCCTCGGAACCAATTTTTGTGTTTTCCTAGCATTTAGTTGGAAAATGTTCTTGGTTGCTCTTACTATCTATGTTTCTAAAGGTATTTGCAGTACTGAACTTTGGGTGGGATTTTGGCACCCATATTGTTGTATTACTCTGGTAATAGCCTTGTGCAGCTAGTAAACCCCTTCGAATCCATTGCTTTTGAGTGCCTTGTGGATAGTGGCTTCGTTTGCAATATTGCTACGCTAACATTGGAAGGCCATCTCTATCCCTTGTCTGTAGCTCAAACTTTTTACCTTGATTCCTCAATTACTCCTTTTGCATCACAGTATATATGGGCTTGGAGTTGATTCTAATGCACCCACTGCTGAATTACTAGTGACTTTGGTTGTTTTTTGCATAGGGACTATGGAGTTGATGCTTTCTCTAGTACGTGAGCTACTTTCTTTGGCATTGGTGTTTCCATACCATCAATCATAGCCTGCTTTCCCTTGTTTTTTGGCTCCATAAGGACACGATAATGATATTATTTCCCTCGTCAAGTTATGCAGCTCTCTTTTTTCATTGGATATCACGATTACTGGTGCAAATCTAGGATCGTCCCAGGATGATTTCTTCCTCCATAGATCCTACAGGCTTATATAACAAACACCATTCCAACCAAAGGGATTATTTCTGATGGAAATATTAACACTTTGAAATCCCACAGCTTTGGTAATTGACAAGTGCACACTTCGTACTTGTGCATTGTCGACCTCAAGGTAAGACTTTATCTAGAGGTTCTCGTGTCTCATAAGAGATCAAATTATGACTTGATCCCCTATGGATTAATGCAATGCTTGTTGCATGAATTTTAGGTAGTAGAGACTTTCACACAGTTGTGCTGGCTCAATGTCCAGGTTATCCTCATCAAGGAGGGTTAGCGAAGCCATGTTCATATGCAATACTCTCTCTTGGAGTCTCTGTTTGGCCTTGCCCTCTCTTGCCTTGGCTTCTTCCTGAGCTCGAGCTCGCTTGGATTTTTCCTTGGCTAGCTCATTTCGTTGTTTTAATACATGCTCTTGCATGAGCATTTCTTGGGTCAGTGGTTCGTAATCCTTTTTAAGTTTGCTTTCATTGATGTAACCCTGTATTTGCACACCATCAATAGTTTCAATCATGACTGACCTTTGAGGCACATGTGATTTTTGACACTTAGAAAGGTCCTAATCCTCCATACTTGAGTTGTTTTTTTCTAGTGCTTCCCTGACATGAGGACGAGGTCCCTTGTTTTTAGTTCTTTTTGTTTCAGGTTATTGTCAAACCAACGCTTCCTTCACAATTTTTCAACCATAAGACCATGTGATGCAATTAGTTGGGTTTCATCAAGTTTCTCTAAGTCAACCAACCTTTCAGCTAATGCATTCTTTGTTAATCGTTCTTGCACCGCAATTTGCAGGCTTGGAACTAAGTAGTCCATAGGCATTATAGCCTCAATGCCATAAGCTAGATGGAAGGGAGTATATCCCGTCGCTACCTTATACGAAGTTCAATATGCCCATAGAGCTGCAGTTAGCTTATGTTCCCAATCCGTGCGACTTGCTTCTAAAGTTTTTGTCAAGATAGTACACAAAATCTTATTTGTACTCTCCGCTTGACCATTTGCTTATGGATAATAAGGGGATGACTTCCGGTGGACTACAAGGAATCCAGCAAGTAAGTGATCAATCACCTCATTAATGAAATGTGAACCGCGATCACTCACTAATTCCAATGGGCAACGGATTCTTGAAATGATTTGTTCATATAAGAACTTAGCCATCTTTTGTGCATCAACTCGCTTAGAGACTTTTTCTTCTGCCCATTTCGTGAAATAGTCTGTGGCCACGATCACATATCGGACTTGTGATGGATGTGCAACTAGACTAATGGGTCCAACAAAATCAATTCCCTATTTCTCAAAAGATTCTTACAATCACAGGGGGGTAAGTTGCATCCTGTCTCTTTGTTGTGGAATAGCAAATGGTTGACACTCTTTGCATCTTTTACAAACTCCATAGCATCCCCGAATAATGTAGGCCACCATAGTCCTACTTGAAGCACCTTGTGAGCTGTAATTTTCCCAGAGCGAAGTGTCCTCCAATCATTCTTGAGAGTGCTTTATCTAATATTGTGACAAATTTGTCTTCCCGCACACATCTCCTTAAGACATTGTCCTTACCTAGCTTGTATAATTCACCAGCAATCAATTGATAAGGTGCAGCCAGCTTAATAAGCCGACACAATTTATCCATGTTCAAAGGTTGTTCTCGTAGAAAACCATAAGCTAGATAATCTAATATTTCTTCACTCCATTCAGGCACCGTGTCTAGTTTGAACAATCAAGCATCTGGGAGGTCATCATCAACACCATTTGTTGGTTCCCCAATTGGAATTCTCGACATATGATCGGCCAACATATGTTGTGTTCCCTTTCTCACCCGGCATCTCGAAGTCAAATTCCAATAGTAATAACAACCAGCATGTGATTCGTCCCATGGTGCAAGGCTTATTCACCAAGTATATAAACCCTGATGGTCCACAAAGAATACTTTTTTTTTTTTTGCCAATAGGTAATGTCGATACTTCTTGACAGCATAAAGCATGGCCAAACCCTCTTGTTTTGTGGTGGTATAATTTACCTTTACATCATTTAGTTGGTGACTAGCGAAGGAAACTGGGTTGTCCAATTTGAACTCACCAAGCTGTGCCAATACGCATCCTGTAGCAAAGTTTGATGCATCAATGTGCACATGGCATATAAGATCCCAGTTGGGTGGTCTCAGAATAGTGCACGCGCTAGTGCTGGCTTCAATCTATCATATGCATCTTGGCATTCTTCATTCCATTCAGAGACAATGAGTAGCCTATATAATGGTCTGGCAATTCTAGCATAAAATACACCTTTGCATCATTCAGTGGCGACTAGCGAAGGAAACTGGGTAGTCCAATTTGAACTCACCAAGCTGTGCCAATACGCATCCTGTAGCGAAGTTTGATGCATCAATGTGTACATGGAATATAAGATCCCAGTTGGGTGGTCTCAGAATAGTGCACTGGCTAGTGCTGGCTTCAATTTATCATATGCATCTTGGCATTCTTCATTCCATTCAAAGACAATGAGGAGCCTATATAATGGTCTGTCAATTCTAGCATAAAATACTATGAAGTGGAGATAATACCCAATGTGGCCCATAAACCTTTGTACACCTTTGTAATTAGTGGGTGGGGATAGTTCCAAGATCAATTTGACTTTGCTTTCCTTTGTGGAGATACCGTTCTTAATGACAATGTGTCCTAAGATCACACGGTGTTTGGCATTTCAAAGGCTTTAAGGATATACAATTCGATCGACATCACTCAAACATCTTTCTTGAGCAAGCCAAATGGTCTGACCATCGTGAGTGTGTGCACATAGATCATCAATGAATACCTCCAACCACTTTTGTAAGTAGTCTCTCAAGGCTGTGCACATCAATCGTTGGAACGTTGTTGGGGCATTGGTGAGACCAAAAGGCAGAACCTTGTAAGCAAAAGTCTCCCACATTGTATTGAAGGCCGTTTTATGCTAGTCTTCGGGTGCTATAGAAACTTGATTGTAACTTGAAAATCCATCTAAGAAGTTGTAAGCTTCTTCACCAACTACTCTTTCCAAAACGTGTTCCGTGTAAGGTAGTGGGTAATGGTCCTTTCCTAGTAGCTGCATTGACATTTTTAGATCGACACAGACCCTAAGTTTCCCATTCTTCTTTGGCACTATCACGATTGGTGATAGCCAATCGGTGTGTTCTATCTCATAGATGAAATCAACAGTAATGAGTTTATCAATTCCTTCTTATAATTGTTGCATATTTAGGATTCATCTGGTATGGTTTTTGCTTTGTTGGCCTTGATCCTTCCATGATTGGAATCGTGTGTTGTACCACTTCAAATGGTACGCCCTTCATCTCTTTGTAGTTTCAGAAGAAACAACCTTAAACTCCTTAAGGAGAGCAACAAGTTCCTTTTCCTCAGCTGGAGTCAAGTCTTTAACGATATAAACAGGCTTGGTTTCCTCCCAGGGCTCTGCAATATCGGTTTCCTTGACCTTAGCTGGGCCATTGTACGATGTGGATAAACCAGCTTCTTTAACTCTTTTGGCCGCCGTCAAATGGACCGCTTTTCGTTCATCAATTGGGTATGTCTTGAAATGGTCTGGCACTGAGAGTAGGTCTGGCCCAAATAGCTTAGTTTTGGGCCACATGATGGTCTCTTCTTCCTGCTTATTATAATTGTGGCATATTTAGGATTCATCTGGTATGGTTTTTGCTTGGTTGGTCTTTATCCTTCCATGATTGGGATCGTGTGATGTACCACTTCAGATGGTACACCCTTCATCTCTTTGTTGTTTCAGAAGAAACAACCTTAAACTCCTTAAGGAGAGCAACAAGTTCCTTTTCCTCAGCTGGAGTCGTCTTTAGCGATATAAACAGGCTTGGTTTCCTCCCCCATGGCTCTGTAATATCAATTTCCTTGACCTTAGCTAGGCCATTGTACGATGTGGATAAACCAGGTTCTTTAACTCTTTTGGCCGTCAATTGGACCACTTTTCGTTCATCAATTGGGTATGTCTTGAAATGGTATGGCACTGAGAGTAGGTCTGGCCCAAATAGCTTAGTTTTGGGCCACATGATGGTCTCTTCTTCCTGCTTATTATAATTGTGGCATATTTAGGATTCATCTGGTATGGTTTTTGCTTGGCTGGCCTTTATCCTTCCATGATTGCGATCGTGTGATGTACCACTTCAGATGGTATGCCCTTCATCTCTTTGTTGTTTCAGAAGAAACAACCTTAAACTCCTTAAGGAGAGCAACAAGTTCCTTTTTCTCAGCTGGAGTTAAGTCTTTAGCGATATAAAGAGGCCTGGTTTCCTCCCATGGCTCTGCAATATCAATTTCCTTGACCTTAGCTGGGCCATCGTACGATGTGGATAAACCAACATCTTTAACTCTTTTGGCCGTCAATTGGGTACGTCTTGAAATGGTCTGGCACTGAGAGTAGGTCTGGCCCAAATAGCTTAGTTTCGGGCCACATGATGGTCTCTTCTTCCTGCTTATAGGTGACCAAGTTGCCCTAGCTTGCGTGACTCCCGAAGTCTCCTTGACTTTCGGTTCAGAAGTAGCGGAGGTCGACATCTGTAATAATGATAAGAAAGTCAGTCATACTAACTGGTGAGAGAATGTGGTCATTGTCTCTTTTTCTTTCTTTCTTTTTTTGTTAAAATGAATGTGTGTGTGTTATTCCATGAGAAGGGTGTTAGTGCGGTGTGCAATAACAAGGTATGAGTCTACATGCAAAAAGGTGCAAACCGTGAGATAGCACTACTGCCAACTGCACCCACCAAAATAAAAGAGCTGGACAAAGTTAAGGAGAAAAGAAGAGAAAAGCTTCTCACGGTTTTAGCTACCTCACGAGTTTCGAACCCTGCTATCTCACGGGAAAAATTCTTCACTGTGTTGAATCGACTTCTTCCTCGGAACCAATTTTTGTGTTTTCCTAGCATTTAGTTGGAAAATGTTCTTGGTTGCTCTTACTATCTATGTTTCTAAAGGTATTTGCAGTACTGAACTTTGGGTGGGATTTTGGCACCCATATTGTTGTATTACTCTGGTAATAGCCTTGTGCAGCTAGTAAACCCCTTCGAATCCATTGCTTTTGAGTGCCTTGTGGATAGTGGCTTCGTTTGCAATATTGCTACGCTAACATTGGAAGGCCATCTCTATCCCTTGTCTGTAGCTCAAACTTTTTACCTTGATTCCTCAATTACTCCTTTTGCATCACAGTATATATGGGCTTGGAGTTGATTCTAATGCACCCACTGCTGAATTACTAGTGACTTTGGTTGTTTTTTGCATAGGGACTATGGAGTTGATGCGTTCTCTAGTACGTGAGCTACTTTCTTTGGCATTGGTGTTTCCATACCATCAATCATAGCCTGCTTTCCCTTGTTTTTTGGCTCCATAAGGACACGATGATGATATTATTTCCCTCGTCAAGTTATGCAGCTCTCTTTTTTCATTGGATATCACGATTACTGGTGCAAATCTAGGATCGTCCAAGGATGATTTCTTCCTCCATAGATCCTACAGGCTTATATAACAAACACCATTCCAACCAAAGGGATTATTTCTGATGGAAATATTAACACTTTGAAATCCCACAGCTTTGGTAATTGACAAGTGCACACTTCGTACTTGTGCATTGTCGACCTCAAGGTAAGACTTTATCTAGAGGTTCTCGTGTCTCATAAGAGATCAAATTATGACTTGATCCCCTATGGATTAATGCAATGCTTGTTGCATGAATTTTAGGTAGTAGAGACTTTCACACAGTTGTGCTGGCTCAATGTCCAGGTTATCCTCATCAAGGAGGGTTAGCGAAGCCATGTTCATATGCAATACTCTCTCTTGGAGTCTCTGTTTGGCCTTGCCCTCTCTTGCCTTGGCTTCTTCCTGAGCTCGAGCTCGCTTGGATTTTTCCTTGGCTAGCTCATTTCGTTGTTTTAATACATGCTCTTGCATGAGCATTTCTTGGGTCAGTGGTTCGTAATCCTTTTTAAGTTTGCTTTCGTTGATGTAACCCTGTATTTGCACACCATCAATAGTTTCAATCATGACTGACCTTTGAGGCACATGTGATTTTTGACACTTAGAAAGGTCCTAATCCTCCATACTTGAGTTGTTTTTTTCTAGTGCTTCCCTGACATGAGGACGAGGTCCCTTGTTTTTAGTTCTTTTTGTTTCAGGTTATTGTTAAACCAACGCTTCCTTCACAATTTTTCAACCATAAGACCATGTGATGCAATTAGTTGGGTTTCATCAAGTTTCTCTAAGTCAACCAACCTTTCAGCTAATGCATTCTTTGTTAATCGTTCTTGCACCGCAATTTGCAGGCTTGGAACTAAGTAGTCCATAGGCATTATAGCCTCAATGCCATAAGCTAGATGGAAGGGAGTATATCCCGTCGCTACCTTATACGAAGTTCAATATGCCCATAGAGCTGCAGTTAGCTTATGTTCCCAATCCGTGCGACTTGCTTCTAAAGTTTTTGTCAAGATAGTACACAAAATCTTATTTGTACTCTCCGTTTGACCATTTGCTTATGGATAATAAGGGGATGACTTCCGGTGGACTACAAGGAATCCAGCAAGTAAGTGATCAATCACCTCATTAATGAAATGTGAACCGCGATCACTCACTAATTCCAATGGGCAACGGATTCTTGAAATGATTTGTTCATATAAGAACTTAGCCATCTTTTGTGCATCAACTCGCTTAGAGACTTTTTCTTCTGCCCATTTCGTGAAATAGTCTGTGGCCACGATCACATATCGGACTTGTGATGGATGTGCAACTAGACTAATGGGTCCAACAAAATCAATTCCCTATTTCTCAAAAGATTCTTACAATCACAGGGGGGTAAGTTGCATCCTGTCTCTTTGTTGTGGAATAGCAAATGGTTGACACTCTTTGCATCTTTTACAAACTCCATAGCATCCCCGAATAATGTAGGCCACCATAGTCCTACTTGAAGCACCTTGTGAGCTGTAATTTTCCCAGAGCGAAGTGTCCTCCAATCATTCTTGAGAGTGCTTTATCTAATATTGTGACAAATTTGTCTTCCCGCACACATCTCCTTAAGACATTGTCCTTACCTAGCTTGTATAATTCACCAGCAATCAATTGATAAGGTGCAGCCAGCTTAATAAGCCGACACAATTTATCCATGTTCAAAGGTTGTTCTCATAGAAAACCATAAGCTAGATAATCTAATATTTCTTCACTCCATTCAGGCACCGTGTCTAGTTTGAACAATCAAGCATCTGGGAGGTCATCATCAACACCATTTGTTGGTTCCCCAATTGGAATTCTCGACATATGATCGGCCAACATATGTTGTGTTCCCTTTCTCACCCAGCATCTCGAAGTCAAATTCCAATAGTAATAACAACCAGCATGTGATTCGTCCCATGGTGCAAGGCTTATTCACCAAGTATATAAACCCTGATGGTCCACAAAGAATACGTTTTTTTTTTTTTGCCAATAGGTAATGTCGATACTTCTTGACAGCATAAAGCATGGCCAAACCCTCTTGTTTTGTGGTGGTATAATTTACCTTTACATCATTCAGTTGGTGACTAGCGAAGGAAACTGGGTTGTCCAATTTGAACTCACCAAGCTGTGCCAATACGCATCCTGTAGCAAAGTTTGATGCATCAATGTGCACATGGCATATAAGATCCCAGTTGGGTGGTCTCAGAATAGTGCACGCGCTAGTGCTGGCTTCAATCTATCATATGCATCTTGGCATTCTTCATTCCATTCAGAGACAATGAGTAGCCTATATAATGGTCTGGCAATTCTAGCATAAAATACACCTTTGCATCATTCAGTGGCGACTAGCGAAGAAAACTGGGTAGTCCAATTTGAACTCACCAAGCTGTGCCAATATGCATCCTGTAGCGAAGTTTGATGCATCAATGTGTACATGGAATATAAGATCCCAGTTGGGTGGTCTCAGAATAGTGCACTGGCTAGTGCTGGCTTCAATTTATCATATGCATCTTGGCATTCTTCATTCCATTCAAAGACAATGAGGAGCCTATATAATGGTCTGTCAATTCTAGCATAAAATACTATGAAGTGGAGATAATACCCAATGTGGCCCATAAACCTTTGTACACCTTTGTAATTAGTGGGTGGGGATAGTTCCAAGATCAATTTGACTTTGCTTTCCTTTGTGGAGATACCGTTCTTAATGACAATGTGTCCTAAGATCACACGGTGTTTGGCATTTCAAAGGCTTTAAGGATATACAATTCGATCGACATCACTCAAACATCTTTCTTGAGCAAGCCAAATGGTCTGACCATCGTAAGTGTGCGCACATAGATCATCAATGAATACCTCCAACCACTTTTGTAAGTAGTCTCTCAAGGCTGTGCACATCAATCGTTGGAACGTTGTTGGGGCATTGGTGAGACCAAAAGGTAGAACCTTGTAAGCAAAAGTCTCCCACATTGTATTGAAGGCCGTTTTATGCTAGTCTTCGGGTGCTATAGAAACTTGATTGTAACTTGAAAATCCATCTAAGAAGTTGTAAGCTTCTTCACCAACTACTCTTTCCAAAACGTGTTCCGTGTAAGGTAGTGGGTAATGGTCCTTTCCTAGTAGCTGCATTGACATTTTTTAGATCGACACAGACCCTAAGTTTCCCATTCTTCTTTGGCACTATCACGATTGGTGATAGCCAATCGGTGTGTTCTATCTCATAGATGAAATCAACAGTAATGAGTTTATCAATTCCTTCTTATAATTGTTGCATATCTAGGATTCATCTGGTATGGTTTTTGCTTTGTTGGCCTTGATCCTTCCATGATTGGAATCGTGTGTTGTACCACTTCAAATGGTACGCCCTTCATCTCTTTGTAGTTTCAGAAGAAACAACCTTAAACTCCTTAAGGAGAGCAACAAGTTCCTTTTCCTCAGCTGGAGTCAAGTCTTTAACGATATAAACAGGCTTGGTTTCCTCCCAGGGCTCTGCAATATCGGTTTCCTTGACCTTAGCTGGGCCATTGTACGATGTGGATAAACCAGCTTCTTTAACTCTTTTGGCCGCCGTCAAATGGACCGCTTTTCGTTCATCAATTGGGTATGTCTTGAAATGGTCTGGCACTGAGAGTAGGTCTGGCCCAAATAGCTTAGTTTTGGGCCACATGATGGTCTCTTCTTCCTGCTTATTATAATTGTGGCATATTTAGGATTCATCTGGTATGGTTTTTGCTTGGTTGGTCTTTATCCTTCCATGATTGGGATCGTGTGATGTACCACTTCAGATGGTACACCCTTCATCTCTTTGTTGTTTCAGAAGAAACAACCTTAAACTCCTTAAGGAGAGCAACAAGTTCCTTTTCCTCAGCTGGAGTCGTCTTTAGCGATATAAACAGGCTTGGTTTCCTCCCCCATGGCTCTGTAATATCAATTTCCTTGACCTTAGCTAGGCCATTGTACGATGTGGATAAACCAGGTTCTTTAACTCTTTTGGCCGTCAATTGGACCACTTTTCGTTCATCAATTGGGTATGTCTTGAAATGGTATGGCACTGAGAGTAGGTCTGGCCCAAATAGCTTAGTTTTGGGCCACATGATGGTCTCTTCTTCCTGCTTATTATAATTGTGGCATATTTAGGATTCATCTGGTATGGTTTTTGCTTGGCTGGCCTTTATCCTTCCATGATTGCGATCGTGTGATGTACCACTTCAGATGGTATGCCCTTCATCTCTTTGTTGTTTCAGAAGAAACAACCTTAAACTCCTTAAGGAGAGCAACAAGTTCCTTTTTCTCAGCTGGAGTTAAGTCTTTAGCGATATAAAGAGGCCTGGTTTCCTCCCATGGCTCTGCAATATCAATTTCCTTGACCTTAGCTGGGCCATCGTACGATGTGGATAAACCAACATCTTTAACTCTTTTGGCCGTCAATTGGACCACTTTTCGTTCGTCAATTGGGTACGTCTTGAAATGGTCTGGCACTGAGAGTAGGTCTGGCCCAAATAGCTTAGTTTCGGGCCACATGATGGTCTCTTCTTCCTGCTTATAGGTGACCAAGTTGCCCTAGCTTGCGTGACTCCCGAAGTCTCCTTGACTTTCGGTTCAGAAGTAGCGGAGGTCGACATCTGTAATAATGATAAGAAAGTCAGTCATACTAACTGGTGAGAGAATGTGGTCATTGTCTCTTTTTCTTTCTTTCTTTTTTTGTTAAAATGAATGTGTGTGTGTTATTCCATGAGAAGGGTGTTAGTGCGGTGTGCAATAACAAGGTATGAGTCTACATGCAAAAAGGTGCAAACCGTGAGATAGCACTACTGCCAACTGCACCCACCAAAATAAAAGAGCTGGACAAAGTTAAGGAGAAAAGAAGAGAAAAGCTTCTCACGGTTTTAGCTACCTCACGAGTTTCGAACCCTGCTATCTCACGGGAAAAATTCTTCACTGTGTTGAATCGACTTCTTCCTCGGAACCAATTTTTGTGTTTTCCTAGCATTTAGTTGGAAAATGTTCTTGGTTGCTCTTACTATCTATGTTTCTAAAGGTATTTGCAGTACTGAACTTTGGGTGGGATTTTGGCACCCATATTGTTGTATTACTCTGGTAATAGCCTTGTGCAGCTAGTAAACCCCTTCGAATCCATTGCTTTTGAGTGCCTTGTGGATAGTGGCTTCGTTTGCAATATTGCTACGCTAACATTGGAAGGCCATCTCTATCCCTTGTCTGTAGCTCAAACTTTTTACCTTGATTCCTCAATTACTCCTTTTGCATCACAGTATATATGGGCTTGGAGTTGATTCTAATGCACCCACTGCTGAATTACTAGTGACTTTGGTTGTTTTTTGCATAGGGACTATGGAGTTGATGCGTTCTCTAGTACGTGAGCTACTTTCTTTGGCATTGGTGTTTCCATACCATCAATCATAGCCTGCTTTCCCTTGTTTTTTGGCTCCATAAGGACACGATGATGATATTATTTCCCTCGTCAAGTTATGCAGCTCTCTTTTTTCATTGGATATCACGATTACTGGTGCAAATCTAGGATCGTCCAAGGATGATTTCTTCCTCCATAGATCCTACAGGCTTATATAACAAACACCATTCCAACCAAAGGGATTATTTCTGATGGAAATATTAACACTTTGAAATCCCACAGCTTTGGTAATTGACAAGTGCACACTTCGTACTTGTGCATTGTCGACCTCAAGGTAAGACTTTATCTAGAGGTTCTCGTGTCTCATAAGAGATCAAATTATGACTTGATCCCCTATGGATTAATGCAATGCTTGTTGCATGAATTTTAGGTAGTAGAGACTTTCACACAGTTGTGCTGGCTCAATGTCCAGGTTATCCTCATCAAGGAGGGTTAGCGAAGCCATGTTCATATGCAATACTCTCTCTTGGAGTCTCTGTTTGGCCTTGCCCTCTCTTGCCTTGGCTTCTTCCTGAGCTCGAGCTCGCTTGGATTTTTCCTTGGCTAGCTCATTTCGTTGTTTTAATACATGCTCTTGCATGAGCATTTCTTGGGTCAGTGGTTCGTAATCCTTTTTAAGTTTGCTTTCGTTGATGTAACCCTGTATTTGCACACCATCAATAGTTTCAATCATGACTGACCTTTGAGGCACATGTGATTTTTGACACTTAGAAAGGTCCTAATCCTCCATACTTGAGTTGTTTTTTTCTAGTGCTTCCCTGACATGAGGACGAGGTCCCTTGTTTTTAGTTCTTTTTGTTTCAGGTTATTGTTAAACCAACGCTTCCTTCACAATTTTTCAACCATAAGACCATGTGATGCAATTAGTTGGGTTTCATCAAGTTTCTCTAAGTCAACCAACCTTTCAGCTAATGCATTCTTTGTTAATCGTTCTTGCACCGCAATTTGCAGGCTTGGAACTAAGTAGTCCATAGGCATTATAGCCTCAATGCCATAAGCTAGATGGAAGGGAGTATATCCCGTCGCTACCTTATACGAAGTTCAATATGCCCATAGAGCTGCAGTTAGCTTATGTTCCCAATCCGTGCGACTTGCTTCTAAAGTTTTTGTCAAGATAGTACACAAAATCTTATTTGTACTCTCCGTTTGACCATTTGCTTATGGATAATAAGGGGATGACTTCCGGTGGACTACAAGGAATCCAGCAAGTAAGTGATCAATCACCTCATTAATGAAATGTGAACCGCGATCACTCACTAATTCCAATGGGCAACGGATTCTTGAAATGATTTGTTCATATAAGAACTTAGCCATCTTTTGTGCATCAACTCGCTTAGAGACTTTTTCTTCTGCCCATTTCGTGAAATAGTCTGTGGCCACGATCACATATCGGACTTGTGATGGATGTGCAACTAGACTAATGGGTCCAACAAAATCAATTCCCTATTTCTCAAAAGATTCTTACAATCACAGGGGGGTAAGTTGCATCCTGTCTCTTTGTTGTGGAATAGCAAATGGTTGACACTCTTTGCATCTTTTACAAACTCCATAGCATCCCCGAATAATGTAGGCCACCATAGTCCTACTTGAAGCACCTTGTGAGCTGTAATTTTCCCAGAGCGAAGTGTCCTCCAATCATTCTTGAGAGTGCTTTATCTAATATTGTGACAAATTTGTCTTCCCGCACACATCTCCTTAAGACATTGTCCTTACCTAGCTTGTATAATTCACCAGCAATCAATTGATAAGGTGCAGCCAGCTTAATAAGCCGACACAATTTATCCATGTTCAAAGGTTGTTCTCATAGAAAACCATAAGCTAGATAATCTAATATTTCTTCACTCCATTCAGGCACCGTGTCTAGTTTGAACAATCAAGCATCTGGGAGGTCATCATCAACACCATTTGTTGGTTCCCCAATTGGAATTCTCGACATATGATCGGCCAACATATGTTGTGTTCCCTTTCTCACCCAGCATCTCGAAGTCAAATTCCAATAGTAATAACAACCAGCATGTGATTCGTCCCATGGTGCAAGGCTTATTCACCAAGTATATAAACCCTGATGGTCCACAAAGAATACGTTTTTTTTTTTTTGCCAATAGGTAATGTCGATACTTCTTGACAGCATAAAGCATGGCCAAACCCTCTTGTTTTGTGGTGGTATAATTTACCTTTACATCATTCAGTTGGTGACTAGCGAAGGAAACTGGGTTGTCCAATTTGAACTCACCAAGCTGTGCCAATACGCATCCTGTAGCAAAGTTTGATGCATCAATGTGCACATGGCATATAAGATCCCAGTTGGGTGGTCTCAGAATAGTGCACGCGCTAGTGCTGGCTTCAATCTATCATATGCATCTTGGCATTCTTCATTCCATTCAGAGACAATGAGTAGCCTATATAATGGTCTGGCAATTCTAGCATAAAATACACCTTTGCATCATTCAGTGGCGACTAGCGAAGAAAACTGGGTAGTCCAATTTGAACTCACCAAGCTGTGCCAATATGCATCCTGTAGCGAAGTTTGATGCATCAATGTGTACATGGAATATAAGATCCCAGTTGGGTGGTCTCAGAATAGTGCACTGGCTAGTGCTGGCTTCAATTTATCATATGCATCTTGGCATTCTTCATTCCATTCAAAGACAATGAGGAGCCTATATAATGGTCTGTCAATTCTAGCATAAAATACTATGAAGTGGAGATAATACCCAATGTGGCCCATAAACCTTTGTACACCTTTGTAATTAGTGGGTGGGGATAGTTCCAAGATCAATTTGACTTTGCTTTCCTTTGTGGAGATACCGTTCTTAATGACAATGTGTCCTAAGATCACACGGTGTTTGGCATTTCAAAGGCTTTAAGGATATACAATTCGATCGACATCACTCAAACATCTTTCTTGAGCAAGCCAAATGGTCTGACCATCGTAAGTGTGCGCACATAGATCATCAATGAATACCTCCAACCACTTTTGTAAGTAGTCTCTCAAGGCTGTGCACATCAATCGTTGGAACGTTGTTGGGGCATTGGTGAGACCAAAAGGTAGAACCTTGTAAGCAAAAGTCTCCCACATTGTATTGAAGGCCGTTTTATGCTAGTCTTCGGGTGCTATAGAAACTTGATTGTAACTTGAAAATCCATCTAAGAAGTTGTAAGCTTCTTCACCAACTACTCTTTCCAAAACGTGTTCCGTGTAAGGTAGTGGGTAATGGTCCTTTCCTAGTAGCTGCATTGACATTTTTTAGATCGACACAGACCCTAAGTTTCCCATTCTTCTTTGGCACTATCACGATTGGTGATAGCCAATCGGTGTGTTCTATCTCATAGATGAAATCAACAGTAATGAGTTTATCAATTCCTTCTTATAATTGTTGCATATCTAGGATTCATCTGGT
Organism: Cibotium barometz; assembly: GCF_041138505.1. Lineage (NCBI taxonomy): Eukaryota > Viridiplantae > Streptophyta > Polypodiopsida > Cyatheales > Cibotiaceae > Cibotium > Cibotium barometz. The sequence goes on along the minus strand of NC_141074.1, from coordinate 23,417,462 downwards.
ATGGTTTTTGCTTTGTTGGCCTTGATCCTTCCATGATTGGAATCGTGTGTTGTACCACTTCAAATGGTACGCCCTTCATCTCTTTGTAGTTTCAGAAGAAACAACCTTAAACTCCTTAAGGAGAGCAACAAGTTCCTTTTCCTCAGCTGGAGTCAAGTCTTTAACGATATAAACAGGCTTGGTTTCCTCCCAGGGCTCTGCAATATCGGTTTCCTTGACCTTAGCTGGGCCATTGTACGATGTGGATAAACCAGCTTCTTTAACTCTTTTGGCCGCCGTCAAATGGACCGCTTTTCGTTCATCAATTGGGTATGTCTTGAAATGGTCTGGCACTGAGAGTAGGTCTGGCCCAAATAGCTTAGTTTTGGGCCACATGATGGTCTCTTCTTCCTGCTTATTATAATTGTGGCATATTTAGGATTCATCTGGTATGGTTTTTGCTTGGTTGGTCTTTATCCTTCCATGATTGGGATCGTGTGATGTACCACTTCAGATGGTACACCCTTCATCTCTTTGTTGTTTCAGAAGAAACAACCTTAAACTCCTTAAGGAGAGCAACAAGTTCCTTTTCCTCAGCTGGAGTCGTCTTTAGCGATATAAACAGGCTTGGTTTCCTCCCCCATGGCTCTGTAATATCAATTTCCTTGACCTTAGCTAGGCCATTGTACGATGTGGATAAACCAGGTTCTTTAACTCTTTTGGCCGTCAATTGGACCACTTTTCGTTCATCAATTGGGTATGTCTTGAAATGGTATGGCACTGAGAGTAGGTCTGGCCCAAATAGCTTAGTTTTGGGCCACATGATGGTCTCTTCTTCCTGCTTATTATAATTGTGGCATATTTAGGATTCATCTGGTATGGTTTTTGCTTGGCTGGCCTTTATCCTTCCATGATTGCGATCGTGTGATGTACCACTTCAGATGGTATGCCCTTCATCTCTTTGTTGTTTCAGAAGAAACAACCTTAAACTCCTTAAGGAGAGCAACAAGTTCCTTTTTCTCAGCTGGAGTTAAGTCTTTAGCGATATAAAGAGGCCTGGTTTCCTCCCATGGCTCTGCAATATCAATTTCCTTGACCTTAGCTGGGCCATCGTACGATGTGGATAAACCAACATCTTTAACTCTTTTGGCCGTCAATTGGACCACTTTTCGTTCGTCAATTGGGTACGTCTTGAAATGGTCTGGCACTGAGAGTAGGTCTGGCCCAAATAGCTTAGTTTCGGGCCACATGATGGTCTCTTCTTCCTGCTTATAGGTGACCAAGTTGCCCTAGCTTGCGTGACTCCCGAAGTCTCCTTGACTTTCGGTTCAGAAGTAGCGGAGGTCGACATCTGTAATAATGATAAGAAAGTCAGTCATACTAACTGGTGAGAGAATGTGGTCATTGTCTCTTTTTCTTTCTTTCTTTTTTTGTTAAAATGAATGTGTGTGTGTTATTCCATGAGAAGGGTGTTAGTGCGGTGTGCAATAACAAGGTATGAGTCTACATGCAAAAAGGTGCAAACCGTGAGATAGCACTACTGCCAACTGCACCCACCAAAATAAAAGAGCTGGACAAAGTTAAGGAGAAAAGAAGAGAAAAGCTTCTCACGGTTTTAGCTACCTCACGAGTTTCGAACCCTGCTATCTCACGGGAAAAATTCTTCACTGTGTTGAATCGACTTCTTCCTCGGAACCAATTTTTGTGTTTTCCTAGCATTTAGTTGGAAAATGTTCTTGGTTGCTCTTACTATCTATGTTTCTAAAGGTATTTGCAGTACTGAACTTTGGGTGGGATTTTGGCACCCATATTGTTGTATTACTCTGGTAATAGCCTTGTGCAGCTAGTAAACCCCTTCGAATCCATTGCTTTTGAGTGCCTTGTGGATAGTGGCTTCGTTTGCAATATTGCTACGCTAACATTGGAAGGCCATCTCTATCCCTTGTCTGTAGCTCAAACTTTTTACCTTGATTCCTCAATTACTCCTTTTGCATCACAGTATATATGGGCTTGGAGTTGATTCTAATGCACCCACTGCTGAATTACTAGTGACTTTGGTTGTTTTTTGCATAGGGACTATGGAGTTGATGCGTTCTCTAGTACGTGAGCTACTTTCTTTGGCATTGGTGTTTCCATACCATCAATCATAGCCTGCTTTCCCTTGTTTTTTGGCTCCATAAGGACACGATGATGATATTATTTCCCTCGTCAAGTTATGCAGCTCTCTTTTTTCATTGGATATCACGATTACTGGTGCAAATCTAGGATCGTCCAAGGATGATTTCTTCCTCCATAGATCCTACAGGCTTATATAACAAACACCATTCCAACCAAAGGGATTATTTCTGATGGAAATATTAACACTTTGAAATCCCACAGCTTTGGTAATTGACAAGTGCACACTTCGTACTTGTGCATTGTCGACCTCAAGGTAAGACTTTATCTAGAGGTTCTCGTGTCTCATAAGAGATCAAATTATGACTTGATCCCCTATGGATTAATGCAATGCTTGTTGCATGAATTTTAGGTAGTAGAGACTTTCACACAGTTGTGCTGGCTCAATGTCCAGGTTATCCTCATCAAGGAGGGTTAGCGAAGCCATGTTCATATGCAATACTCTCTCTTGGAGTCTCTGTTTGGCCTTGCCCTCTCTTGCCTTGGCTTCTTCCTGAGCTCGAGCTCGCTTGGATTTTTCCTTGGCTAGCTCATTTCGTTGTTTTAATACATGCTCTTGCATGAGCATTTCTTGGGTCAGTGGTTCGTAATCCTTTTTAAGTTTGCTTTCGTTGATGTAACCCTGTATTTGCACACCATCAATAGTTTCAATCATGACTGACCTTTGAGGCACATGTGATTTTTGACACTTAGAAAGGTCCTAATCCTCCATACTTGAGTTGTTTTTTTCTAGTGCTTCCCTGACATGAGGACGAGGTCCCTTGTTTTTAGTTCTTTTTGTTTCAGGTTATTGTCAAACCAACGCTTCCTTCACAATTTTTCAACCATAAGACCATGTGATGCAATTAGTTGGGTTTCATCAAGTTTCTCTAAGTCAACCAACCTTTCAGCTAATGCATTCTTTGTTAATCGTTCTTGCACCGCAATTTGCAGGCTTGGAACTAAGTAGTCCATAGGCATTATAGCCTCAATGCCATAAGCTAGATGGAAGGGAGTATATCCCGTCGCTACCTTATACGAAGTTCAATATGCCCATAGAGCTGCAGTTAGCTTATGTTCCCAATCCGTGCGACTTGCTTCTAAAGTTTTTGTCAAGATAGTACACAAAATCTTATTTGTACTCTCCGCTTGACCATTTGCTTATGGATAATAAGGGGATGACTTCCGGTGGACTACAAGGAATCCAGCAAGTAAGTGATCAATCACCTCATTAATGAAATGTGAACCGCGATCACTCACTAATTCCAATGGGCAACGGATTCTTGAAATGATTTGTTCATATAAGAACTTAGCCATCTTTTGTGCATCAACTCGCTTAGAGACTTTTTCTTCTGCCCATTTCGTGAAATAGTCTGTGGCCACGATCACATATCGGACTTGTGATGGATGTGCAACTAGACTAATGGGTCCAACAAAATCAATTCCCTATTTCTCAAAAGATTCTTACAATCACAGGGGGGTAAGTTGCATCCTGTCTCTTTGTTGTGGAATAGCAAATGGTTGACACTCTTTGCATCTTTTACAAACTCCATAGCATCCCCGAATAATGTAGGCCACCATAGTCCTACTTGAAGCACCTTGTGAGCTGTAATTTTCCCAGAGCGAAGTGTCCTCCAATCATTCTTGAGAGTGCTTTATCTAATATTGTGACAAATTTGTCTTCCCGCACACATCTCCTTAAGACATTGTCCTTACCTAGCTTGTATAATTCACCAGCAATCAATTGATAAGGTGCAGCCAGCTTAATAAGCCGACACAATTTATCCATGTTCAAAGGTTGTTCTCGTAGAAAACCATAAGCTAGATAATCTAATATTTCTTCACTCCATTCAGGCACCGTGTCTAGTTTGAACAATCAAGCATCTGGGAGGTCATCATCAACACCATTTGTTGGTTCCCCAATTGGAATTCTCGACATATGATCGGCCAACATATGTTGTGTTCCCTTTCTCACCCGGCATCTCGAAGTCAAATTCCAATAGTAATAACAACCAGCATGTGATTCGTCCCATGGTGCAAGGCTTATTCACCAAGTATATAAACCCTGATGGTCCACAAAGAATACGTTTTTTTTTTTTTGCCAATAGGTAATGTCGATACTTCTTGACAGCATAAAGCATGGCCAAACCCTCTTGTTTTGTGGTGGTATAATTTACCTTTACATCATTCAGTTGGTGACTAGCGAAGGAAACTGGGTTGTCCAATTTGAACTCACCAAGCTGTGCCAATACGCATCCTGTAGCAAAGTTTGATGCATCAATGTGCACATGGCATATAAGATCCCAGTTGGGTGGTCTCAGAATAGTGCACGCGCTAGTGCTGGCTTCAATCTATCATATGCATCTTGGCATTCTTCATTCCATTCAGAGACAATGAGTAGCCTATATAATGGTCTGGCAATTCTAGCATAAAATACACCTTTGCATCATTCAGTGGCGACTAGCGAAGGAAACTGGGTAGTCCAATTTGAACTCACCAAGCTGTGCCAATACGCATCCTGTAGCGAAGTTTGATGCATCAATGTGTACATGGAATATAAGATCCCAGTTGGGTGGTCTCAGAATAGTGCACTGGCTAGTGCTGGCTTCAATTTATCATATGCATCTTGGCATTCTTCATTCCATTCAAAGACAATGAGGAGCCTATATAATGGTCTGTCAATTCTAGCATAAAATACTATGAAGTGGAGATAATACCCAATGTGGCCCATAAACCTTTGTACACCTTTGTAATTAGTGGGTGGGGATAGTTCCAAGATCAATTTGACTTTGCTTTCCTTTGTGGAGATACCGTTCTTAATGACAATGTGTCCTAAGATCACACGGTGTTTGGCATTTCAAAGGCTTTAAGGATATACAATTCGATCGACATCACTCAAACATCTTTCTTGAGCAAGCCAAATGGTCTGACCATCGTGAGTGTGTGCACATAGATCATCAATGAATACCTCCAACCACTTTTGTAAGTAGTCTCTCAAGGCTGTGCACATCAATCGTTGGAACGTTGTTGGGGCATTGGTGAGACCAAAAGGTAGAACCTTGTAAGCAAAAGTCTCCCACATTGTATTGAAGGCCGTTTTATGCTAGTCTTCGGGTGCTATAGAAACTTGATTGTAACTTGAAAATCCATCTAAGAAGTTGTAAGCTTCTTCACCAACTACTCTTTCCAAAACGTGTTCCGTGTAAGGTAGTGGGTAATGGTCCTTTCCTAGTAGCTGCATTGACATTTTTAGATCGACACAGACCCTAAGTTTCCCATTCTTCTTTGGCACTATCACGATTGGTGATAGCCAATCGGTGTGTTCTATCTCATAGATGAAATCAACAGTAATGAGTTTATCAATTCCTTCTTATAATTGTTGCATATCTAGGATTCATCTGGTATGGTTTTTGCTTTGTTGGCCTTGATCCTTCCATGATTGGAATCGTGTGTTGTACCACTTCAAATGGTACGCCCTTCATCTCTTTGTAGTTTCAGAAGAAACAACCTTAAACTCCTTAAGGAGAGCAACAAGTTCCTTTTCCTCAGCTGGAGTCAAGTCTTTAACGATATAAACAGGCTTGGTTTCCTCCCAGGGCTCTGCAATATCGGTTTCCTTGACCTTAGCTGGGCCATTGTACGATGTGGATAAACCAGCTTCTTTAACTCTTTTGGCCGCCGTCAAATGGACCGCTTTTCGTTCATCAATTGGGTATGTCTTGAAATGGTCTGGCACTGAGAGTAGGTCTGGCCCAAATAGCTTAGTTTTGGGCCACATGATGGTCTCTTCTTCCTGCTTATTATAATTGTGGCATATTTAGGATTCATCTGGTATGGTTTTTGCTTGGTTGGTCTTTATCCTTCCATGATTGGGATCGTGTGATGTACCACTTCAGATGGTACACCCTTCATCTCTTTGTTGTTTCAGAAGAAACAACCTTAAACTCCTTAAGGAGAGCAACAAGTTCCTTTTCCTCAGCTGGAGTCGTCTTTAGCGATATAAACAGGCTTGGTTTCCTCCCCCATGGCTCTGTAATATCAATTTCCTTGACCTTAGCTAGGCCATTGTACGATGTGGATAAACCAGGTTCTTTAACTCTTTTGGCCGTCAATTGGACCACTTTTCGTTCATCAATTGGGTATGTCTTGAAATGGTATGGCACTGAGAGTAGGTCTGGCCCAAATAGCTTAGTTTTGGGCCACATGATGGTCTCTTCTTCCTGCTTATTATAATTGTGGCATATTTAGGATTCATCTAGTATGGTTTTTGCTTGGCTGGCCTTTATCCTTCCATGATTGCGATCGTGTGATGTACCACTTCAGATGGTATGCCCTTCATCTCTTTGTTGTTTCAGAAGAAACAACCTTAAACTCCTTAAGGAGAGCAACAAGTTCCTTTTTCTCAGCTGGAGTTAAGTCTTTAGCGATATAAAGAGGCCTGGTTTCCTCCCATGGCTCTGCAATATCAATTTCCTTGACCTTAGCTGGGCCATCGTACGATGTGGATAAACCAACATCTTTAACTCTTTTGGCCGTCAATTGGACCACTTTTCGTTCGTCAATTGGGTACGTCTTGAAATGGTCTGGCACTGAGAGTAGGTCTGGCCCAAATAGCTTAGTTTCGGGCCACATGATGGTCTCTTCTTCCTGCTTATAGGTGACCAAGTTGCCCTAGCTTGCGTGACTCCCGAAGTCTCCTTGACTTTCGGTTCAGAAGTAGCGGAGGTCGACATCTGTAATAATGATAAGAAAGTCAGTCATACTAACTGGTGAGAGAATGTGGTCATTGTCTCTTTTTCTTTCTTTCTTTTTTTGTTAAAATGAATGTGTGTGTGTTATTCCATGAGAAGGGTGTTAGTGCGGTGTGCAATAACAAGGTATGAGTCTACATGCAAAAAGGTGCAAACCGTGAGATAGCACTACTGCCAACTGCACCCACCAAAATAAAAGAGCTGGACAAAGTTAAGGAGAAAAGAAGAGAAAAGCTTCTCACGGTTTTAGCTACCTCACGAGTTTCGAACCCTGCTATCTCACGGGAAAAATTCTTCACTGTGTTGAATCGACTTCTTCCTCGGAACCAATTTTTGTGTTTTCCTAGCATTTAGTTGGAAAATGTTCTTGGTTGCTCTTACTATCTATGTTTCTAAAGGTATTTGCAGTACTGAACTTTGGGTGGGATTTTGGCACCCATATTGTTGTATTACTCTGGTAATAGCCTTGTGCAGCTAGTAAACCCCTTCGAATCCATTGCTTTTGAGTGCCTTGTGGATAGTGGCTTCGTTTGCAATATTGCTACGCTAACATTGGAAGGCCATCTCTATCCCTTGTCTGTAGCTCAAACTTTTTACCTTGATTCCTCAATTACTCCTTTTGCATCACAGTATATATGGGCTTGGAGTTGATTCTAATGCACCCACTGCTGAATTACTAGTGACTTTGGTTGTTTTTTGCATAGGGACTATGGAGTTGATGCGTTCTCTAGTACGTGAGCTACTTTCTTTGGCATTGGTGTTTCCATACCATCAATCATAGCCTGCTTTCCCTTGTTTTTTGGCTCCATAAGGACACGATGATGATATTATTTCCCTCGTCAAGTTATGCAGCTCTCTTTTTTCATTGGATATCACGATTACTGGTGCAAATCTAGGATCGTCCAAGGATGATTTCTTCCTCCATAGATCCTACAGGCTTATATAACAAACACCATTCCAACCAAAGGGATTATTTCTGATGGAAATATTAACACTTTGAAATCCCACAGCTTTGGTAATTGACAAGTGCACACTTCGTACTTGTGCATTGTCGACCTCAAGGTAAGACTTTATCTAGAGGTTCTCGTGTCTCATAAGAGATCAAATTATGACTTGATCCCCTATGGATTAATGCAATGCTTGTTGCATGAATTTTAGGTAGTAGAGACTTTCACACAGTTGTGCTGGCTCAATGTCCAGGTTATCCTCATCAAGGAGGGTTAGCGAAGCCATGTTCATATGCAATACTCTCTCTTGGAGTCTCTGTTTGGCCTTGCCCTCTCTTGCCTTGGCTTCTTCCTGAGCTCGAGCTCGCTTGGATTTTTCCTTGGCTAGCTCATTTCGTTGTTTTAATACATGCTCTTGCATGAGCATTTCTTGGGTCAGTGGTTCGTAATCCTTTTTAAGTTTGCTTTCGTTGATGTAACCCTGTATTTGCACACCATCAATAGTTTCAATCATGACTGACCTTTGAGGCACATGTGATTTTTGACACTTAGAAAGGTCCTAATCCTCCATACTTGAGTTGTTTTTTTCTAGTGCTTCCCTGACATGAGGACGAGGTCCCTTGTTTTTAGTTCTTTTTGTTTCAGGTTATTGTCAAACCAACGCTTCCTTCACAATTTTTCAACCATAAGACCATGTGATGCAATTAGTTGGGTTTCATCAAGTTTCTCTAAGTCAACCAACCTTTCAGCTAATGCATTCTTTGTTAATCGTTCTTGCACCGCAATTTGCAGGCTTGGAACTAAGTAGTCCATAGGCATTATAGCCTCAATGCCATAAGCTAGATGGAAGGGAGTATATCCCGTCGCTACCTTATACGAAGTTCAATATGCCCATAGAGCTGCAGTTAGCTTATGTTCCCAATCCGTGCGACTTGCTTCTAAAGTTTTTGTCAAGATAGTACACAAAATCTTATTTGTACTCTCCGCTTGACCATTTGCTTATGGATAATAAGGGGATGACTTCCGGTGGACTACAAGGAATCCAGCAAGTAAGTGATCAATCACCTCATTAATGAAATGTGAACCGCGATCACTCACTAATTCCAATGGGCAACGGATTCTTGAAATGATTTGTTCATATAAGAACTTAGCCATCTTTTGTGCATCAACTCGCTTAGAGACTTTTTCTTCTGCCCATTTCGTGAAATAGTCTGTGGCCACGATCACATATCGGACTTGTGATGGATGTGCAACTAGACTAATGGGTCCAACAAAATCAATTCCCTATTTCTCAAAAGATTCTTACAATCACAGGGGGGTAAGTTGCATCCTGTCTCTTTGTTGTGGAATAGCAAATGGTTGACACTCTTTGCATCTTTTACAAACTCCATAGCATCCCCGAATAATGTAGGCCACCATAGTCCTACTTGAAGCACCTTGTGAGCTGTAATTTTCCCAGAGCGAAGTGTCCTCCAATCATTCTTGAGAGTGCTTTATCTAATATTGTGACAAATTTGTCTTCCCGCACACATCTCCTTAAGACATTGTCCTTACCTAGCTTGTATAATTCACCAGCAATCAATTGATAAGGTGCAGCCAGCTTAATAAGCCGACACAATTTATCCATGTTCAAAGGTTGTTCTCGTAGAAAACCATAAGCTAGATAATCTAATATTTCTTCACTCCATTCAGGCACCGTGTCTAGTTTGAACAATCAAGCATCTGGGAGGTCATCATCAACACCATTTGTTGGTTCCCCAATTGGAATTCTCGACATATGATCGGCCAACATATGTTGTGTTCCCTTTCTCACCCGGCATCTCGAAGTCAAATTCCAATAGTAATAACAACCAGCATGTGATTCGTCCCATGGTGCAAGGCTTATTCACCAAGTATATAAACCCTGATGGTCCACAAAGAATACGTTTTTTTTTTTTTGCCAATAGGTAATGTCGATACTTCTTGACAGCATAAAGCATGGCCAAACCCTCTTGTTTTGTGGTGGTATAATTTACCTTTACATCATTCAGTTGGTGACTAGCGAAGGAAACTGGGTTGTCCAATTTGAACTCACCAAGCTGTGCCAATACGCATCCTGTAGCAAAGTTTGATGCATCAATGTGCACATGGCATATAAGATCCCAGTTGGGTGGTCTCAGAATAGTGCACGCGCTAGTGCTGGCTTCAATCTATCATATGCATCTTGGCATTCTTCATTCCATTCAGAGACAATGAGTAGCCTATATAATGGTCTGGCAATTCTAGCATAAAATACACCTTTGCATCATTCAGTGGCGACTAGCGAAGGAAACTGGGTAGTCCAATTTGAACTCACCAAGCTGTGCCAATACGCATCCTGTAGCGAAGTTTGATGCATCAATGTGTACATGGAATATAAGATCCCAGTTGGGTGGTCTCAGAATAGTGCACTGGCTAGTGCTGGCTTCAATTTATCATATGCATCTTGGCATTCTTCATTCCATTCAAAGACAATGAGGAGCCTATATAATGGTCTGTCAATTCTAGCATAAAATACTATGAAGTGGAGATAATACCCAATGTGGCCCATAAACCTTTGTACACCTTTGTAATTAGTGGGTGGGGATAGTTCCAAGATCAATTTGACTTTGCTTTCCTTTGTGGAGATACCGTTCTTAATGACAATGTGTCCTAAGATCACACGGTGTTTGGCATTTCAAAGGCTTTAAGGATATACAATTCGATCGACATCACTCAAACATCTTTCTTGAGCAAGCCAAATGGTCTGACCATCGTGAGTGTGTGCACATAGATCATCAATGAATACCTCCAACCACTTTTGTAAGTAGTCTCTCAAGGCTGTGCACATCAATCGTTGGAACGTTGTTGGGGCATTGGTGAGACCAAAAGGTAGAACCTTGTAAGCAAAAGTCTCCCACATTGTATTGAAGGCCGTTTTATGCTAGTCTTCGGGTGCTATAGAAACTTGATTGTAACTTGAAAATCCATCTAAGAAGTTGTAAGCTTCTTTACCAACTACTCTTTCCAAAACGTGTTCCGTGTAAGGTAGTGGGTAATGGTCCTTTCCTAGTAGCTGCATTGACATTTTTAGATCGACACAGACCCTAAGTTTCCCATTCTTCTTTGGCACTATCACGATTGGTGATAGCCAATCGGTGTGTTCTATCTCATAGATGAAATCAACAGTAATGAGTTTATCAATTCCTTCTTATAATTGTTGCATATCTAGGATTCATCTGGTATGGTTTTTGCTTTGTTGGCCTTGATCCTTCCATGATTGGAATCGTGTGTTGTACCACTTCAAATGGTACGCCCTTCATCTCTTTGTAGTTTCAGAAGAAACAACCTTAAACTCCTTAAGGAGAGCAACAAGTTCCTTTTCCTCAGCTGGAGTCAAGTCTTTAACGATATAAACAGGCTTGGTTTCCTCCCAGGGCTCTGCAATATCGGTTTCCTTGACCTTAGCTGGGCCATTGTACGATGTGGATAAACCAGCTTCTTTAACTCTTTTGGCCGCCGTCAAATGGACCGCTTTTCGTTCATCAATTGGGTATGTCTTGAAATGGTCTGGCACTGAGAGTAGGTCTGGCCCAAATAGCTTAGTTTTGGGCCACATGATGGTCTCTTCTTCCTGCTTATTATAATTGTGGCATATTTAGGATTCATCTGGTATGGTTTTTGCTTGGTTGGTCTTTATCCTTCCATGATTGGGATCGTGTGATGTACCACTTCAGATGGTACACCCTTCATCTCTTTGTTGTTTCAGAAGAAACAACCTTAAACTCCTTAAGGAGAGCAACAAGTTCCTTTTCCTCAGCTGGAGTCGTCTTTAGCGATATAAACAGGCTTGGTTTCCTCCCCCATGGCTCTGTAATATCAATTTCCTTGACCTTAGCTAGGCCATTGTACGATGTGGATAAACCAGGTTCTTTAACTCTTTTGGCCGTCAATTGGACCACTTTTCGTTCATCAATTGGGTATGTCTTGAAATGGTATGGCACTGAGAGTAGGTCTGGCCCAAATAGCTTAGTTTTGGGCCACATGATGGTCTCTTCTTCCTGCTTATTATAATTGTGGCATATTTAGGATTCATCTAGTATGGTTTTTGCTTGGCTGGCCTTTATCCTTCCATGATTGCGATCGTGTGATGTACCACTTCAGATGGTATGCCCTTCATCTCTTTGTTGTTTCAGAAGAAACAACCTTAAACTCCTTAAGGAGAGCAACAAGTTCCTTTTTCTCAGCTGGAGTTAAGTCTTTAGCGATATAAAGAGGCCTGGTTTCCTCCCATGGCTCTGCAATATCAATTTCCTTGACCTTAGCTGGGCCATCGTACGATGTGGATAAACCAACATCTTTAACTCTTTTGGCCGTCAATTGGACCACTTTTCGTTCGTCAATTGGGTACGTCTTGAAATGGTCTGGCACTGAGAGTAGGTCTGGCCCAAATAGCTTAGTTTCGGGCCACATGATGGTCTCTTCTTCCTGCTTATAGGTGACCAAGTTGCCCTAGCTTGCGTGACTCCCGAAGTCTCCTTGACTTTCGGTTCAGAAGTAGCGGAGGTCGACATCTGTAATAATGATAAGAAAGTCAGTCATACTAACTGGTGAGAGAATGTGGTCATTGTCTCTTTTTCTTTCTTTCTTTTTTTGTTAAAATGAATGTGTGTGTGTTATTCCATGAGAAGGGTGTTAGTGCGGTGTGCAATAACAAGGTATGAGTCTACATGCAAAAAGGTGCAAACCGTGAGATAGCACTACTGCCAACTGCACCCACCAAAATAAAAGAGCTGGACAAAGTTAAGGAGAAAAGAAGAGAAAAGCTTCTCACGGTTTTAGCTACCTCACGAGTTTCGAACCCTGCTATCTCACGGGAAAAATTCTTCACTGTGTTGAATCGACTTCTTCCTCGGAACCAATTTTTGTGTTTTCCTAGCATTTAGTTGGAAAATGTTCTTGGTTGCTCTTACTATCTATGTTTCTAAAGGTATTTGCAGTACTGAACTTTGGGTGGGATTTTGGCACCCATATTGTTGTATTACTCTGGTAATAGCCTTGTGCAGCTAGTAAACCCCTTCGAATCCATTGCTTTTGAGTGCCTTGTGGATAGTGGCTTCGTTTGCAATATTGCTACGCTAACATTGGAAGGCCATCTCTATCCCTTGTCTGTAGCTCAAACTTTTTACCTTGATTCCTCAATTACTCCTTTTGCATCACAGTATATATGGGCTTGGAGTTGATTCTAATGCACCCACTGCTGAATTACTAGTGACTTTGGTTGTTTTTTGCATAGGGACTATGGAGTTGATGCGTTCTCTAGTACGTGAGCTACTTTCTTTGGCATTGGTGTTTCCATACCATCAATCATAGCCTGCTTTCCCTTGTTTTTTGGCTCCATAAGGACACGATGATGATATTATTTCCCTCGTCAAGTTATGCAGCTCTCTTTTTTCATTGGATATCACGATTACTGGTGCAAATCTAGGATCGTCCAAGGATGATTTCTTCCTCCATAGATCCTACAGGCTTATATAACAAACACCATTCCAACCAAAGGGATTATTTCTGATGGAAATATTAACACTTTGAAATCCCACAGCTTTGGTAATTGACAAGTGCACACTTCGTACTTGTGCATTGTCGACCTCAAGGTAAGACTTTATCTAGAGGTTCTCGTGTCTCATAAGAGATCAAATTATGACTTGATCCCCTATGGATTAATGCAATGCTTGTTGCATGAATTTTAGGTAGTAGAGACTTTCACACAGTTGTGCTGGCTCAATGTCCAGGTTATCCTCATCAAGGAGGGTTAGCGAAGCCATGTTCATATGCAATACTCTCTCTTGGAGTCTCTGTTTGGCCTTGCCCTCTCTTGCCTTGGCTTCTTCCTGAGCTCGAGCTCGCTTGGATTTTTCCTTGGCTAGCTCATTTCGTTGTTTTAATACATGCTCTTGCATGAGCATTTCTTGGGTCAGTGGTTCGTAATCCTTTTTAAGTTTGCTTTCGTTGATGTAACCCTGTATTTGCACACCATCAATAGTTTCAATCATGACTGACCTTTGAGGCACATGTGATTTTTGACACTTAGAAAGGTCCTAATCCTCCATACTTGAGTTGTTTTTTTCTAGTGCTTCCCTGACATGAGGACGAGGTCCCTTGTTTTTAGTTCTTTTTGTTTCAGGTTATTGTCAAACCAACGCTTCCTTCACAATTTTTCAACCATAAGACCATGTGATGCAATTAGTTGGGTTTCATCAAGTTTCTCTAAGTCAACCAACCTTTCAGCTAATGCATTCTTTGTTAATCGTTCTTGCACCGCAATTTGCAGGCTTGGAACTAAGTAGTCCATAGGCATTATAGCCTCAATGCCATAAGCTAGATGGAAGGGAGTATATCCCGTCGCTACCTTATACGAAGTTCAATATGCCCATAGAGCTGCAGTTAGCTTATGTTCCCAATCCGTGCGACTTGCTTCTAAAGTTTTTGTCAAGATAGTACACAAAATCTTATTTGTACTCTCCGTTTGACCATTTGCTTATGGATAATAAGGGGATGACTTCCGGTGGACTACAAGGAATCCAGCAAGTAAGTGATCAATCACCTCATTAATGAAATGTGAACCGCGATCACTCACTAATTCCAATGGGCAACGGATTCTTGAAATGATTTGTTCATATAAGAACTTAGCCATCTTTTGTGCATCAACTCGCTTAGAGACTTTTTCTTCTGCCCATTTCGTGAAATAGTCTGTGGCCACGATCACATATCGGACTTGTGATGGATGTGCAACTAGACTAATGGGTCCAACAAAATCAATTCCCTATTTCTCAAAAGATTCTTACAATCACAGGGGGGTAAGTTGCATCCTGTCTCTTTGTTGTGGAATAGCAAATGGTTGACACTCTTTGCATCTTTTACAAACTCCATAGCATCCCCGAATAATGTAGGCCACCATAGTCCTACTTGAAGCACCTTGTGAGCTGTAATTTTCCCAGAGCGAAGTGTCCTCCAATCATTCTTGAGAGTGCTTTATCTAATATTGTGACAAATTTGTCTTCCCGCACACATCTCCTTAAGACATTGTCCTTACCTAGCTTGTATAATTCACCAGCAATCAATTGATAAGGTGCAGCCAGCTTAATAAGCCGACACAATTTATCCATGTTCAAAGGTTGTTCTCGTAGAAAACCATAAGCTAGATAATCTAATATTTCTTCACTCCATTCAGGCACCGTGTCTAGTTTGAACAATCAAGCATCTGGGAGGTCATCATCAACACCATTTGTTGGTTCCCCAATTGGAATTCTCGACATATGATCGGCCAACATATGTTGTGTTCCCTTTCTCACCCGGCATCTCGAAGTCAAATTCCAATAGTAATAACAACCAGCATGTGATTCGTCCCATGGTGCAAGGCTTATTCACCAAGTATATAAACCCTGATGGTCCACAAAGAATACGTTTTTTTTTTTTTTTGCCAATAGGTAATGTCGATACTTCTTGACAGCATAAAGCATGGCCAAACCCTCTTGTTTTGTGGTGGTATAATTTACCTTTACATCATTCAGTTGGTGACTAGCGAAGGAAACTGGGTTGTCCAATTTGAACTCACCAAGCTGTGCCAATACGCATCCTGTAGCAAAGTTTGATGCATCAATGTGCACATGGCATATAAGATCCCAGTTGGGTGGTCTCAGAATAGTGCACGCGCTAGTGCTGGCTTCAATCTATCATATGCATCTTGGCATTCTTCATTCCATTCAGAGACAATGAGTAGCCTATATAATGGTCTGGCAATTCTAGCATAAAATACACCTTTGCATCATTCAGTGGCGACTAGCGAAGGAAACTGGGTAGTCCAATTTGAACTCACCAAGCTGTGCCAATATGCATCCTGTAGCGAAGTTTGATGCATCAATGTGTACATGGAATATAAGATCCCAGTTGGGTGGTCTCAGAATAGTGCACTGGCTAGTGCTGGCTTCAATTTATCATATGCATCTTGGCATTCTTCATTCCATTCAAAGACAATGAGGAGCCTATATAATGGTCTGTCAATTCTAGCATAAAATACTATGAAGTGGAGATAATACCCAATGTGGCCCATAAACCTTTGTACACCTTTGTAATTAGTGGGTGGGGATAGTTCCAAGATCAATTTGACTTTGCTTTCCTTTGTGGAGATACCGTTCTTAATGACAATGTGTCCTAAGATCACACGGTGTTTGGCATTTCAAAGGCTTTAAGGATATACAATTCGATCGACATCACTCAAACATCTTTCTTGAGCAAGCCAAATGGTCTGACCATCGTGAGTGTGCGCACACAGATCATCAATGAATACCTCCAACCACTTTTGTAAGTAGTCTCTCAAGGCTGTGCACATCAATCGTTGGAACGTTGTTGGGGCATTGGTGAGACCAAAAGGTAGAACCTTGTAAGCAAAAGTCTCCCACATTGTATTGAAGGCCGTTTTATGCTAGTCTTCGGGTGCTATAGAAACTTGATTGTAACTTGAAAATCCATCTAAGAAGTTGTAAGCTTCTTCACCAACTACTCTTTCCAAAACGTGTTCCGTGTAAGGTAGTGGGTAATGGTCCTTTCCTAGTAGCTGCATTGACATTTTTTAGATCGACACAGACCCTAAGTTTCCCATTCTTCTTTGGCACTATCACGATTGGTGATAGCCAATCGGTGTGTTCTATCTCATAGATGAAATCAACAGTAATGAGTTTATCAATTCCTTCTTATAATTGTTGCATATTTAGGATTCATCTGGTATGGTTTTTGCTTTGTTGGCCTTGATCCTTCCATGATTGGAATCGTGTGTTGTACCACTTCAAATGGTACGCCCTTCATCTCTTTGTAGTTTCAGAAGAAACAACCTTAAACTCCTTAAGGAGAGCAACAAGTTCCTTTTCCTCAGCTGGAGTCAAGTCTTTAACGATATAAACAGGCTTGGTTTCCTCCCAGGGCTCTGCAATATCGGTTTCCTTGACCTTAGCTGGGCCATTGTACGATGTGGATAAACCAGCTTCTTTAACTCTTTTGGCCGCCGTCAAATGGACCGCTTTTCGTTCATCAATTGGGTATGTCTTGAAATGGTCTGGCACTGAGAGTAGGTCTGGCCCAAATAGCTTAGTTTTGGGCCACATGATGGTCTCTTCTTCCTGCTTATTATAATTGTGGCATATTTAGGATTCATCTGGTATGGTTTTTGCTTGGTTGGTCTTTATCCTTCCATGATTGGGATCGTGTGATGTACCACTTCAGATGGTACACCCTTCATCTCTTTGTTGTTTCAGAAGAAACAACCTTAAACTCCTTAAGGAGAGCAACAAGTTCCTTTTCCTCAGCTGGAGTCGTCTTTAGCGATATAAACAGGCTTGGTTTCCTCCCCCATGGCTCTGTAATATCAATTTCCTTGACCTTAGCTAGGCCATTGTACGATGTGGATAAACCAGGTTCTTTAACTCTTTTGGCCGTCAATTGGACCACTTTTCGTTCATCAATTGGGTATGTCTTGAAATGGTATGGCACTGAGAGTAGGTCTGGCCCAAATAGCTTAGTTTTGGGCCACATGATGGTCTCTTCTTCCTGCTTATTATAATTGTGGCATATTTAGGATTCATCTGGTATGGTTTTTGCTTGGCTGGCCTTTATCCTTCCATGATTGCGATCGTGTGATGTACCACTTCAGATGGTATGCCCTTCATCTCTTTGTTGTTTCAGAAGAAACAACCTTAAACTCCTTAAGGAGAGCAACAAGTTCCTTTTTCTCAGCTGGAGTTAAGTCTTTAGCGATATAAAGAGGCCTGGTTTCCTCCCATGGCTCTGCAATATCAATTTCCTTGACCTTAGCTGGGCCATCGTACGATGTGGATAAACCAACATCTTTAACTCTTTTGGCCGTCAATTGGACCACTTTTCGTTCGTCAATTGGGTACGTCTTGAAATGGTCTGGCACTGAGAGTAGGTCTGGCCCAAATAGCTTAGTTTCGGGCCACATGATGGTCTCTTCTTCCTGCTTATAGGTGACCAAGTTGCCCTAGCTTGCGTGACTCCCGAAGTCTCCTTGACTTTCGGTTCAGAAGTAGCGGAGGTCGACATCTGTAATAATGATAAGAAAGTCAGTCATACTAACTGGTGAGAGAATGTGGTCATTGTCTCTTTTTCTTTCTTTCTTTTTTTGTTAAAATGAATGTGTGTGTGTTATTCCATGAGAAGGGTGTTAGTGCGGTGTGCAATAACAAGGTATGAGTCTACATGCAAAAAGGTGCAAACCGTGAGATAGCACTACTGCCAACTGCACCCACCAAAATAAAAGAGCTAGACAAAGTTAAGGAGAAAAGAAGAGAAAAGCTTCTCACGGTTTTAGCTACCTCACGAGTTTCGAACCCTGCTATCTCACGGGAAAAATTCTTCACTGTGTTGAATCGACTTCTTCCTCGGAACCAATTTTTGTGTTTTCCTAGCATTTAGTTGGAAAATGTTCTTGGTTGCTCTTACTATCTATGTTTCTAAAGGTATTTGCAGTACTGAACTTTGGGTGGGATTTTGGCACCCATATTGTTGTATTACTCTGGTAATAGCCTTGTGCAGCTAGTAAACCCCTTCGAATCCATTGCTTTTGAGTGCCTTGTGGATAGTGGCTTCGTTTGCAATATTGCTACGCTAACATTGGAAGGCCATCTCTATCCCTTGTCTGTAGCTCAAACTTTTTACCTTGATTCCTCAATTACTCCTTTTGCATCACAGTATATATGGGCTTGGAGTTGATTCTAATGCACCCACTGCTGAATTACTAGTGACTTTGGTTGTTTTTTGCATAGGGACTATGGAGTTGATGCGTTCTCTAGTACGTGAGCTACTTTCTTTGGCATTGGTGTTTCCATACCATCAATCATAGCCTGCTTTCCCTTGTTTTTTGGCTCCATAAGGACACGATGATGATATTATTTCCCTCGTCAAGTTATGCAGCTCTCTTTTTTCATTGGATATCACGATTACTGGTGCAAATCTAGGATCGTCCAAGGATGATTTCTTCCTCCATAGATCCCACAGGCTTATATAACAAACACCATTCCAACCAAAGGGATTATTTCTGATGGAAATATTAACACTTTGAAATCCCACAGCTTTGGTAATTGACAAGTGCACACTTCGTACTTGTGCATTGTCGACCTCAAGGTAAGACTTTATCTAGAGGTTCTCGTGTCTCATAAGAGATCAAATTATGACTTGATCCCCTATGGATTAATGCAATGCTTGTTGCATGAATTTTAGGTAGTAGAGACTTTCACACAGTTGTGCTGGCTCAATGTCCAGGTTATCCTCATCAAGGAGGGTTAGCGAAGCCATGTTCATATGCAATACTCTCTCTTGGAGTCTCTGTTTGGCCTTGCCCTCTCTTGCCTTGGCTTCTTCCTGAGCTCGAGCTCGCTTGGATTTTTCCTTGGCTAGCTCATTTCGTTGTTTTAATACATGCTCTTGCATGAGCATTTCTTGGGTCAGTGGTTCGTAATCCTTTTTAAGTTTGCTTTCGTTGATGTAACCCTGTATTTGCACACCATCAATAGTTTCAATCATGACTGACCTTTGAGGCACATGTGATTTTTGACACTTAGAAAGGTCCTAATCCTCCATACTTGAGTTGTTTTTTTCTAGTGCTTCCCTGACATGAGGACGAGGTCCCTTGTTTTTAGTTCTTTTTGTTTCAGGTTATTGTCAAACCAACGCTTCCTTCACAATTTTTCAACCATAAGACCATGTGATGCAATTAGTTGGGTTTCATCAAGTTTCTCTAAGTCAACCAACCTTTCAGCTAATGCATTCTTTGTTAATCGTTCTTGCACCGCAATTTGCAGGCTTGGAAGTAAGTAGTCCATAGGCATTATAGCCTCAATGCCATAAGCTAGATGGAAGGGAGTATATCCCGTCGCTACCTTATACGAAGTTCAATATGCCCATAGAGCTGCAGTTAGCTTATGTTCCCAATCCGTGCGACTTGCTTCTAAAGTTTTTGTCAAGATAGTACACAAAATCTTATTTGTACTCTCCGCTTGACCATTTGCTTATGGATAATAAGGGGATGACTTCCGGTGGACTACAAGGAATCCAGCAAGTAAGTGATCAATCACCTCATTAATGAAATGTGAACCGCGATCACTCACTAATTCCAATGGGCAACGGATTCTTGAAATGATTTGTTCATATAAGAACTTAGCCATCTTTTGTGCATCAACTCGCTTAGAGACTTTCTCTTCTGCCCATTTCGTGAAATAGTCTGTGGCCACGATCACATATCGGACTTGTGATGGATGTGCAACTAGACTAATGGGTCCAACAAAATCAATTCCCTATTTCTCAAAAGATTCTTACAATCACAGGGGGGTAAGTTGCATCCTGTCTCTTTGTTGTGGAATAGCAAATGGTTGACACTCTTTGCATCTTTTACAAACTCCATAGCATCCCCGAATAATGTAGGCCACCATAGTCCTACTTGAAGCACCTTGTGAGCTGTAATTTTCCCAGAGCGAAGTGTCCTCCAATCATTCTTGAGAGTGCTTTATCTAATATTGTGACAAATTTGTCTTCCCGCACACATCTCCTTAAGACATTGTCCTTACCTAGCTTGTATAATTCACCAGCAATCAATTGATAAGGTGCAGCCAGCTTAATAAGCCCACACAATTTATCCATGTTCAAAGGTTGTTCTCGTAGAAAACCATAAGCTAGATAATCTAATATTTCTTCACTCCATTCAGGCACCGTGTCTAGTTTGAACAATCAAGCATCTGGGAGGTCATCATCAACACCATTTGTTGGTTCCCCAATTGGAATTCTCGACATATGATCGGCCAACATATGTTGTGTTCCCTTTCTCACCCGGCATCTCGAAGTCAAATTCCAATAGTAATAACAACCAGCATGTGATTCGTCCCATGGTGCAAGGCTTATTCACCAAGTATATAAACCCTGATGGTCCACAAAGAATACGTTTTTTTTTTTTGCCAATAGGTAATGTCGATACTTCTTGACAGCATAAAGCATGGCCAAACCCTCTTGTTTTGTGGTGGTATAATTTACCTTTGCATCATTCAGTTGGTGACTAGCGAAGGAAACTGGGTTGTCCAATTTGAACTCACCAAGCTGTGCCAATACGCATCCTGTAGCAAAGTTTGATGCATCAATGTGCACATGGCATATAAGATCCCAGTTGGGTGGTCTCAGAATAGTGCACTGGCTAGTGCTGGCTTCAATCTATCATATGCATCTTGGCATTCTTCATTCCATTCAAAGACAATGAGGAGCCTATATAATGGTCTGTCAATTCTAGCATAAAATACTATGAAGTGGAGATAATACCCAATGTGGCCCATAAACCTTTGTACACCTTTGTAATTAGTGGGTGGGGATAGTTCCAAGATCAATTTGACTTTGCTTTCCTTTGTGGAGATACCGTTCTTAATGACAATGTGTCCTAAGATCACACGGTGTTTGGCATTTCAAAGGCTTTAAGGATATACAATTCGATCGACATCACTCAAACATCTTTCTTGAGCAAGCCAAATGGTCTGACCATCGTAAGTGTGCGCACATAGATCATCAATGAATACCTCCAACCACTTTTGTAAGTAGTCTCTCAAGGCTGTGCACATCAATCGCTGGAACGTTGTTGGGGCATTGGTGAGACCAAAAGGTAGAACCTTGTAACCAAAAGTCTCCCACATTGTATTGAAGGCCGTTTTATGCTAGTCTTCGGGTGCTATAGAAACTTGATTGTAACTTGAAAATCCATCTAAGAAGTTGTAAGCTTCTTCACCAACTACTCTTTCCAAAACGTGTTCCGTGTAAGGTAGTGGGTAATGGTCCTTTCCTAGTAGCTGCATTGACATTTTTTAGATCGACACAGACCCTAAGTTTCCCATTCTTCTTTGGCACTATCACGATTGGTGATAGCCAATCGGTGTGTTCTATCTCATAGATGAAATCAACAGTAATGAGTTTATCAATTCCTTCTTATAATTGTTGCATATTTAGGATTCATCTGGTATGGTTTTTGCTTTGTTGGCCTTGATCCTTCCATGATTGGAATCGTGTGTTGTACCACTTCAAATGGTACGCCCTTCATCTCTTTGTAGTTTCAGAAGAAACAACCTTAAACTCCTTAAGGAGAGCAACAAGTTCCTTTTCCTCAGCTGGAGTCAAGTCTTTAACGATATAAACAGGCTTGGTTTCCTCCCAGGGCTCTGCAATATCGGTTTCCTTGACCTTAGCTGGGCCATTGTACGATGTGGATAAACCAGCTTCTTTAACTCTTTTGGCCGCCGTCAAATGGACCGCTTTTCGTTCATCAATTGGGTATGTCTTGAAATGGTCTGGCACTGAGAGTAGGTCTGGCCCAAATAGCTTAGTTTTGGGCCACATGATGGTCTCTTCTTCCTACTTATTATAATTGTGGCATATTTAGGATTCATCTGGTATGGTTTTTGCTTGGTTGGTCTTTATCCTTCCATGATTGGGATCGTGTGATGTACCACTTCAGATGGTACACCCTTCATCTCTTTGTTGTTTCAGAAGAAACAACCTTAAACTCCTTAAGGAGAGCAACAAGTTCCTTTTCCTCAGCTGGAGTCGTCTTTAGCGATATAAACAGGCTTGGTTTCCTCCCCCATGGCTCTGTAATATCGGTTTCCTTGACCTTAGCTGGGCCATTGTACGATGTGGATAAACCAGGTTCTTTAACTCTTTTGGCCGTCAATTGGACCACTTTTCGTTCATCAATTGGGTATGTCTTGAAATGGTATGGCACTGAGAGTAGGTCTGGCCCAAATAGCTTAGTTTTGGGCCACATGATGGTCTCTTCTTCCTGCTTATTATAATTGTGGCATATTTAGGATTCATCTGGTATGGTTTTTGCTTGGCTGGCCTTTATCCTTCCATGATTGCGATCGTGTGATGTACCACTTCAGATGGTATGCCCTTCATCTCTTTGTTGTTTCAGAAGAAACAACCTTAAACTCCTTAAGGAGAGCAACAAGTTCCTTTTTCTCAGCTGGAGTTAAGTCTTTAGCGATATAAAGAGGCCTGGTTTCCTCCCATGGCTCTGCAATATCAATTTCCTTGACCTTAGCTGGGCCATCGTACGATGTGGATAAACCAACATCTTTAACTCTTTTGGCCGTCAATTGGACCACTTTTCGTTCGTCAATTGGGTACGTCTTGAAATGGTCTGGCACTGAGAGTAGGTCTGGCCCAAATAGCTTAGTTTCGGGCCACATGATGGTCTCTTCTTCCTGCTTATAGGTGACCAAGTTGCCCTAGCTTGCGTGACTCCCGAAGTCTCCTTGACTTTCGGTTCAGAAGTAGCGGAGGTCGACATCTGTAATAATGATAAGAAAGTCAGTCATACTAACTGGTGAGAGAATGTGGTCATTGTCTCTTTTTCTTTCTTTCTTTTTTTGTTAAAATGAATGTGTGTGTGTTATTCCATGAGAAGGGTGTTAGTGCGGTGTGCAATAACAAGGTATGAGTCTACATGCAAAAAGGTGCAAACCGTGAGATAGCACTACTGCCAACTGCACCCACCAAAATAAAAGAGCTGGACAAAGTTAAGGAGAAAAGAAGAGAAAAGCTTCTCACGGTTTTAGCTACCTCACGAGTTTCGAACCCTGCTATCTCACGGGAAAAATTCTTCACTGTGTTGAATCGACTTCTTCCTCGGAACCAATTTTTGTGTTTTCCTAGCATTTAGTTGGAAAATGTTCTTGGTTGCTCTTACTATCTATGTTTCTAAAGGTATTTGCAGTACTGAACTTTGGGTGGGATTTTGGCACCCATATTGTTGTATTACTCTGGTAATAGCCTTGTGCAGCTAGTAAACCCCTTCGAATCCATTGCTTTTGAGTGCCTTGTGGATAGTGGCTTCGTTTGCAATATTGCTACGCTAACATTGGAAGGCCATCTCTATCCCTTGTCTGTAGCTCAAACTTTTTACCTTGATTCCTCAATTACTCCTTTTGCATCACAGTATATATGGGCTTGGAGTTGATTCTAATGCACCCACTGCTGAATTACTAGTGACTTTGGTTGTTTTTTGCATAGGGACTATGGAGTTGATGCGTTCTCTAGTACGTGAGCTACTTTCTTTGGCATTGGTGTTTCCATACCATCAATCATAGCCTGCTTTCCCTTGTTTTTTGGCTCCATAAGGACACGATGATGATATTATTTCCCTCGTCAAGTTATGCAGCTCTCTTTTTTCATTGGATATCACGATTACTGGTGCAAATCTAGGATCGTCCAAGGATGATTTCTTCCTCCATAGATCCTACAGGCTTATATAACAAACACCATTCCAACCAAAGGGATTATTTCTGATGGAAATATTAACACTTTGAAATCCCACAGCTTTGGTAATTGACAAGTGCACACTTCGTACTTGTGCATTGTCGACCTCAAGGTAAGACTTTATCTAGAGGTTCTCGTGTCTCATAAGAGATCAAATTATGACTTGATCCCCTATGGATTAATGCAATGCTTGTTGCATGAATTTTAGGTAGTAGAGACTTTCACACAGTTGTGCTGGCTCAATGTCCAGGTTATCCTCATCAAGGAGGGTTAGCGAAGCCATGTTCATATGCAATACTCTCTCTTGGAGTCTCTGTTTGGCCTTGCCCTCTCTTGCCTTGGCTTCTTCCTGAGCTCGAGCTCGCTTGGATTTTTCCTTGGCTAGCTCATTTCGTTGTTTTAATACATGCTCTTGTATGAGCATTTCTTGGGTCAGTGGTTCGTAATCCTTTTTAAGTTTGCTTTCGTTGATGTAACCCTGTATTTGCACACCATCAATAGTTTCAATCATGACTGACCTTTGAGGCACATGTGATTTTTGACACTTAGAAAGGTCCTAATCCTCCATACTTGAGTTGTTTTTTTCTAGTGCTTCCCTGACATGAGGACGAGGTCCCTTGTTTTTAGTTCTTTTTGTTTCAGGTTATTGTCAAACCAACGCTTCCTTCACAATTTTTCAACCATAAGACCATGTGATGCAATTAGTTGGGTTTCATCAAGTTTCTCTAAGTCAACCAACCTTTCAGCTAATGCATTCTTTGTTAATCGTTCTTGCACCGTAATTTGCAGGCTTGGAAGTAAGTAGTCCATAGGCATTATAGCCTCAATGCCATAAGCTAGATGGAAGGGAGTATATCCCGTCGCTACCTTATACGAAGTTCAATATGCCCATAGAGCTGCAGTTAGCTTATGTTCCCAATCCGTGCGACTTGCTTCTAAAGTTTTTGTCAAGATAGTACACAAAATCTTATTTGTACTCTCCGCTTGACCATTTGCTTATGGATAATAAGGGGATGACTTCCGGTGGACTACAAGGAATCCAGCAAGTAAGTGATCAATCACCTCATTAATGAAATGTGAACCGCGATCACTCACTAATTCCAATGGGCAACGGATTCTTGAAATGATTTGTTCATATAAGAACTTAGCCATCTTTTGTGCATCAACTCGCTTAGAGACTTTTTCTTCTGCCCATTTCGTGAAATAGTCTGTGGCCACGATCACATATCGGACTTGTGATGGATGTGCAACTAGACTAATGGGTCCAACAAAATCAATTCCCTATTTCTCAAAAGATTCTTACAATCACAGAGGGGGTAAGTTGCATCCTGTCTCTTTGTTGTGGAATAGCAAATGGTTGACACTCTTTGCATCTTTTACAAACTCCATAGCATCCCCGAATAATGTAGGCCACCATAGTCCTACTTGAAGCAGCTTGTGAGCTGTAATTTTCCCAGAGCGAAGTGTCCTCCAATCATTCTTGAGAGTGCTTTATCTAATATTGTGACAAATTTGTCTTCCCGCACACATCTCCTTAAGACATTGTCCTTACCTAGCTTGTATAATTCACCAGCAATCAATTGATAAGGTGCAGCCAGCTTAATAAGCCCACACAATTTATCCATGTTCAAAGGTTGTTCTCGTAGAAAACCATAAGCTAGATAATCTAATATTTCTTCACTCCATTCAGGCACCGTGTCTAGTTTGAACAATCAAGCATCTGGGAGGTCATCATCAACACCATTTGTTGGTTCCCCAATTGGAATTCTCGACATATGATCGGCCAACATATGTTGTGTTCCCTTTCTCACCCGGCATCTCGAAGTCAAATTCCAATAGTAATAACAACCAGCATGTGATTCGTCCCATGGTGCAAGGCTTATTCACCAAGTATATAAACCCTGATGGTCCACAAAGAATACGTTTTTTTTTTTGCCAATAGGTAATGTCGATACTTCTTGACAGCATAAAGCATGGCCAAACCCTCTTGTTTTGTGGTGGTATAATTTACCTTTACATCATTCAGTTGGTGACTAGCGAAGGAAACTGGGTTGTCCAATTTGAACTCACCAAGCTGTGCCAATACGCATCCTGTAGCAAAGTTTGATGCATCAATGTGCACATGGCATATAAGATCCCAGTTGGGTGGTCTCAGAATAGTGCACGCGCTAGTGCTGGCTTCAATCTATCATATGCATCTTGGCATTCTTCATTCCATTCAGAGACAATGAGTAGCCTATATAATGGTCTGGCAATTCTAGCATAAAATACACCTTTGCATCATTCAGTGGCGACTAGCGAAGGAAACTGGGTAGTCCAATTTGAACTCACCAAGCTGTGCCAATATGCATCCTGTAGCGAAGTTTGATGCATCAATGTGTACATGGAATATAAGATCCCAGTTGGGTGGTCTCAGAATAGTGCACTGGCTAGTGCTGGCTTCAATTTATCATATGCATCTTGGCATTCTTCATTCCATTCAAAGACAATGAGGAGCCTATATAATGGTCTGTCAATTCTAGCATAAAATACTATGAAGTGGAGATAATACCCAATGTGGCCCATAAACCTTTGTACACCTTTGTAATTAGTGGGTGGGGATAGTTCCAAGATCAATTTGACTTTGCTTTCCTTTGTGGAGATACCGTTCTTAATGACAATGTGTCCTAAGATCACACGGTGTTTGGCATTTCAAAGGCTTTAAGGATATACAATTCGATCGACATCACTCAAACATCTTTCTTGAGCAAGCCAAATGGTCTGACCATCGTGAGTGTGCGCACATAGATCATCAATGAATACCTCCAACCACTTTTGTAAGTAGTCTCTCAAGGCTGTGCACATCAATCGTTGGAACGTTGTTGGGGCATTGGTGAGACCAAAAGGCAGAACCTTGTAAGCAAAAGTCTCCCACATTGTATTGAAGGCCGTTTTATGCTAGTCTTCGGGTGCTATAGAAACTTGATTGTAACTTGAAAATCCATCTAAGAAGTTGTAAGCTTCTTCACCAACTACTCTTTCCAAAACGTGTTCCGTGTAAGGTAGTGGGTAATGGTCCTTTCCTAGTAGCTGCATTGACATTTTTAGATCGACACAGACCCTAAGTTTCCCATTCTTCTTTGGCACTATCACGATTGGTGATAGCCAATCGGTGTGTTCTATCTCATAGATGAAATCAACAGTAATGAGTTTATAAATTCCTTCTTATAAATGTTGCATATTTAGGATTCATCTGGTATGGTTTTTGCTTTGTTGGCCTTGATCCTTCCATGATTGGAATCGTGTGTTGTACCACTTCAAATGGTACGCCCTTCATCTCTTTGTAGTTTCAGAAGAAACAACCTTAAACTCCTTAAGGAGAGCAACAAGTTCCTTTTCCTCAGCTGGAGTCAAGTCTTTAACGATATAAACAGGCTTGGTTTCCTCCCAGGGCTCTGCAATATCAGTTTCCTTGACCTTAGCTGGGCCATTGTACGATGTGGATAAACCAGCTTCTTTAACTCTTTTGGCCGCCGTCAATTGGACCGCTTTTCATTCATCAATTGGGTATGTCTTGAAATGGTCTGGCACTGAGAGTAGGTCTGGCCCAAATAGCTTAGTTTTGGGCCACATGATGGTCTCTTCTTCCTGCTTATTATAATTGTGGCATATTTAGGATTCATCTGGTATGGTTTTTGCTTGGTTGGCCTTTCTCCTTCCATGATTGGGATCATGTGATGTACCACTTCAGATGGTACACCCTTCATCTCTTTGTTGTTTCAGAAGAAACAACCTTAAACTCCTTAAGGAGAGCAACAAGTTCCTTTTCCTCAGCTGGAGTCAAGTCTTTAGCGATATAAACAGGCTTGGTTTCCTCCCCCATGGCTCTGTAATATCAATTTCCTTGACCTTAGCTAGGCCATTGTACGATGTGGATAAACCAGGTTCTTTAACTCTTTTGGCCGTCAATTGGACCACTTTTCGTTCATCAATTGGGTATGTCTTGAAATGGTATGGCACTGAGAGTAGGTCTGGCCCAAATAGCTTAGTTTTGGGCCACATGATGGTCTCTTCTTCCTGCTTATTATAATTGTGGCATATTTAGGATTCATCTGGTATGGTTTTTGCTTGGTTGGCCTTTATCCTTCCATGATTGCGATCGTGTGATGTACCACTTCAGATGGTATGCCCTTCATCTCTTTGTTGTTTCAGAAGAAACAACCTTAAACTCCTTAAGGAGAGCAACAAGTTCCTTTTTCTCAGCTGGAGTTAAGGCTTTAGCGATATAAAGAGGCCTGGTTTCCTCCCATGGCTCTGCAATATCAATTTCCTTGACCTTAGCTGGGCCATCGTACGATGTGGATAAACCAACATCTTTAACTCTTTTGGCCGTCAATTGGACCACTTTTCGTTCGTCAATTGGGTACGTCTTGAAATGGTCTGGCACTGAGAGTAGGTCTGGCCCAAATAGCTTAGTTTTGGGCCACATGATGGTCTCTTCTTCCTGCTTATAGGTGACCAAGTTGCCCTAGCTTGCGTGACTCCCGAAGTCTCCTTGACTTTCGGTTCAGAAGTAGCGGAGGTCGACATCTGTAATAATGATAAGAAAGTCAGTCATACTAACTGGTGAGAGAATGTGGTCATTGTCTCTTTTTCTTTCTTTTTTTTTTTGTTAAAATGAATGTGTGTGTGTTATTCCATGAGAAGGGTGTTAGTGCGGTGTGCAATAACAAGGTATGAGTCTACATGCAAAAAGGTGCAAACCGTGAGATAGCACTACCGCCAACTGCACCCACCAAAATAAAAGAGCTAGACAAAGTTAAGGAGAAAAGAAGAGAAAAGCTTCTCACGGTTTTAGCTACCTCACGAGTTTCGAACCCTGCTATCTCACGGGAAAAATTCTTCACTGTGTTGAATCGACTTCTTCCTCGGAACCAATTTTTGTGTTTTCCTAGCATTTAGTTGGAAAATGTTCTTGGTTGCTCTTACTATCTATGTTTCTAAAGGTATTTGCAGTACTGAACTTTGGGTGGGATTTTTTGCACCCATATTGTTGTATTACTCTGGTAATAGCCTTGTGCAGCTAGTAAACCCCTTCGAATCCATTGCTTTTGAGTGCCTTGTGGATAGTGGCTTCGTTTGCAATATTGCTACGCTAACATTGGAAGGCCATCTCTATCCCTTGTCTGTAGCTCAAACTTTTTACCTTGATTCCTCAATTACTCCTTTTGCATCACAGTATATATGGGCTTGGAGTTGATTCTAATGCACCCACTGCTGAATTACTAGTGACTTTGGTTGTTTTTTGCATAGGGACTATGGAGTTGATGCTTTCTCTAGTACGTGAGCTACTTTCTTTGGCATTGGTGTTTCCATACCATCAATCATAGCCTGCTTTCCCTTGTTTTTTGGCTCCATAAGGACACGATAATGATATTATTTCCCTCGTCAAGTTATGCAGCTCTCTTTTTTCATTGGATATCACGATTACTGGTGCAAATCTAGGATCGTCCCAGGATGATTTCTTCCTCCATAGATCCTACAGGCTTATATAACAAACACCATTCCAACCAAAGGGATTATTTCTGATGGAAATATTAACACTTTGAAATCCCACAGCTTTGGTAATTGACAAGTGCACACTTCGTACTTGTGCATTGTCGACCTCAAGGTAAGACTTTATCTAGAGGTTCTCGTGTCTCATAAGAGATCAAATTATGACTTGATCCCCTATGGATTAATGCAATGCTTGTTGCATGAATTTTAGGTAGTAGAGACTTTCACACAGTTGTGCTGGCTCAATGTCCAGGTTATCCTCATCAAGGAGGGTTAGCGAAGCCATGTTCATATGCAATACTCTCTCTTGGAGTCTCTGTTTGGCCTTGCCCTCTCTTGCCTTGGCTTCTTCCTGAGCTCGAGCTAGCTCGCTTGGATTTTTCCTTGGCTAGCTCATTTCGTTGTTTTAATACATGCTCTTGCATGAGCATTTCTTGGGTCAGTGGTTCGTAATCCTTTTTAAGTTTGCTTTCATTGATGTAACCCTGTATTTGCACACCATCAATAGTTTCAATCATGACTGACCTTTGAGGCACATGTGATTTTTGACACTTAGAAAGGTCCTAATCCTCCATACTTGAGTTGTTTTTTTCTAGTGCTTCCCTGACATGAGGACGAGGTCCCTTGTTTTTAGTTCTTTTTGTTTCAGGTTATTGTCAAACCAACGCTTCCTTCACAATTTTTCAACCATAAGACCATGTGATGCAATTAGTTGGGTTTCATCAAGTTTCTCTAAGTCAACCAACCTTTCAGCTAATGCATTCTTTGTTAATCGTTCTTGCACCGCAATTTGCAGGCTTGGAAGTAAGTAGTCCATAGGCATTATAGCCTCAATGCCATAAGCTAGATGGAAGGGAGTATATCCCGTCGCTACCTTATACGAAGTTCAATATGCCCATAGAGCTGCAGTTAGCTTATGTTCCCAATCCGTGCGACTTGCTTCTAAAGTTTTTGTCAAGATAGTACACAAAATCTTATTTGTACTCTCCGCTTGACCATTTGCTTATGGATAATAAGGGGATGACTTCCGGTGGACTACAAGGAATCCAGCAAGTAAGTGATCAATCACCTCATTAATGAAATGTGAACCGCGATCACTCACTAATTCCAATGGGCAACGGATTCTTGAAATGATTTGTTCATATAAGAACTTAGCCATCTTTTGTGCATCAACTCGCTTAGAGACTTTTTCTTCTGCCCATTTCGTGAAATAGTCTGTGGCCACGATCACATATCGGACTTGTGATGGATGTGCAACTAGACTAATGGGTCCAACAAAATCAATTCCCTATTTCTCAAAAGATTCTTACAATCACAGGGGGGTAAGTTGCATCCTGTCTCTTTGTTGTGGAATAGCAAATGGTTGACACTCTTTGCATCTTTTACAAACTCCATAGCATCCCCAAATAATGTAGGCCACCATAGTCCTACTTGAAGCACCTTGTGAGCTGTAATTTTCCCAGAGCGAAGTGTCCTCCAATCATTCTTGAGAGTGCTTTATCTAATATTGTGACAAATTTATCTTCCCGCACACATCTCCTTAAGACATTGTCCTTACCTAGCTTGTATAATTCACCAGCAATCAATTGATAAGGTGCAGCCAGCTTAATAAGCCGACACAATTTATCCATGTTCAAAGGTTGTTCTCGTAGAAAACCATAAGCTAGATAATCTAATATTTCTTCACTCCATTCAGGCACCGTGTCTAGTTTGAACAATCAAGCATCTGGGAGGTCATCATCAACACCATTTGTTGGTTCCCCAATTGGAATTCTCGACATATGATCGGCCAACATATGTTGTGTTCCCTTTCTCACCCGGCATCTCGAAGTCAAATTCCAATAGTAATAACAACCAGCATGTGATTCGTCCCATGGTGCAAGGCTTATTCACCAAGTATATAAACCCTGATGGTCCACAAAGAATACTTTTTTTTTTTTTGCCAATAGGTAATGTCGATACTTCTTGACAGCATAAAGCATGGCCAAACCCTCTTGTTTTGTGGTGGTATAATTTACCTTTACATCATTCAGTTGGTGACTAGCGAAGGAAACTGGGTTGTCCAATTTGAACTCACCAAGCTGTGCCAATACGCATCCTGTAGCAAAGTTTGATGCATCAATGTGCACATGGCATATAAGATCCCAGTTGGGTGGTCTCAGAATAGTGCACGCGCTAGTGCTGGCTTCAATCTATCATATGCATCTTGGCATTCTTCATTCCATTCAGAGACAATGAGTAGCCTATATAATGGTCTGGCAATTCTAGCATAAAATACACCTTTGCATCATTCAGTGGCGACTAGCGAAGGAAACTGGGTAGTCCAATTTGAACTCACCAAGCTGTGCCAATACGCATCCTGTAGCGAAGTTTGATGCATCAATGTGTACATGGAATATAAGATCCCAGTTGGGTGGTCTCAGAATAGTGCATTGGCTAGTGCTGGCTTCAATTTATCATATGCATCTTGGCATTCTTCATTCCATTCAAAGACAATGAGGAGCCTATATAATGGTCTGTCAATTCTAGCATAAAATACTATGAAGTGGAGATAATACCCAATGTGGCCCATAAACCTTTGTACACCTTTGTAATTAGTGGGTGGGGATAGTTCCAAGATCAATTTGACTTTGCTTTCCTTTGTGGAGATACCGTTCTTAATGACAATGTGTCCTAAGATCACACGGTGTTTGGCATTTCAAAGGCTTTAAGGATATACAATTCGATCGACATCACTCAAACATCTTTCTTGAGCAAGCCAAATGGTCTGACCATCGTGAGTGTGCGCACATAGATCATCAATGAATACCTCCAACCACTTTTGTAAGTAGTCTCTCAAGGCTGTGCACATCAATCGTTGGAACGTTGTTGGGGCATTGGTGAGACCAAAAGGCAGAACCTTGTAAGCAAAAGTCTCCCACATTGTATTGAAGGCCGTTTTATGCTAGTCTTCGGGTGCTATAGAAACTTGATTGTAACTTGAAAATCCATCTAAGAAGTTGTAAGCTTCTTCACCAACTACTCTTTCCAAAACGTGTTCCGTGTAAGGTAGTGGGTAATGGTCCTTTCCTAGTAGCTGCATTGACATTTTTAGATCGACACAGACCCTAAGTTTCCCATTCTTCTTTGGCACTATCACGATTGGTGATAGCCAATCGGTGTGTTCTATCTCATAGATGAAATCAACAGTAATGAGTTTATCAATTCCTTCTTATAATTGTTGCATATTTAGGATTCATCTGGTATGGTTTTTGCTTTGTTGGCCTTGATCCTTCCATGATTGGAATCGTGTGTTGTACCACTTCAAATGGTACGCCCTTCATCTCTTTGTAGTTTCAGAAGAAACAACCTTAAACTCCTTAAGGAGAGCAACAAGTTCCTTTTCCTCAGCTGGAGTCAAGTCTTTAACGATATAAACAGGCTTGGTTTCCTCCCAGGACTCTGCAATATCGGTTTCCTTGACCTTAGCTGGGCCATTGTACGATGTGGATAAACCAGCTTCTTTAACTCTTTTGGCCGCCGTCAAATGGACCGCTTTTCGTTCATCAATTGGGTATGTCTTGAAATGGTCTGGCACTGAGAGTAGGTCTGGCCCAAATAGCTTAGTTTTGGGCCACATGATGGTCTCTTCTTCCTGCTTATTATAATTGTGGCATATTTAGGATTCATCTGGTATGGTTTTTGCTTGGTTGGTCTTTATCCTTCCATGATTGGGATCGTGTGATGTACCACTTCAGATGGTACACCCTTCATCTCTTTGTTGTTTCAGAAGAAACAACCTTAAACTCCTTAAGGAGAGCAACAAGTTCCTTTTCCTCAGCTGGAGTCGTCTTTAGCGCTATAAACAGGCTTGGTTTCCTCCCCCATGGCTCTGTAATATCAATTTCCTTGACCTTAGCTAGGCCATTGTACGATGTGGATAAACCAGGTTCTTTAACTCTTTTGGCCGTCAATTGGACCACTTTTCGTTCATCAATTGGGTATGTCTTGAAATGGTATGGCACTGAGAGTAGGTCTGGCCCAAATAGCTTAGTTTTGGGCCACATGATGGTCTCTTCTTCCTGCTTATTATAATTGTGGCATATTTAGGATTCATCTGGTATGGTTTTTGCTTGGCTGGCCTTTATCCTTCCATGATTGCGATCGTGTGATGTACCACTTCAGATGGTATGCCCTTCATCTCTTTGTTGTTTCAGAAGAAACAACCTTAAACTCCTTAAGGAGAGCAACAAGTTCCTTTTTCTCAGCTGGAGTTAAGTCTTTAGCGATATAAAGAGGCCTGGTTTCCTCCCATGGCTCTGCAATATCAATTTCCTTGACCTTAGCTGGGCCATCGTACGATGTGGATAAACCAACATCTTTAACTCTTTTGGCCGTCAATTGGACCACTTTTCGTTCGTCAATTGGGTACGTCTTGAAATGGTCTGGCACTGAGAGTAGGTCTGGCCCAAATAGCTTAGTTTCGGGCCACATGATGGTCTCTTCTTCCTGCTTATAGGTGACCAAGTTGCCCTAGCTTGCGTGACTCCCGAAGTCTCCTTGACTTTCGGTTCAGAAGTAGCGGAGGTCGACATCTGTAATAATGATAAGAAAGTCAGTCATACTAACTGGTGAGAGAATGTGGTCATTGTCTCTTTTTCTTTCTTTCTTTTTTTGTTAAAATGAATGTGTGTGTGTTATTCCATGAGAAGGGTGTTAGTGCGGTGTGCAATAACAAGGTATGAGTCTACATGCAAAAAGGTGCAAACCGTGAGATAGCACTACTGCCAACTGCACCCACCAAAATAAAAGAGCTGGACAAAGTTAAGGAGAAAAGAAGAGAAAAGCTTCTCACGGTTTTAGCTACCTCACGAGTTTCGAACCCTGCTATCTCACGGGAAAAATTCTTCACTGTGTTGAATCGACTTCTTCCTCGGAACCAATTTTTGTGTTTTCCTAGCATTTAGTTGGAAAATGTTCTTGGTTGCTCTTACTATCTATGTTTCTAAAGGTATTTGCAGTACTGAACTTTGGGTGGGATTTTGGCACCCATATTGTTGTATTACTCTGGTAATAGCCTTGTGCAGCTAGTAAACCCCTTCGAATCCATTGCTTTTGAGTGCCTTGTGGATAGTGGCTTCGTTTGCAATATTGCTACGCTAACATTGGAAGGCCATCTCTATCCCTTGTCTGTAGCTCAAACTTTTTACCTTGATTCCTCAATTACTCCTTTTGCATCACAGTATATATGGGCTTGGAGTTGATTCTAATGCACCCACTGCTGAATTACTAGTGACTTTGGTTGTTTTTTGCATAGGGACTATGGAGTTGATGCGTTCTCTAGTACGTGGGCTACTTTCTTTGGCATTGGTGTTTCCATACCATCAATCATAGCCTGCTTTCCCTTGTTTTTTGGCTCCATAAGGACACGATGATGATATTATTTCCCTCGTCAAGTTATGCAGCTCTCTTTTTTCATTGGATATCACGATTACTGGTGCAAATCTAGGATCGTCCAAGGATGATTTCTTCCTCCATAGATCCTACAGGCTTATATAACAAACACCATTCCAACCAAAGGGATTATTTCTGATGGAAATATTAACACTTTGAAATCCCACAGCTTTGGTAATTGACAAGTGCACACTTCGTACTTGTGCATTGTCGACCTCAAGGTAAGACTTTATCTAGAGGTTCTCGTGTCTCATAAGAGATCAAATTATGACTTGATCCCCTATGGATTAATGCAATGCTTGTTGCATGAATTTTAGGTAGTAGAGACTTTCACACAGTTGTGCTGGCTCAATGTCCAGGTTATCCTCATCAAGGAGGGTTAGCGAAGCCATGTTCATATGCAATACTCTCTCTTGGAGTCTCTGTTTGGCCTTGCCCTCTCTTGCCTTGGCTTCTTCCTGAGCTCGAGCTCGCTTGGATTTTTCCTTGGCTAGCTCATTTCGTTGTTTTAATACATGCTCTTGCATGAGCATTTCTTGGGTCAGTGGTTCGTAATCCTTTTTAAGTTTGCTTTCGTTGATGTAACCCTGTATTTGCACACCATCAATAGTTTCAATCATGATTGACCTTTGAGGCACATGTGATTTTTGACACTTAGAAAGGTCCTAATCCTCCATACTTGAGTTGTTTTTTTCTAGTGCTTCCCTGACATGAGGACGAGGTCCCTTGTTTTTAGTTCTTTTTGTTTCAGGTTATTGTCAAACCAACGCTTCCTTCACAATTTTTCAACCATAAGACCATGTGATGCAATTAGTTGGGTTTCATCAAGTTTCTCTAAGTCAACCAACCTTTCAGCTAATGCATTCTTTGTTAATCGTTCTTGCACCGCAATTTGCAGGCTTGGAACTAAGTAGTCCATAGGCATTATAGCCTCAATGCCATAAGCTAGATGGAAGGGAGTATATCCCGTCGCTACCTTATACGAAGTTCAATATGCCCATAGAGCTGCAGTTAGCTTATGTTCCCAATCCGTGCGACTTGCTTCTAAAGTTTTTGTCAAGATAGTACACAAAATCTTATTTGTACTCTCCGCTTGACCATTTGCTTATGGATAATAAGGGGATGACTTCCGGTGGACTACAAGGAATCCAGCAAGTAAGTGATCAATCACCTCATTAATGAAATGTGAACCGCGATCACTCACTAATTCCAATGGGCAACGGATTCTTGAAATGATTTGTTCATATAAGAACTTAGCCATCTTTTGTGCATCAACTCGCTTAGAGACTTTTTCTTCTGCCCATTTCGTGAAATAGTCTGTGGCCACGATCACATATCGGACTTGTGATGGATGTGCAACTAGACTAATGGGTCCAACAAAATCAATTCCCTATTTCTCAAAAGATTCTTACAATCACAGGGGGGTAAGTTGCATCCTGTCTCTTTGTTGTGGAATAGCAAATGGTTGACACTCTTTGCATCTTTTACAAACTCCATAGCATCCCCGAATAATGTAGGCCACCATAGTCCTACTTGAAGCACCTTGTGAGCTGTAATTTTCCCAGAGCGAAGTGTCCTCCAATCATTCTTGAGAGTGCTTTATCTAATATTGTGACAAATTTATCTTCCCGCACACATCTCCTTAAGACATTGTCCTTACCTAGCTTGTATAATTCACCAGCAATCAATTGATAAGGTGCAGCCAGCTTAATAAGCCGACACAATTTATCCATGTTCAAAGGTTGTTCTCGTAGAAAACCATAAGCTAGATAATCTAATATTTCTTCACTCCATTCAGGCACCGTGTCTAGTTTGAACAATCAAGCATCTGGGAGGTCATCATCAACACCATTTGTTGGTTCCCCAATTGGAATTCTCGACATATGATCGGCCAACATATGTTGTGTTCCCTTTCTCACCCGGCATCTCGAAGTCAAATTCCAATAGTAATAACAACCAGCATGTGATTCGTCCCATGGTGCAAGGCTTATTCACCAAGTATATAAACCCTGATGGTCCACAAAGAATACTTTTTTTTTTTTTGCCAATAGGTAATGTCGATACTTCTTGACAGCATAAAGCATGGCCAAACCCTCTTGTTTTGTGGTGGTATAATTTACCTTTACATCATTCAGTTGGTGACTAGCGAAGGAAACTGGGTTGTCCAATTTGAACTCACCAAGCTGTGCCAATACGCATCCTGTAGCAAAGTTTGATGCATCAATGTGCACATGGCATATAAGATCCCAGTTGGGTGGTCTCAGAATAGTGCACGCGCTAGTGCTGGCTTCAATCTATCATATGCATCTTGGCATTCTTCATTCCATTCAGAGACAATGAGTAGCCTATATAATGGTCTGGCAATTCTAGCATAAAATACACCTTTGCATCATTCAGTGGCGACTAGCGAAGGAAACTGGGTAGTCCAATTTGAACTCACCAAGCTGTGCCAATACGCATCCTGTAGCGAAGTTTGATGCATCAATGTGTACATGGAATATAAGATCCCAGTTGGGTGGTCTCAGAATAGTGCACTGGCTAGTGCTGGCTTCAATTTATCATATGCATCTTGGCATTCTTCATTCCATTCAAAGACAATGAGGAGCCTATATAATGGTCTGTCAATTCTAGCATAAAATACTATGAAGTGGAGATAATACCCAATGTGGCCCATAAACCTTTGTACACCTTTGTAATTAGTGGGTGGGGATAGTTCCAAGATCAATTTGACTTTGCTTTCCTTTGTGGAGATACCGTTCTTAATGACAATGTGTCCTAAGATCACACGGTGTTTGGCATTTCAAAGGCTTTAAGGATATACAATTCGATCGACATCACTCAAACATCTTTCTTGAGCAAGCCAAATGGTCTGACCATCGTGAGTGTGCGCACATAGATCATCAATGAATACCTCCAACCACTTTTGTAAGTAGTCTCTCAAGGCTGTGCACATCAATCGTTGGAACGTTGTTGGGGCATTGGTGAGACCAAAAGGCAGAACCTTGTAAGCAAAAGTCTCCCACATTGTATTGAAGGCCGTTTTATGCTAGTCTTCGGGTGCTATAGAAACTTGATTGTAACTTGAAAATCCATCTAAGAAGTTGTAAGCTTCTTCACCAACTACTCTTTCCAAAACGTGTTCCGTGTAAGGTAGTGGGTAATGGTCCTTTCCTAGTAGCTGCATTGACATTTTTAGATCGACACAGACCCTAAGTTTCCCATTCTTCTTTGGCACTATCACGATTGGTGATAGCCAATCGGTGTGTTCTATCTCATAGATGAAATCAACAGTAATGAGTTTATCAATTCCTTCTTATAATTGTTGCATATTTAGGATTCATCTGGTATGGTTTTTGCTTTGTTGGCCTTGATCCTTCCATGATTGGAATCGTGTGTTGTACCACTTCAAATGGTACGCCCTTCATCTCTTTGTAGTTTCAGAAGAAACAACCTTAAACTCCTTAAGGAGAGCAACAAGTTCCTTTTCCTCAGCTGGAGTCAAGTCTTTAACGATATAAACAGGCTTGGTTTCCTCCCAGGGCTCTGCAATATCGGTTTCCTTGACCTTAGCTGGGCCATTGTACGATGTGGATAAACCAGCTTCTTTAACTCTTTTGGCCGCCGTCAAATGGACCGCTTTTCGTTCATCAATTGGGTATGTCTTGAAATGGTCTGGCACTGAGAGTAGGTCTGGCCCAAATAGCTTAGTTTTGGGCCACATGATGGTCTCTTCTTCCTGCTTATTATAATTGTGGCATATTTAGGATTCATCTGGTATGGTTTTTGCTTGGTTGGTCTTTATCCTTCCATGATTGGGATCGTGTGATGTACCACTTCAGATGGTACACCCTTCATCTCTTTGTTGTTTCAGAAGAAACAACCTTAAACTCCTTAAGGAGAGCAACAAGTTCCTTTTCCTCAGCTGGAGTCGTCTTTAGCGATATAAACAGGCTTGGTTTCCTCCCCCATGGCTCTGTAATATCAATTTCCTTGACCTTAGCTAGGCCATTGTACGATGTGGATAAACCAGGTTCTTTAACTCTTTTGGCCGTCAATTGGACCACTTTTCGTTCATCAATTGGGTATGTCTTGAAATGGTATGGCACTGAGAGTAGGTCTGGCCCAAATAGCTTAGTTTTGGGCCACATGATGGTCTCTTCTTCCTGCTTATTATAATTGTGGCATATTTAGGATTCATCTGGTATGGTTTTTGCTTGGCTGGCCTTTATCCTTCCATGATTGCGATCGTGTGATGTACCACTTCAGATGGTATGCCCTTCATCTCTTTGTTGTTTCAGAAGAAACAACCTTAAACTCCTTAAGGAGAGCAACAAGTTCCTTTTTCTCAGCTGGAGTTAAGTCTTTAGCGATATAAAGAGGCCTGGTTTCCTCCCATGGCTCTGCAATATCAATTTCCTTGACCTTAGCTGGGCCATCGTACGATGTGGATAAACCAACATCTTTAACTCTTTTGGCCGTCAATTGGACCACTTTTCGTTCGTCAATTGGGTACGTCTTGAAATGGTCTGGCACTGAGAGTAGGTCTGGCCCAAATAGCTTAGTTTCGGGCCACATGATGGTCTCTTCTTCCTGCTTATAGGTGACCAAGTTGCCCTAGCTTGCGTGACTCCCGAAGTCTCCTTGACTTTCGGTTCAGAAGTAGCGGAGGTCGACATCTGTAATAATGATAAGAAAGTCAGTCATACTAACTGGTGAGAGAATGTGGTCATTGTCTCTTTTTCTTTCTTTCTTTTTTTGTTAAAATGAATGTGTGTGTGTTATTCCATGAGAAGGGTGTTAGTGCGGTGTGCAATAACAAGGTATGAGTCTACATGCAAAAAGGTGCAAACCGTGAGATAGCACTACTGCCAACTGCACCCACCAAAATAAAAGAGCTGGACAAAGTTAAGGAGAAAAGAAGAGAAAAGCTTCTCACGGTTTTAGCTACCTCACGAGTTTCGAACCCTGCTATCTCACGGGAAAAATTCTTCACTGTGTTGAATCGACTTCTTCCTCGGAACCAATTTTTGTGTTTTCCTAGCATTTAGTTGGAAAATGTTCTTGGTTGCTCTTACTATCTATGTTTCTAAAGGTATTTGCAGTACTGAACTTTGGGTGGGATTTTGGCACCCATATTGTTGTATTACTCTGGTAATAGCCTTGTGCAGCTAGTAAACCCCTTCGAATCCATTGCTTTTGAGTGCCTTGTGGATAGTGGCTTCGTTTGCAATATTGCTACGCTAACATTGGAAGGCCATCTCTATCCCTTGTCTGTAGCTCAAACTTTTTACCTTGATTCCTCAATTACTCCTTTTGCATCACAGTATATATGGGCTTGGAGTTGATTCTAATGCACCCACTGCTGAATTACTAGTGACTTTGGTTGTTTTTTGCATAGGGACTATGGAGTTGATGCGTTCTCTAGTACGTGAGCTACTTTCTTTGGCATTGGTGTTTCCATACCATCAATCATAGCCTGCTTTCCCTTGTTTTTTGGCTCCATAAGGACACGATGATGATATTATTTCCCTCGTCAAGTTATGCAGCTCTCTTTTTTCATTGGATATCACGATTACTGGTGCAAATCTAGGATCGTCCAAGGATGATTT
The DNA here is from genome assembly GCF_041138505.1 of Cibotium barometz. Taxonomy (NCBI): domain Eukaryota; kingdom Viridiplantae; phylum Streptophyta; class Polypodiopsida; order Cyatheales; family Cibotiaceae; genus Cibotium; species Cibotium barometz. Next base: position 23,376,701 of record NC_141074.1, on the reverse strand, counting down.
CTTCCTCCATAGATCCTACAGGCTTATATAACAAACACCATTCCAACCAAAGGGATTATTTCTGATGGAAATATTAACACTTTGAAATCCCACAGCTTTGGTAATTGACAAGTGCACACTTCGTACTTGTGCATTGTCGACCTCAAGGTAAGACTTTATCTAGAGGTTCTCGTGTCTCATAAGAGATCAAATTATGACTTGATCCCCTATGGATTAATGCAATGCTTGTTGCATGAATTTTAGGTAGTAGAGACTTTCACACAGTTGTGCTGGCTCAATGTCCAGGTTATCCTCATCAAGGAGGGTTAGCGAAGCCATGTTCATATGCAATACTCTCTCTTGGAGTCTCTGTTTGGCCTTGCCCTCTCTTGCCTTGGCTTCTTCCTGAGCTCGAGCTCGCTTGGATTTTTCCTTGGCTAGCTCATTTCGTTGTTTTAATACATGCTCTTGCATGAGCATTTCTTGGGTCAGTGGTTCGTAATCCTTTTTAAGTTTGCTTTCGTTGATGTAACCCTGTATTTGCATACCATCAATAGTTTCAATCATGACTGACCTTTGAGGCACATGTGATTTTTGACACTTAGAAAGGTCCTAATCCTCCATACTTGAGTTGTTTTTTTCTAGTGCTTCCCTGACATGAGGACGAGGTCCCTTGTTTTTAGTTCTTTTTGTTTCAGGTTATTGTCAAACCAACGCTTCCTTCACAATTTTTCAACCATAAGACCATGTGATGCAATTAGTTGGGTTTCATCAAGTTTCTCTAAGTCAACCAACCTTTCAGCTAATGCATTCTTTGTTAATCGTTCTTGCACCGCAATTTGCAGGCTTGGAACTAAGTAGTCCATAGGCATTATAGCCTCAATGCCATAAGCTAGATGGAAGGGAGTATATCCCGTCGCTACCTTATACGAAGTTCAATATGCCCATAGAGCTGCAGTTAGCTTATGTTCCCAATCCGTGCGACTTGCTTCTAAAGTTTTTGTCAAGATAGTACACAAAATCTTATTTGTACTCTCCGTTTGACCATTTGCTTATGGATAATAAGGGGATGACTTCCGGTGGACTACAAGGAATCCAGCAAGTAAGTGATCAATCACCTCATTAATGAAATGTGAACCGCGATCACTCACTAATTCCAATGGGCAATGGATTCTTGAAATGATTTGTTCATATAAGAACTTAGCCATCTTTTGTGCATCAACTCGCTTAGAGACTTTTTCTTCTGCCCATTTCGTGAAATAGTCTGTGGCCACGATCACATATCAGACTTGTGATGGATGTGCAACTAGACTAATGGGTCCAACAAAATCAATTCCCTATTTCTCAAAAGATTCTTACAATCACAGGGGGGTAAGTTGCATCCTGTCTCTTTGTTGTGGAATAGCAAATGGTTGACACTCTTTGCATCTTTTACAAACTCCATAGCATCCCCGAATAATGTAGGCCACCATAGTCCTACTTGAAGCACCTTGTGAGCTGTAATTTTCCCAGAGCGAAGTGTCCTCCAATCATTCTTGAGAGTGCTTTATCTAATATTGTGACAAATTTGTCTTCCCGCACACATCTCCTTAAGACATTGTCCTTACCTAGCTTGTATAATTCACCAGCAATCAATTGATAAGGTGCAGCCAGCTTAATAAGCCGACACAATTTATCCATGTTCAAAGGTTGTTCTCGTAGAAAACCATAAGCTAGATAATCTAATATTTCTTCACTCCATTCAGGCACCGTGTCTAGTTTGAACAATCAAGCATCTGGGAGGTCATCATCAACACCATTTGTTGGTTCCCCAATTGGAATTCTCGACATATGATCGGCCAACATATGTTGTGTTCCCTTTCTCACCCGGCATCTCGAAGTCAAATTCCAATAGTAATAACAACCAGCATGTGATTCGTCCCATGGTGCAAGGCTTATTCACCAAGTATATAAACCCTGATGGTCCACAAAGAATACGTTTTTTTTTTTTGCCAATAGGTAATGTCGATACTTCTTGACAGCATAAAGCATGGCCAAACCCTCTTGTTTTGTGGTGGTATAATTTACCTTTACATCATTCAGTTGGTGACTAGCGAAGGAAACTGGGTTGTCCAATTTGAACTCACCAAGCTGTGCCAATACGCATCCTGTAGCAAAGTTTGATGCATCAATGTGCACATGGCATATAAGATCCCAGTTGGGTGGTCTCAGAATAGTGCACGCGCTAGTGCTGGCTTCAATCTATCATATGCATCTTGGCATTCTTCATTCCATTCAGAGACAATGAGTAGCCTATATAATGGTCTGGCAATTCTAGCATAAAATACACCTTTGCATCATTCAGTGGCGACTAGCGAAGGAAACTGGGTAGTCCAATTTGAACTCACCAAGCTGTGCCAATACGCATCCTGTAGCGAAGTTTGATGCATCAATGTGTACATGGAATATAAGATCCCAGTTGGGTGGTCTCAGAATAGTGCACTGGCTAGTGCTGGCTTCAATTTATCATATGCATCTTGGCATTCTTCATTCCATTCAAAGACAATGAGGAGCCTATATAATGGTCTGTCAATTCTAGCATAAAATACTATGAAGTGGAGATAATACCCAATGTGGCCCATAAACCTTTGTACACCTTTGTAATTAGTGGGTGGGGATAGTTCCAAGATCAATTTGACTTTGCTTTCCTTTGTGGAGATACCGTTCTTAATGACAATGTGTCCTAAGATCACACGGTGTTTGGCATTTCAAAGGCTTTAAGGATATACAATTCGATCGACATCACTCAAACATCTTTCTTGAGCAAGCCAAATGGTCTGACCATCGTGAGTGTGCGCACATAGATCATCAATGAATACCTCCAACCACTTTTGTAAGTAGTCTCTCAAGGCTGTGCACATCAATCGTTGGAACGTTGTTGGGGCATTGGTGAGACCAAAAGGTAGAACCTTGTAACCAAAAGTCTCCCACATTGTATTGAAGGCCGTTTTATGCTAGTCTTCGGGTGCTATAGAAACTTGATTGTAACTTGAAAATCCATCTAAGAAGTTGTAAGCTTCTTCACCAACTACTCTTTCCAAAACGTGTTCCGTGTAAGGTAGTGGGTAATGGTCCTTTCCTAGTAGCTGCATTGACATTTTTTAGATCGACACAGACCCTAAGTTTCCCATTCTTCTTTGGCACTATCACGATTGGTGATAGCCAATCGGTGTGTTCTATCTCATAGATGAAATCAACAGTAATGAGTTTATCAATTCCTTCTTATAATTGTTGCATATTTAGGATTCATCTGGTATGGTTTTTGCTTTGTTGGCCTTGATCCTTCCATGATTGGAATCGTGTGTTGTACCACTTCAAATGGTACGCCCTTCATCTCTTTGTAGTTTCAGAAGAAACAACCTTAAACTCCTTAAGGAGAGCAACAAGTTCCTTTTCCTCAGCTGGAGTCAAGTCCTTAACGATATAAACAGGCTTGGTTTCCTCCCAGGGCTCTGCAATATCGGTTTCCTTGACCTTAGCTGGGCCATTGTACGATGTGGATAAACCAGCTTCTTTAACTCTTTTGGCCGCCGTCAAATGGACCGCTTTTCGTTCATCAATTGGGTATGTCTTGAAATGGTCTGGCACTGAGAGTAGGTCTGGCCCAAATAGCTTAGTTTTGGGCCACATGATGGTCTCTTCTTCCTGCTTATTATAATTGTGGCATATTTAGGATTCATCTGGTATGGTTTTTGCTTGGTTGGTCTTTATCCTTCCATGATTGGGATCGTGTGATGTACCACTTCAGATGGTACACCCTTCATCTCTTTGTTGTTTCAGAAGAAACAACCTTAAACTCCTTAAGGAGAGCAACAAGTTCCTTTTCCTCAGCTGGAGTCGTCTTTAGCGATATAAACAGGCTTGGTTTCCTCCCCCATGGCTCTGTAATATCAATTTCCTTGACCTTAGCTAGGCCATTGTACGATGTGGATAAACCAGGTTCTTTAACTCTTTTGGCCGTCAATTGGACCACTTTTCGTTCATCAATTGGGTATGTCTTGAAATGGTATGGCACTGAGAGTAGGTCTGGCCCAAATAGCTTAGTTTTGGGCCACATGATGGTCTCTTCTTCCTGCTTATTATAATTGTGGCATATTTAGGATTCATCTGGTATGGTTTTTGCTTGGCTGGCCTTTATCCTTCCATGATTGCGATCGTGTGATGTACCACTTCAAATGGTATGCCCTTCATCTCTTTGTTGTTTCAGAAGAAACAACCTTAAACTCCTTAAGGAGAGCAACAAGTTCCTTTTTCTCAGCTGGAGTTAAGTCTTTAGCGATATAAAGAGGCCTGGTTTCCTCCCATGGCTCTGCAATATCAATTTCCTTGACCTTAGCTGGGCCATCGTACGATGTGGATAAACCAACATCTTTAACTCTTTTGGCCGTCAATTGGACCACTTTTCGTTCGTCAATTGGGTACGTCTTGAAATGGTCTGGCACTGAGAGTAGGTCTGGCCCAAATAGCTTAGTTTCGGGCCACATGATGGTCTCTTCTTCCTGCTTATAGGTGACCAAGTTGCCCTAGCTTGCGTGACTCCCGAAGTCTCCTTGACTTTCGGTTCAGAAGTAGCGGAGGTCGACATCTGTAATAATGATAAGAAAGTCAGTCATACTAACTGGTGAGAGAATGTGGTCATTGTCTCTTTTTCTTTCTTTCTTTTTTTGTTAAAATGAATGTGTGTGTGTTATTCCATGAGAAGGGTGTTAGTGCGGTGTGCAATAACAAGGTATGAGTCTACATGCAAAAAGGTGCAAACCGTGAGATAGCACTACTGCCAACTGCACCCACCAAAATAAAAGAGCTGGACAAAGTTAAGGAGAAAAGAAGAGAAAAGCTTCTCACGGTTTTAGCTACCTCACGAGTTTCGAACCCTGCTATCTCACGGGAAAAATTCTTCACTGTGTTGAATCGACTTCTTCCTCGGAACCAATTTTTGTGTTTTCCTAGCATTTAGTTGGAAAATGTTCTTGGTTGCTCTTACTATCTATGTTTCTAAAGGTATTTGCAGTACTGAACTTTGGGTGGGATTTTGGCACCCATATTGTTGTATTACTCTGGTAATAGCCTTGTGCAGCTAGTAAACCCCTTCGAATCCATTGCTTTTGAGTGCCTTGTGGATAGTGGCTTCGTTTGCAATATTGCTACGCTAACATTGGAAGGCCATCTCTATCCCTTGTCTGTAGCTCAAACTTTTTACCTTGATTCCTCAATTACTCCTTTTGCATCACAGTATATATGGGCTTGGAGTTGATTCTAATGCACCCACTGCTGAATTACTAGTGACTTTGGTTGTTTTTTGCATAGGGACTATGGAGTTGATGCGTTCTCTAGTACGTGAGCTACTTTCTTTGGCATTGGTGTTTCCATACCATCAATCATAGCCTGCTTTCCCTTGTTTTTTGGCTCCATAAGGACACGATGATGATATTATTTCCCTCGTCAAGTTATGCAGCTCTCTTTTTTCATTGGATATCACGATTACTGGTGCAAATCTAGGATCGTCCAAGGATGATTTCTTCCTCCATAGATCCTACAGGCTTATATAACAAACACCATTCCAACCAAAGGGATTATTTCTGATGGAAATATTAACACTTTGAAATCCCACAGCTTTGGTAATTGACAAGTGCACACTTCGTACTTGTGCATTGTCGACCTCAAGGTAAGACTTTATCTAGAGGTTCTCGTGTCTCATAAGAGATCAAATTATGACTTGATCCCCTATGGATTAATGCAATGCTTGTTGCAGGAATTTTAGGTAGTAGAGACTTTCACACAGTTGTGCTGGCTCAATGTCCAGGTTATCCTCATCAAGGAGGGTTAGCGAAGCCATGTTCATATGCAATACTCTCTCTTGGAGTCTCTGTTTGGCCTTGCCCTCTCTTGCCTTGGCTTCTTCCTGAGCTCGAGCTCGCTTGGATTTTTCCTTGGCTAGCTCATTTCGTTGTTTTAATACATGCTCTTGCATGAGCATTTCTTGGGTCAGTGGTTCGTAATCCTTTTTAAGTTTGCTTTCATTGATGTAACCCTGTATTTGCACACCATCAATAGTTTCAATCATGACTGACCTTTGAGGCACATGTGATTTTTGACACTTAGAAAGGTCCTAATCCTCCATACTTGAGTTGTTTTTTTCTAGTGCTTCCCTGACATGAGGACGAGGTCCCTTGTTTTTAGTTCTTTTTGTTTCAGGTTATTGTCAAACCAACGCTTCCTTCACAATTTTTCAACCATAAGACCATGTGATGCAATTAGTTGGGTTTCATCAAGTTTCTCTAAGTCAACCAACCTTTCAGCTAATGCATTCTTTGTTAATCGTTCTTGCACCGCAATTTGCAGGCTTGGAACTAAGTAGTCCATAGGCATTATAGCCTCAATGCCATAAGCTAGATGGAAGGGAGTATATCCCGTCGCTACCTTATACGAAGTTCAATATGCCCATAGAGCTGCAGTTAGCTTATGTTCCCAATCCGTGCGACTTGCTTCTAAAGTTTTTGTCAAGATAGTACACAAAATCTTATTTGTACTCTCCGCTTGACCATTTGCTTATGGATAATAAGGGGATGACTTCCGGTGGACTACAAGGAATCCAGCAAGTAAGTGATCAATCACCTCATTAATGAAATGTGAACCGCGATCACTCACTAATTCCAATGGGCAACGGATTCTTGAAATGATTTGTTCATATAAGAACTTAGCCATCTTTTGTGCATCAACTCGCTTAGAGACTTTTTCTTCTGCCCATTTCGTGAAATAGTCTGTGGCCACGATCACATATCGGACTTGTGATGGATGTGCAACTAGACTAATGGGTCCAACAAAATCAATTCCCTATTTCTCAAAAGATTCTTACAATCACAGGGGGGTAAGTTGCATCCTGTCTCTTTGTTGTGGAATAGCAAATGGTTGACACTCTTTGCATCTTTTACAAACTCCATAGCATCCCCGAATAATGTAGGCCACCATAGTCCTACTTGAAGCACCTTGTGAGCTGTAATTTTCCCAGAGCGAAGTGTCCTCCAATCATTCTTGAGAGTGCTTTATCTAATATTGTGACAAATTTGTCTTCCCGCACACATCTCCTTAAGACATTGTCCTTACCTAGCTTGTATAATTCACCAGCAATCAATTGATAAGGTGCAGCCAGCTTAATAAGCCGACACAATTTATCCATGTTCAAAGGTTGTTCTCGTAGAAAACCATAAGCTAGATAATCTAATATTTCTTCACTCCATTCAGGCACCGTGTCTAGTTTGAACAATCAAGCATCTGGGAGGTCATCATCAACACCATTTGTTGGTTCCCCAATTGGAATTCTCGACATATGATCGGCCAACATATGTTGTGTTCCCTTTCTCACCCGGCATCTCGAAGTCAAATTCCAATAGTAATAACAACCAGCATGTGATTCGTCCCATGGTGCAAGGCTTATTCACCAAGTATATAAACCCTGATGGTCCACAAAGAATACTTTTTTTTTTTTTGCCAATAGGTAATGTCGATACTTCTTGACAGCATAAAGCATGGCCAAACCCTCTTGTTTTGTGGTGGTATAATTTACCTTTACATCATTCAGTTGGTGACTAGCGAAGGAAACTGGGTTGTCCAATTTGAACTCACCAAGCTGTGCCAATACGCATCCTGTAGCAAAGTTTGATGCATCAATGTGCACATGGCATATAAGATCCCAGTTGGGTGGTCTCAGAATAGTGCACGCGCTAGTGCTGGCTTCAATCTATCATATGCATCTTGGCATTCTTCATTCCATTCAGAGACAATGAGTAGCCTATATAATGGTCTGGCAATTCTAGCATAAAATACACCTTTGCATCATTCAGTGGCGACTAGCGAAGGAAACTGGGTAGTCCAATTTGAACTCACCAAGCTGTGCCAATACGCATCCTGTAGCGAAGTTTGATGCATCAATGTGTACATGGAATATAAGATCCCAGTTGGGTGGTCTCAGAATAGTGCACTGGCTAGTGCTGGCTTCAATTTATCATATGCATCTTGGCATTCTTCATTCCATTCAAAGACAATGAGGAGCCTATATAATGGTCTGTCAATTCTAGCATAAAATACTATGAAGTGGAGATAATACCCAATGTGGCCCATAAACCTTTGTACACCTTTGTAATTAGTGGGTGGGGATAGTTCCAAGATCAATTTGACTTTGCTTTCCTTTGTGGAGATACCGTTCTTAATGACAATGTGTCCTAAGATCACACGGTGTTTGGCATTTCAAAGGCTTTAAGGATATACAATTCGATCGACATCACTCAAACATCTTTCTTGAGCAAGCCAAATGGTCTGACCATCGTGAGTGTGCGCACATAGATCATCAATGAATACCTCCAACCACTTTTGTAAGTAGTCTCTCAAGGCTGTGCACATCAATCGTTGGAACGTTATTGGGGCATTGGTGAGACCAAAAGGCAGAACCTTGTAAGCAAAAGTCTCCCACATTGTATTGAAGGCCGTTTTATGCTAGTCTTCGGGTGCTATAGAAACTTGATTGTAACTTGAAAATCCATCTAAGAAGTTGTAAGCTTCTTCACCAACTACTCTTTCCAAAACGTGTTCCGTGTAAGGTAGTGGGTAATGGTCCTTTCCTAGTAGCTGCATTGACATTTTTTAGATCGACACAGACCCTAAGTTTCCCATTCTTCTTTGGCACTATCACGATTGGTGATAGCCAATCGGTGTGTTCTATCTCATAGATGAAATCAACAGTAATGAGTTTATCAATTCCTTCTTATAATTGTTGCATATTTAGGATTCATCTGGTATGGTTTTTGCTTTGTTGGCCTTGATCCTTCCATGATTGGAATCGTGTGTTGTACCACTTCAAATGGTACGCCCTTCATCTCTTTGTAGTTTCAGAAGAAACAACCTTAAACTCCTTAAGGAGAGCAACAAGTTCCTTTTCCTCAGCTGGAGTCAAGTCTTTAACGATATAAACAGGCTTGGTTTCCTCCCAGGGCTCTGCAATATCGGTTTCCTTGACCTTAGCTGGGCCATTGTACGATGTGGATAAACCAGCTTCTTTAACTCTTTTGGCCGCCGTCAAATGGACCGCTTTTCGTTCATCAATTGGGTATGTCTTGAAATGGTCTGGCACTGAGAGTAGGTCTGGCCCAAATAGCTTAGTTTTGGGCCACATGATGGGCTCTTCTTCCTGCTTATTATAATTGTGGCATATTTAGGATTCATCTGGTATGGTTTTTGCTTGGTTGGTCTTTATCCTTCCATGATTGGGATCGTGTGATGTACCACTTCAGATGGTACACCCTTCATCTCTTTGTTGTTTCAGAAGAAACAACCTTAAACTCCTTAAGGAGAGCAACAAGTTCCTTTTCCTCAGCTGGAGTCGTCTTTAGCGATATAAACAGGCTTGGTTTCCTCCCCCATGGCTCTGTAATATCAATTTCCTTGACCTTAGCTAGGCCATTGTACGATGTGGATAAACCAGGTTCTTTAACTCTTTTGGCCGTCAATTGGACCACTTTTCGTTCATCAATTGGGTATGTCTTGAAATGGTATGGCACTGAGAGTAGGTCTGGCCCAAATAGCTTAGTTTTGGGCCACATGATGGTCTCTTCTTCCTGCTTATTATAATTGTGGCATATTTAGGATTCATCTGGTATGGTTTTTGCTTGGCTGGCCTTTATCCTTCCATGATTGCGATCGTGTGATGTACCACTTCAGATGGTATGCCCTTCATCTCTTTGTTGTTTCAGAAGAAACAACCTTAAACTCCTAAAGGAGAGCAACAAGTTCCTTTTTCTCAGCTGGAGTTAAGTCTTTAGCGATATAAAGAGGCCTGGTTTCCTCCCATGGCTCTGCAATATCAATTTCCTTGACCTTAGCTGGGCCATCGTACGATGTGGATAAACCAACATCTTTAACTCTTTTGGCCGTCAATTGGACCACTTTTCGTTCGTCAATTGGGTACGTCTTGAAATGGTCTGGCACTGAGAGTAGGTCTGGCCCAAATAGCTTAGTTTCGGGCCACATGATGGTCTCTTCTTCCTGCTTATAGGTGACCAAGTTGCCCTAGCTTGCGTGACTCCCGAAGTCTCCTTGACTTTCGGTTCAGAAGTAGCGGAGGTCGACATCTGTAATAATGATAAGAAAGTCAGTCATACTAACTGGTGAGAGAATGTGGTCATTGTCTCTTTTTCTTTCTTTCTTTTTTTGTTAAAATGAATGTGTGTGTGTTATTCCATGAGAAGGGTGTTAGTGCGGTGTGCAATAACAAGGTATGAGTCTACATGCAAAAAGGTGCAAACCGTGAGATAGCACTACTGCCAACTGCACCCACCAAAATAAAAGAGCTGGACAAAGTTAAGGAGAAAAGAAGAGAAAAGCTTCTCACGGTTTTAGCTACCTCACGAGTTTCGAACCCTGCTATCTCACGGGAAAAATTCTTCACTGTGTTGAATCGACTTCTTCCTCGGAACCAATTTTTGTGTTTTCCTAGCATTTAGTTGGAAAATGTTCTTGGTTGCTCTTACTATCTATGTTTCTAAAGGTATTTGCAGTACTGAACTTTGGGTGGGATTTTGGCACCCATATTGTTGTATTACTCTGGTAATAGCCTTGTGCAGCTAGTAAACCCCTTCGAATCCATTGCTTTTGAGTGCCTTGTGGATAGTGGCTTCGTTTGCAATATTGCTACGCTAACATTGGAAGGCCATCTCTATCCCTTGTCTGTAGCTCAAACTTTTTACCTTGATTCCTCAATTACTCCTTTTGCATCACAGTATATATGGGCTTGGAGTTGATTCTAATGCACCCACTGCTGAATTACTAGTGACTTTGGTTGTTTTTTGCATAGGGACTATGGAGTTGATGCGTTCTCTAGTACGTGAGCTACTTTCTTTGGCATTGGTGTTTCCATACCATCAATCATAGCCTGCTTTCCCTTGTTTTTTGGCTCCATAAGGACACGATGATGATATTATTTCCCTCGTCAAGTTATGCAGCTCTCTTTTTTCATTGGATATCACGATTACTGGTGCAAATCTAGGATCGTCCAAGGATGATTTCTTCCTCCATAGATCCTACAGGCTTATATAACAAACACCATTCCAACCAAAGGGATTATTTCTGATGGAAATATTAACACTTTGAAATCCCACAGCTTTGGTAATTGACAAGTGCACACTTCGTACTTGTGCATTGTCGACCTCAAGGTAAGACTTTATCTAGAGGTTCTCGTGTCTCATAAGAGATCAAATTATGACTTGATCCCCTATGGATTAATGCAATGCTTGTTGCAGGAATTTTAGGTAGTAGAGACTTTCACACAGTTGTGCTGGCTCAATGTCCAGGTTATCCTCATCAAGGAGGGTTAGCGAAGCCATGTTCATATGCAATACTCTCTCTTGGAGTCTCTGTTTGGCCTTGCCCTCTCTTGCCTTGGCTTCTTCCTGAGCTCGAGCTCGCTTGGATTTTTCCTTGGCTAGCTCATTTCGTTGTTTTAATACATGCTCTTGCATGAGCATTTCTTGGGTCAGTGGTTCGTAATCCTTTTTAAGTTTGCTTTCATTGATGTAACCCTGTATTTGCACACCATCAATAGTTTCAATCATGACTGACCTTTGAGGCACATGTGATTTTTGACACTTAGAAAGGTCCTAATCCTCCATACTTGAGTTGTTTTTTTCTAGTGCTTCCCTGACATGAGGACGAGGTCCCTTGTTTTTAGTTCTTTTTGTTTCAGGTTATTGTCAAACCAACGCTTCCTTCACAATTTTTCAACCATAAGACCATGTGATGCAATTAGTTGGGTTTCATCAAGTTTCTCTAAGTCAACCAACCTTTCAGCTAATGCATTCTTTGTTAATCGTTCTTGCACCGCAATTTGCAGGCTTGGAACTAAGTAGTCCATAGGCATTATAGCCTCAATGCCATAAGCTAGATGGAAGGGAGTATATCCCGTCGCTACCTTATACGAAGTTCAATATGCCCATAGAGCTGCAGTTAGCTTATGTTCCCAATCCGTGCGACTTGCTTCTAAAGTTTTTGTCAAGATAGTACACAAAATCTTATTTGTACTCTCCGTTTGACCATTTGCTTATGGATAATAAGGGGATGACTTCCGGTGGACTACAAGGAATCCAGCAAGTAAGTGATCAATCACCTCATTAATGAAATGTGAACCGCGATCACTCACTAATTCCAATGGGCAACGAATTCTTGAAATGATTTGTTCATATAAGAACTTAGCCATCTTTTGTGCATCAACTCGCTTAGAGACTTTTTCTTCTGCCCATTTCGTGAAATAGTCTGTGGCCACGATCACATATCAGACTTGTGATGGATGTGCAACTAGACTAATGGGTCCAACAAAATCAATTCCCTATTTCTCAAAAGATTCTTACAATCACAGGGGGGTAAGTTGCATCCTGTCTCTTTGTTGTGGAATAGCAAATGGTTGACACTCTTTGCATCTTTTACAAACTCCATAGCATCCCCGAATAATGTAGGCCACCATAGTCCTACTTGAAGCACCTTGTGAGCTGTAATTTTCCCAGAGCGAAGTGTCCTCCAATCATTCTTGAGAGTGCTTTATCTAATATTGTGACAAATTTGTCTTCCCGCACACATCTCCTTAAGACATTGTCCTTACCTAGCTTGTATAATTCACCAGCAATCAATTGATAAGGTGCAGCCAGCTTAATAAGCCGACACAATTTATCCATGTTCAAAGGTTGTTCTCGTAGAAAACCATAAGCTAGATAATCTAATATTTCTTCACTCCATTCAGGCACCGTGTCTAGTTTGAACAATCAAGCATCTGGGAGGTCATCATCAACACCATTTGTTGGTTCCCCAATTGGAATTCTCGACATATGATCGGCCAACATATGTTGTGTTCCCTTTCTCACCCGGCATCTCGAAGTCAAATTCCAATAGTAATAACAACCAGCATGTGATTCGTCCCATGGTGCAAGGCTTATTCACCAAGTATATAAACCCTGATGGTCCACAAAGAATACGTTTTTTTTTTTTGCCAATAGGTAATGTCGATACTTCTTGACAGCATAAAGCATGGCCAAACCCTCTTGTTTTGTGGTGGTATAATTTACCTTTACATCATTCAGTTGGTGACTAGCGAAGGAAACTGGGTTGTCCAATTTGAACTCACCAAGCTGTGCCAATACGCATCCTGTAGCAAAGTTTGATGCATCAATGTGCACATGGCATATAAGATCCCAGTTGGGTGGTCTCAGAATAGTGCACGCGCTAGTGCTGGCTTCAATCTATCATATGCATCTTGGCATTCTTCATTCCATTCAGAGACAATGAGTAGCCTATATAATGGTCTGGCAATTCTAGCATAAAATACACCTTTGCATCATTCAGTGGCGACTAGCGAAGGAAACTGGGTAGTCCAATTTGAACTCACCAAGCTGTGCCAATACGCATCCTGTAGCGAAGTTTGATGCATCAATGTGTACATGGAATATAAGATCCCAGTTGGGTGGTCTCAGAATAGTGCACTGGCTAGTGCTGGCTTCAATTTATCATATGCATCTTGGCATTCTTCATTCCATTCAAAGACAATGAGGAGCCTATATAATGGTCTGTCAATTCTAGCATAAAATACTATGAAGTGGAGATAATACCCAATGTGGCCCATAAACCTTTGTACACCTTTGTAATTAGTGGGTGGGGATAGTTCCAAGATCAATTTGACTTTGCTTTCCTTTGTGGAGATACCGTTCTTAATGACAATGTGTCCTAAGATCACACGGTGTTTGGCATTTCAAAGGCTTTAAGGATATACAATTCGATCGACATCACTCAAACATCTTTCTTGAGCAAGCCAAATGGTCTGACCATCGTGAGTGTGCGCACATAGATCATCAATGAATACCTCCAACCACTTTTGTAAGTAGTCTCTCAAGGCTGTGCACATCAATCGTTGGAACGTTGTTGGGGCATTGGTGAGACCAAAAGGTAGAACCTTGTAACCAAAAGTCTCCCACATTGTATTGAAGGCCGTTTTATGCTAGTCTTCGGGTGCTATAGAAACTTGATTGTAACTTGAAAATCCATCTAAGAAGTTGTAAGCTTCTTCACCAACTACTCTTTCCAAAACGTGTTCCGTGTAAGGTAGTGGGTAATGGTCCTTTCCTAGTAGCTGCATTGACATTTTTTAGATCGACACAGACCCTAAGTTTCCCATTCTTCTTTGGCACTATCACGATTGGTGATAGCCAATCGGTGTGTTCTATCTCATAGATGAAATCAACAGTAATGAGTTTATCAATTCCTTCTTATAATTGTTGCATATTTAGGATTCATCTGGTATGGTTTTTGCTTTGTTGGCCTTGATCCTTCCATGATTGGAATCGTGTGTTGTACCACTTCAAATGGTACGCCCTTCATCTCTTTGTAGTTTCAGAAGAAACAACCTTAAACTCCTTAAGGAGAGCAACAAGTTCCTTTTCCTCAGCTGGAGTCAAGTCCTTAACGATATAAACAGGCTTGGTTTCCTCCCAGGGCTCTGCAATATCGGTTTCCTTGACCTTAGCTGGGCCATTGTACGATGTGGATAAACCAGCTTCTTTAACTCTTTTGGCCGCCGTCAAATGGACCGCTTTTCGTTCATCAATTGGGTATGTCTTGAAATGGTCTGGCACTGAGAGTAGGTCTGGCCCAAATAGCTTAGTTTTGGGCCACATGATGGTCTCTTCTTCCTGCTTATTATAATTGTGGCATATTTAGGATTCATCTGGTATGGTTTTTGCTTGGTTGGTCTTTATCCTTCCATGATTGGGATCGTGTGATGTACCACTTCAGATGGTACACCCTTCATCTCTTTGTTGTTTCAGAAGAAACAACCTTAAACTCCTTAAGGAGAGCAACAAGTTCCTTTTCCTCAGCTGGAGTCGTCTTTAGCGATATAAACAGGCTTGGTTTCCTCCCCCATGGCTCTGTAATATCAATTTCCTTGACCTTAGCTAGGCCATTGTACGATGTGGATAAACCAGGTTCTTTAACTCTTTTGGCCGTCAATTGGACCACTTTTCGTTCATCAATTGGGTATGTCTTGAAATGGTATGGCACTGAGAGTAGGTCTGGCCCAAATAGCTTAGTTTTGGGCCACATGATGGTCTCTTCTTCCTGCTTATTATAATTGTGGCATATTTAGGATTCATCTGGTATGGTTTTTGCTTGGCTGGCCTTTATCCTTCCATGATTGCGATCGTGTGATGTACCACTTCAAATGGTATGCCCTTCATCTCTTTGTTGTTTCAGAAGAAACAACCTTAAACTCCTTAAGGAGAGCAACAAGTTCCTTTTTCTCAGCTGGAGTTAAGTCTTTAGCGATATAAAGAGGCCTGGTTTCCTCCCATGGCTCTGCAATATCAATTTCCTTGACCTTAGCTGGGCCATCGTACGATGTGGATAAACCAACATCTTTAACTCTTTTGGCCGTCAATTGGACCACTTTTCGTTCGTCAATTGGGTACGTCTTGAAATGGTCTGGCACTGAGAGTAGGTCTGGCCCAAATAGCTTAGTTTCGGGCCACATGATGGTCTCTTCTTCCTGCTTATAGGTGACCAAGTTGCCCTAGCTTGCGTGACTCCCGAAGTCTCCTTGACTTTCGGTTCAGAAGTAGCGGAGGTCGACATCTGTAATAATGATAAGAAAGTCAGTCATACTAACTGGTGAGAGAATGTGGTCATTGTCTCTTTTTCTTTCTTTCTTTTTTTGTTAAAATGAATGTGTGTGTGTTATTCCATGAGAAGGGTGTTAGTGCGGTGTGCAATAACAAGGTATGAGTCTACATGCAAAAAGGTGCAAACCGTGAGATAGCACTACTGCCAACTGCACCCACCAAAATAAAAGAGCTGGACAAAGTTAAGGAGAAAAGAAGAGAAAAGCTTCTCACGGTTTTAGCTACCTCACGAGTTTCGAACCCTGCTATCTCACGGGAAAAATTCTTCACTGTGTTGAATCGACTTCTTCCTCGGAACCAATTTTTGTGTTTTCCTAGCATTTAGTTGGAAAATGTTCTTGGTTGCTCTTACTATCTATGTTTCTAAAGGTATTTGCAGTACTGAACTTTGGGTGGGATTTTGGCACCCATATTGTTGTATTACTCTGGTAATAGCCTTGTGCAGCTAGTAAACCCCTTCGAATCCATTGCTTTTGAGTGCCTTGTGGATAGTGGCTTCGTTTGCAATATTGCTACGCTAACATTGGAAGGCCATCTCTATCCCTTGTCTGTAGCTCAAACTTTTTACCTTGATTCCTCAATTACTCCTTTTGCATCACAGTATATATGGGCTTGGAGTTGATTCTAATGCACCCACTGCTGAATTACTAGTGACTTTGGTTGTTTTTTGCATAGGGACTATGGAGTTGATGCGTTCTCTAGTACGTGAGCTACTTTCTTTGGCATTGGTGTTTCCATACCATCAATCATAGCCTGCTTTCCCTTGTTTTTTGGCTCCATAAGGACACGATGATGATATTATTTCCCTCGTCAAGTTATGCAGCTCTCTTTTTTCATTGGATATCACGATTACTGGTGCAAATCTAGGATCGTCCAAGGATGATTTCTTCCTCCATAGATCCTACAGGCTTATATAACAAACACCATTCCAACCAAAGGGATTATTTCTGATGGAAATATTAACACTTTGAAATCCCACAGCTTTGGTAATTGACAAGTGCACACTTCGTACTTGTGCATTGTCGACCTCAAGGTAAGACTTTATCTAGAGGTTCTCGTGTCTCATAAGAGATCAAATTATGACTTGATCCCCTATGGATTAATGCAATGCTTGTTGCAGGAATTTTAGGTAGTAGAGACTTTCACACAGTTGTGCTGGCTCAATGTCCAGGTTATCCTCATCAAGGAGGGTTAGCGAAGCCATGTTCATATGCAATACTCTCTCTTGGAGTCTCTGTTTGGCCTTGCCCTCTCTTGCCTTGGCTTCTTCCTGAGCTCGAGCTCGCTTGGATTTTTCCTTGGCTAGCTCATTTCGTTGTTTTAATACATGCTCTTGCATGAGCATTTCTTGGGTCAGTGGTTCGTAATCCTTTTTAAGTTTGCTTTCATTGATGTAACCCTGTATTTGCACACCATCAATAGTTTCAATCATGACTGACCTTTGAGGCACATGTGATTTTTGACACTTAGAAAGGTCCTAATCCTCCATACTTGAGTTGTTTTTTTCTAGTGCTTCCCTGACATGAGGACGAGGTCCCTTGTTTTTAGTTCTTTTTGTTTCAGGTTATTGTCAAACCAACGCTTCCTTCACAATTTTTCAACCATAAGACCATGTGATGCAATTAGTTGGGTTTCATCAAGTTTCTCTAAGTCAACCAACCTTTCAGCTAATGCATTCTTTGTTAATCGTTCTTGCACCGCAATTTGCAGGCTTGGAACTAAGTAGTCCATAGGCATTATAGCCTCAATGCCATAAGCTAGATGGAAGGGAGTATATCCCGTCGCTACCTTATACGAAGTTCAATATGCCCATAGAGCTGCAGTTAGCTTATGTTCCCAATCCGTGCGACTTGCTTCTAAAGTTTTTGTCAAGATAGTACACAAAATCTTATTTGTACTCTCCGTTTGACCATTTGCTTATGGATAATAAGGGGATGACTTCCGGTGGACTACAAGGAATCCAGCAAGTAAGTGATCAATCACCTCATTAATGAAATGTGAACCGCGATCACTCACTAATTCCAATGGGCAACGGATTCTTGAAATGATTTGTTCATATAAGAACTTAGCCATCTTTTGTGCATCAACTCGCTTAGAGACTTTTTCTTCTGCCCATTTCGTGAAATAGTCTGTGGCCACGATCACATATCAGACTTGTGATGGATGTGCAACTAGACTAATGGGTCCAACAAAATCAATTCCCTATTTCTCAAAAGATTCTTACAATCACAGGGGGGTAAGTTGCATCCTGTCTCTTTGTTGTGGAATAGCAAATGGTTGACACTCTTTGCATCTTTTACAAACTCCATAGCATCCCCGAATAATGTAGGCCACCATAGTCCTACTTGAAGCACCTTGTGAGCTGTAATTTTCCCAGAGCGAAGTGTCCTCCAATCATTCTTGAGAGTGCTTTATCTAATATTGTGACAAATTTGTCTTCCCGCACACATCTCCTTAAGACATTGTCCTTACCTAGCTTGTATAATTCACCAGCAATCAATTGATAAGGTGCAGCCAGCTTAATAAGCCGACACAATTTATCCATGTTCAAAGGTTGTTCTCGTAGAAAACCATAAGCTAGATAATCTAATATTTCTTCACTCCATTCAGGCACCGTGTCTAGTTTGAACAATCAAGCATCTGGGAGGTCATCATCAACACCATTTGTTGGTTCCCCAATTGGAATTCTCGACATATGATCGGCCAACATATGTTGTGTTCCCTTTCTCACCCGGCATCTCGAAGTCAAATTCCAATAGTAATAACAACCAGCATGTGATTCGTCCCATGGTGCAAGGCTTATTCACCAAGTATATAAACCCTGATGGTCCACAAAGAATACGTTTTTTTTTTTTGCCAATAGGTAATGTCGATACTTCTTGACAGCATAAAGCATGGCCAAACCCTCTTGTTTTGTGGTGGTATAATTTACCTTTACATCATTCAGTTGGTGACTAGCGAAGGAAACTGGGTTGTCCAATTTGAACTCACCAAGCTGTGCCAATACGCATCCTGTAGCAAAGTTTGATGCATCAATGTGCACATGGCATATAAGATCCCAGTTGGGTGGTCTCAGAATAGTGCACGCGCTAGTGCTGGCTTCAATCTATCATATGCATCTTGGCATTCTTCATTCCATTCAGAGACAATGAGTAGCCTATATAATGGTCTGGCAATTCTAGCATAAAATACACCTTTGCATCATTCAGTGGCGACTAGCGAAGGAAACTGGGTAGTCCAATTTGAACTCACCAAGCTGTGCCAATACGCATCCTGTAGCGAAGTTTGATGCATCAATGTGTACATGGAATATAAGATCCCAGTTGGGTGGTCTCAGAATAGTGCACTGGCTAGTGCTGGCTTCAATTTATCATATGCATCTTGGCATTCTTCATTCCATTCAAAGACAATGAGGAGCCTATATAATGGTCTGTCAATTCTAGCATAAAATACTATGAAGTGGAGATAATACCCAATGTGGCCCATAAACCTTTGTACACCTTTGTAATTAGTGGGTGGGGATAGTTCCAAGATCAATTTGACTTTGCTTTCCTTTGTGGAGATACCGTTCTTAATGACAATGTGTCCTAAGATCACACGGTGTTTGGCATTTCAAAGGCTTTAAGGATATACAATTCGATCGACATCACTCAAACATCTTTCTTGAGCAAGCCAAATGGTCTGACCATCGTGAGTGTGCGCACATAGATCATCAATGAATACCTCCAACCACTTTTGTAAGTAGTCTCTCAAGGCTGTGCACATCAATCGTTGGAACGTTGTTGGGGCATTGGTGAGACCAAAAGGTAGAACCTTGTAACCAAAAGTCTCCCACATTGTATTGAAGGCCGTTTTATGCTAGTCTTCGGGTGCTATAGAAACTTGATTGTAACTTGAAAATCCATCTAAGAAGTTGTAAGCTTCTTCACCAACTACTCTTTCCAAAACGTGTTCCGTGTAAGGTAGTGGGTAATGGTCCTTTCCTAGTAGCTGCATTGACATTTTTTAGATCGACACAGACCCTAAGTTTCCCATTCTTCTTTGGCACTATCACGATTGGTGATAGCCAATCGGTGTGTTCTATCTCATAGATGAAATCAACAGTAATATGGGATTTTGGCACCCATATTGTTGTATTACTCTGGTAATAGCCTTGTGCAGCTAGTAAACCCCTTCGAATCCATTGCTTTTGAGTGCCTTGTGGATTGTGGCTTCGTTTGCAATATTGCTACGCTAACATTGGAAGGCCATCTCTATCCCTTGTCTGTAGCTCAAACTTTTTACCTTGATTCCTCAATTACTCCTTTTGCATCACAGTATATATGGGCTTGGAGTTGATTCTAATGCACCCACTACTGAATTACTAGTGACTTTGGTTGTTTTTTGCATAGGGACTATGGAGTTGATGCGTTCTCTACTACGTGAGCTACTTTCTTTGGCATTGGTGTTTCCATACCATCAATCATAGCCTGCTTTCCCTTGTTTTTTGGCTCCATAAGGACACGATAATGATATTATTTCTCACGGTTTTAGCTACCTCACGAGTTTCGAACCCTGCTATCTCACGGGAAAAATTCTTCACTGTGTTGAATCGACTTCTTCCTCGGAACCAATTTTTGTGTTTTCCTAGCATTTAGTTGGAAAATGTTCTTGGTTGCTCTTACTATCTATGTTTCTAAAGGTATTTGCAGTACTGAACTTTGGGTGGGATTTTGGCACCCATATTGTTGTATTACTCTGGTAATAGCCTTGTGCAGCTAGTAAACCCCTTCGAATCCATTGCTTTTGAGTGCCTTGTGGATAGTGGCTTCGTTTGCAATATTGCTACGCTAACATTGGAAGGCCATCTCTATCCCTTGTCTGTAGCTCAAACTTTTTACCTTGATTCCTCAATTACTCCTTTTGCATCACAGTATATATGGGCTTGGAGTTGATTCTAATGCACCCACTGCTGAATTACTAGTGACTTTGGTTGTTTTTTGCATAGGGACTATGGAGTTGATGCGTTCTCTACTACGTGAGCTACTTTCTTTGGCATTGGTGTTTCCATACCATCAATCATAGCCTGCTTTCCCTTGTTTTTTGGCTCCATAAGGACACGATGATGATATTATTTCCCTCGTCAAGTTATGCAGCTCTCTTTTTTCATTGGATATTACGATTACTGGTGCAAATCTAGGATCGTCCAAGGATGATTTCTTCCTCCATAGATCCTACAGGCTTATATAACAAACACCATTCCAACCAAAGGGATTATTTCTGATGGAAATATTAACACTTTGAAATCCCACAGCTTTGGTAATTGACAAGTGCACACTTCGTACTTGTGCATTGTCGACCTCAAGGTAAGACTTTATCTAGAGGTTCTCGTGTCTCATAAGAGATCAAATTATGACTTGATCCCCTATGGATTAATGCAATGCTTGTTGCACGAATTTTAGGTAGTAGAGACTTTCACACAGTTGTGCTGGCTCAATGTCCAGGTTATCCTCATCAAGGAGGGTTAGCGAAGCCATGTTCATATGCAATACTCTCTCTTGGAGTCTCTGTTTGGCCTTGCCCTCTCTTGCCTTGGCTTCTTCCTGAGCTCGAGCTCGCTTGGATTTTTCCTTGGCTAGCTCATTTCGTTGTTTTAATACATGCTCTTGCATGAGCATTTCTTGGGTCAGTGGTTCGTAATCCTTTTTAAGTTTGCTTTCATTGATGTAACCCTGTATTTGCACACCATCAATAGTTTCAATCATGACTGACCTTTGAGGCACATGTGATTTTTGACACTTAGAAAGGTCCTAATCCTCCATACTTGAGTTGTTTTTTTCTAGTGCTTCCCTGACATGAGGACGAGGTCCCTTGTTTTTAGTTCTTTTTGTTTCAGGTTATTGTCAAACCAACGCTTCCTTCACAATTTTTCAACCATAAGACCATGTGATGCAATTAGTTGGGTTTCATCAAGTTTCTCTAAGTCAACCAACCTTTCAGCTAATGCATTCTTTGTTAATCGTTCTTGCACCGCAATTTGCAGGCTTGGAACTAAGTAGTCCATAGGCATTATAGCCTCAATGCCATAAGCTAGATGGAAGGGAGTATATCCCGTCGCTACCTTATACGAAGTTCAATATGCCCATAGAGCTGCAGTTAGCTTATGTTCCCAATCCGTGCAACTTGCTTCTAAAGTTTTTATCAAGATAGTACACAAAATCTTATTTGTACTCTCCGCTTGACCATTTGCTTATGGATAATAAGGGGATGACTTCCGGTGGACTACAAGGAATCCAGCAAGTAAGTGATCAATCACCTCATTAATGAAATGTGAACCGCGATCACTCACTAATTCCAATGGGCAACGGATTCTTGAAATGATTTGTTCATATAAGAACTTAGCCATCTTTTGTGCATCAACTCGCTTAGAGACTTTTTCTTTTGCCCATTTCGTGAAATAGTCTGTGGCCACGATCACATATCGGACTTGTGATGGATGTGCAACTAGACTAATGGGTCCAACAAAATCAATTCCCTATTTCTCAAAAGATTCTTACAATCACAGGGGGGTAAGTTGCATCCTGTCTCTTTGTTGTGGAATAGCAAATGGTTGACACTCTTTGCATCTTTTACAAACTCCATAGCATCCCCGAATAATGTAGGCCACCATAGTCCTACTTGAAGCACCTTGTGAGCTGTAATTTTCCCAGAGCGAAGTGTCCTCCAATCATTCTTGAGAGTGCTTTATCTAATATTGTGACAAATTTGTCTTCCCGCACACATCTCCTTAAGACATTGTCCTTACCTAGCTTGTATAATTCACCAGCAATCAATTGATAAGGTGCAGCCAGCTTAATAAGCCGACACAATTTATCCATGTTCAAAGGTTGTTCTCGTAGAAAACCATAAGCTAGATAATCTAATATTTCTTCACTCCATTCAGGCACCGTGTCTAGTTTGAACAATCAAGCATCTGGGAGGTCATCATCAACACCATTTGTTGGTTCCCCAATTGGAATTCTCGACATATGATCGGCCAACATATGTTGTGTTCCCTTTCTCACCCGGGATCTCGAAGTCAAATTCCAATAGTAATAACAACCAGCATGTGATTCATCCCATGGTGCAAGGCTTATTCACCAAGTATATAAACCCTGACGGTCCACAAAGAATACGTTTTTTTTTTTTTGCCAATAGGTAATGTCGATACTTCTTGACAGCATAAAGCATGGCCAAACCGTCTTGTTTTGTGGTGGTATAATTTACCTTTACATCATTCAGTTGGTGACTAGCGAAGGAAACTGGGTTGTCCAATTTGAACTCACCAAGCTGTGCCAATACGCATCCTGTAGCAAAGTCTGATGCATCAATGTGCACATGGCATATAAGATCCCAGTTGGGTGGTCTCAGAATAGTGCACGCGCTAGTGCTGGCTTCAATCTATCATATGCATCTTGGCATTCTTCATTCCATTCAGAGACAATGAGTAGCCTATATAATGGTATGGCAATTCTAGCATAAAATACACCTTTGCATCATTCAGTGGCGACTAGCGAAGGAAACTGGGTAGTCCAATTTGAACTCACCAAGCTGTGCCAATACGCATCCTGTAGCGAAGTTTGATGCATCAATGTGTACATGGAATATAAGATCCCAGTTGGGTGGTCTCAGAATAGTGCACTGGCTAGTGCTGGCTTCAATTTATCATATGCATCTTGGCATTCTTCATTCCATTCAAAGACAATGAGGAGCCTATATAATGGTCTGTCAATTCTAGCATAAAATACTATGAAGTGGAGATAATACCCAATGTGGCCCATAAACCTTTGTACACCTTTGTAATTAGTGGGTGGGGATAGTTCCAAGATCAATTTGACTTTGCTTTCCTTTGTGGAGATACCGTTCTTAATGACAATGTGTCCTAAGATCACACGGTGTTTGGCATTTCAAAGGCTTTAAGGATATACAATTCGATCGACATCACTCAAACATCTTTCTTGAGCAAGCCAAATGGTCTGACCATCGTAAGTGTGCGCACATAGATCATCAATGAATACCTCCAACCACTTTTGTAAGTAGTCTCTCAAGGCTGCGCACATCAATCGTTGGAATGTTGTTGGGGCATTGGTGAGACCAAAAGGCAGAACCTTGTAAGCAAAAGTCTCCCACATTGTATTGAAGGCCGTTTTATGCTAGTCTTCGGGTGCTATAGAAACTTGATTGTAACTTGAAAATCCATCTAAGAAGTTGTAAGCTTCTTCACCAACTACTCTTTCCAAAACGTGTTCTGTGTAAGGTAGTGGGTAATGGTCCTTTCCTAGTAGCTGCATTGACATTTTTTAGATCGACACAGACCCTAAGTTTCCCATTCTTCTTTGGCACTATCACGATTGGTGATAGCCAATCGGTGTGTTCTATCTCATAGATGAAATCAACAGTAATGAGTTTATCAATTCCTTCTTATAATTGTTGCATATTTAGGATTCATCTGGTATGGTTTTTGCTTTGTTGGCCTTGATCCTTCCATGATTGGAATCGTGTGTTGTACCACTTCAAATGGTACGCCCTTCATCTCTTTGTAGTTTCAGAAGAAACAACCTTAAACTCCTTAAGGAGAGCAACAAGTTCCTTTTCCTCAGCTGGAGTCAAGTCTTTAACGATATAAACAGGCTTGGTTTCCTCCCAGGGCTCTGCAATATCGGTTTCCTTGACCTTAGCTGGGCCATTGTACGATGTGGATAAACCACCTTCTTTAACTCTTTTGGCCGCCGTCAAATGGACCGCTTTTCGTTCATCAATTGGGTATGTCTTGAAATGGTCTGGCACTGAGAGTAGGTCTAGCCCAAATAGCTTAGTTTTGGGCCACATGATGGTCTCTTCTTCCTGCTTATTATAATTGTGGCATATTTAGGATTCATCTGGTATGGTTTTTGCTTGGTTGGCCTTTCTCCTTCCATGATTGGGATCGTGTGATGTACCACTTCAGATGGTACACCCTTCATCTCTTTGTTGTTTCAGAAGAAACAACCTTAAACTCCTTAAGGAGAGCAACAAGTTCCTTTTCCTCAGCTGGAGCCAAGTCTTTAGCGATATAAACAGGCTTGGTTTCCTCCCCCATGGCTCTGTAATATCAATTTCCTTGACCTTAGCTAGGCCATTGTACGATGTGGATAAACCAGCTTCTTTAACTCTTTTGGCCGCCGTCAATTGGACCGCTTTTCGTTCATCAATTGGGTATGTCTTGAAATGGTCTGGCACTGAGAGTAGGTCTGGCCCAAATAGCTTAGTTTTGGGCCACATGATGGTCTCTTCTTCCTGCTTATTATAATTGTGGCATATTTAGGATTCATCTGGTATGGTTTTTGCTTGGTTGGTCTTTATCCTTCCATGATTGGGATCGTGTGATGTACCACTTCAGATGGTACAGCCTTCATCTCTTTGTTGTTTCAGAAGAAACAACCTTAAACTCCTTAAGGAGAGCAACAAGTTCCTTTTCCTCAGCTGGAGTCGTCTTTAGCGATATAAACAGGCTTGGTTTCCTCCCCCATGGCTCTGTAATATCAATTTCCTTGACCTTAGCTAGGCCATTGTACGATGTGGATAAACCAGGTTCTTTAACTCTTTTGGCCGTCAATTGGACCACTTTTCGTTCATCAATTGGGTATGTCTTGAAATGGTATGGCACTGAGAGTAGGTCTGGCCCAAATAGCTTAGTTTTGGGCCACATGATGGTCTCTTCTTCCTGCTTATTATAATTGTGGCATATTTAGGATTCATCTGGTATGGTTTTTGCTTGGTTGGTCTTTATCCTTCCATGATTGGGATCGTGTGATGTACCACTTCAGATGGTACAGCCTTCATCTCTTTGTTGTTTCAGAAGAAACAACCTTAAACTCCTTAAGGAGAGCAACAAGTTCCTTTTCCTCAGCTGGAGTCGTCTTTAGCGATATAAACAGGCTTGGTTTCCTCCCCCATGGCTCTGTAATATCAATTTCCTTGACCTTAGCTAGGCCATTGTACGATGTGGATAAACCAGGTTCTTTAACTCTTTTGGCCGTCAATTGGACCACTTTTCGTTCATCAATTGGGTATGTCTTGAAATGGTATGGCACTGAGAGTAGGTCTGGCCCAAATAGCTTAGTTTTGGGCCACATGATGGTCTCTTCTTCCTGCTTATTATAACTGTGGCATATTTAGGATTCATCTGGTATGGTTTTTGCTTGGCTGGCCTTTATCCTTCCATGATTGCGATCATGTGATGTACCACTTCAGATGGAGCTGCAGTTAGCTTATGTTCCCAATCCGTGCGACTTGCTTCTAAAGTTTTTGTCAAGATAGTACACAAAATCTTATTTGTACTCTCCGCTTGACCATTTGCTTATGGATAATAAGGGGATGACTTCCGGTGGACTACAAGGAATCCAGCAAGTAAGTGATCAACACCTCATTAATGAAATGTGAACCGCGATCACTCACTAATTCCAATGGGCAACGGATTCTTGAAATGATTTGTTCATATAAGAACTTAGCCATCTTTTGTGCATCAACTCGCTTAGAGACTTTTTCTTCTGCCCATTTCGTGAAATAGTCTGTGGCCACGATCACATATCGGACTTGTGATGGATGTGCAACTAGACTAATGGGTCCAACAAAATCAATTCCCTATTTCTCAAAAGATTCTTACAATCACAGGGGGGTAAGTTGCATCCTGTCTCTTTGTTGTGGAATAGCAAATGGTTGACACTCTTTGCATCTTTTACAAACTCCATAGCATCCCCGAATAATGTAGGCCACCATAGTCCTACTTGAAGCACCTTGTGAGCTGTAATTTTCCCAGAGCGAAGTGTCCTCCAATCATTCTTGAGAGTGCTTTATCTAATATTGTGACAAATTTGTCTTCCCGCACACATCTCCTTAAGACATTGTCCTTACCTAGCTTGTATAATTCACCAGCAATCAATTGATAAGGTGCAGCCAGCTTAATAAGCCGACACAATTTATCCATGTTCAAAGGTTGTTCTCGTAGAAAACCATAAGCTAGATAATCTAATATTTCTTCACTCCATTCAGGCACCGTGTCTAGTTTGAACAATCAAGCATCTGGGAGGTCATCATCAACACCATTTGTTGGTTCCCCAATTGGAATTCTCGACATATGATCGGCCAACATATGTTGTGTTCCCTTTCTCACCGGGGATCTCGAAGTCAAATTCCAATAGTAATAACAACCAGCATGTGATTCGTCCCATGGTGCAAGGCTTATTCACCAAGTATATAAACCCTGATGGTCCACAAAGAATACGTTTTCTTTTTTTGCCAATAGGTAATGTCGATACTTCTTGACAGCATAAAGCATGGCCAAACCCTCTTGTTTTGTGGTGGTATAATTTACCTTTACATCATTCAATTGGTGACTAGCGAAGGAAACTGGGTTGTCCAATTTGAACTCACCAAGCTGTGCCAATACGCATCCTGTAGCAAAGTTTGATGCATCAATGTGCACATGGCATATAAGATCCCAGTTGGGTGGTCTCAGAATAGTGCACGCGCTAGTGCTGGCTTCAATCTATCATATGCATCTTGGCATTCTTCATTCCATTCAGAGACAATGAGTAGCCTATATAATGGTCTGGCAATTCTAGCATAAAATACACCTTTGCATCATTCAGTGGCGACTAGCGAAGGAAACTGGGTAGTCCAATTTGAACTCACCAAGCTGTGCCAATATGCATCCTGTAGCGAAGTTTGATGCATCAATGTGTACATGGAATATAAGATCCCAGTTGGGTGGTCTCAGAATAGTGCACTGGCTAGTGCTGGCTTCAATTTATCATATGCATCTTGGCATTCTTCATTCCATTCAAAGACAATGAGGAGCCTATATAATGGTCTGTCAATTCTAGCATAAAATACTATGAAGTGGAGATAATACCCAATGTGGCCCATAAACCTTTGTACACCTTTGTAATTAGTGGGTGGGGATAGTTCCAAGATCAATTTGACTTTGCTTTCCTTTGTGGAGATACCGTTCTTAATGACAATGTGTCCTAAGATCACACGGTGTTTGGCATTTCAAAGGCTTTAAGGATATACAATTCGATCGACATCACTCAAACATCTTTCTTGAGCAAGCCAAATGGTCTGACCATCGTAAGTGTGCGCACATAGATCATCAATGAATACCTCCAACCACTTTTGTAAGTAGTCTCTCAAGGCTGCGCACATCAATCGTTGGAACGTTGTTGGGGCATTGGTGAGACCAAAAGGCAGAACCTTGTAAGCAAAAGTCTCCCACATTGTATTGAAGGCCGTTTTATGCTAGTCTTCGGGTGCTATAGAAACTTGATTGTAACTTGAAAATCCATCTAAGAAGTTGTAAGCTTCTTCACCAACTACTCTTTCCAAAACGTGTTCCGTGTAAGGTAGTGGGTAATGGTCCTTTCCTAGTAGCTGCATTGACATTTTTTAGATCGACACAGACCCTAAGTTTCCCATTCTTCTTTGGCACTATCACGATTGGTGATAGCCAATCGGTGTGTTCTATCTCATAGATGAAATCAACAGTAATGAGTTTATCAATTCCTTCTTATAATTGTTGCATATTTAGGATTCATCTGGTATGGTTTTTGCTTTGTTGGCCTTGATCCTTCCATGATTGGAATCGTGTGTTGTACCACTTCAAATGGTACGCCCTTCATCTCTTTGTAGTTTCAGAAGAAACAACCTTAAACTCCTTAAGGAGAGCAACAAGTTCCTTTTCCTCAGCTGGAGTCAAGTCTTTAACGATATAAACAGGCTTGGTTTCCTCCCAGGGCTCTGCAATATCGGTTTCCTTGACCTTAGCTGGGCCATTGTACGATGTGGATAAACCAGCTTCTTTAACTATTTTGGCCGCTGTCAAATGGACCGCTTCTCGTTCATCAATTGGGTATGTCTTGAAATGGTCTGGCACTGAGAGTAGGTCTGGCCCAAATAGCTTAGTTTTGGGCCACATGATGGTCTCTTCTTCCTGCTTATTATAATTGTGGCATATTTAGGATTCATCTGGTATGGTTTTTGCTTGGTTGGCCTTTCTCCTTCCATGATTGGGATCGTGTGATGTACCACTTCAGATGGTACACCCTTCATCTCTTTGTTGTTTCAGAAGAAACAACCTTAAACTCCTTAAGGAGAGCAACAAGTTCCTTTTCCTCAGCTGGAGCCAAGTCTTTAGCGATATAAACAGGCTTGGTTTCCTCCCCCATGGCTCTGTAATATCAATTTCCTTGACCTTAGCTAGGCCATTGTACGATGTGGATAAACCAGCTTCTTTAACTCTTTTGGCCGCCGTCAATTGGACCGCTTTTCGTTCATCAATTGGGTATGTCTTGAAATGGTCTGGCACTGAGAGTAGGTCTGGCCCAAATAGCTTAGTTTTGGGCCACATGATGGTCTCTTCTTCCTGCTTATTATAATTGTGGCATATTTAGGATTCATCTGGTATGGTTTTTGCTTGGTTGGTCTTTATCCTTCCATGATTGGGATCGTGTGATGTACCACTTCAGATGGTACAGCCTTCATCTCTTTGTTGTTTCAGAAGAAACAACCTTAAACTCCTTAAGGAGAGCAACAAGTTCCTTTTCCTCAGCTGGAGTCGTCTTTAGCGATATAAACAGGCTTGGTTTCCTCCCCCATGGCTCTGTAATATCAATTTCCTTGACCTTAGCTAGGCCATTGTACGATGTGGATAAACCAGGTTCTTTAACTCTTTTGGCCGTCAATTGGACCACTTTTCGTTCATCAATTGGGTATGTCTTGAAATGGTATGGCACTGAGAGTAGGTCTGGCCCAAATAGCTTAGTTTTGGGCCACATGATGGTCTCTTCTTCCTGCTTATTATAATTGTGGCATATTTAGGATTCATCTGGTATGGTTTTTGCTTGGCTGGCCTTTATCCTTCCATGATTGCGATCGTGTGATGTACCACTTCAGATGGAGCTGCAGTTAGCTTATGTTCCCAATCCGTGCGACTTGCTTCTAAAGTTTTTGTCAAGATAGTACACAAAATCTTATTTGTACTCTCCGCTTGACCATTTGCTTATGGATAATAAGGGGATGACTTCCGGTGGACTACAAGGAATCCAGCAAGTAAGTGATCAATCACCTCATTAATGAAATGTGAACCGCGATAACTCACTAATTCCAATGGGCAACGGATTCTTGAAATGATTTGTTCATATAAGAACTTAGCCATCTTTTGTGCATCAACTCGCTTAGAGACTTTTTCTTCTGCCCATTTCGTGAAATAGTCTGTGGCCACGATCACATATCGGACTTGTGATGGATGTGCAACTAGACTAATGGGTCCAACAAAATCAATTCCCTATTTCTCAAAAGATTCTTACAATCACAGGGGGGTAAGTTGCATCCTATCTCTTTGTTGTGGAATAGCAAATGGTTGACACTCTTTGCATCTTTTACAAACTCCATAGCATCCCCGAATAATGTAGGCCACCATAGTCCTACTTGAAGCACCTTGTGAGCTGTAATTTTCCCAGAGCGAAGTGTCCTCCAATCATTCTTGAGAGTGCTTTATCTAATATTGTGACAAATTTATCTTCCCGCACACATCTCCTTAAGACATTGTCCTTACCTAGCTTGTATAATTCACCAGCAATCAATTGATAAGGTGCAGCCAGCTTAATAAGCCGACACAATTTATCCATGTTCAAAGGTTGTTCTCGTAGAAAACCATAAGCTAGATAATCTAATATTTCTTCACTCCATTCAGGCACCGTGTCTAGTTTGAACAATCAAGCATCTGAGAGGTCATCATCAACACCATTTGTTGGTTCCCCAATTGGAATTCTCGACATATGATCGGCCAACATATGTTGTGTTCCCTTTCTCACCCGGGATCTCGAAGTCAAATTCCAATAGTAATAACAACCAGCATGTGATTCGTCCCATGGTGCAAGGCTTATTCACCAAGTATATAAACCCTGATGGTCCACAAAGAATACGTTTTTTTTTTTTTTTGCCAATAGGTAATGTCGATACTTCTTGACAGCATAAAGCATGGCCAAACCCTCTTGTTTTGTGGTGGTATAATTTACCTTTACATCATTCAATTGGTGACTAGCGAAGGAAACTGGGTTGTCCAATTTGAACGCACCAAGCTGTGCCAATACGCATCCTGTAGCAAAGTTTGATGCATCAATGTGCACATGGCATATAAGATCCCAGTTGGGTGGTCTCAGAATAGTGCACGCGCTAGTGCTGGCTTCAATCTATCATATGCATCTTGGCATTCTTCATTCCATTTAGAGACAATGAGTAGCCTATATAATGGTATGGCAATTCTAGCATAAAATACACCTTTGCATCATTCAGTGGCGACTAGCGAAGGAAACTGGGTAGTCCAATTTGAACTCACCAAGCTGTGCCAATATGCATCTTGTAGCGAAGTTTGATGCATGAATGTGTACATGGAATATAAGATCCCAGTTGGGTGGTCTCAGAATAGTGCACTGGCTAGTGCTGGCTTCAATTTATCATATGCATCTTGGCATTCTTCATTCCATTCAAAGACAATGAGGAGCCTATATAATGGTCTGTCAATTCTAGCATAAAATACTATGAAGTGGAGATAATACCCAATGTGGCCCATAAACCTTTGTACACCTTTGTAATTAGTGGGTGGAGATAGTTCCAAGATCAATTTGACTTTGCTTTCCTTTGTGGAGATACCGTTCTTAATGACAATGTGTCCTAAGATCACACGGTGTTTGGCATTTCAAAGGCTTTAAGGATATACAATTCGATCGACATCACTCAAACATCTTTCTTGAGCAAGCCAAATGGTCTGACCATCGTAAGTGTGCGCACATAGATCATCAATGAATACCTCCAACCACTTTTGTAAGTAGTCTCTCAAGGCTGTGCACATCAATCGTTGGAACGTTGTTGGGGCATTGGTGAGACCAAAAGGTAGAACCTTGTAAGCAAAAGTCTCCCACATTGTATTGAAGGCCGTTTTATGCTAGTCTTCGGGTGCTATAGAAACTTGATTGTAACTTGAAAATCCATCTAAGAAGTTGTAAGCTTCTTCACCAACTACTCTTTCCAAAACGTGTTCCGTGTAAGGTAGTGGGTAATGGTCCTTTCCTAGTAGCTGCATTGACATTTTTTAGATCGACACAGACCCTAAGTTTCCCATTCTTCTTTGGCACTATCACGATTGGTGATAGCCAATCGGTGTGTTCTATCTCATAGATGAAATCAACAGTAATGAGTTTATCAATTCCTTCTTATAATTGTTGCATATTTAGGATTCATCTGGTATGGTTTTTGCTTTGTTGGCCTTGATCCTTCCATGATTGGAATCGTGTGTTGTACCACTTCAAATGGTACGCCCTTCATCTCTTTGTAGTTTCAGAAGAAACAACCTTAAACTCCTTAAGGAGAGCAACAAGTTCCTTTTCCTCAGCTGGAGTCAAGTCTTTAACGATATAAACAGGCTTGGTTTCCTCCCAGGGCTCTGCAATATCGGTTTCCTTGACCTTAGCTGGGCCATTGTACGATGTGGATAAACCAGCTTCTTTAACTCTTTTGGCCGCCGTCAAATGGACCGCTTTTCGTTCATCAATTGGGTATGTCTTGAAATGGTCTGGCACTGAGAGTAGGTCTGGCCCAAATAGCTTAGTTTTGGGCCACATGATGGTCTCTTCTTCCTGCTTATTATAATTGTGGCATATTTAGGATTCATCTGGTATGGTTTTTGCTTGGTTGGCCTTTCTCCTTCCATGATTGGGATCGTGTGATGTACCACTTCAGATGGTACACCCTTCATCTCTTTGTTGTTTCAGAAGAAACAACCTTAAACTCCTTAAGGAGAGCAACAAGTTCCTTTTCCTCAGCTGGAGCCAAGTCTTTAGCGATATAAACAGGCTTGGTTTCCTCCCCCATGGCTCTGTAATATCAATTTCCTTGACCTTAGCTAGGCCATTATACGATGTGGATAAACCAGCTTCTTTAACTCTTTTGGCCGCCGTCAATTGGACCGCTTTTCGTTCATCAATTGGGTATGTCTTGAAATGGTCTGGCACTGAGAGTAGGTCTGGCCCAAATAGCTTAGTTTTGGGCCACATGATGGTCTCTTCTTCCTGCTTATTATAATTGTGGCATATTTAGGATTCATCTGGTATGGTTTTTGCTTGGTTGGTCTTTATCCTTCCATGATTGGGATCGTGTGATGTACCACTTCAGATGGTACACCCTTCATCTCTTTGTTGTTTCAGAAGAAACAACCTTAAACTCCTTAAGGAGAGCAACAAGTTCCTTTTCCTCAGCTGGAGTCGTCTTTAGCGATATAAACAGGCTTGGTTTCCTCCCCCATGGCTCTGTAATATCAATTTCCTTGACCTTAGCTAGGCCATTGTACGATGTGGATAAACCAGGTTCTTTAACTCTTTTGGCCGTCAATTGGACCACTTTTCGTTCATCAATTGGGTATGTCTTGAAATGGTATGGCACTGAGAGTAGGTCTGGCCCAAATAGCTTAGTTTTGGGCCACATGATGGTCTCTTCTTCCTGCTTATTATAATTGTGGCATATTTAGGATTCATCTGGTATGGTTTTTGCTTGGCTGGCCTTTATCCTTCCATGATTGCGATCGTGTGATGTACCACTTCAGATGGTATGCCCTTCATCTCTTTGTTGTTTCAGAAGAAACAACCTTAAACTCCTTAAGGAGAGCAACAAGTTCCTTTTTCTCAGCTGGAGTTAAGTCTTTAGCGATATAAAGAGGCCTGGTTTCCTCCCATGGCTCTGCAATATCAATTTCCTTGACCTTAGCTGGGCCATCGTACGATGTGGATAAACCAACATCTTTAACTCTTTTGGCCGTCAATTGGACCACTTTTCGTTCGTCAATTGGGTACGTCTTGAAATGGTCTGGCACTGAGAGTAGGTCTGGCCCAAATAGCTTAGTTTTGGGCCACATGATGGTCTCTTCTTCCTGCTTATAGGTGACCAAGTTGCCCTAGCTTGCATGACTCCCGAAGTCTCCTTGACTTTCGGTTCAGAAGTAGCGGAGGTCGACATCTGTAATAATGATAAGAAAGTCAGTCATACTAACTGGTGAGAGAATGTGGTCATTGTCTCTTTTTCTTTCTTTCTTTTTTGTTAAAATGAATGTGTGTGTGTTATTCCATGAGAAGGGTGTTAGTACGGTGTGCAATAACAAGGTATGAGTCTACATGCAAAAAGGTGCAAACCGTGAGATAGCACTACCGCCAAGTACACCCACCAAAATAAAAGAGCTGGACAAAGTTAAGGAGAAAAGAAGAGAAAAGCTTCTCACGGTTTTAGTTACCTCACGAGTTTCGAACCCTGCTATCTCACGGGAAAAATTCTTCACTGTGTTGAATCGACTTCTTCCTCGGAACCAATTTTTGTGTTTTCCTAGCATTTAGTTGGAAAATGTTCTTGGTTGCTCTTACTATCTATGTTTCTAAAGGTATTTGCAGTACTGAACTTTGGGTGGGATTTTGGCACCCATATTGTTGTATTACTCTGGTAATACAACAATAATAGCCTTGTGCAGCTAGTAAACCCCTTCGAATCCATTGCTTTTGAGTGCCTTGTGGATAGTGGCTTCGTTTGCAATATTGCTACGCTAACATTGGAAGGCCATCTCTGTCCCTTGTCTGGAGCTCAAACTTTTTACCTTGATTCCTCAATTACTCCTTTTGCATCACAGTATATATGGGCTTGGAGTTGATTCTAATGCACCCACTGCTGAATTACTAGTGACTTTGGTTGTTTTTTGCATAGGGACTATGGAGTTGATGCGTTCTCTACTACGTGAGCTACTTTCTTTGGCATTGGTGTTTCCATACCATCAATCATAGCCTGCTTTCCCTTGTTTTTTGGCTCCATAAGGACACGATAATGATATTATTTCCCTCGTCAAGTTATGTAGCTCTCTTTTTTCATTGGATATCACGATTACTGGTGCAAATCGAGGATCGTCCAAGGATGATTTCTTCCTCCATAGATCCTACAGGCTTATATAACAAACACCATTCCAACCAAAGGGATTATTTCTGATGGAAATATTAACACTTTGAAATCCCACAGCTTTGGTAATTGACAAGTGCACACTTCGTACTTGTGCATTGTCGACCTCAAGGTAAGACTTTATCTAGAGGTTCTCGTGTCTCATAAGAGATCAAATTATGACTTGATCCCCTATGGATTAATGCAATGCTTGTTGCATGAATTTTAGGTAGTAGAGACTTTCACACAGTTGTGCTGGCTCAATGTCCAGGTCATCCTCATCAAGGAGGGTTAGCGAAGCCATGTTCATATGCAATACTCTCTCTTGGAGTCTCTGTTTGGCCTTGCCCTCTCTTGCCTTGGCTTCTTCCTGAGCTCGAGCTCGCTTGGATTTTTCCTTGGCTAGCTCATTTCGTTGTTTTAATACATGCTCTTGCATGAGCATTTCTTGGGTCAGTGGTTCGTAATCCTTTTTAAGTTTGCTTTCATTGATGTAACCCTGTATTTGCACACCATCAATAGTTTCAATCATGACTGACCTTTGAGGCACATGTGATTTTTGACACTTAGAAAGGTCCTAATCCTCCATACTTGAGTTGTTTTTTTCTAGTGCTTCCTCGACATGAGGACGAGGTCCCTTGTTTTTAGTTCTTTTTGTTTCAGGTTATTGTCAAACCAACGCTTCCTTCACAATTTTTCAACCATAAGACCAAGTGATGCAATTAGTTGGGTTTCATCAAGTTTCTCTAAGTCAACCAACCTTTCAGCTAATGCATTCTTTGTTAATCGTTCTTGCACCGCAATTTGCAGGCTTGGAACTAAGTAGTCCATAGGCATTATAGCCTCAATGCCATAAGCTAGATGGAAGGGAGTATATCCCGTCGCTACCTTATACGAAGTTGAATATGCCCATAGAGCTGCAGTTAGCTTATGTTCCCAATCCGTGCGACTTGCTTCTAAAGTTTTTGTCAAGATAGTACACAAAATCTTATTTGTACTCTCCGCTTGACCATTTGCTTATGGATAATAAGGGGATGACTTCCGGTGGACTACAAGGAATCCAGCAAGTAAGTGATCAATCACCTCATTAATGAAATGTGAACCGCGATCACTCACTAATTCCAATGGGCAACGGATTCTTGAAATGATTTGTTCATATAAGAACTTAGCCATCTTTTGTGCATCAACTCGCTTAGAGACTTTTTCTTCTGCCCATTTTGTGAAATAGTCTGTGGCCACGATCACATATCGGACTTGTGATGGATGTACAACTAGACTAATGGGTCCAACAAAATCAATTCCCTATTTCTCAAAAGATTCTTACAATCACAGGGGGGTAAGTTGCATCCTGTCTCTTTGTTGTGGAATAGCAAATGGTTGACACTCTTTGCATCTTTTACAAACTCCATAGCATCCCCGAATAATGTAGGCCACCATAGTCCTACTTGAAGCACCTTGTGAGCTGTAATTTTCCCAGAGCGAAGTGTCCTCCAATCATTCTTGAGAGTGCTTTATCTAATATTGTGACAAATTTGTCTTCCCGCACACATCTCCTTAAGACATTGTCCTTACCTAGCTTGTATAATTCACCAGCAATCAATTGATAAGGTGCAGCCAGCTTAATAAGCCGACACAATTTATCTATGTTCAAAGGTTGTTCTCGTAGAAAACCATAAGCTAGATAATCTAATATTTCTTCACTCCATTCAGGCACCGTGTCTAGTTTGAACAATCAAGCATCTGGGAGGTCATCATCAACACCATTTGTTGGTTCCCCAATTGGAATTCTCGACATATGATCGGCCAACATATGTTGTGTTCCCTTTCTCACCCGGGATCTCGAAGTCAAATTCCAATAGTAATAACAACCAGCATGTGATTCGTCCCATGGTGCAAGGCTTATTCACCAAGTATATAAACCCTGATGGTCCACAAAGAATACGTTTTTTTTTTTTTTGCCAATAGGTAATGTCGATACTTCTTGACAGCATAAAGCATGGCCAAACCCTCTTGTTTTGTGGTGGTATAATTTACCTTTACATCATTCAGTTGGTGACTAGCGAAGGAAACTGGGTTGTCCAATTTGAACTCACCAAGCTGTGCCAATACGCATCCTGTAGCAAAGTTTGATGCATCAATGTGCACATGGCATATAAGATCCCAGTTGAGTGGTCTCAGAATAGTGCACGCGCTAGTGCTGGCTTCAATCTATCATATGCATCTTGGCATTCTTCATTCCATTCAGAGACAATGAGTGGCCTATATAATGGTATGGCAATTCTACCATAAAATACACCTTTGCATCATTCAGTGGCGACTAGCGAAGGAAACTGGGTAGTCCAATTTGAACTCACCAAGCTGTGCCAATACGCATCCTGTAGCGAAGTTTGATGCATCAATGTGTACATGGAATATAAGATCCCAGTTGGGTGGTCTCAGAATAGTGCACTGGCTAGTGCTGGCTTCAATTTATCATATGCATCTTGGCATTCTTCATTCCATTCAAAGACAATGAGGAGCCTATATAATGGTCTGTCAATTCTAGCATAAAATACTATGAAGTGGAGATAATACCCAATGTGGCCCATAAACCTTTGTACACCTTTGTAATTAGTGGGTGGGGATAGTTCCAAGATCAATTTGACTTTGCTTTCCTTTGTGGAGATACCGTTCTTAATGACAATGTGTCCTAAGATCACACGGTGTTTGGCATTTCAAAGGTTTGAAGGATATACAATTCGATCGACATCACTCAAACATCTTTCTTGAGCAAGCCAAATGGTCTGACCATCGTGAGTGTGCGCACATAGATCATCAATGAATATCTCCAACCACTTTTGTAAGTAGTCTCTCAAGGCTGTGCACATCAATCGTTGGAACGTTGTTGGGGCATTGGTGAGACCAAAAGGCAGAACCTTGTAAGCAAAAGTCTCCCACATTGTATTGAAGGCCGTTTTATGCTAGTCTTCGGGTGCTATAGAAACTTGATTGTAACTTGAAAATCCATCTAAGAAGTTGTAAGCTTCTTCACCAACTACTCTTTCCAAAACGTGTTCCGTGTAAGGTAGTGGGTAATGGTCCTTTCCTAGTAGCTGCATTGACATTTTTTAGATCGACACAGACCCTAAGTTTCCCATTCTTCTTTGGCACTATCACGATTGGTGATAGCCAATCGGTGTGTTCTATCTCATAGATGAAATCAACAGTAATGAGTTTATCAATTCCTTCGTATAATTGTGGCATATTTAGGATTTATCTGGTATGGTTTTTGCTTTGTTGGCCTTGATCCTTCCATGATTGGGATCGTGTGATGTACCACTTCAGATGGTACACCCTTCATCTCTTTGTAGTTTCAGAAGAAACAACCTTAAACTCCTTAAGGAGAGCAACAAGTTCCTTTTCCTCAGCTGGAGTCAAGTCTTTAACGATATAAACAGGCTTGGTTTCCTCCCAGGGCTCTGCAATATCGGTTTCCTTGACCTTAGCTGGGCCATTGTACGATGTGGATAAACCAGCTTCTTTAACTCTTTTGGCCGCCGTCAATTGGACCGCTTTTCGTTCATCAATTGGGTATGTCTTGAAATGGTCTGGCACTGAGAGTAGGTCTGGCCCAAATAGCTTAGTTTTGGGCCACATGATGGTCTCTTCTTCCTGCTTATTATAATTGTGGCATATTTAGGATTCATCTGGTATGGTTTTTGCTTGGTTGGCCTTTATCCTTAGATGATTGGGATCGTGTGATGTACCACTTCAGATGGTACACCCTTCATCTCTTTGTTGTTTCAGAAGAAACAACCTTAAACTCCTTTAGGAGAGCAACAAGTTCCTTTTCCTCAGCTGGAGTCAAGTCTTTAGCGATATAAACAGGCTTGGTTTCCTCCCGCATGGCTCTGTAATATCAATTTCCTTGACCTTAGCTAGGCCATTGTACGATGTGGATAAACCAGCTTCTTTAACTCTTTTGGCCACCGTCAATTGGACCGCTTTTCGTTCATCAATTGGGTATGTCTTGAAATGGTATGGCACTGAGAGTAGGTCTGGCCCAAATAGCTTAGTTTTGGGCCACATGATGGTCTCTTCTTCCTGCTTATTATAATTGTGGCATATTTAGGATTCATCTGGTATGGTTTTTGCTTGGTTGGTCTTTATCCTTCCATGATTGGGATCGTGTGATGTACCACTTCAGATGGTACACCCTTCATCTCTTTGTTGTTTCAGAAGAAACAACCTTAAACTCCTTAAGGAGAGCAACAAGTTCCTTTTCCTCAGCTGGAGTCAAGTCTTTAGCGATATAAACAGGCTTGGTTTCCTCCCCCATGGCTCTGTAATATCAATTTCCTTGACCTTAGCTAGGCCATTGTACGATGTGGATAAACCAGGTTCTTTAACTCTTTTGGCCGTCAATTGGACCA
The DNA here is from genome assembly GCF_041138505.1 of Cibotium barometz. Classification (NCBI taxonomy): domain Eukaryota; kingdom Viridiplantae; phylum Streptophyta; class Polypodiopsida; order Cyatheales; family Cibotiaceae; genus Cibotium; species Cibotium barometz. The sequence continues at coordinate 23,337,547 of NC_141074.1, read as the reverse complement.
CTTTTCGTTCATCAATTGGGTATGTCTTGAAATGGTATGGCACTGAGAGTAGGTCTGGCCCAAATAGCTTAGTTTTGGGCCACATGATGGTCTCTTCTTCCTGCTTATTATAATTGTGGCATATTTAGGATTCATCTGGTATGGTTTTTGCTTGGTTGGCCTTTATCCTTCCATGATTGGGATCGTGTGATGTACCACTTCAGATGGTATGCCCTTCATCTCTTTGTTGTTTCAGAAGAAACAACCTTAAACTCCTTAAGGAGAGCAACAAGTTCCTTTTTCTCAGCTGGAGTTAAGTCTTTAGCAATATAAAGAGGCCTGGCTTCCTCCCATGGCTCTGCAATATCAATTTCCTTGACCTTAGCTGGGCCATCGTACGATGTGGATACACCAACATCTGTAACTCTTTTGGCCGTCAATTGGACCACTTTTCGTTCGTCAATTGGGTATGTCTTGAAATGGTCTGGCACTGAGAGTAGGTCTGGCCCAAATAGCTTAGTTTTGGGCCACATGATGGTCTCTTCTTCCTGCTTATAGGTGACCAAGTTGCCCTAGCTTGCGTGACTCCCGAAGTCTCCTTGACTTTCGGTTCAGAAGTAGCGGAGGTCGACATCTGTAATTATGATAAGAAAGTCAGTCATACTAACTGGTGAGAGAATGTGGTCATTGTCTCTTTTTCTTTCTTTTTTTTTTGTTAAAATGAATGTGTGTGTGTGTTATTCCATGAGAAGGGTGTTAGTGCGGTGTGCAATAACAAGGTATGAGTCTACATGCAAAAAGGTGCAAACCGTGAGATAGCACTACCGCAACTGCACCCACCAAAATAAAAGAGCTGGACAAAGTTAAGGAGAAAAGAAGAGAAAAGGTTCTCACGGTTTTAGCCACCTCACGGTTTTAGCTACCTCACGAGTTTCGAACCCTGCTATCTCACGGGCAAAATTCTTCACTGTGTTGAATCGACTTCTTCCTCGGAACCAATTTTTGTGCTTTCCTAGCATTTAGTTGGAAATTGTTCTTGGTTGCTCTTACTATCTATGTTTCTAAAGGTATTTGCAGTACTGAACTTTGGGTGGGATTTTGGCACCCATATTGTTGTATTACTCTGGTAATAGCCTTGTGCAGCTAGTAAACCCCTTCGAATCCATTGCTTTTCAGTGCCTTATGGATAGTGGCTTCGTTTGCAATATTGCTACGCTAACATTGGAAGGCCATCTCTGTCCCTTGTTTGGAGCTCAAACTTTTTACCTTGATTCCTCAATTACTCCTTTTGCATCACTGTATATATGGGCTTGGAGTTGATTCTAATGCACCCACTGCTGAATTACTAGTGACTTTGGTTGTTTTTTGCATAGGGACTATGGAGTTGATGCGTTCTCTACTACGTGAGCTACTTTCTTTGGCATTGGTGTTTCCATACCATCAATCATAGCCTGCTTTCCCTTGTTTTTTGGCTCCATAAGGACACGATAATGATATTATTTCCCTCGTCAAGTTATGTAGCTCTCTTTTTTCATTGGATATCACGATTACTGGTGCAAATCTAGGATCGTCCAAGGATGATTTCTTCCTCCATAGATCCTACAGGCTTATATAACAAACACCATTCCAACCAAAGGGATTATTTCTGATGGAAATATTAACACTTTCTGATGTAAGACTTTATCTAGAGGTTCTCGTGTCTCATAAGAGATCAAATTATGACTTGATCCCCTATGGATTAATGCAATGCTTGTTGCATGAATTTTAGGTAGTAGAGACTTTCACACAGTTGTGCTGGCTCAATGTCCAGGTCATCCTCATCAAGGAGGGTTAGCGAAGCCATGTTCATATGCAATACTCTCTCTTGGAGTCTCTGTTTGGCCTTGCCCTCTCTTGCCTTGGCTTCTTCCTGAGCTCGAGCTCGCTTGGATTTTTCCTTGGCTAGCTCATTTCGTTGTTTTAATACATGCTCTTGCATGAGCATTTCTTGGGTCAGTGGTTCGTAATCCTTTTTAAGTTTGCTTTCATTGATGTAACCTTGTATTTGCACACCATCAATAGTTTCAATCATGACTGACCTTTGAGGCACATGTGATTTTTGACAGTTAGAAAGGTCCTAACTAATCCTCCATACTTGAGTTGTTTTTTTCTAGTGCTTCCCCGACATGAGGACGAGGTCCCTTGTTTTTAGTTCTTTTTGTTTCAGGTTATTGTCAAACCAACGCTTCCTTCATAATTTTTCAACCATAAGACCAAGTGATGCAATTAGTTGGGTTTCATCAAGTTTCTCTAAGTCAACCAACCTTTCAGCTAATGCATTCTTTGTTAATCGTTCTTGCACCGCAATTTGCAGGCTTGGAACTAAGTAGTCCATAGGCATTATAGCCTCAATGCCATAAGCTAGATGGAAGGGAGTATATCCCGTCGCTACCTTATACGAAGTTCAATATGCCCATAGAGCTGCAGTTAGCTTATGTTCCCAATCCGTGCGACTTGCTTCTAAAGTTTTTGTCAAGATAGTACACAAAATCTTATTTGTACTCTCCGCTTGACCATTTGCTTATGGATAATAAGGGGATGACTTCCGGTGGACTACAAGGAATCCAGCAAGTAAGTGATCAATCACCTCATTAATGAAATGTGAACCGCGATCACTCACTAATTCCAATGGGCAACTGATTCTTGAAATGATTTGTTCATATAAGAACTTAGCCATCTTTTGTGCATCAACTCGCTTAGAGACTTTCTCTTCTGCCCATTTTGTGAAATAGTCTGTGGCCACGATCACATATCGGACTTGTGATGGATGTGCAACTAGACTAATGGGTCCAACAAAATCAATTCCCTTTTTCTCAAAAGATTCTTACAATCACAGGGGGGTAAGTTGCATCCTGTCTCTTTGTTGTGGAATAGCAAATGGTTGACACTCTTTGCATCTTTTACAAACTCCATAGCATCCCCGAATAATGTAGGCCACCATAGTCCTACTTGAAGCACCTTGTGAGCTGTAATTTTCCCAGAGCGAAGTGTCCTCCAATCATTCTTGAGGGTGCTTTATCTAATATTGGGACAAATTTGTCTTCCCGCACACATCTCCTTAAGACATTGTCCTTACCTAGCTTGTATAATTCACCAGCAATCAATTGATAAGGTGCAGCCAGCTTAATAAGCCGACACATTTTATCCATGTTCAAAGGTTGTTCTCGTAGAAAACCATAAACTAGATAATCTAATATTTCTTCACTCCATTCAGGCACCCTGTCTAGTTTGAACAATCAAGCATCTGGGAGGTCATCATCAACACCATTTGTTGGTTCCCCATTTGGAATTCTCGACATATGATCGGCCAACATATGTTGTGTTCCCTTTCTCACCCGGGATCTTGAAGTCAAATTCCAATAGTAATAACAACCAGCATGTGATTCGTCCCATGGTGCAAGGCTTATTCACCAAGTATATAAACCCTGATGGTCCACAAAGAATACGTTTTTTTTTTTTGCCAATAGGTAATGTTGATACTTCTTGACAGCATAAAGCATGGCCAAACCCTCTTGTTTTGTGGTGGTATAATTTACCTTTACATCATTCAGTTGGTGACTAGCGAAGGAAACTGGGTAGTCCAATTTGAACTCACCAAGCTGTGCCAATACGCATCCTGTAGCAAAGTTTGATGCATCAATGTGTACATGGAATATAAGATCCCAGTTGGGTGGTCTCAAAATAGTGCACTGGCTAGTGCTGGCTTCAATTTATTATATGCATCTTGGCATTCTTCATTCCATTCAAAGACAATGAGGAGCCTATATAATGGTCTGTCAATTCTAGCATAAAATACTATGAAGTGGAGATAATACCCAATGTGGCCCATAAACTTTTGTACACCTTTGTAATTAGTGGGTGGGGATAGTTCCAAGATCAATTTGACTTTGCTTTCCTTTGTGGAGATACCGTTCTTAATGACAATGTGTCCTAAGATCACACGGTGTTTGGCATTTCAAAGGTTTTAAGGATATACAATTCGATCGACATCACTCAAACATCTTTCTTGAGCAAGCCAAATGGTCTGACCATCGTGAGTGTGCGCACATAGATCATCAATGAATACCTCCAACCACTTTTGTAAGTAGTCTCTCAAGGCTGTGTACATCAATCGTTGGAACGTTGTTGGGGCATTGGTGAGACCAAAAGGCGTAACTTTGTAAGCAAAAGTCTCCCACATTGTATTGAAGGCCGTTTTATGCTAGTCTTCGGGTGCTATAGAAACTTGATTGTAACTTGAAAATCCATCTAAGAAGTTGTAAGCTTCTTCACCAACTACTCTTTCCAAAACGTGTTTCGTGTAAGGTAGTGGGTAATGGTCCTTTCCTAGTAGCTGCATTGACATTTTTTAGATCGACACAGACCCTAAGTTTCCCATTCTTCTTTGGCACTATCATGATTGGTGATAGCCAATCGGTGTGTTCTATCTCATAGATGAAATCAACAGTAATGAGTTTAGGATTCATCTGGTATGGTTTTTGCTTTGTTGCCCTTGATCCTTCCATGATTGGAATCGTGTGTTGTACCACTTCAAATGGTACGCCCTTCATCTCTTTGTAGTTTAAGAAGAAACAACCTTAAACTCCTTAAGGAGAGCAACAAGTTCCTTTTCCTCAGCTGGAGTCAAGTCTTTAACGATATAAACAGGCTTGGTTTCCTCCCAGGGCTCTGCAATATCGGTTTCCTTGACCTTAGCTGGGCCATTGTACGATGTGGATAAACCAGCTTCTTTAACTCTTTTGGCCGCCGTCAATTGGACCGCTTTTCGTTCATCAATTGGGTATGTCTTGAAATGGTCTGGCACTGAGAGTAGGTCTGGCCCAAATAGCTTAGTTTTGGGCCACATGATGGTCTCTTCTTCCTGCTTATTATAATTGTGGCATATTTAGGATTCATCTGGTATGGTATTTGCTTGGTTGGTCTTTATCCTTCCATGATTGGGATCGTGTGATGTACCACTTCAGATGGTACACCCTTCATCTCTTTGTAGTTTCAGAAGAAACAACCTTAAACTCCTTAAGGAGAGCAACAAGTTCCTTTTCCTCAGCTGGAGTCAAGTCTTTAGCGATATAAACAGGCTTGGTTTCCTCCCCCATGGCTCTGTAATATCAATTTCCTTGACCTTAGCTAGGCCATTGTACGATGTGGATAAACCAGGTTCTTTAACTCTTTTGGCCGTCAATTGGACCACTTTTCGTTCATCAATTGGGTATGTCTTGAAATGGTATGGCACTGAGAGTAGGTCTGGCCCAAATAGCTTAGTTTTGGGCCACATGATGGTCTCTTCTTCCTGCTTATTATAATTGTGGCATATTTAGGATTCATCTGGTATGGTTTTTGCTTGGTTGGCCTTTATCCTTCCATGATTGGGATCGTGTGATGTACCACTTCAGATGGTATGCCCTTCATCTCTTTGTTGTTTCAGAAGAAACAACCCTAAACTCCTTAAGGAGAGCAACAAGTTCCTTTTTCTCAGCTGGAGTCAAGTCTTTAGCGATATAAAGAGGCCTGGTTTCCTCCCACGGCTCTGCAGTATCAATTTCCTTGACCTTAGCTGGGCCATCGTACGATGTGGATAAACCAACATCTTTAACTCTTTTCGCCGTCAATTGGACCACTTTTCGTTCGTCAATTGGGTATGTCTTGAAATGGTCTGGCACTGAGAGTAGGTCTGGCCCAAATAGCTTAGTTGTGGGCCACATGATGGTCTCTTCTTCCTGCTTATAGGTGACCAAGTTGCCCTAGCTTGCGTGACTCCCGAAGTCTCCTTGACTTTCGGTTCAGAGGTAGCGGAGGTCGACATCTGTAATAATGATAAGAAAGTCAGTCATACTAACTGGTGAGAGAATGTGGTCATTGCCTCTTTTTCTTTCTTTTTTTTTGTTAAAATGAATGTGTGTGTGTGTGTGTGTGTTATTCCATGAGAAGGGTGTTAGTGCGGTGTGCAATAACAAGGTATGAGTCTACATGCAAAAAGGTGCAAACCGTGAGATAGCACTACCGCCAACTGCACCCACCCACCAAAATAAAAGAGCTGGACAAAGTTAAGGAGAAAAGAAGAGAAAAGGTTCTCACGGTTTTAGCCACCTCACGGTTTTAGCTACCTCACGAGTTTCGAACCCTGCTATCTCACGGGCAAAATTCTTCACTGTGTTGAATCGACTTCTTCCTCGGAACCAATTTTTGTGCTTTCCTAGCATTTAGTTGGAAATTGTTCTTGGTTGCTCTTACTATCTATGTTTCTAAAGGTATTTGCAGTACTGAACTTTGGGTGGGATTTTGGCACCCATATTGTTGTATTACTCTGGTAATAGCCTTGTGCAGCTAGTAAACCCCTTCGAATCCATTGCTTTTGAGTGCCTTGTGGATAGTGGCTTCGTTTGCAATATTGCTACGCTAACATTGGAAGGCCATCTCTGTCCCTTGTCTGGAGCTCAAACTTTTTACCTTGATTCCTCAATTACTCCTTTTGCATCACTGTATATATGGGCTTGGAGTTGATTCTAATGCACCCACTGCTGAATTACTAGTGACTTTGGTTGTTTTTTGCATAGGGACTATGGAGTTGATGCTTTCTCTAGTACGTGAGCTACTTTCTTTGGCATTGGTGTTTCCATACCATCAATCATAGCCTGCTTTCCCTTGTTTTTTGGCTCCATAAGGACACGATAATGATATTATTTCCCTCGTCAAGTTATGCAACTCTCTTTTTCCATTGGATATCACAATTACTGGTGCAAATCTAGGATCGTCCAAGGATGATTTCTTCCTCCATAGATCCTACAGGCTTATATAACAAACACCATTCCAACCAAAGGGATTATTTCTGATGGAAATATTAACACTTTGAAATCCCACAGCTTTGGTAATTGACAAGTGCACACTTCGTACTTGTGCATTGTCGACCTCAAGGTAAGACTTTATCTAGAGGTTCTCGTGTCTCATAAGAGATCAAATTATGACTTGATCCCCTAGGATTAATGCAATGCTTGTTGCATGAATTTTAGGTAGTAGAGACTTTCACACAGTTGTGCTGGCTCAATGTCCAGGTCATCCTCATCAAGGAGGGTTAGCGAAGCCATGTTCATATGCAATACTCTCTCTTGGAGTCTCTGTTTGGACTTGCCCTCTCTTGCCTTGGCTTCTTCCTGAGCTCGAGCTCGCTTGGATTTTTCCTTGGCTAGCTCATTTCGTTGTTTTAATACATGCTCTTGCATGAGCATTTCTTGGGTCAGTGGTTCGTAATCCTTTTTAAGTTTGCTTTCATTGATGTAACCCTGTATTTGCACACCATCAATAGTTTCAATCATGACTGACCTTTGAGGCACGTGATTTTTGACACTTAGAAAGGTCCTAATCCTCCATACTTGAGTTGTTTTTTTCTAGTGCTTCCGACATGAGGACGAGGTCCCTTGTTTTTAGTTCTTTTTGTTTCAGGTTATTGTCAAACCAACGCTTCTTTCACAATTTTTCAACCATAAGACCATGTGATGCAATTAGTTGGGTTTCATCAAGTTTCTCTAAGTCAACCAACCTTTCAGCTAATGCATTCTTTGTTAATCGTTCTTGCACCGCAATTTGCAGGCTTGGAACTAAGTAGTCCATAGGCATTATAGCCTCAATGCCATAAGCTAGATGGAAGGGAGTATATCCCGTCGCTACCTTATACGAAGTTCAATATGCCCATAGAGCTGCAGTTAGCTTATGTTCCCAATCCGTGCGACTTGCTTCTAAAGTTTTTGTCAAGATAGTACACAAAATCTTATTTGTACTCTCCGCTTGACCATTTGCTTATGGATAATAAGGGGATGACTTCCGGTGGACTACAAGGAATCCAGCAAGTAAGTGATCAATCACCTCATTAATGAAATGTGAACCGCGATCACTCACTAATTCCAATGGGCAACGGATTCTTGAAATGATTTGTTCATATAAGAACTTAGCCATCTTTTGTGCATCAACTCGCTTAGAGACTTTCTCTTCTGCCCATTTTGTGAAATAGTCTATGGCCACGATCACATATCGGACTTGTGATGGATGTGCAACTAGACTAATGGGTCCAACAAAATCAATTCCCTATTTCTCAAAAGATTCTTACAATCACAGGGGGGTAAGTTGCATCCTGTCTCTTTGTTGTGGAATAGCAAATGGTTGACACTCTTTGCATCTTTTACAAACTCCATAGCATCCCCGAATAATGTAGGTCACCATAGTCCTACTTGAAGCACCTTGTGCAGCTAGTAAACCCCTTCGAATCCATTGCTTTTGAGTGCCTTGTGGATAGTGGCTTCGTTTGCAATATTGCTACGCTAACATTGGAAGGCCATCTCTATCCCTTGTCTGTAGCTCAAACTTTTTACCTTGATTCCTCAATTACTCCTTTTGCATCACAGTATATATGGGCTTGGAGTTGATTCTAATGCACCCACTGCTGAATTACTAGTGACTTTGGTTGTTTTTTGCATAGGGACTATGGAGTTGATGCGTTCTCTACTACGTGAGCTACTTTCTTTGGCATTGGTGTTTCCATACCATCAATCATAGCCTGCTTTCCCTTGTTTTTTGGCTCCATAAGGACACGATAATGATATTATTTCCCTCGTCAAGTTATGCAGCTCTCTTTTTTCATTGGATATCACGATTACTGGTGCAAATCTAGGATCGTCCAAGGATGATTTCTTCCTCCATAGATCCTACAGGCTTATATAACAAACACCATTCCAACCAAAGGGATTATTTCTGATGGAAATATTAACACTTTGGAATCCCACAGCTTTGGTAATTGACAAGTGCACACTTCGTACTTGTGCATTGTCGACCTCAAGGTAAGACTTTATCTAGAGGTTCTCGTGTCTCATAAGAGATCAAATTATGACTTGATCCCCTATGGATTAATGCAATGCTTGTTGCATGAATTTTAGGTAGTAGAGACTTTCACACAGTTGTGCTGGCTCAATGTCCAGGTTATCCTCATCAAGGAGGGTTAGCGAAGCCATGTTCATATGCAATACTCTCTCTTGGAGTCTCTGTTTGGCCTTGCCCTCTCTTGCCTTGGCTTCTTCCTGAGCTCGAGCTCGCTTGGATTTTTCCTTGGCTAGCTCATTTCGTTGTTTTAATACATGCTCTTGCATGAGCATTTCTTGGGTCAGTGGTTCGTAATCCTTTTTAAGTTTGCTTTCATTGATGTAACCCTGTATTTGCACACCATCAATAGTTTCAATCATGACTGACCTTTGAGGCACGTGATTTTTGACACTTAGAAAGGTCCTAATCCTCCATACTTGAGTTGTTTTTTTCTAGTGCTTCCCTGACATGAGGACGAGGTCCCTTGTTTTTAGTTCTTTTTGTTTCAGGTTATTGTCAAACCAACGCTTCCTTCACAATTTTTCAACCATAAGACCATGTGATGCAATTAGTTGGGTTTCATCAAGTTTCTCTAAGTCAACCAACCTTTCAGCTAATGCATTCTTTGTTAATCGTTCTTGCACCGCAATATGCAGGCTTGGAACTAAGTAGTCCATAGGCATTATAGCCTCAATGCCATAAGCTAGATGGAAGGGAGTATATCCCGTCGCTACCTTATACGAAGTTCAATATGCCCATAGAGCTGCAGTTAGCTTATGTTCCCAATCCGTGCGACTTGCTTCTAAAGTTTTTGTCAAGATAGTACACAAAATCTTATTTGTACTCTCCGCTTGACCATTTGCTTATGGATAATAAGGGGATGACTTCCGGTGGACTACAAGGAATCCAGCAAGTAAGTGATCAATCACCTCATTAATGAAATGTGAACCGCGATCACTCACTAATTCCAATGGGCAACGGATTCTTGAAATGATTTGTTCATATAAGAACTTAGCCATCTTTTGTGCATCAACTCGCTTAGAGACTTTTTCTTCTGCCCATTTCGTGAAATAGTCTGTGGCCACGATCACATATCGGACTTGTGATGGATGTGCAACTAGACTAATGGGTCCAACAAAATCAATTCCCTATTTCTCAAAAGATTCTTACAATCACAGGGGGGTAAGTTGCATCCTGTCTCTTTGTTGTGGAATAGCAAATGGTTGACACTCTTTGCATCTTTTACAAACTCCATAGCATCCCCGAATAATGTAGGCCACCATAGTCCTAATTGAAGCACCTTGTGAGCTGTAATTTTCCCAGAGCGAAGTGTCCTCCAATCATTCTTGAGAGTGCTTTATCTAATATTGTGACAAATTTGTCTTCCCGCACACATCTCCTTAAGACATTGTCCTTACCTAGCTTGTATAATTCACCAGCAATCAATTGATAAGGTGCAGCCAGCTTAATAAGCCGACACAATTTATCCATGTTCAAAGGTTGTTCTCGTAGAAAACCATAAGCTAGATAATCTAATATTTCTTCACTCCATTCAGGCACCGTGTCTAGTTTGAACAATCAAGCATCTGGGAGGTCATCATCAACACCATTTGTTGGTTCCCCAATTGGAATTCTTGACATATGATCGGCCAACATATGTTGTGTTCCCTTTCTCACCCGGGATCTCGAAGTCAAATTCCAATAGTAATAACAACCAGCATGTGATTCGTCCCATGGTGCAAGGCTTATTCACCAAGTATATAAACCCTGATGGTCCACAAAGAATACGTTTTTTTTTTTTGCCAATAGGTAATGTCGATACTTCTTGACAGCATAAAGCATGGCCAAACCCTCTTGTTTTGTGGTGGTATAATTTACCTTTACATCATTCAGTTGGTGACTAGCGAAGGAAACTGGGTTGTCCAATTTGAACTCACCAAGCTGTGCCAATACGCATCCTGTAGCAAAGTTTGATGCATCAATGTGCACATGGCATATAAGATCCCAGTTGGGTGGTCTCAGAATAGTGCACGCGCTAGTGCTGGCTTCAATCTATCATATGCATCTTGGCATTCTTCATTCCATTCAGAGACAATGAGTGGCCTATATAATGGTCTGGCAATTCTAGCATAAAATACACCTTTGCATCATTCAGTGGCGACTAGCGAAGGAAACTGGGTAGTCCAATTTGAACTCACCAAGCTGTGCCAATACGCATCCTGTAGCGAAGTTTGATGCATCAATGTGTACATGGAATATAAGATCCCAGTTGGGTGGTCTCAGAATAGTGCACTGGCTAGTGCTGGCTTCAATTTATCATATGCATCTTGGCATTCTTCATTCCATTCAAAGACAATGAGGAGCCTATATAATGGTCTGTCAATTCTAGCATAAAATACTATGAAGTGGAGATAATACCCAATGTGGCCCATAAACCTTTGTACACCTTTGTAATTAGTGGGTGGGGATAGTTCCAAGATCAATTTGACTTTGCTTTCCTTTGTGGAGATACCGTTCTTAATGACAATGTGTCCTAAGATCACACGGTGTTTGGCATTTCAAAGGTTTTAAGGATATACAATTCGATCGACATCACTCAAACATCTTTCTTGAGCAAGCCAAATGGTCTGACCATCGTGAGTGTGCGCACATAGATCATCAATGAATATCTCCAACCACTTTTGTAAGTAGTCTCTCAAGGCTGTGCACATCAATCGTTGGAACGTTGTTGGGGCATTGGTGAGACCAAAAGGCAGAACCTTGTAAGCAAAAGTCTCCCACATTGTATTGAAGGCCGTTTTATGCTAGTCTTCGGGTGCTATAGAAACTTGATTGTAACTTGAAAATCCATCTAAGAAGTTGTAAGCTTCTTCACCAACTACTCTTTCCAAAACGTGTTCCGTGTAAGGTAGTGGGTAATGGTCCTTTCCTAGTAGCTGCATTGACATTTTTTAGATCGACACAGACCCTAAGTTTCCCATTCTTCTTTGGCACTATCACGATTGGTGATAGCCAATCGGTGTGTTCTATCTCATAGATGAAATCAACAGTAATGAGTTTATCAATTCCTTCGTATAATTGTGGCATATTTAGGATTCATCTGGTATGGTTTTTGCTTTGTTGGCCTTGACCCTTCCATGATTGGGATCGTGTGATGTACCACTTCAGATGGTACACCCTTCATCTCTTTGTAGTTTCAGAAGAAACAACCTTAAACTCCTTAAGGAGAGCAACAAGTTCCTTTTCCTCAGCTGGAGTCAAGTCTTTAACGATATAAACAGGCTTGGTTTCCTCCCAGGGCTCTGCAATATCGGTTTCCTTGACCTTAGCTGGGCCATTGTACGATGTGGATAAACCAGCTTCTTTAACTCTTTTGGCCGCCGTCAATTGGACCGCTTTTCGTTCATCAATTGGGTATGTCTTGAAATGGTCTGGCACTGAGAGTAGGTCTGGCCCAAATAGCTTAGTTTTGGGCCACATGATGGTCTCTTCTTCCTGCTTATTATAATTGTGGCATATTTAGGATTCATCTGGTATGGTTTTTGCTTGGTTGGCCTTTATCCTTAGATGATTGGGATCGTGTGATGTACCACTTCAGATGGTACACCCTTCATCTCTTTGTTGTTTCAGAAGAAACAACCTTAAACTCCTTTAGGAGAGCAACAAGTTCCTTTTCCTCAGCTGGAGTCAAGTCTTTAGCGATATAAACAGGCTTGGTTTCCTCCCGCATGGCTCTGTAATATCAATTTCCTTGACCTTAGCTAGGCCATTGTACGATGTGGATAAACCAGCTTCTTTAACTCTTTTGGCCACCGTCAATTGGACCGCTTTTCGTTCATCAATTGGGTATGTCTTGAAATGGTATGGCACTGAGAGTAGGTCTGGCCCAAATAGCTTAGTTTTGGGCCACATGATGGTCTCTTCTTCCTGCTTATTATAATTGTGGCATATTTAGGATTCATCTGGTATGGTTTTTGCTTGGTTGGTCTTTATCCTTCCATGATTGGGATCGTGTGATGTACCACTTCAGATGGTACACCCTTCATCTCTTTGTTGTTTCAGAAGAAACAACCTTAAACTCCTTAAGGAGAGCAACAAGTTCCTTTTCCTCAGCTGTAGTCAAGTCTTTAGCGATATAAACAGGCTTGGTTTCCTCCCCCATGGCTCTGTAATATCAATTTCCTTGACCTTAGCTAGGCCATTGTACGATGTGGATAAACCAGGTTCTTTAACTCTTTTGGCCGTCAATTGGACCACTTTTCGTTCATCAATTGGGTATGTCTTGAAATGGTATGGCACTGAGAGTAGGTCTGGCCCAAATAGCTTAGTTTTGGGCCACATGATGGTCTCTTCTTCCTGCTTATTATAATTGTGGCATATTTAGGATTCATCTGGTATGGTTTTTGCTTGGTTGGCCTTTATCCTTCCATGATTGGGATCGTGTGATGTACCACTTCAGATGGTATGCCCTTCATCTCTTTGTTGTTTCAGAAGAAACAACCTTAAACTCCTTAAGGAGAGCAACAAGTTCCTTTTTCTCAGCTGGAGTTAAGTCTTTAGCAATATAAAGAGGCCTGGCTTCCTCCCATGGCTCTGCAATATCAATTTCCTTGACCTTAGCTGGGCCATCGTACGATGTGGATAAACCAACATCTGTAACTCTTTTGGCCGTCAATTGGACCACTTTTCGTTCGTCAATTGGGTATGTCTTGAAATGGTCTGGCACTGAGAGTAGGTCTGGCCCAAATAGCTTAGTTTTGGGCCACATGATGGTCTTTTCTTCCTGCTTATAGGTGACTAAGTTGCCCTAGCTTGCGTGACTCCCGAAGTCTCCTTGACTTTCGGTTAAGAAGTAGCGGAGGTCAACATCTGTAATAATGATAAGAAAGTCAGTCATACTAACTGGTGAGAGAATGTGGTCATTGTCTCTTTTTCTTTCTTTTTTTTTTTGTTAAAATGAATGTGTGTGTGTGTTATTCCATGAGAAGGGTGTTAGTGCGGTGTGCAATAACAAGGTATGAGTCTACATGCAAAAAGGTGCAAACCGTGAGATAGCACTACCGCCAACTGCACCCACCAAAATAAAAGAGCTGGACAAAGTTAAGGAGAAAAGAAGAGAAAAGGTTCTCACGGTTTTAGCCACCTCACGGTTTTAGCTACCTCACGAGTTTCGAACCCTGCTATCGCACGGGCAAAATTCTTCACTGTGTTGAATCGACTTCTTTCTCGGAACCAATTTTTGTGCTTTCCTAGCATTTAGTTGGAAATTATTCTTGGTTGCTCTTACTATCTATGTTTCTAAAGGTATTTGCAGTACTGAACTTTGGGTGGGATTTTGGCACCCATATTGTTGTATTACTCTGGTAATAGCCTTGTGCAGCTAGTAAACCCCTTCGAATCCATTGCTTTTCAGTGCCTTATGGATAGTGGCTTCGTTTGCAATATTGCTACGCTAACATTGGAAGGCCATCTCTGTCCCTTGTCTGGAGCTCAAACTTTTTACCTTGATTCCTCAATTACTCCTTTTGCATCACTGTATATATGGGCTTGGAGTTGATTCTAATGCACCCACTGCTGAATTACTAGTGACTTTGGTTATTTTTTGCATAGGGACTATGGAGTTGATGCTTTCTCTAGTACGTGAGCTACTTTCTTTGGCATTGGTGTTTCCATACCATCAATCATAGCCTGCTTTCCCTTGTTTTTTGGCTCCATAAGGACACGATAATGATATTATTTCCCTCGTCAAGTTATGTAGCTCTCTTTTTTCATTGGATATCACGATTACTGGTGCAAATCTAGGATCGTCCAAGGATGATTTCTTCCTCCATAGATCCTACAGGCTTATATAACAAACACCATTCCAACCAAAGGGATTATTTCTGATGGAAATATTAACACTTTCTGATGTAAGACTTTATCTAGAGGTTCTCGTGTCTCATAAGAGATCAAATTATGACTTGATCCCCTATGGATTAATGCAATGCTTGTTGCATGAATTTTAGGTAGTAGAGACTTTCACACAGTTGTGCTGGCTCAATGTCCAGGTCATCCTCATCAAGGAGGGTTAGCGAAGCCATGTTCATATGCAATACTCTCTCTTGGAGTCTCTGTTTGGCCTTGCCCTCTCTTGCCTTGGCTTCTTCCTGAGCTCGAGCTCGCTTGGATTTTTCCTTGGCTAGCTCATTTCGTTGTTTTAATACATGCTCTTGCATGAGCATTTCTTGGGTCAGTGGTTCGTAATCCTTTTTAAGTTTGCTTTCATTGATGTAACCTTGTATTTGCACACCATCAATAGTTTCAATCATGACTGACCTTTGAGGCACATGTGATTTTTGACAGTTAGAAAGGTCCTAACTAATCCTCCATACTTGAGTTGTTTTTTTCTAGTGCTTCCCCGACATGAGGACGAGGTCCCTTGTTTTTAGTTCTTTTTGTTTCAGGTTATTGTCAAACCAACGCTTCCTTCATAATTTTTCAACCATAAGACCAAGTGATGCAATTAGTTGGGTTTCATCAAGTTTCTCTAAGTCAACCAACCTTTCAGCTAATGCATTCTTTGTTAATCGTTCTTGCACCGCAATTTGCAGGCTTGGAACTAAGTAGTCCATAGGCATTATAGCCTCAATGCCATAAGCTAGATGGAAGGGAGTATATCCCGTCGCTACCTTATACGAAGTTCAATATGCCCATAGAGCTGCAGTTAGCTTATGTTCCCAATCCGTGCGACTTGCTTCTAAAGTTTTTGTCAAGATAGTACACAAAATCTTATTTGTACTCTCCGCTTGACCATTTGCTTATGGATAATAAGGGGATGACTTCCGGTGGACTACAAGGAATCCAGCAAGTAAGTGATCAATCACCTCATTAATGAAATGTGAACCGCGATCACTCACTAATTCCAATGGGCAACGGATTCTTGAAATGATTTGTTCATATAAGAACTTAGCCATCTTTTGTGCATCAACTCGCTTAGAGACTTTCTCTTCTGCCCATTTTGTGAAATAGTCTGTGGCCACGATCACATATCGGACTTGTGATGGATGTGCAACTAGACTAATGGGTCCAACAAAATCAATTCCCTATTTCTCAAAAGATTCTTACAATCACAGGGGGGTAAGTTGCATCCTGTCTCTTTGTTGTGGAATAGCAAATGGTTGACACTCTTTGCATCTTTTACAAACTCCATAGCATCCCCGAATAATGTAGGCCACCATAGTCCTACTTGAAGCACCTTGTGAGCTGTAATTTTCCCAGAGCGAAGTGTCCTCCAATCATTCTTGAGGGTGCTTTATCTAATATTGGGACAAATTTGTCTTCCCGCACACATCTCCTTAAGACATTGTCCTTACCTAGCTTGTATAATTCACCAGCAATCAATTGATAAGGTGCAGCCAGCTTAATAAGCCGACACATTTTATCCATGTTCAAAGGTTGTTCTCGTAGAAAACCATAAACTAGATAATCTAATATTTCTTCACTCCATTCAGGCACCCTGTCTAGTTTGAACAATCAAGCATCTGGGAGGTCATCATCAACACCATTTGTTGGTTCCCCATTTGGAATTCTTGACATATGATCGGCCAACATATGTTGTGTTCCCTTTCTCACCCGGGATCTTGAAGTCAAATTCCAATAGTAATAACAACCAGCATGTGATTCGTCCCATGGTGCAAGGCTTATTCACCAAGTATATAAACCTTGATGGTCCACAAAGAATACGTTTTTTTTTTTGCCAATAGGTAATGTTGATACTTCTTGACAGCATAAAGCATGGCCAAACCCTCTTGTTTTGTGGTGGTATAATTTACCTTTACATCATTCAGTTGGTGACTAGCGAAGGAAACTGGGTAGTCCAATTTGAACTCACCAAGCTGTGCCAATACGCATCCTGTAGCGAAGTTTGATGCATCAATGTGTACATGGAATATAAGATCCCAGTTGGGTGGTCTCAGAATAGTGCACTGGCTAGTGCTGGCTTCAATTTATCATATGCATCTTGGCATTCTTCATTCCATTCAAAGACAATGAGGAGCCTATATAATGGTCTGTCAATTCTAGCATAAAATACTATGAAGTGGAGATAATACCCAATGTGGCCCATAAACTTTTGTACACCTTTGTAATTAGTGGGTGGGGATAGTTCCAAGATCAATTTGACTTTGCTTTCCTTTGTGGAGATACCGTTCTTAATGACAATGTGTCCTAAGATCACACGGTGTTTGGCATTTCAAAGGTTTTAAGGATATACAATTCGATCGACATCACTCAAACATCTTTCTTGAGCAAGCCAAATGGTCTGACCATCGTGAGTGTACGCACATAGATCATCAATGAATACCTCCAACCACTTTTGTAAGTAGTCTCTCAAGGCTGTGTACATCAATCGTTGGAACGTTGTTGGGGCATTGGTGAGACCAAAAGGCGTAACTTTGTAAGCAAAAGTCTCCCACATTGTATTGAAGGCTGTTTTATGCTAGTCTTCGGGTGCTATAGAAACTTGATTGTAACTTGAAAATCCATCTAAGAAGTTGTAAGCTTCTTCACCAACTACTCTTTCCAAAACGTGTTTCGTGTAAGGTAGTGGGTAATGGTCCTTTCCTAGTAGCTGCATTGACATTTTTTAGATCGACACAGACCCTAAGTTTCCCATTCTTCTTTGGCACTATCATGATTGGTGATAGCCAATCAGTGTGTTCTATCTTATAGATGAAATCAACAGTAATGAGTTTAGGATTCATCTGGTATGGTTTTTGCTTTGTTGCCCTTGATCCTTCCATGATTGGAATCGTGTGTTGTACCACTTCAAATGGTACGCCCTTCATCTCTTTGTAGTTTAAGAAGAAACAACCTTAAACTCCTTAAGGAGAGCAACAAGTTCCTTTTCCTCAGCTAGAGTCAAGTCTTTAACGATATAAACAGGCTTGGTTTCCTCCCAGGGCTCTGCAATATCGGTTTCCTTGACCTTAGCTGGGCCATTGTACGATGTGGATAAACCAGCTTCTTTAACTCTTTTGGCCGCCGTCAATTGGACCGCTTTTCGTTCATCAATTGGGTATGTCTTGAAATGGTCTGGCACTGAGAGTAGGTCTGGCCCAAATAGCTTAGTTTTGGGCCACATGATGGTCTCTTCTTCCTGCTTATTATAATTGTGGCATATTTAGGATTCATCTGGTATGGTATTTGCTTGGTTGGTCTTTATCCTTCCATGATTGGGATCGTGTGATGTACCACTTCAGATGGTACACCCTTCATCTCTTTGTAGTTTCAGAAGAAACAACCTTAAACTCCTTAAGGAGAGCAACAAGTTCCTTTTCCTCAGCTGGAGTCAAGTCTTTAGCGATATAAACAGGCTTGGTTTCCTCCCCCATGGCTCTGTAATATCAATTTCCTTGACCTTAGCTAGGCCATTGTACGATGTGGATAAACCAGGTTCTTTAACTCTTTTGGCCGTCAATTGGACCACTTTTCGTTCATCAATTGGGTATGTCTTGAAATGGTATGGCACTGAGAGTAGGTCTGGCCCAAATAGCTTAGTTTTGGGCCACATGATGGTCTCTTCTTCTTGCTTATTATAATTGTGGCATATTTAAGATTCATCTGGTATGGTTTTTGCTTGGTTGGCCTTTATCCTTCCATGATTGGGATTGTGTGATGTACCACTTCAGATGGTACGCCCTTCATCTCTTTGTTGTTTCAGAAGAAACAACCCTAAACTCCTTAAGGAGAGCAACAAGTTCCTTTTTCTCAGCTGGAGTCAAGTCTTTAGCGATATAAAGAGGCCTGGTTTCCTCCCACGGCTCTGCAGTATCAATTTCCTTGACCTTAGCTGGGCCATCGTACGATGTGGATAAACCAACATCTTTAACTCTTTTCGCCGTCAATTGGACCACTTTTCGTTCGTCAATTGGGTATGTCTTGAAATGGTCTGGCAGTGAGAGTAGGTCTGGCCCAAATAGCTTAGTTGTGGGCCACATGATGGTCTCTTCTTCCTGCTTATAGGTGACCAAGTTGCCCTAGCTTGCGTGACTCCCAAAGTCTCCTTGACTTTCGGTTCAGAGGTAGCGGAGGTCGACATCTGTAATAATGATAAGAAAGTCAGTCATACTAACTGGTGAGAGAATGTGGTCATTGCCTCTTTTTCTTTCTTTCTTTTTGTTAAAATGAATGTGTGTGTGTGTGTGTGTTATTCCATGAGAAGGGTGTTAGTGCGGTGTGCAATAACAAGGTATGAGTCTACATGCAAAAAGGTGCAAACCGTGAGATAGCACTACCGCCAACTGCACCCACCCACCAAAATAAAAGAGCTGGACAAAGTTAAGGAGAAAAGAAGAGAAAAGGTTCTCACGGTTTTAGCTACCTCACGAGTTTCGAACCCTGCTATCTCACGGGCAAAATTCTTCACTGTGTTGAATCGACTTCTTCCTCGGAACCAATTTTTGTGCTTTCCTAGCATTTAGTTGGAAATTGTTCTTGGTTGCTCTTACTATCTATGTTTCTAAAGGTATTTGCAGTACTGAACTTTGGGTGGGATTTTGGCACCCATATTGTTGTATTACTCTGGTAATAGCCTTGTGCAGCTAGTAAACCCCTTCGAATCCATTGCTTTTGAGTGCCTTGTGGATAGTGGCTTCGTTTGCAATATTGCTACGCTAACATTGGAAGGCCATCTCTGCCCCTTGTCTGGAGCTCAAATTTTTTACCTTGATTCCTCAATTACTCCTTTTGCATCACTGTATATATGGGCTTGGAGTTGATTCTAATGCACCCACTGCTGAATTACTAGTGACTTTGGTTGTTTTTTGCATAGGGACTATGGAGTTGATGCTTTCTCTAGTACGTGAGCTACTTTCTTTGGCATTGGTGTTTCCATACCATCAATCATAGCCTGCTTTCCCTTGTTTTTTGGCTCCATAAGGACACGATAATGATATTATTTCCCTCGTCAAGTTATGCAACTCTCTTTTTCCATTGGATATCACAATTACTGGTGCAAATCTAGGATCGTCCAAGGATGATTTCTTCCTCCATAGATCCTACAGGCTTATATAACAAACACCATTCCAACCAAAGGGATTATTTCTGATGGAAATATTAACACTTTGAAATCCCACAGCTTTGGTAATTGACAAGTGCACACTTCGTACTTGTGCATTGTCGACCTCAAGGTAAGACTTTATCTAGAGGTTCTCGTGTCTCATAAGAGATCAAATTATGACTTGATCCCCTAGGATTAATGCAATGCTTGTTGCATGAATTTTAGGTAGTAGAGACTTTCACACAGTTGTGCTGGCTCAATGTCCAGGTCATCCTCATCAAGGAGGGTTAGCGAAGCCATGTTCATATGCAATACTCTCTCTTGGAGTCTCTGTTTGGACTTGCCCTCTCTTGCCTTGGCTTCTTCCTGAGCTCGAGCTCGCTTGGATTTTTCCTTGGCTAGCTCATTTCGTTGTTTTAATACATGCTCTTGCATGAGCATTTCTTGGGTCAGTGGTTCGTAATCCTTTTTAAGTTTGCTTTCATTGATGTAACCCTGTATTTGCACACCATCAATAGTTTCAATCATGACTGACCTTTGAGGCACATGTGATTTTTGACACTTAGAAAGGTCCTAATCCTCCATACTTGAGTTGTTTTTTTCTAGTGCTTCCGACATGAGGACGAGGTCCCTTGTTTTTAGTTCTTTTTGTTTCAGGTTATTGTCAAACCAACGCTTCTTTCACAATTTTTCAACCATAAGACCATGTGATGCAATTAGTTGGGTTTCATCAAGTTTCTCTAAGTCAACCAACCTTTCAGCTAATGCATTCTTTGTTAATCGTTCTTGCACCGCAATTTGCAGGCTTGGAACTAAGTAGTCCATAGGCATTATAGCCTCAATGCCATAAGCTAGATGGAAGGGAGTATATCCCGTCGCTACCTTATACGAAGTTCAATATGCCCATAGAGCTGCAGTTAGCTTATGTTCCCAATCCGTGCGACTTGCTTCTAAAGTTTTTGTCAAGATAGTACACAAAATCTTATTTGTACTCTCCGCTTGACCATTTGCTTATGGATAATAAGGGGATGACTTCCGGTGGACTACAAGGAATCCAGCAAGTAAGTGATCAATCACCTCATTAATGAAATGTGAACCGCGATCACTCACTAATTCCAATGGGCAACGGATTCTTGAAATGATTTGTTCATATAAGAACTTAGCCATCTTTTGTGCATCAACTCGCTTAGAGACTTTCTCTTCTGCCCATTTTGTGAAATAGTCTGTGGCCACGATCACATATCGGACTTGTGATGGATGTGCAACTAGACTAATGGGTCCAACAAAATCAATTCCCTATTTCTCAAAAGATTCTTACAATCACAGGGGGGTAAGTTGCATCCTGTCTCTTTGTTGTGGAATAGCAAATGGTTGACACTCTTTGCATCTTTTACAAACTCCATAGCATCCCCGAATAATGTAGGTCACCATAGTCCTACTTGAAGCACCTTGTGAGCTGTAATTTTCCCAGAGCGAAGTGTCCTCCAATCATTCTTGAGAGTGCTTTATCTAATATTGTGACAAATTTGTCTTCCCGCACACATCTCCTTAAGACATTGTCCTTACCTAGCTTGTATAATTCACCAGCAATCAATTGATAAGGTGCAGCCAGCTTAATAAGCCGACACATTTTATCCATGTTCAAAGGTTGTTCTCGTAGAAAACCATAAGCTAGATAATCTAATATTTCTTCACTCCATTCAGGCACCGTGTCTAGTTTGAACAATCAAGCATCTGGGAGGTCATCATCAACACCATTTGTTGGTTCCCCAATTGGAATTCTCGACATATGATCGGCCAACATATGTTGTGTTCCCTTCTCACCCGTGATCTTGAAGTCAAATTCCAATAGTAATAACAACCAGCATGTGATTTGTCCCATGGTGCAAGGCTTATTCACCAAGTATATAAACCCTGATGGTCCACAAAGAATACGTTTTTTTTTGCCAATAGGTAATGTCGATACTTCTTGACAGCATAAAGCATGGCCAAACCCTCTCGTTTTGTGGTGGTATAATTTACCTTTACATCATTCAGTTGGTGACTAGCGAAGGAAACTGGGTTGTCCAATTTGAACTCACCAAGCTGTGCCAATACGCATCTTGTAGCAAAGTTTGATGCATCAATGTGTACATGGCATATAAGATCCCAGTTGGGTGGTCTCAGAATAGTGCACTTGCTAGTGCTGGCTTCAATCTATCATATGCATCTTGGCATTCTTCATTCCATTCAGAGACAATGAGTAGCCTATATAATGGTCTGGCAATTCTAGCATAAAATACACCTTTGCATCATTCAGTGGCGAAAGGAAACTGGGTAGTCCAATTTGAACTCACCAAGCTGTGCCAATACGCATCCTGTAGCGAAGTTTGATGCATCAATGTGTACATGGAATATAAGATCCCAGTTGGGTGGTCTCAGAATAGTGCACTGGCTAGTGCTGGCTTCAATTTATCATATGCATCTTGGCATTCTTCATTCCATTCAAAGACAATGAGGAGCCTATATAATGGTCTGGCAATTCTAGCATAAAATATTATGAAGTGGAGATAATACCCAATGTGGCCCATAAACCTTTAAATGCCTTTGTAATTAGTGGGTGGGGATAGTTCCAAGATCAATTTGACTTTGCTTTCCTTTGTGGAGATACCGTTCTTAATGACAATGTGTCCTAAGATCACACCGTGTTTGACCCAAAATTGGCATTTCAAAGGGTTTAAGGATATACAATTCGATCGACATCACTCAAACATCTTTCTTAAGCAAGCCAAATGGTCTGACCATCATGAGTGTACGCACATAGATCATCAATGAATACCTCCAACCACTTTTGTAAGTAGTCTCTCAAGGCTGTGCACATCAATCGTTGGAACGTTATTGGGGCATTGGTGAGACCAAAAGGCATATTAACTTTGTAAGCAAAAGTCTCCCACATTGTATTGAAGGCCGTTTTATGCTAGTCTTCGGGTGCTATAGAAACTTGATTGTAACTTGAAAATCCATCTAAGAAGTTGTAAGCTTCTTCACCAACTACTCTTTCCAAAACGTGTTTCGTGTAAGGTAGTGGGTAATGGTCCTTTCCTAGTAGCTGCATTGACATTTTTTAGATCGACACAGACCCTAAGTTTCCCATTCTTCTTTGGCACTATCACAATTGGTGATAGCCAATCGGTGTGTTCTATCTCATAGATAAAGTCAACAGTAATGAGTTTATCAATTCCTTCGTATAATTGTTGCATATTTAGGATTCATCTGGTATGGTTTTTGCTTGGTTGGCCTTGATCCTTCCATGATTGGAATCGTGTGTTGTACCACTTCAAATGGTACGCCCTTCATCTCTTTGTAGTTTCAAAAGAAACAACCTTAAACTCCTTAAGGAGAGCAACAAGTTCCTTTTCCTCAGCTGGAGTCAAGTCTTTAACCATATAAACAGGCTTGGTTTCCTCCCAGGGCTCTGCAATATCGGTTCCCTTGACCTTAGCTGCGCCATTGTACGATGTGGATAAACCAGCTTCTTTAACTCTTTTGGCCACCGTCAATTGGACCACTTTTCGTTCATCAATTGGGTATGTCTTGAAATGGTCTGGCACTGAGAGTAGGTCTGGCCCAAATAGCTTAGTTTTGGGCCACATGATCGTCTCTTCTTCCTGCTTATTATAATTGTTGCATATTTAGGATTCATCTGGTATGGTTTTTGCTTGGTTGGCCTTTATCGATTGGGATCGTGTGATGTACCACTTCAGATGGTACGCCCTTCATCTCTTTGTAGTTTTAGAAGAAACAACCTTAAACTCCTTAAGGAGAGCAACAAGTTCCTTTTCCTCAGCTGAAGTCACGTCTTTAGCGATATAAACAGGCTTGGTTTCCTCCCCCATGGCTCTGCAATATCGATTTCCTTGACCTTAGCTGGGCCATTGTACGATGATAAACCAGGTTCTTTAACTCTTTTGGCCGTCAATTGGACCACTTTTCGTTCATCAATTGGGTATGTCTTGAAATGGTATGGCACTGAGAGTAGGTCTAGCCCAAATAGCTTAGTTTTGGGCCACATGATGATCTCTTCTTCCTGCTTATTATAGTTGTGGCATATTTAGGATTCATCTGGTATGGTTTTTGCTTGGTTGGCCTTTATCCTTCCATGATTGGGATCGTGTGATGTACCACTTCAGATGGTACGCCCTTCATCTCTTTGTTGTTTCAGAAGAAACAACCTTAAACTCCTTAAGGAGAGCAACAAGTTCCTTTTCCTCAGCTGGAGTCAAGTCTTTAGCGATATAAACAGGCTTGGTTTCCTCCCACGGCTCTGCAATCTCCATTTCCTTGACCTTAGATGGGCCATCGTACGATGTGGATAAACTAGCTTCTTTAACTCTTTTGGCCGTCAATTGGACCACTTTTCGTTCGTCAATTGGGTATGTCTTGAAATGGTCTGGCACTGAGAGTAGGTCTGGCCCAAATAGCTTAGTTTTGGGCCACATCATGGTCTCTTCTTCCTGCTTATAGGTGACCAAGTTGCCCTAGCTTGCGTGACTCCCGAAGTCTCCTTGACTTTCGGTTCAGAGGTAGCGGAGGTCGACATCTGTAATAATGATAAGAAAGTCAGTCATACTAACTGGTGAGAGAATGTGGTCATTGCCTCTTTTTCTTTTTTTCTTTTTTGTGAAAATGAATGTGTGTGTGTGTTATTCCATGAGAACGGTGTTAGTGCGGTGAGCAATAACAAGGTATGAGTCTACATGCGAAAAGGTGCAAACCGTGAGATAGCACTACCGCCAACTGCACCCACCAAAATAAAAGAGCTGGACAAAGTTAAGGAGAAAAGAATAGAAAAGGTTCTCACGGTTTTAGCTACCTCACGAGTTTCAAACCCTGCTATCTCACGGGCAAAATTCTTCACTGTGTTGAATCGACTTCTTCCTCGAAACCAATTTTTGTGCTTTGTTAGCATTTAGTTGGAAATTGTTCTTGGTTGCTCTTACTATCTATGTTTCTAAAGGTATTTGTAGTACTGAACTTTGGGTGGGATTTTGGCACCCATATTGTTGTATTACTCTGGTAATAGCCTTGTGCAGCTAGTAAACCCCTTCGAATCCATTGCTTTTGAGTGCCTTGTGGATAGTGGCTTCGCTTGCAATATTGCTACGCTAACATTGGAAGGCCATCTCTGTCCCTTGTCTGTAGCTCAAACTTTTTACCTTGATTCCTCAATTACTCCTTTTGTATCACAGTATATATGGGCTTGGAGTTGATTCTAATGCACCCACTGCTGAATTACTAGTGACTTTGGTTGTTTTTTGCATAGGGAATATGGAGTTGATGCTTTCTCTAGTACGTGAGCTACTTTCTTTGGCATTGGTGTTTCCATACCATCAATCATAGCCTGCTTTCCCTTGTTTTTTGGCTCCATAAGGACACGATAATGATATTATTTCCCTCGTCAAGTTATGCAACTCTCTTTTTCCATTGGATATCACAATTACTGGTGCAAATCTAGGATCGTCCAAGGATTATTTCTTCCTCCATAGATCCTACAAGCTTATATAACAAACACCATTCCAACCAAAGGGATTATTTCTGATGGAAATATTAACACTTTGAAATCCCACAGCTTTGGTAATTGACAAGTGCACACTTCGTACTTGTGCATTGTCGACCTCAAGGTAAGACTTTATCTAGAGGTTCTCGTGTCTCATAAGAGATCAAATTTTGACTTGATCCCCTATGGATTAATGCAATGCTTGTTGCATGAATTTTAGGTAGTAAAGACTTTCACACAGTTGTGCTGGCTCAATGTCTAGGTCATCCTCATCAAGGAGGGTTAGCGAAGCCATGTTCATATGCAATACTCTCTCTTGGAGTCTCTGTTTGGCCTTGCCCTCTCTTGCCTTGGCTTCTTCCTGAGCTCGAGCTCACTTGGATTTTTCCTTGGCTAGCTCATTTCGTTGTTTTAATACATGCTCTTGCATGAGCATTTCTTGGGTCAGTGGTTCGTAATCCTTTTTAAGTTTGCTTTCATTGATGTAACCCTGTATTTGCACACCATCAATAGTTTCAATCATGACCGACCTTTGAGGCACATGTGATTTTTGACACTTAGAAAGGTCCTAATCCTCCATACTTGAGTTGTCTTTTTCTAGTGCTTCCGACATGAGGACGAGGTCCCTTGTTTTTAGTTCTTTTTGTTTTAGGTTATTGTCAAACCAACGCTTCCTTCACAATTTTTCAACCATAAGACCATGTGATGCAATTAGTTGGGTTTCATCAAGTTTCTCTAAGTCAACCAACCTTTCAGCTAATGCATTCTTTGTTAATCGTTCTTGCACCGCAATTTGCAGGCTTGGAACTAAGTACTCCATAGGCATTATAGCCTCAATGCCATAAGCTAGATGGAAGGGAGTATATCCCGTCGCTACCTTATACGAAGTTCAATATGCCCATAGAGTTGCAGTTAGCTTATGTTCCCAATCTCCGTGCGACTTGCTTCTAAAGTTTTTGTCAAGATAGTACACAAAATCTTATTTGTACTCTTCGCTTGACCATTTGCTTATGGATAATAACGGGATGACTTCCGATGGACTACAAGGAATCTAGCAAGTAAGTGATCAATCACCTCATTAATGAAATGTGAACCGCGATCACTCACTAATTCCAATGGGCAACGGATTCTTGAAATGATTTGTTCATATAAGAACTTAGCCATCTTTTGTGCATCAACTCGCTTAGAGACTTTTTCTTCTGCCCATTTCGTGAAATAGTCTGTGGCCACGATCACATATCGGACTTGTGATGGATGTGCAACTAGACTAATGGGTCCAACAAAATCAATTCCCTATTTCTCAAAAGATTCTTACAATCACAGGGGGGTAAGTTGCATCCTGTCTCTTTGTTGTGGAATAGCAAATGGTTGACACTCTTTGCATCTTTTACAAACTCCATAGCATCCCCGAATAATGTAGGCCACCATAGTCCTACTTGAAGCACCTTGTGAGCTGTAATTTTCCCAGAGCGAAGTGTCCTCCAATCATTCTTGAGAGTGCTTTATCTAATATTGTGACAAATTTGTCTTCCCGCACACATCTCCTTAAGACATTGTCCTTAGCTAGCTTGTATAATTCACCAGCAATCAATTGATAAGGTGCAGCCAGCTTAATAAGCCGACACATTTTATCCATGTTCAAAGGTTGTTCTCGTAGAAAACCATAAGCTAGATAATCTAATATCTCTTCACTCCATTCAGGCACCATGTCTAGTTTGAACAATCAAGCATCTGGGAGGTCATCATCAACACCATTTGTTGGTTCCCCATTTGGAATTCTCGACATATGATCGGCCAACATATGTTGTGTTCCCTTTCTCACCCGTTGATCGTGAAGTCAAATTCCAATAGTAATAACAACCAGCATGTGATTCGTCCCATGGTGCAAGGCTTATTCACCAAGTATATAAACCCTGATGGTCCACAAAGAATACGTTTTTTTTTTGTTTTGCCAATAGGTAATGTCGATACCTCTTGACAGCATAAAGCATGGCCAAACCCTCTCGTTTTGTCATGGTATAATTTACCTTTGCATAATTCAGTGGGTGACTAGCGAATGAAACTGGGTTGTCCAATTTGAACTCACGAAGCTGTGCCAATACGCATCCTGTAGCGAAGTAATGTGTACATGGCATATAAGATCACAGTTGGGTGGTCTCAGAATAGTGCACTCGCTAGTGCTGGCTTCAATCTATCATATGCATCTTGGCATTCTTCATTCCATTCAGAGACAATGAGTAGCCTATATAATGGTCTGGCAATTCTAGCATAAAATACACCTTGCATCATTCAGTGGTGACTAGCGAAGGAAACTGGGTAGTCCAATTTGAACTCACCAAGCTGTGCCAATACGCATCCTGTAGCGAAGTTTGATGCATCAATGTGTACATGGAATATAAGATCCCAGTTGGGTGGTCTCAGAATAGTGCACTGGCTAGTGCTGGCTTCAATTTATCATATGCATCTCGGCATTCTTCATTCCATTCAAAGACAATGAGGAGCCTATATAATGGTCTGGCAATTCTAGCATAAAATACTATGAAGTGGAGATAATACCCAATGTGGCCCATAAACCTTTGTACACCTTTGTAATTAGTGGGTGATAATAGTTCCAAGATCAATTTGACTTTGCTTTCCTTTGTGGAGATACTGTTCTTAATGACAATGTGTCCTAAGATCACACCGTGTTTGACCCAAAATTGGCATTTCAAAGGGTTTAAGGATATACAATTCGATCGACATCACTCAAACATCTTTCTTAAGCAAGCCAAATGGTCTGACCATCGTGAGTGTACGCACATAGATCATCAATGAATACCTCCAACCACTTTTGTAAGTAGTCTCTCAAGGCTGTGCACATCAATCGTTGGAACGTTGTTGGGGCATTGGTGAGACCAAAAGGCATAACTTTGTAAGCAAAAGTCTCCCACATTGTATTGAAGGCCGTTTTATGCTAGTCTTCGGGTGCTATAGAAACTTGATTGTAACTTGAAAATCCATCTAAGAAGTTGTAAGCTTCTTCACCAACTACTCTTTCCAAAACGTGTTCCGTGTAAGGTAGTGGGTAATGGTCCTTTCCTAGTAGCTACATTGACATTTTTTAGATCGACACAGACCCTAAGTTTCCCATTCTGCTTTGGCACTATCACGATTGGTGATAGCCAATCGGTGTGTTCTATCTCATAGATGAAATCAATAGTAATGAGTTTATCAATTCCTTTGTATAATTGTTGCATATTTAGGATTCATCTGGTATGGCTTTTGCTTGGTTGGCCTTTATGCTTCCATGATTGGGATCGTGTGATGTACCACTTCAGATGGTACACCCTTCATCTCTTTGTAGTTTCAGAAGAAACAACCTTAAACTCCTTAAGGAGAGCAACAAGTTCCTTTTCCTCAGCTGGAGTCAACTCTTTAGCGATATAAACAGGCTTGGTTTCCTCCCCCATGGCTCTGCAATATCAATTTCCTTGACCTTAGCTGGGCCATTGTACGATGTGGATAAACCAGCTTCTTTAACTCTTTTGGCCATCAATTGGATCACTTTTCGTTCATCAATTGGGTATGTCTTGAAATGGTCTGGCACTGAGAGTAGATCTGGCCCAAATAGCTTAGTTTTGGGCCACATGATGGTCTCTTCTTCCTGCTTATTATAATTGTGGCATATTTAGGATTCATCTGGTATGGTTTTTGCTTGGTTGGCCTTTATCCTTGCATGATTGGGATCGTGTGATGTACCACTTCAGATGGTACGCCCTTCATCTCTTTGTTGTTTCAGAAGAAACAACCTTAAACTCCTTAAGGAGAGCAACAAGTTCCTTTTTCTCAGCTGGAGTCAAGTCTTTAGCGATATAAACAGGCTTGGTTTCCTCCCACGGCTCTGCAATATCAATTTCCTTGACCTTAGCTGGGCCATCGTACGATGTGGATAAACCAACTTCTTTAACTCTTTTGGCCGTCAATTGGACCACTTTTCGTTCGTCAATTGGGTATGTCTTGAAATGGTCTGGCACTGAGAGTAGGTCTGGCCCAAATAGCTTAGCTTTGGGCCACATGATGGTCTCTTCTTCCTGCTTATAGGTGACCAAGTTGTCCTAGCTTGCGTGACTCCCGAAGTCTCCTTGACTTTCGGTTCAGAGGTAGCGGAGGTCGACATCTATAATAATGATAAGAAAATCAGTCATACTAACTGGTGAGAGAATGTGGTCATTGCCTCTTTTTTTTTTTGTGAAACTAAATGTGTGTGTGTGTTATATTCCATGAGAAGGGTGTTAGTGCGGTGAGCAATAACAAGGTATGAGTCTACATGCAAAAAGGTGCAAACCGTGAGATAGCACTACCGCCAACTGCACCCACCAAAATAAAAGAGCTGGACAAAGTTAACGAGAAAAGAAGAGAAAAGGTTCTCACGATCTTAGCCGCCTCACAGTTTTAGCTACCTCACGAGTTTCGAAACCTGCTATCTCACGGGCAAAATTCTTCACTGTGTTGAATCTACTTCTTGCTCGAAA
Organism: Cibotium barometz; assembly: GCF_041138505.1. NCBI lineage: Eukaryota > Viridiplantae > Streptophyta > Polypodiopsida > Cyatheales > Cibotiaceae > Cibotium > Cibotium barometz. The sequence continues at coordinate 23,307,600 of NC_141074.1, read as the reverse complement.
CCAATTTTTGTGCTTTCCTAGCATTTAGTTGGAAATTATAGCTTCAATGCCATAAGCTAGATGGAAGGGAGTGTATCCTGTCGCTACCTTATACGAAGTTTAATATGCCCATAGAGTTGCAGTTAGCTTATGTTCCCAATCCGTGCGACTTGCTTCTAAAGTTTTTGTCAAGATAGTACACAAAATCTTATTTGTACTCTCCGCTTGACCATTTGCTTATGGATAATAAGGGGATGACTTCCGGTGGACTACAAGGAATCCAGCAAGTAAGTGATCAATCACCTCATTAATGAAATGTGAACCCCGATCACTCACTAATTCCAATGGGCAATGGATTCTCGAAATGATTTGTTCATATAAGAACTAAGCCATGTTTTGTGCATCAACTCGCTTAGAGACCTGTTCTTCTGCCCATTTCGTGAAATAGTCTGTGGCCACGATCACATATCGGACCTGTGATGGATGTGCAACTAGACTAATGGGTCCAACAAAATCAATTCCCTATTTCTCAAAAGATTCTTACAATCACAGGGGGGTAAGTTGCATCCTGTCTCTTTGTTGTGGAATAGCAAATGGTTGACACTCTTTGCATCTTTTACAAACTCCATAGCATCCCCGAATAATGTAGGCCACCATAGTCCTACTTGAAGCACCTTGTGAGCTATAATTTTTCCAGAGCGAAGTGTCCTCCAATCATTCTTGAGAGTGCTTTATCTAATATTGTGACAAATTTGTCTTCCCGCACACATCTCCTTAAGACATTGTCCTTAGCTAGCTTGTATAATTCACCAGCAATCAATTGATAAGGTGCAGCCAGCTTAATAAGCCGACACATTTTATCAATGTTCAAAGGTTGTTCTCGTAGAAAACCATAAGCTAGATAATCTAATATTTCTTCACTCCATTCAGGCACCATGTCTCGTTTGAACAATCAAGCATCTGGGAGGTCATCATCAACACCATTTGTTGGTTCCCCATTTGGAACTCTCGACATATGATCGGCCAACATATGTCGTGTTCCCTTTCTCACGAGTTTCGAACCCTGCTATCTCACGGGCAAAATTCTTCACTGTGTTGAACCGACTTCTTCCTCGAAACCAATTTTTGTGCTTTCCTAGCATTTAGTTGGAAATTGTTCTTGGTTGCTCTTACTATCTATGTGTCTAAAGGTATTTGCAGTACTAAACTTTGGGTGGGATTTTGGCACCCATATTGTTAAATTACTCTCGTAATAGCCTTGTGCAGCTAGTAAACCCCTTCGAATCCATTGCTTTTGAGTGCATATTTAGGATTCATCTGGTATGGTTTTTGCTTAATTGGCCTTTATCCTTCCATGATTGGGATCGTGTGATGTACCACTTCAGATGGTACACCCTTCATCTCTTTGTAGTTTCAGAAGAAACAACCTTAAACTCCTTAAGGACAGCAACAAGTTCCTTTTCTCAGCTGGAGTCAAGTCTTTAGCGATATAAATAGGCTTGGTTTCCTCCCCCCCCATGGCTCTGCAATATCAATTTCCTTGACCTTAGCTGGGCCATTGTACGATGTGGATAAACCAGCTTCTTTAACTCTTTTGGCCGTCAATTGGACGACTTTTCGTTCATCAATTGGGTATGTCTTGAAATGGTCTGGCACTGAGAGTAGGTCTGGCCCAAATAGCTTAGTTTTGGGCCACATGATGGTCTCTTCTTCCTGCTTATTATAATTGTGGCATATTTAGGATTCATCTGGTATGGTTTTTCTTGGTTGGCCTTTATCCTTCCATGATTGGGATCGTGTGATGTACCACTTCAGATGGTACGCCCTTCATCTCTTTGTAGTTTCAGAAGAAACAACCTTAAACTCCTTAAGGAGAGCAACAAGTTCCTTTTCCTCAGCTGGAGTCAAGTCTTTAGCGATATAAACAGGCTTGGTTTCCTCCCCCATGGCTCTGCAATATCAATTTCCTTGACCTTAGCTGGGCCATCGTACGATGTGGATAAACCAACTTCTTTAACTCTTTTGGCCGTCAATTGGACCACTTTTCGTTCATCAATTGGGTATCTTGAAATGGTCTGGTACTGAGAGTAGGTCTGGCCCGAATAGCTTAGTTTTGGGCCACATGATGGTCTCTTCTTCCTACTTATAGGTGACCAAGTTGCCCTAGCTTGCGTGACTCCCAAAGTCTCCTTGACTTTCAGTTCAGAGGTAGCGGAGGTCATCTGTAATAATGATAAGAAAGTCAGTCATACTAACTGGTGAGAGAATGTGGTCATTGCCTCTTTTTCTTTCTTTTTTTCGTTTTGTGAAAATGAATGTGTGTGTGTGTTATTCCATGAGAAGGGTGTTAGTGCGATGAGCAATAACAAGGTATGAGTCTACATGCGAAAAGGTGCAAACCGTGAGATAGCACTACCGCCAACTGCATCCACCAAAATAAAAGAGCTGGACAAAGTTAAGGAGAAAAGAAGAGAAAAGGTTCTCACGATTTTAGCTACCTCACGAGTTTCGAACCCTGCTATCTCACGGGCAAAATTCTGCACTATGTTGAATCGACTTCTTCCTCGAACCAATTTTTGTGCTTTCCTAGCATTTAGTTGGAAATTGTTCTTGGTTGCTCTTACTATCTATGTTTCTAAAGGTATTTGCAGTACTGAACTTTGGGTGGGATTTTGGCACCCATATTGTTATATTACTCTGGTAATAGCCTTGTGTAGCTAGTAAACCCCTTCGAATCCATTGCTTTTGAGTGCCTTGTGGATAGTGGCTTCGTTTGCAATATTGCTATGCTAACATTGGAAGGCCATCTCTGTCCCTTGTCTTTAGCTCAAACTTTTTACCTTGATTCCTCAATTACTCCTTTTGCGTCATAGTATATATGGGCTTGGAGTTGATTCTAATGCACCCACTGCTGAATTACTAGTGACTTTGGTTGTTTTTTGCATAGGGAATATGGAGTTGATGCTTTCTCTAGTACGTGAGCTACTTTCTTTGGCATTGGTGTTTCCATACCATCAATCATAGCCTACTTTCCCTTGTTTTTTGGCTCCATAAGGACACGATAATGATATTATTTCCCTTGTCAAGTTATGCAGCTCTCTTTTTCCATTGGATATCACAATTACTGGTGTAAATCTAGGATTGTCCAAGGATTATTTCTTCCTCCATAGATCCTATAGGCTTATATAACAAACACCATTCCAACCAAAGGGATTATTTCTGATGGAAATATCAACACTTTGAAATCCCACAGCTTTGGTAATTGACAAGTGCACACTTCGTACTTGTGCATTGTCGACCTCAAGGTAAGACTTTATCTAGAGGTTCTCATGTCTCATAAGAGATCAAATTTTGACTTGATCCCCTATGGATTAATGCAATGCTTGTTGCATGAATTTTAGGTAGTAGAGACTTTCACACAGTTGTGCTGGCTCAATGTCCAGGTCATCCTCATCAAGGAGGGTTAGTGAAGCCATGTTCATATGCAATACTCTCTCTTGGAGTCTCTGTTTGGCCTTGCCCTCTCTTGCCTTGGCTTCTTCTTGAGCTCGAGCTCGCTTGGATTTTTCCTTGGCTAGCTCATTTCGTTGTTTTAATACATACTCTTGCATGAGCATTTCTTGGGCCAGTGGTTCGTAATCCTTTTTTAATTTGCTTTCATTGATGTAACCCTGTATTTGCACACCATCAATAGTTTCAATCATGACTGACCTCTGAGGCACATGTGATTTTTGACACTTAGAAAGGTCCTAATCCTCCATACTTGAGTTGTTTTTTTCTAGTGCTTTCGTGACATGAGGACGAGGTCCCTTGTTTTTAGTTCTTTTTGTTTCAGGTTATTGTCAAACCAACGCTTCCTTCACAATTTTTCAACCATAAGACCATGTGATGCAATTAGTTGGGTTTCATCAAGTTTCTCTAAGTCAACCAACCTTTCAGCTAATGCATTCTTTGTTAATCGTTCTTGCACCGCAATTTGCAGGCTTCGAACTAAGTACTCCATAGGCATTATAGCCTCAATGCCATAAGCTAGATGGAAGGGAGTATATCTCGTCGCTACCTTATACGAAGTTCAATATGCCCATAGAGTTGCAGTTAGCTTATGTTCCCAATCCGTGCGACTTGCTTCTAAAGTTTTTGTCAAGATAGTACACAAAATCTTATTTGTACTCTCCGCTTGACCATTTGCTTATGGATAATAAGGGGATGACTTCCGATGGACTACAAGGAATCCAGCAAGTAAGTGATCAATCACCTCATTAATGAAATGTGAACCGCGATCACTCACTAATTCCAATGGGCAACGGATTCTTGAAATGTTTTGTTCATATAAGAACTTAGCCATCTTTTGAGCATCAACTCGCTTAGAGACTTTTTCTTCTGCCCATCTCGTGAAATGCTTTGTGGCCACGATCACATATCGGACTTGTGATGTATGTGCAACTAGACTAATGGGTCCAACAAAATCAATTCCCTATTTCTCAAAAGATTCTTACAATCACAGGGGGGTAAGTTGCATCCTGTCTCTTTGTTGTGGAATAGCAAATGGTTGACACTCTTTGCATCTTTTACAAACTCCATAGCATCCCCGAATAATGTAGGCCACCATAGTCCTACTTGAAGCACCTTGTGAGCTGTAATTTTCCCAGAGCGAAGTGTCCTCCAATCATTCTTGAGAGTGCTTTATCTAATATTGTGACAAATTTGTCTTCCCGCACACATCTCCTTAAGACATTGTCCTTACCTAGCTTGTATAATTCACCAGCAATCAATTGATAAGGTGCAGCCAGCTTAATAAGCCGACACATTTTATCCATGTTCAAAGGTTGTTCTCGTAGAAAACCATAAGCTAGATAATCTAATATTTCTTCACTCCATTCAAGCACCATGTCTAGTTTGAACAATCAAGCATCTGGGAGGTCATCATCACACCATTTGTTTGTTCCCCATTTGGAATTCTCGACATATGATCGGCCAACATATGTTGTGTTTCCTTTCTCCACCGTGATCGTGAAGTCAAATTCCAATAGTAATAACAACCAGCATGTGATTCGTCCCATGGTGCAAGGCTTATTCACCAAGTATATAAACCCTGGTGGTCCACAAAGAATACGGCTTTTTTTTTGTTTTGCCAATAGGTAATGTCGATACCTCTTGACAGCATAAAGCATGGCCAAACCCTCTCGTTTTGTGGTGGTATAATTTACCTTTACATCATTCAGTTGGTGACTAGCGAAGGAAACTGGGTTGTCCAATTTGAACTCACCAAGCTGTGCCAATACGCATCTTGTAGCAAAGTTTGATGCATCAATGTGTACATGGCATATAAGATCCCAGTTGGGTGGTCTCAGAATAGTGCACGCGCTTGTGCTGGCTTCAATCTATCATATGCATCTTGGCATTCTTCGTTACATTCAGAGACAATGAGTAGCCTATATAATGGTCTGGCAATTATAGCATAAAATACACCTTTGCATCATTCAGTGGTGACTAGCGAAGGAAACTGGGTAGTCCAATTTGAACTCACCAAGCTGTGCCAATACGCATCCTGTAGCGAAGTTTGATGCATCAATGTGTACATGGAATATAAGATCCCAGTTGGGTGGTCTCAGAATAGTGCACTGGATAGTGCTGGCTTCAATTTATCATATGCATCTCGGCATTCTTCATTACATTCAAAGACAATGAGGAGCCTATATAATGGAGATAATACCCAATGTGGCCCATAAACCTTTGTACACCTTTGTAATTAGTAAGTGATAATAGTTCCAAGATCAATTTGACTTTGCTTTCCTTTGTGGAGATACTGTTCTTAATGACAATGTGTCCTAAGATCACACCGTGTTTGACCCAAAATTGGCATTTCAAAGGGTTTAAGGATATACAATTCGATCGACATCACTCAAACATCTCTCTTAAGCAAGCCAAATGGTCTGACCATCGTGAGTGTACGCACATAGATCATCAATGAATACCTCCAACCACTTTTGTAAGTAGTCTCTCAAGGCTGTGCACATCAATCGTTGGAACGTTGTTGGGGCATTGGTGAGACCAAAAGGCATAACTTTGTAAGCAAAAGTCTCCCACATTGTATTGAAGGCCGTTTTATGCTAGTCTTCGGGTGCTATAGAAACTTGATTGTAACTTGAAAATCCATCTAAGAAGTTGTAAGCTTCTTCACCAACTACTCTTTCCAAAACGTGTTCCGTGTAAGGTAGTGGGTAATGGTCCTTTCCTAGTAGCTGCATTGACATTTTTTAGATCGACACAGACCCTAAGTTTCCCATTCTGCTTTGGCTCTATCACGATTGGTGATAGCCAATCGGTGTGTTCTATCTCATAGATGAAATCAACAGTAATGAGTTTATCAATTCCTTTGTATAATTGTTGCATATTTAGGATTCATCTGGTATGGTTTTTGCTTGGTTGGCCTTTATCCTTCCATGATTGGGATCATGTGATGTACCACTTCAGATGGTACACCCTTCATCTCTTTGTAGTTTCAAAAGAAACAACCTTAAACTCCTTAAGGAGAGCAACAAGTTCCTTTTCCTCAGCTGGAGTCAAGTCTTTAGCGATATAAACACGCTTGGTTTCCTCCCCCATGGCTCTGCAATATTAATTTCCTTGACCTTAGCTAAGCCATTGTACGATGTGAATAAACCAGCTTCTTTAACTCTTTTGGTCGTCAATTGGATCACTTTTCGTTCATCAATTGGGTATGTCTTGAAATGGTCTGGCACTGAGAGTAGGTCTGGCCCAAATAGCTTAGTTTTGGGCCACATGATGGTCTCTTCTTCCTGCTTATTATAATTGTGGCATATTTAAGATTCATCTGGTATGGTTTTTGCTTGGTTGGCCTTTATCCTTCCATGATTGGGATCGTGTGATGTACCACTTTAGATGGTACGCCCTTAATCTCTTTGTAGTTTCAGAAGAAACAACCTTAAACTCCTTAAGGAGAGCAACAAGTTCCTTTTTCTCAGCTGGAGTCAAGTCTTTAGCGATATAAACAGGCTTGGTTTCCTCCCATGGCTCTGCAATATCAATTTCCTTGACCTTAGCTGGGCCATCGTACGATGTGGATAAACCAACTTCTTTAACTCTTTTGGCCGTCCATTGGACCACTTTTCGTTCATCAATTGGGTATGTCTTGAAATGGTATGGCACCGAGAGTAGGTCTGGCCCAAATAGCTTAGTTTTGGGCCACATGATGGTCTCTTCTTCCTACTTATTATAATTGTGGCATATTTAGGATTCATCTGGTATGGTTTTTGCTTGGTTGGCCTTTATCCTTGCATGATTGGGATCGTGTGATGTACCACTTCAGATGGTACGCCCTTCATCTCTTTGTTGTTTCAGAAGAAACAACCTTAAACTCCTTAAGGAGAGCAACAAGTTCCTTTTCCTCAGCTGGAGTCAAGTCTTTAGCGATATAAACATGCTTGGTTTCCTCCCATGGCTCTGCAATATCAATTTCCTTGACCTTAGCTGGGCCATCGTACGATGTGGATAAACCAACTTCTTTAACTCTTTTGGCCGTCAATTGGACCACTTTTCGTTCGTCAATTGGGTATGTCTTGAAATGGTTTGGCACTGAGAGTAGGTCTGGCCCAAATAGCTTAGCTTTGGGCCACATGATGGTCTCTTCTTCCTGCTTATAGGTGACCAAGTTGCCCTAGCTTGCGTGACTCCCGAAGTCTCCTTACTTTCGGTTCAGAGGTAGCGGAGGTCGACATCTATAATAATGATAAGAAAGTCAGTCATACTAACTGGTGAGAGAATGTGGTCATTGTCTCTTTTTTTTTTTTGTGAAAATGAATGTGTGTGTGTGTTATATTCCATGAGAAGGGTGTTAGTGCGGTGAGCAATAACAAGGTATGAGTCTACATGCAAAAAGGTGCAAACCGTGAGATAGCACTACCGCCAACTGCACCCACCAAAATAAAAGAGCTGGACAAAGTTAAGGAGAAAAGAAGAGAAAAGGTTCTCACGGTTTTAGCCGCCTCACGGTTTTAGCTACCTCACGAGTTTCGAACCCTACTATCTCACGCGCAAAATTCTTCACTGTGTTGAATCGACTTCTTCCTCGAAACCAATTTTTGTGCTTTCCTAGCATTTAGTTGGAAATTATAGCTTCAATGCCATAAGCTAGATGGGAGGGAGTATATCCCGTCGCTACCTTATACGAAGTTTAATATGCCCATAGAGTTGCAGTTAGCTTATGTTCCCAATCCGTGCGACTTGCTTCTAAAGTTTTTGTCAAGATAGTACACAAAATCTTATTTGTACTCTCCGCTTGACCATTTGCTTATGGATAATAAGGGGATGACTTCCGGTGGACTACAAGGAATCCAGCAAGTAAGTGATCAATCACCTCATTAATGAAATGTGAATCGCGATCACTCACTAATTCCAATGGGCAACGGATTCTTGAAATGATTTGTTCATATAAGAACTTAGCCATGTTTTGTGCATCAACTCGCTTAGAGACTTGTTCTTCTGCCCATTTCGTGAAATAGTCTGTGGCCACGATCACATATCGGACCTGTGATGGATGTGCAACTAGACTAATGGGTCCAACAAAATCAATTCCCTATTTCTCAAAAGATTCTTACAATCACAGGGGGGTAAGTTGCATCCTGTCTCTTTGTTGTGGAATAGCAAATGGTTGACACTCTTTGCATCTTTTACAAACTCCATAGCATCCCCGAATAATGTAGGCCACCATAGTCCTACTTGAAGCACCTTGTGAGCTGTAATTTTTCCAGAGCGAAGTGTCCTCCAATCATTCTTGAGAGTGCTTTATCTAATATTGTGACAAATTTGTCTTCCCGCACACATCTCCTTAAGACATTGTCCTTAGCTAGCTTGTATAATTCACCAGCAATCAATTGATAAGGTGCAGCCAGCTTAATAAGCCGACACATTTTATCCATGTTCAAAGGTTGTTCTCGTAGAAAACCATAAGCTAGATAACTAATATCTCTTCACTCCATTCAGGCACCATGTCTAGTTTGAACAATCAAGCATCTGGGAGGTCATCATCAACACCATTTGTTGGTTCCCCATTTGGAATTCTCGACATATGATCGGCCAACATATGTTGTGTTCCCTTTCTCACGAGTTTCGAACCCTGCTATCTCACGAGCAAAATTCTTCACTGTGTTGAATCGACTTCTTCCTCGAAACCAATTTTTGTGCTTTCCTAGCATTTAGTTGGAAATTGTTCTTGGTTGCTCTTACTATCTATGTTTCTAAAGGTATTTGCAATACTAAACTTTGGGTGGGATTTTGGCACCCATATTGTTATATTACTCTCGTAATAGCCTTGTGCAGCTAGTAAACCCCTTCAAATCCATTGCTTTTGAGTGCATATTTAGGATTCATCTGGTATGGTTTTTGCTTGGTTGGCCTTTATCCTTCCATGATTGGGATCGTGTGATGTACCACCTTAGATGGTACGCCCTTCATCTCTTTGTAGTTTCAGAAGAAACAACCTTAAACTCCTTAAGGAGAGCAACAAGTTCCTTTTCTCAGCTGGAGTCAAGTCTTTAGCGATATAAATAGGCTTGGTTTCCTCCCCCCATGGCTCTGCAATATCAATTTCCTTGACCTTAGCTGGGCCATTGTACGATGTGGATAAACCAGCTTCTTTAACTCTTTTGGCCGTCAATTGGACGACCATTCGTTCATCAATTGGGTATGTCTTGAAATGGTTTGGCACTGAGAGTAGGTCTGGCCCAAATAGCTTAGTTTTGGGCCACATGATGGTCTCTTCTTCCTGCTTATTATAATTGTGGCATATTTAGGATTCATCTGGTATGGTTTTTCTTGGTTGGCCTTTTTTCTTCCATGATTGGGATCGTGTGATGTACCACTTCAGATGGTACGCCCTTCATCTCTTTGTAGTTTCAGAAGAAACAACCTTAAACTCCTTAAGGAGAGCAACAAGTTCCCTTTCCTCAGCTGGAGTCAAGTCTTTAGCGATATAAACAGACTTGGTTTCCTCCCCCATGGCTCTGCAATATCAATTTCCTTGACCTTAGCTGGGCCATCGTACGATGTGGATAAACCAACTTCTTTAACTCTTTTGGCCGTCAATTGGACCACTTTTCGTTCATCAATTGGGTATCTTGAAATGGTCTGGTACTGAGAGTAGGTCTGGCCCAAATAGCTTAGTTTTGGGCCACATGATGGTCTCTTCTTCCTACTTATAGGTGACCAAGTTGCCCTAGCTTGCGTGACTCCCAAAGTCTCCTTGACTTTCGGTTCAGAGGTAGCGGAGGTCATCTGTAATAATGATAAGAAAGTCAGTCATACTCACTGGTGAGAGAATGTGGTCATTGCCTCTTTTTCTTTCTTTTTTTCGTTTTGTGAAAATGAATGTGTGTGTGTGTTATTCCATGAGAAGGGTGTTAGTGCGATGAGCAATAACAAGGTATGAGTCTACATGCAAAAAGGTGCAAACCGTGAGATAGCACTACCGCCAACTGCACCCACCAAAATAAAAGAGCTGGACAAAGTTAAGGAGAAAAGAAGAGAAAAGATTCTCACGATTTTAGCTACCTCACGAGTTTCGAATCCTGCTATCTCACGGGCAAAATTCTGCACTATGTTGAATCGACTTCTTCCTCGAACCCATTTTTGTGTTTTCCTAGCATTTAGTTGGAAATTGTTCTTGGTTGCTCTTACTATCTATGTTTCTAAAGGTATTTGCAGTACTGAACTTTGGGTGGGATTTTGGCACCCATATTGTTGTATTACTCTGGTAATAGCCTTGTGCAGCTAGTAAACCCCTTCGAATCCATTGCTTTTGAGTGCCTTGTGGATAGTGGCTTCGTTTGCAATATTGCTATGCTAACATTGGAAGGCCATCTCTGTCCCTTGTCTGTAGCTCAAACTTTTTACCTTGATTCCTCAATTACTCCTTTTGCGTCATAGTATATATGGGCTTGGAGTTGATTCTAATGCACCCACTGCTGAATTACTAGTGACTTTGGTTGTTTTTTGCATAGGGAATATGGAGTTGATGCTTTCTCTAGTACGTGAGCTACTTTCTTTGGCATTGATGTTTCCATACCATCAATCATAGCCTGCTTTCCCTTGTTTTTTGGCTCCATAAGGACACGATAATGATATTATTTCCCTCGTCAAGTTATGCAGCTCTCTTTTTCCATTGGATATCACAATTACTGGTGCAAATCTAGGATTGTCCAAGGATTATTTCTTCCTCCATAGATCCTATAGGCTTATATAACAAACACCATTCCAACCAAAGGGATTATTTCTGATGGAAATATTAACACTTTGAAATCCCACAGCTTTGGTAATTGACAAGTGCACACTTCGTACTTGTGCATTGTTGACCTCAAGGTAAGACTTTATCTAGCGGTTCTCGTGTCTCATAAGAGATCAAATTTTGACTTGATCCCCTATGGATTAATGCAATGCTTGTTGCATGAATTTTAGGTAGTAGAGACTTTCACACAGTTGTGCTGGCTCAATGTCTAGGTCATCCTCATCAAGGAGGGTTAGTGAAGCCATGTTCATATGCAATACTCTCTCTTGGAGTCTCTGTTTGGCCTTGCCCTCTCTTGCCTTGGCTTCTTCCTGAGCTCGAGCTCGCTTGGATTGTTCCTTGGCTAGCTCATTTCGTTGTTTTAATACATACTCTTGCATGAGCATTTCTTGGGTCAATGGTTTGTAATCCTTTTTAAGTTTGCTTTCATTGATGTAACCCTGTATTTGCACACCATCAATAGTTTCAATCATGACTGACCTCTGAGGCACATGTGATTTTTGACACTTAGAAAGGTCCTAATCCTCCATACTTGAGTTTTTTTTTCTAGTGCTTTCGACATGAGGACGAGGTCCCTTGTTTTTAGTTCTTTTTGTTTCAGGTTATTGTCAAACCAATGCTTCCTTCACAATTTTTCAACCATAAGACCATGTGATGCAATTAGTTGGGTTTCATCAAGTTTGTCTAAGTCAACCAACCTTTCAGCTAATGCATTCTTTGTTAATCGTTCATGCACCGCAATTTGCAGGCTTCGAACTAAGTACTCCATAGGCATTATAGCCTCAATGCCATAAGCTAGATGGAAGGGAGTATATCTCGTCGCTACCTTATACGAAGTTCAATATGCCCATAGAGTTGCAGTTAGCTTATGTTCCCAATCCGTGTGACTTGCTTCTAAAGTTTTTGTCAAGATAGTACACAAAATCTTATTTGTACTCTCCGCTTGACCATTTGCTTATGGATAATAAGGGGATGACTTCCGATGAACTACAAGGAATCCAGCAAGTAAGTGATCAATCACCTCATTAATGAAATGTGAACCGCGATCACTCACTAATTCCAATGGGCAACGGATTCTTGAAATGATTTGTTCATATAAGAACTTAGCCATCTTTTGAGCATAAACTCGCTTAGAGACTTTTTCTTCTGCCCATTTCGTGAAATGCTTTGTGGCCACGATCACATATCGGACTTGTGATATATGTGCAACTAGACTAATGGGTCCAACAAAATCAATTCCCTATTTCTCAAAAGATTCTTACAATCACAGGGGGGTAAGTTGCATCCTGTCTCTTTGTTGTGGAATAGCAAATGGTTGACACTCTTTGCATCTTTTACAAACTCCATAGCATCCCCGAATAATGTAGGCCACCATAGTCCTACTTGAAGCACCTTGTAAGCTGTAATTTTCCCAGAGCGAAGTGTCCTCCAATCATTCTTGAGAGTGCTTTATCTAATATTGTGACAAATTTGTCTTCCCGCACACATCTCCTTAAGACATTGTCCTTAGCTAGCTTGTATAATTCACCAGCAATCAATTGATAAGGTGCAGCCAGCTTAATAAGCCGACACATTTTATCCATGTTCAAAGGTTGTTCTCGTAGAAAACCATAAGCTAGATAATCTAATATTTCTTCACTCCATTCAGGCACCATGTCTAGTTTGAACAATCAAGCATCTGGGAGGTCATCATCAACACCATTTGTTGGTTTCCCATTTGGAATCCTTTGCATATGATCGGCCAACATATGTTGTGTTCCCTTTCTCACCCGTGATCTTGAAGTCAAATTCCAATAGTAATAACAACCAGCATGTGATTCGTCCCATGGTGCAAGGCTTATTCACCAAGTATATAAACCCTGATGGTCCACAAAGAATACGTTTTTTTTTTTGCCAATAGGTAATGTCGATACTTCTTGACAGCATAAAGCATGGCCAAACCCTCTCGTTTTGTGGTGGTATAATTTACCTTTACATCATTCAGTTGGTGACTAGCGAAGGAAACTGGGTTGTCCGATTTGAACTCACCAAGCTGTGCCAATACGCATCCTGTAGCAAAGTTTGATGCATCAATGTGTACACGGCATATAAGATCCCAGCTGGGTGGTCTCAGAATAGTACACTCGCTAGTGCTGGCTTCAATCTATCATATGCATCTTGGCATTCTTCATTCCATTCAGACACAATGAGTAGCCTATATAATGGTCTGGCAATTCTAGCATAAAATACACCTCTGCATCATTCAGTGGCAACTAGCGAAGGAAACTGGGTAGTCCAATTTGAACTCACCAAGCTGTGCCAATACGCATCCTGTAGCGAAGTTTGATGCATCAATGTGTACATGGAATATAAGATCCCAGTTGGGTGGTCTCAGAATAGTTCATTGGCTAGTGCTGGCTTCAATTTATCATATGCATCTTGGCATTCTTCATTCCATTCAAAGACAATAAGGAGCCTATATAATGGTCTGGCAATTCGATCGACATCACTCAAACATCTTTCTTAGGCAAGCCAAATGGTCTGACCATCGTGAGTGTGCGCACATAGATCATCAATGAATACCTCCAACCACTTTTGTAAGTACTCTCTCAAGGCTGTGCACATCAATCGTTGGAACGTTGTTGGGGCATTGGTGAGACCAAAAGGCATAACTTTGTAAGCAAAAGTCTCCCACATTGTATTGAAGGCCGTTTTATGCTAGTCTTCGGGTGCTATAGAAACTTGATTGTAACTTGAAAATCTATCTAAGAAGTCGTAAGCTTCTTCACCAACTACTCTTTCCAAAAAGTGTTTCGTGTAAGGTAGTGGGTAATGGTCCTTTCCTAGTAGCTACATTGACATTTTTTAGATCGACACAGATCCTAAGTTTCCCATTCTTCTTTGGCACTATCACGATTGGTGATAGCCAATCGGTGTGTTCTATCTCATAGATGAAATCAACAGTAATGAGTTTATCAATTCCTTCTTATAATTGTTGCATATTTAGGATTCATCTGGTATGGTTTTTGCTTGGTTGGCCTTGATCCTTCCATGATTGGAATCGTGTGTTGTACCACTTCAAATGGTACGCCCTTCATCTCTTTGTAGTTTCAGAAGAAACAACCTTAAACTCCTTAAGGAGAGCAACAAGATCCTTTTCCTCAACTGGAGTCAAGTCTTTAACGATATAAACAGGGTTGGTTTCCTCCCAGGGCTCTGCAATATTAGTTTCCTTGACCTTTGCTGGGCCATTGTACGATGTGGATAAACCAGCTTCTTTAACTCTTTTGGCCGTCGTCAATTGGACCACTTTTTGTTCATCAATTGGGTATGTCTTGAAATGGTCTGGCGTTGAGAGTAGGTATGGCCCAAATAGCTTAGATTTGGGCCACATGATGGTCTCTTCTTCTTGCTTATTATAATTGTTGCATATTTAGGATTCATCTGGTATGGTTTCTGCTTGGTTGGCCTTTATCCTTCCATGATTGGGATCGTGTGATGTACCACTTCAGATGGTACGCCCTTCATCTCTTTGTAGTTTCAGAAGAAACAACCTTAAACTCCTTAAGGAGAGCAACAAGTTCCTTTCCCTCAGCTGGAGTCAAGTCTTTAGCGATATAAACAGGCTTGGTTTCCTCCCCCATGGCTCTGCAATATCAATTTCCTTGACCTTAGCTGGGCCATTGTACGATGTGGATAAACCAACTTCTTTAACTCTTTTGGTCGTCAATTGGACCACTTTTCGTTCATCAATTGGGCATGTCTTGAAATGGTCAGGCACTGAGAGTAGGTCTGGCTCAAATAGCTTAGTTTTGGGCCACATGATGGTCTCTTCTTCCTGCTTATTATAATTGTGGCATATTTAGGATTCATCTGGTATGGTTTTTGCTTGGTTGGCCTTTATCCTTCCATGATTGGGATCGTGTGATGTACCACTTTAGATGGTACGCCCTTCATCTCTTTGTAGTTTCAGAAGAAACAACCTTAAACTCCTTAAGAAGAGCAACAAGTTCCTTTTCCTCAGCTGGAGTCAAGTCTTTAGCGATATAAACAGGCTTGGTTTCCTCCCATGGCTCGGCAATATCAATTTCCTTGACCTTAGCTGGGCCATCGTACGATGTGGATAAACCAACTTCTTTAACTCTTTTGGCCGTCAATTGGACCACTTTTCGTTCATCAATTGGGTATGTCTTGAAATGGTATGGCACTGAGAGTAGGTCTGGCCCAAATAGCTTAGTTTTGGGCCACATGATGGTCTCTTCTTCCTGCTTATTATAATTGTGGCATATTTAGGATTCAGCTGGTATGGTTTTTGCTTGGTTTGCCTTTATCCTTGCATGATTGGGATCGTGTGATGTTCCACTTCAGATGGTACGCCCTTCATCTCTTTGTTGTTTCAAAAGAAACAACCTCAAAATCCTTAAGGAGAGCAACAAGTTCCTTTTCCTCAGCTGGAGTCAAGTCTTTAGCGATATAAACATGCTTGGTTTCCTCCCATGGCTTTGCAATATCAATTTCCTTGACCTTAGCTAGGCCATCGTACGATGTGGATAAACCAACTTCGTTAACTCTTTTGGCCGTCAATTGGACCACTTTTCGTTCGTCAATTGGGTATGTCTTGAAATGGTCTGGCACTGAGAGTAGGTCTGGCCCAAATAGCTTAGTTTTGGGCCACATGATGGTCTCTTCTTCCTGCTTATAGGTGACCAAGTTGCCCTAGCTTGCGTGACTCCCGAAGTCTCCTTGACTTTCGGTTCAGAGGTAGCAGAGGTCGACATCTGTAATAATGATAAGAAAGTCAGTCATACTAACTGGTGAGAGAATGTGGTCATTGCTTCTTTTTCTTTCTTTCTTTTTTTGTGAAAATGAATGTGTGTGTGTGTGTTATTCCATGAGAAGGGTGTTAGTGCGGTGAGCAGTAACAAGGTATGAGTCTACATGCGAAAAGGTGCAAACCGTGAGATAGCACTACCGCCAACTGCACCCACCAAAATAAAAGAGCTGGACAAAGTTAAGGAGAAAAGAAGAGAAAAGGTTCTCACGGTTTTAGCCACCTCACGGTTTTAGCTACCTCACGAGTTTCGAACCCTGCTATCTCACGGGCAAAATTCTTCACTGTGTTGAATCGACTTCTTCCTCGAAACCAATTTTTGTGCTTTCCTGTCATTTAGTTGGAAATTATAGCCTTAATGCCATAAGCTAGATGGAAGGGAGTATATCCCGTCGCTACCTTATACAAAGTTTAATATACCCATAGAGTTGCAGTTAGCTTATGTTCCCAATCCGTGCGACTTGCTTCTAAAGTTTTTGTCAAGATAGTACACAAAATCTTATTTGTATTCTCTGCTTGACCATTTTGCTTATGGATAATAAGGGGACGACTTCCGGTGGACTACAAGGAATCCAGCAAGTAAGTGATCAATCACCTCATTAATGAAATGTGAACCACGATCACTCACTAATTCCAATGGGCAACGGATTCTCGAAATGATTTGTTCATATAAGAGCTTAGCCATGTTTTGTGCATCAACTCGCTTAGAGACTTGTTCTTCTGCCCATTTCGTGAAATAGTTTGTGGCCACGATCATATATCGGACTTGTGTGATGGATGTGCAACTAGACTAATGGGTCCAACAAAATCAATTCCCTATTTCTCAAAAGATTCTTACAATCACAGGGGGGGTAAGTTGCATCATGTCTCTTTGTTGTGGAATAGCAAATGGTTGACTCTCTTTGCATCTTTTACAAACTCCATAGCGTCCCCGAATAATGTAGGCCACCATAGTCCTACTTGAAGCACCTTGTGAGCTGTAATTTTTCCAGAACGAAGTGTCCTCCAATCATTCTTGAGAGTGCTTTATCTAATATTGTGACAAATTTGTCTTCCCGCACACATCTCCTTAAGACATTGTCCTTAGCTCGCTTGTATAATTCACCAAAAATCAATTGATAAGGTGCAGCCAGCTTAATAAGCCAACACATTTTATCCATGTTCAAAGGTTGTTCTCGTAGAAAACCATAAGCTAGATAATCTAATATTTCTTCACTTCATTCAGGCACCATGTCTAGTTTGAACAATCAAGCATCTGGGAGGTCATCATCAACACCATTTGTTGGTTCCCCATTTGGAATTCTCGACATATGATCGGCCAACATATGTTGTGTTCCCTTTCTCACCTGTGATCGTGAAGTCAAATTCCAATAGTAATAACAACCAGCATGTGATTCGTCCCATGGTGCAAGGCTTATTCACCAAGTATATAAACCCTGATGGTCCACAAAGAATACCTTTTTTTTTTGCCAATATGTAATGTCGATACTTCTTTGACAGCATAAAGCATGGCCAAACCCTCTCGTTTTATCATGGTATAATTTATCTTTGCATCATTCAGTGGGTGACTAGCGAATGAAACTGGGTTGTCCAATTTGAACTCACCAAGCTGTGCCAATAGGCATCCTGTAGCGAAGTAATGTGTACATGGCATATAAGATCACAGTTGGGTGGTCTCAGAATAGTGCACTCGCTAGTGCTGGCTTCAATCTATCATATGCATCTTGGCATTCTTCATTCCATTCAGAGACAATGAGTAGCCTATATAATGGTCTGGCAATTCTAGCATAAAATACACCTTTGCATCATTCAGTGGCGACTAGCGAAGGAAACTGGGTAGTCCAATTTGAACTCACCAAGCTGTGCCAATACGCATCCTGTAGCGAAGTTTGATGCATCAATGTGTACATGGAATATAAGATCCCAGTTGGGTGGTCTCAGAATAGTGCACTGGCTAGTGCTGGCTTCAATTTATCATATGCATCTTGGCATTCTTCATTGCATTCAAAGACAATGAGGAGCCTATATAATGGTCTGGCAATTCTAGCATAAAATACTATGAAGTGGAGATAATACCCAATGTGACCCATAAACCTTTGTACACCTTTGTAATTAGTGGGTGGGGATAGTTCCAAGATCAATATTACTTTGCTTTCCTTTGTGGAGATACCGTTCTTAATGACAATGTGTCCTAAGATCACACCGTGTTTGACCCAAGATTGGCATTTCAAAGGGTTTAAGGATATACAATTCGATCGACATCACTCAAACATCTTTCTTAAGCAAGCCAAATGGTCTGACCATCGTGAGTGTGCGCACATAGATTATCAATGAATACCTCCAACCACTTTTGTAAGTAGTCTCTCAAGGCTGTGCACATCAATCGTTGGAACGTTGTTGGGGCATTGGTGAGACCAAAAGGCATAACTTTGTAAGCAAAAGTCTCCCACATTGTATTGAAGGCCGTTTTATGCTAGTCTTCGGGTGCTATAGAAACTTGATTGTAACTTGAAAATCCATCTAAGAAGTCGTAAGCTTCTTCACCAACTACTCTTTCCAAAACGTGTTCCGTGTAAGGTAGTGGGTAATGGTCCTTTCCTAGTAGCTGCATTGACATTTTTTAGATCGACACAGATCCTAAGTTTCCCATTCTTCTTTGGCACTATCACGATTGGTGATAGCCAATCGGTGTGTTCTATCTCATAGATAATATCAACAGTAATGAGTTTATCAATTTCTTCTTATAATTGTTGCATATTTAGGATTCATCTGGTATGGTTTTTGCTTGGTTGGCCTTGATCCTTCCATGATTGGAATCGTGTGTTGTACCACTTCAAATGGTACGCCCCTTCATCTCTTTGTAGTTTCAGAAGAAACAACCTTAAACTCCTTAAGGAGAGCAACAAGTTCCTTTTCCTCAGCCGGAGTCAAGTCTTTAACGATATAAACAGGCTTGGTTTCCTCCCAGGGCTCTGCAATATCAGTTTCCTCAGCTGGAGTCAAGTCTTTAACGATATAAACAGGCTTGGTTTCCTCCTAGGGCTCTGCAAGATCAGTTTCCTTGACCTTAGCTGGGCCATTGTACGATGTGGATAAACCAACTTCTTTAACTCTTTTGGCCGCTGTCAATTGGACCACTTTTCGTTCATCAATTGGGTATGTCTTGAAATGATCTGGCGCTGAGAGTAGGTCTGGCCCAAATAGCTTAGATTTGGGCCACATGATGGTCTCTTCTTCCTGCTTATTATAATTGTTGCATATTTAGGATTCATCTGGTATGGTTTTTGCTTGGTTGGCCTTTATCCTTCCATGATTGGGATCGTGTGATGTACCACTTCAGATGGTACGCCCTTCATCTCTTTGTAGTTTCAGAAGAAACAACCTTAAACTCCTTAAGGAGAGCAACAAGTTTCTTTTCCTCAGCTGGAGTCAAGTCTTTAGCGATATAAACAGGCTTGGTTTCCTCCCCCATGGCTCTGCAATATAAATTTCCTTGACCTTAGCTGGGCCATTGTACGATGTTGATAAACCAGCTTCTTTAACTCTTTTGGCCATCAATTGGACCACTTTTCGTTCATCAATTGGGTATGTCTTGAAATGGTATGGCACTGAGAGTAGGTCTGGCCCAAATAGCTTAGTTTTTGGCCACATGATGGTCTCGTCTTCCTGCTTATTATAATTGTGGCATATTTAGGATTCATCTGGTATGGTTTTTGCTTGGTTGGCCTTTATCCTTCCATGATTGGGATCGTGTGATGTACCACTTTAGATGGTACGCCCTTCATCTCTTTGTAGTTTCAGAAGAAACAACCTTAAACCGTGAAAAGGTGCAAACCGTGAGATAGCACTACCGCCAACTGCACCCACCAAAATAAAAGAGCTGGACAAAGTTAAGGAGAAAAGAAGAGAAAAGGTACTCACGGTTTTAGCCACCTCACGGTTTTAGCTACCTCACGAGTTTTGAACCCTGCTATCTGACGGGCAAAATTCTTCACTATGTTGAATCGACTTCTTCCTCGAAACGAATTTTTGTGCTTTCCTAGCATTTAGTTGGAAATTGTTCTTGGTTGCTCTTACTATCTATGTTTCTAAAGGTATTTGCAGTACTGAACTTTGGGTGGGATTTTGGCACCCATATTGTTATATTACTCTGGTAATAGCCTTGCGCAGCTAGTAAACCCCTTCGAATCCATTGCTTTTGAGTGCCTTGTGGATAGTGGCTTCGTTTGCAATATTGCTACGCTACTATTGGAACGCCATCTCTGTCCCTTGTCGGTAGCTCAAACTTTTTACCTTGATTCCTCAAGTACTCCTTTTGCATCACTGTATATATGGACTTGGAGTTGATTCTAATGCACCCACTTCTGAATTACTAGTGACTTTGGTTGTTTTTTGCATAGGGACTATGGAGTTGATGCTTTCTTTAGTATGTGAGCTACTTTCTTTGGCATTGGTGTTTCCATACCATCAATCATAGCCTGCTTTCCCTTGTTTTTTGGCTCCATAAGGACACGATAATGATATTATTTCCCTCGTCAAGTTATGCAGCTCTCTTTTTCCATTGGATATCACAATTACTGGTGCAAATCTAGGATCGTCCAAGGATTATTTCTTCCTCCATAGATCCTATAGGCTTATATAACAAACACCATTCCAACCAAAGGGATTATTTCTTATGGAAATATGTTAACACTATGAAATCCCACAACTTTGGTAATTGACAAGTGCACACTTCGTACTTGTGCATTGTCGACCTCAAGGTAAGACTTTTTCTAGAGGTTCTCGTGTCTCATAAGAGATCAAATTATGACTTGATCCCCTATGGATTAATGCAATGCTTGTTGCATGAATTTTAGGTAGTAGAGACTTTCACACAGTGTGCTGGCTCAATGTCCAGGTCATCCTCATCAAGGAGGGTTAGTGAAGCCATGTTTATATGCAATACTCTCTCTTGGAGTCTCTGTTTGGCCTTGCCCTCTCTTGCCTTGGCTTCTTCCTGAGCTCGAGCTCGCTTGGATTTTTCCTTGGCTAGCTCATTTCGTTGTTTAATACATGCTCTTGCATGAGCATTTCTTGGGTCAGTGATTCGTAATCCTTTTTAAGTTTGCTTTCATTGATGTAACCCTGTATTTGCACACCATCAATAGTTTCAATCATGACTGACCTTTGAGGCACATGTGATTTTTGACACTTAGAAAGGTCCTAATCCTCCATACTTGAGTTCTTTTTTTCTAGTGCTTCCGACATGAGGACGAGGTCCCTTGTTGTTAGTTCTTTTGTTTCAGGTTATTGTCAAACCAACGCTTCCTTCACAAATTTTCAACCATAAGACCATGTGATGCAATTAGTTGGGTTTCATCAAGTTTCTCTAAGTCAACCAACCTTTCAGCTAATGCATTCTTTGTTAATCGTTCTTGCACCGCAATTTGCAGGCTTGGAACTAAGTACTCCATAGGCATTATAGCCTCAATGCCATAAGCTAGATGGAAGGGAGTGTATCCCGTCGCTACCTTATACGAAGTTTAATATGCCCATAGAGTTGCAGTTAGCTTATGTTCCCAATCCGTGCGACTTGCTTCTAAAGTTTTTGTCAAGATAGTACACAAAATCTTATTTGTACTCTCCGCTTGACCATTTGCTTATGTATAATAAGGGGATGACTTCCGGTGGACTACAAGGAATCCAGCAAGTAAGTGATCAATCACCTCATTAATGAAATGTGAATTGCGATCACTCACTAATTCCAATGGGCAACGGATTCTTGAAATGATTTGTTCATATAAGAACTTAGCCATGTTTTGTGCATCAACTCGCTTAGAGACTTGTTCTTCTGCCCATTTCGTGAAATAGTCTGTGGCCACGATCACATATCGGACCTGTGATGGATGTGCAACTAGACTAATGGGTCCAACAAAATCAATTCCCTATTTCTCAAAAGATTCTTACAATCACAGGGGGGTAAGTTGCATCCTGTCTCTTTGTTGTGGAATAGCAAATGGTTGACACTCTTTGCATCTTTTACAAACTCCATAGCATCCCCGAATAATGTAGGCCACCATAGTCCTACTTGAAGCACCTTGTGAGCTGTAATTTTTCTAAAGCGAAGTGTTCTCCAATCATTCTTGAGAGTGCTTTATCTAATATTGTGACAAATTTGTCTTCCCGCACACATCTCCTTAAGACATTGTCCTTACCTAGCTTGTATAATTCACCAGCAATCAATTGATAAGGTGCAGCCAGCTTAATAAGCCGACACATTTTATCCATGTTCAAAGGTTGTTCTCGTAGAAAACCATAAGCTAGATAATCTAATATTTCTTCACTCCATTCAGGCACCATGTCTAGTTTGAACAATCAAGTATCTGGGAGGTCATCATCAACACCATTTGTTGGTTCCCCATTTGGAATTCTCGACATATGATCGGCCAACATATGTTGTGTTCCCTTTCTCACCCGTGATCGTGAAGTCAAATTCCAATAGTAATAACAACTAGCATGTGATTCGTCCCATGGTGCAAGGCTTATTCACCAAGTATATAAACCCTAATGGTCCACAAAGAATACCTTTTTCTTTGCCAATATGTAATGTCGATACTTCTTGACAGCATAAAGCATGGCCAAACCCTCTCGTTTTGTGGTGGTATAATTTACCTTTACATCATTCAGTTGGTGACTAGCGAAGGAAACTGGGTTGTCCAATTTGAACTCACCAAGCTGTGCCAATACGCATCTTGTAGCAAAGTTTGATGCATCAATGTGTACATGGCATATAAGATCCCAGTTGGGTGGTCTCAGAATAGTGCACTCGCTAGTGCTGGCTTCAATCTATCATATGCATCTTGGCATTCTTCATTCCATTCAGAGACAATGAGTAGCCTATATAATGGTCTGGCAATTCTAGCATAAAATACACCTTTGCATCATTCAGTGGCGACTAGCGAAGGAAACTGGGTAGTCCAATTTGAACTCACCAAGCTGTGCCAATACGCATCATGTAGCGAAGTTTGATGCATCAATGTGTACATGGAATATAAGATCCCAGTTGGGTGGTCTCAGAATAGTGCACTGGCTAGTGCTGGCTTCAATTGATCATATGCATCTTGGCATTCTTCATTCCATTAAAAGACAATGAGGAGCCTATATAATGGTATGGCAATTCTAGCATAAAATACTATGAAGTGGAGATAATACCCAATGTGGCCCATAAAGCTTTGTACACCTTTGTAATTAGTGGGTGGGGATAGTTCCAAGATCAATTTGACTTTGCTTTCCTTTGTGGAGATACCGTTCTTAATGACAATGTGTCCTAAGATCACACCGTGTTTGACCCAAAATTGGCATTTCAAAGGGTTTAAGGATATACAATTCGATCGACATCACTCAAACATCTTTCTTAAGCAAGCCAAATGGTCTGACCATCATGAGTGTGCGCACATAGATCATCAATGAATACCTCCAACCACTTTTGTAAGTAGTCTCTCAAGGATCTGCACATCAATCGTTGGAATGTTGTTGGGGCATTGGTGAGACCAAAAGGCATAACTTTGTAAGCAAAGTTCTCCCACATTGTATTGAAGACCGTTTTATTCTAGTCTTTGGGTGCTATAGAAACTTGATTGTAACTTGAAAATCCATCTAAGAAGTTGTAAGCTTCTTTACCAACTACTCTTTCCAAAACGTGTTCCGTGTAAGGTAGTGGGTAATGGTCCTTTCCTAGTAGTTGCATTGACATTTTTTAGATCGACACAGACCCTAAGTTTCCCATTCTTCTTTGGCACTATCACGATTGGTGATAGCCAATCGGTGTGTTCTATCTCATAGATGAGAGCAACAAGTTCCTTTTCCTCAGCTGGAGTCAAGTCTTTAACGATATAAACAGGCTTGGTTTCCTCCCAGGGCTCTGCAATATCAGTTTCCTCAGCTGGAGTCAAGTCTTTAACGATATAAACAGGCTTGGTTTCCTCCCAGGGCTCTGCAATATCAGTTTCCTTGACCTTAGCTGGGCCATTGTACGATGTGGATAAACCAGCTTCTTTAACTCTTTTGGCCGTCGTCAATTGGACCACTTTTCGTTCATCAATTGGGTATGTCTTGAAATGGTCTGGCACTGAGAGTAGGTCTGGCCCAAATAGCTTAGATTTGGGCCACATGATGGTCTCTTCTTCCTGCTTATTATAATTGTTGCATATTTAGGATTCATCTGGTATGGTTTTTGCTTGGTTGGCCTTTATCCTTCCATGATTGGGATCGTGTGATGTACCACTTCAGATGGTATGCCCTTCATCTGTTTGTAGTTTCAGAAGAAACAACCTTAAACTCCTTAAGGAGAGCAACAAGTTCCTTTTCCTCAGCTAGAGTCAAGTCTTTAGCGATATAAACAGGCTTGGTTTCGTCCCCCATGGCTCTGCAATATCAATTTCCTTGACCTTAGCTGGGCCATTGTACGATGTGGATAAACCAACTTCTTTAACTCTTTTGGCCGCCGTCAATTGGACCACTTTTCGTTCATCAATTGGGTATGTCTTGAAATGGTCTGGTGCACTGAGAGTAGGTATGGCCCAAATAGCTTAGTTTTGGGCCACATGATGGTCTCTTCTTCCTGCTTATTATAATTGTGGCATATTTAGGATTCATCTAGTAGGGTTTTTGCTTGGTTGGCCTTTATCCTTCCATGATTGGGATCGTGTGATGTACCACTTCAGATGGTATGCCCTTCATCTCTTTGTAGTTTCAGAAGAAACAACCTTAAACTCCTTAAGGAGAGCAATAAGTTCCTTTTCCTCAGCTGGAGTCAAGTCTTTAGCGATATAAACAGGCTTGGTTTCCTCCCCCATGGCTCTGCAATATCAATTTCCTTGACCTTAGCTGGGCCATTGTACGATGTGGATAAACCAACTTCTTTAACTCTTTTGGCCGTCAATTGGACCACTTTTCGTTCATCAATTGGGTATGTCTTGAAATGGTCTGGTACGCTGAGAGTAGGTATGGCCCAAATAGCTTAGTTTTGGGGCACATGATGGTCTCTTCTTCCTGCTTATTATAATTGTGGCATATTTAGGATTCATCTAGTAGGGTTTTTGCTTGGTTGGCCTTTATCCTTCCATGATTGGGATCGTGTGATGTACCACTTCAGATGGTATGCCCTTCATCTCTTTGTAGTTTCAGAAGAAACAACCTTAAACTCCTTAAGGAGAGCAACAAGTTCCTTTTCCTCAGCTGGAGTCAAGTCTTTAGCGATAAAAACAGGCTTGGTTTCCTCCCATGGCTCTGCAATATCAATTTCCTTGACCTTAGCTGGGCCATCGTACGATGTGGATAAACCAACTTCTTTAACTCTTTTGGCCGTCAATTGGACCACTTTTCGTTCGTCAATTGGGTATGTCTTGAAATGGTCTGGCACTGAGAGTAGGTCTGGCCCAAATAGCTTAGTTTTGGGCCACATGATGGTCTCTTCTTCCTGCTTATAGGTGACCAAGTTGCCCTAGCTTGCGTGACTCCCGAAGTCTCCTTGACTTTCGGTTCAGAGGTAGCAGAGGTCGACATCTGTAATAATGATAAGAAAGTCAGTCATACTAACTGGTGAGAAAATGTGGTCATTGCCTCTTTCTCTTTCTTTTTTTTTTGGTGAAAATGAATGTGTGTGTGTGTTATTCCATGAGAAGGGTGTTAGTGCGGTGTGCAATAACAAGGTATGAGTCTACATGCAAAAAGGTGCAAACCGTGAGATAGCACTACCGCCAACTGCACCCACCCACCAAAATAAAAGAGCTGGACAAAGTTAAGGAGAAAAGAAGAGAAAAGGTTCTCACGGTTTTAGCCACCTCACGGTTTTAGCTACCTCACGAGTTTCGAACCCTGCTATCTCACGGGCAAAGTTCTTCACTGTGTTGAATCGACTTCTTCCTCGGAGCCAATTTTTGTGCTTTCCTAGCATTTAGTTGGAAATTGTTCTTGGTTGCTCTTACTATCTATGTTTCTAAAGGTATTTGCAGTACTGAACTTTGGGTGGGATTTTGGCACCCATATTGTTGTATTACTCTGGTAATAGCCTTGTGGAGCTAGTAAACCCCTTCGAATCCATTGCTTTTGAGTGCCTTGTGGATAGTGGCTTCGTTTGCAATATTGCTATGCTAACATTGGAAGGCCATCTCTGTCCCTTGTCTGTAGCTCAAACTTTTTACCTTGATTCCTCAATTACTCCTTTTGCATCACAGTATATATGGGCTTGGAGTTGATTCTAATGCACCCACTGCTGAATTACTAGTGACTTTGGTTGTCTTTTGCATAGGGACTATGGAGTTGATGCTTTCTCTAGTACGTGAGCTACTTTCTTTGGCATTGGTGTTTCCATACCATCAATCATAGCCTGCTTTCCCTTGTTTTTTGGCTCCATAAGGACACGATAATGATATTATTTTCCTCGTCAAGTTATGCAGCTCTCTTTTTCCATTGGATATCACAATTACTGGTGCAAATCTAGGATCGTCCAAGGATTATTTCTTCCTCCATAGATCCTACAGGCTTATATAACAAACACCATTCCAACCAAAGGGATTATTTCTGATGGAAATATTAACACTTTGAAATCCCACAGCTTTGGTAATTGACAAGTGCACACTTCGTACTTGTGCATTGTCGACCTCAAGGTAAGACTTTATCTAGAGGTTCTCGTGTCTCATAAGAGATCAAATTATGACTTGATTCCCTATGGATCAATGCAATGCTTGTTGCATGAATTTTAGGTAGAAGAGACTTTCACACAGTTGTGCTGGCTCAATGTCCAGGTCATCCTCATCAAGGAGGGTTAGTGAAGCCATGTTCATATGCAATACTCTCTCTTGGAGTCTCTGTTTGGCCTTGCCCTCTCCTACCTTGGCTTCTTCCTGAGCTCGAGCTCGCTTGGATTTTTCCTTGGCTAGCTCATTTCGTTGTTTTAATACATGCTCTTGCATGAGCATTTCTTGGGTCAGTGGTTCGTAATCCTTTTTAAGTTTGCTTTCATTGATGTATCCTTGTATTTGCACACCATCAATAGTTTCAATCATGACTGACCTTTGAGGCACGTGATTTTTGACACTTAGAAAGGTCCTAATCCTCCATACTTGAGTTGTTTTTTTCTAGTGCTTCCGACATGAGGACGAGGTCCCTTGTTTTTAGTTCTTTTTGTTTCACATTATTGTCAAACCAACGCTTCCTTCACAATTTTTCAACCATAAGACCATGTGATGCAATTAGTTGGGTTTCATCAAGTTTCTCTAAGTCAACCAAGCTTTCAACTAATGCATTCTTTGTTAATCGTTCTTGCACCGCAATTTGCAGGCTTGGAACTAAGTACTCCATAGGCATTATAGCCTCAATGCCATAAGCTAGATGGAAGGGAGTATATCCCGTCGCTACCTTATACGAAGTTCAATATGCCCATAAAGTTGCAGTTAGCTTATGTTCCCAATCCGTGCGACTTGCTTCTAAAGTTTTTGTCAAGATAGTACACAAAATCTTATTTGTACTCTCCGCTTGACCATTTTCTTATGGATAATAAGGGGATGACTTCCGATGGACTACAAGGAATCCAGAAAGTAAGTGATCAATCACCTCATTAATGAAATGTGAACCGCGATCACTCACTAATTCCAATGGGCAACAGATTCTTGAAATGATTTGTTCATATAAGAACTTGGCCATCTTTTGAGCATCAACTCGCTTAGAGACTTTTTCTTCTGCCCATTTTGTGAAATGCTCTGTGGCCACGATCACATATCGGACTTGTGATGTATGTGCAACTAGACTAATGGGTCCAACAAAATCAATTCCGTATTTCTCAAAAGATTCTTACAATCATAGGGGGGTAAGTTGCATCCTGTCTCTTTGTTGTGGAATAGCAAATGGTTGACACTCTTTGCATCTTTTACAAACTCCATAGCATCCCCGAATAATGTAGGCCACCATAGTCCTACTTGAAGCACCTTGTGAGCTGTAATTTTCCCAGAGCGAAGTGTCCTCCAATCATTCTTGAGAGTGCTTTATCTAATATTGTGACAAATTTGTCTTCCTGCACACATCTTCTTAAGACATTGTCCTTACCTAGCTTGTATAATTCACCAGCAATCAATTGATAAGGTGCAGCCAGCTTAATAAGCCGACACATTTTATCCATGTTCAAAGGTTGTTCTCGTAGAAAACCATAAGCTAGATAATCTAATATTTCTTCACTCCATTCAGGCACCATGTCTAGTTTGAACAATCAAGCATCTGGGAGGTCATCATCAACACCATTTGTTGGTTCCCCATTTGGAATTCTCGACATATGATCGGCCAACATATGTTGTGTTCCCTTTCTCACCCGCGATCTTGAAGTCAAATTCCAATAGTAATAACAACCAGTATGTGATTCGTCCCATGGTGCAAGGCTTATTCACCAAGTATATAAACCCTGATGGTCCACAAAGAATACCTTTTTTTTTTCCAATAGGTAATGTCGATACTTCCTGACAGCAAAAAGCATGGCCAAACCCTCTCGTTTTGTGGTGGTATAATTTACCTTTACATCATTCAGTTGGTGACTAGCGAAGGAAACTGGGTTCAATCTATCATATGCATCTTGGCATTCGTCATTCCATTCAGAGACAATGAGTAGCCTATATAATGGTCTAGCAATTCTAGCATAAAATACTCCTTTGCATCATTCAGTGGCGACTAGCGAAGGAAACTGGGTAGTCCAATTTGAACTCACCAAGCTGTGCCAATACGCATCCTGTAGCAAAGTTTGATCCATCAATGAGTACATGGAATATAAGATCCCAGTTGGGCGGTCTCAGAATAGTTCACTGGCTAGTGCTGGCTTCAATTTATCATATGCATCTTGGCATTCTTCATTCCATTCAAAGACAATGAGGAGCCTATATAATGGTCTGGCAATTCTAGCATAAAACCTATGTACACCTTTGTAATTAGTGGAGATAATACCCAATGTGGAGATAATACCCAATGTGGCCCATAAACCTATGTACACCTTTGTAATTAGTGGGTGGGGATAGTTCCAAGATCAATTTGACTTTGCTTTCCTTTGTGGAGATACCGTTCTTAATGACAATGTGTCCTAAGATCACACCGTGTTTGACCCAAAATTGGCATTTCAAAGGGTTTAAGGATATACAATTCGATCGACATCACTCAAACATCTTTCTTAAGCAAGCCAAATGGTCTGACCATCGTGAGTGTGTGCACATAGATCATCAATGAATACCTCCAACCACTTTTGTAAGTAGTCTCTTAAGGCTGTGCACATCAATCGTTGGAACGTTGTTGGGGCATTGGTGAGACCAAAAGGCATAACTTTGTAAGCACAAGTCTCCCACATTGTATTGAAGGCCGTTTTATGCTAGTCTTCGGGTGCTATAGAAACTTGATTGCAACTTGAAAATCCATCTAAGAAGTTGTAAGCTTCTTCACCAACTACTCTTTCCAAAACGTGTTCCGTGTAATGTAGTGGGTAATGGTCCTTTCCTAGTAGCTGCATTGACATTTTTTAGATCGACACAGACCCTAAGTTTCCCATTCTTCTTTGGCACTATCACGATTGGTGATAGCCAATCGGTGTGTTCTATCTCATAGATGAAACCAACAGTAATGAGTTTATCAATTCCTTCTTATAATTGTTGCATATTTAGGATTCATCTGGTATGGTTTTTGCTTGGTTGGCCTTGATCCTTCCATGATTGGAATCGTGTGTTGTACCACTTCAAATGGTATGCCCTTCATCGCTTTGTAGTTTCAGAAGAAACAACCTTAAACTCCATTAGGAGAGCAATAAGTTCCTTTTCCTCAGCTAGAGTCAACTCTTTGACGATATAAACAGGCTTGGTTTCCTCCCAGGGCTCTGCAATATCAGTTTCCTTGACCTTAGCTGGGCCATTGTACGATGTGGATAAACCAGCTTCTTTAACTCTTTTGGCCGCCGTCAATTGGACCACTTTTCGTTCATCAATTGGGTATGTCTTGAAATGGTCTGGCGCGCTGAGAGTAGGTATGGCCCAAATAGCTTAGTTTTGGGCCACATGATGGTCTCTTCTTCCTGCTTATTATAATTGTGGCATATTTAGGATTCATCTGGTATGGTTTTTGCTTGGTTGGCCTTTATCCTTCCATGATTGGGATCGTGTGATGTACCACTTCAGATGGTACGCCCTTCATCTCTTTGTAGTTTCAGAAGAAACAACCTTAAACTCCTTAAGGAGAGCAACAAGTTCCTTTTTCTCAGCTGGAGTCAAGTCTTTAGCGATATAAACAGGCTTGGTTTCCTCCCATGGCTCTGTAATATCAATTTCCTTGACCTTAGCTGGGCCATCGTACGATGTGGATAAACCAACTTCTTTAACTCTTTTGGCCGTCAATTGGACCACTTTTCGTTCATCAATTGGGTATCTTGAAATGGTATGGCACTGAGAGTAGGTCTGGCCCAAATAGCTTAGTTTTGGGCCACATGATGGTCTCTTCTTCCTGCTTATTATAATTGTGGCATATTTAGGATTCATCTGGTATGGTTTTTGCTTGGTTGGCCTTTATCCTTGCATGATTGGGATCGTGTGATGTACCACTTCAGATGGTACGCCCTTCATCTCTTTGTTGTTTCAGAAGAAACAACCTTAAACTCCTTAAGGAGAGCAACAAGTTCCTTCTCCTGAGTTGGAGTCAAGTCTTTAGCGATATAAACATGCTTGGTTTGCTCCCATGGCTCTGCAATATCAATTTCCTTGACCTTAGCTGGGCCATCGTACGATGTGGATAAACCAACTTCTTTAACTCTTTTGGCTGTCAATTGGACCACTTTTCGTTCGTCAATTGGGTATGTCTTGAAATGGTCTGGCACTGAGAGTAGGTCTGGCCCAAATAGCTTAGCTTTGGGCCACATGATGGTGTCTTCTTCCTGCTTATAGGTGACCAAGTTGCCCTAGCTTGCGTGACTCCCGAAGTCTCCTTGACTTTCGGTTCAGAGGTAGCGGAGGTCGACATCTGTAATAATGATAAGAAAGTCAGTCATACTAACTGGTGAGAGAATGTGGTCATTGCCTCTTTTTTTTTATTTATGAAACTGAATGTGTGTGTGTGTTATATTCCATGAGAAGGGTGTTAGTGCGGTGAGCAATAACAAGGTATGAGTCTACATGCAAAAAGGTGCAAACCGTGAGATAGCACTACCGCCAACTGCACCCACCAAAATAAAAGAGCTGGACAAAGTTAAGGAGAAAAGAAGAGAAAAGGTTCTCACGGTCTTAGCCGCCTCACGGTTTTAGCTACCTCACGAGTTTCGAAACCTACTATCTCACGGGCAAAATTCTTCACTGTGTTGAATCGACTTCTTCCTCGAAACCAATTTTTGTGCTTTCCTAGCATTTAGTTGGAAATTATAGCTTCAATGCCATAAGCTAGATGGAAGGGAGTATATCCCGTCGCTACCTTATACGAAGTTTAATATGCCCATAGAGTTGCAGTTAGCTTATGTTCCCAATCCGTGCGACTTGCTTCTAAAGTTTTTGTCAAGATAGTACACAAAATCTTATTTGTACTCTCCGCTTGACCATTTGCTTATGGATAATAAGGGGATGACTTCCGGTGGACTACAAGGAATCCAGCAAGTAAGTGATCAATCACCTCATTAATGAAATGTGAACCCCGATCACTCACTAATTCCAATGGGCAATGGATTCTCGAAATGATTTGTTCATATAAGAACTAAGCCATGTTTTGTACATCAACTCCCTTAGAGACTTGTTCTTCTGCCCATTTCGTGAAATAGTCTGTGGCCACGATCACATATCGGACCTGTGATGGATGTGCAACTAGACTAATGGGTCCAACAAAATCAATTCCCTATTTCTCAAAAGATTCTTACAATCACAGGGGGGTAAGTTGCATCCTGTCTCTTTGTTGTGGAATAGCAAATGGTTGACACTCTTTGCATCTTTTACAAACTCCATAGCATCCCCGAATAATGTAGGCCACCATAGTCCTACTTGAAGCACCTTGTGAGCTGTAATTTTCCCAGAGCGAAGTGTCCTCCAATCATTCTTGAGAGTGCTTTATCTAATATTGTGACAAATTTGTCTTCCCGCACACATCTCCTTAAGACATTGTCCTTAGCTAGCTTGTATAATTCACCAGCAATCAATTGATAAGGTGCAGCCAGCTTAATAAGCCGACACATTTTATCCATGTTCAAAGGTTGTTCTCGTAGAAAACCATAAGCTAGATAATCTAATATTTCTTCACTCCATTCAGGCACCATGTCTGGTTTGAACAATCAAGCATCTGGGAGGTCATCATCAACACCATTTGTTGGTTCCCCATTTGGAATTCTCGACATATGATCGGCCAACATATGTTGTGTTCCCTTTCTCACGAGTTTCGAACCCTGCTATCTCACGGGCAAAATTCTTCACTGTGTTGAATCGACTTCTTCCTCGAAACCAATTTTTGTGCTTTCCTAGCATTTAGTTGGAAATTGTTCTTGGTTGCTCTTACTATCTATGTGTCTAAAGGTATTTGCAGTACTAAACTTTGGGTGGGATTTTGGCACCCATATTGTTAAATTACTCTCGTAATAGCCTTGTGCAGCTAGTAAACCCCTTCGAATCCATTGCTTTTGAGTGCATATTTAGGATTCATCTGGTATGGTTTTTGCTTGGTTGGCCTTTATCCTTCCATGATTGGGATCGTGTGATGTACCACTTCAGATGGTACGCCCTTCATCTCTTTGTAGTTTCAGAAGAAACAACCTTAAACTCCTTAAGGAGAGCAACAAGTTCCTTTTCTCAGCTGGAGTCAAGTCTTTAGCGATATAAATAGGCTTGGTTTCCTCCCCCCCATGGCTCTGCAATATCAATTTCCTTGACCTTAGCTGGGCCATTGTACGATGTGGATAAACCAGCTTCTTTAACTCTTTTGGCCGTCAATTGGATCACTTTTCGTTCATCAATTGGGTATGTCTTGAAATGGTCTGGCACTGAGAGTAGGTCTGGCCCAAATAGCTTAGTTTTGGGCCACATGATGGTCTCTTCTTCCTGCTTATTATAATTGTGGCATATTTAGGATTCATCTGGTATGGTTTTTCTTGGTTGGCCTTTATCCTTCCATGATTGGGATCGTGTGATGTACCACTTTAGATGGTACGCCCTTCATCTCTTTGTAGTTTCAGAAGAAACAACCTTAAACTCCTTAAGGAGAGCAACAAGTTCCTTTTCCTCAGCTAGAGTCAAGTCATAAACAGGCTTGGTTTCCTCCCCCATGGCTCTGCAATATCAATTTCCTTGACCTTAGCTGGGCCATCGTACGATGTGGATAAACCAATTTCTTTAACTCTTTTGGCCGTCAATTGGACCACTTTTCGTTCATCAATTGGGTATCTTGAAATGGTCTGGTACTGAGAGTAGGTCTGGCCCGAATAGCTTAGTTTTGGGCCACATGATGGTCTCTTCTTCCTACTTATAGGTGACCAAGTTGCCCTAGCTTGCGTGACTCCCAAAGTCTCCTTGACTTTCGGTTCAGAGGTAGCAGAGGTCATCTGTAATAATGATAAGAAAGTCAGTCATACTAACTGGTGAGAGAATGTGGTCATTGCCTCTTTTTCTTTCTTTTTTTCGTTTTGTGAAAATGAATGTGTGTGTGTGTTATTCCATGAGAAGGGTGTTAGTGCGATGAGCAATAACAAGGTATGAGTCTACATGCGAAAAGGTGCAAACCGTGAGATAGCACTACCGCCAACTGCATCCACCAAAATAAAAGAGCTGGACAAAGTTAAGGAGAAAAGAAGAGAAAAGGTTCTCACGATTTTAGCTACCTCACGAGTTTCGAACCCTGCTATCTCACGGGCAAAATTCTGCACTATGTTGAATCGACTTCTTCCTCGAACCAATTTTTGTGCTTTCCTAGCATTTAGTTGGAAATTGTTCTTGGTTGCTCTTACTATCTATGTTTCTAAAGGTATTTGCAGTACTGAACTTTGGGTGGGATTTTGGCACACATATTGTTATATTACTCTGGTAATAGCCTTGTGTAGCTAGTAAACCCCTTCGAATCCATTGCTTTTGAGTGCCTTGTGGATAGTGGCTTCGTTTGCAATATTGCTATGCTAACATTGGAAGGCCATCTCTGTCCCTTGTCTGTAGCTCAAACTTTTTACCTTGATTCCTCAATTACTCCTTTTGCGTCATAGTATATATGGGCTTGGAGTTGATTCTAATGCACCCACTGCTGAATTACTAGTGACTTTGGTTGTTTTTTGCATAGGGAATATGGAGTTGATGCTTTCTCTAGTACGTGAGCTACTTTCTTTGGCATTGGTGTTTCCATACCATCAATCATAGCCTGCTTTCCCTTGTTTTTTGGCTCCATAAGGACACGATAATGATATTATTTCCCTCGTCAAGTTATGCAGCTCTCTTTTTCCATTGGATATCACAATTACTGGTGCAAATCTAGGATTGTCCAAGGATTATTTCTTCCTCCATAGATCCTATAGGCTTATATAACAAACACCATTCCAACCAAAGGGATTATTTCTGATGGAAATATTAACACTTTGAAATCCCACAGCTTTGGTAATTGACAAGTGCACACTTCGTATTTGTGCATTGTCGACCTCAAGGTAAGACTTTATCTAGAGGTTCTCGTGTCTCATAAGAGATCAAATTTTGACTTGATCCCCTATGGATTAATGCAATGCTTGTTGCATGAATTTTAGGTAGT
The DNA here is from genome assembly GCF_041138505.1 of Cibotium barometz. Classification (NCBI taxonomy): domain Eukaryota; kingdom Viridiplantae; phylum Streptophyta; class Polypodiopsida; order Cyatheales; family Cibotiaceae; genus Cibotium; species Cibotium barometz. Next base: position 23,272,768 of record NC_141074.1, on the reverse strand, counting down.
AGAGACTTTCACACAGTTGTGCTGGCTCAATGTCCAGGTCATCCTCATCAAGGAGGGTTAGTGAAGCCATGTTCATATGCAATACTCTCTCTTGGAGTCTCTGTTTGGCCTTGCCCTCTCTTGCCTTGGCTTCTTCTTGAGCTCGAGCTCGCTTGGATTTTTCCTTGGCTAGCTCATTTCGTTGTTTTAATACATACTCTTGCATGAGCATTTCTTGGGTCAGTGGTTCGTAATCCTTTTTAAGTTTGCTTTCATTGATGTAACCCTGTATTTGCACACCATCAATAGTTTCAATCATGACTGACCTCTGAGGCACATGTGATTTTTGACACTTAGAAAGGTCCTAATCCTCCATACTTGAGTTGTTTTTTTCTAGTGCTTTCGACATGAGGACGAGGTCCCTTGTTTTTAGTTCTTTTTGTTTCAGGTTATTGTCAAACCAACGCTTCCTTCACAATTTCTCAACCATAAGACCATGTGATGCAATTAGTTGGGTTTCATCAAGTTTCTCTAAGTCAACCAACCTTTCAGCTAATGCATTCTTTGTTAATCGTTCTTGCACCGCAATTTGCAGGGTTCGAACTAAGTACTCCATAAGCATTATAGCCTCAATGCCATAAGCTAGATGGAAGGGAGTATATCTCGTCGCTACCTTATACGAAGTTCAATATGCCCATAGAGTTGCAGTTAGCTTATGTTCCCAATCTGTGCGACTTGCTTCTAAAGTTTTTGTCAAGATAGTACACAAAATCTTATTTGTACTCTCCGCTTGACCATTTGCTTATGGATAATACGGGGATGACTTCCGATGGACTACAAGGAATCCAGCAAGTAAGTGATCAATCACCTCATTAATGAAATGTGAACCGCGATCACTCACTAATTCCAATGGGCAACGGATTCTTGAAATGATTTGTTCATATAAGAACTTAGCCATCTTTTGAGCATCAACTCGCTTAGAGACTTTTTCTTCTGCCCATTTCGTGAAATGCTTTGTGGCCACGATCACATATCGGACTTGTGATGTATGTGCAACTAGACTAATGGGTCCAACAAAATCAATTCCCTATTTCTCAAAAGATTCTTACAATCACAGGGAGGTAAGTTGCATCCTGTCTCTTTGTTGTGGAATAGCAAATGGTTGACACTCTTTGCATCTTTTACAAACTCCATAGCATCCCCGAATAATGTAGGCCACCATAGTCCTACTTGAAGCACCTTGTGAGCTGTAATTTTCCCAGAGCGAAGTGTCCTCCAATCATTCTTGAGAGTGCTTTCTCTAATATTGTGACAAATTTGTCTTCCCGCACACATCTCCTTAAGACATTGTCCTTAGCTAGCTTGTATAATTCACCAGCAATCAATTGATAAGGTGCAGCCAGCTTAATAAGCCGACACATTTTATCCATGTTCAAAGGTTGTTCTCGTAGAAAACCATAAGCTAGATAATCTAATATTTCTTCACTCCATTCAGGCACCATGTCTAGTTTGAACAATCAAGCATCTGGGAGGTCATCATCACACCATTTGTTGGTTCCCCATTTGGAATTCTCGACATATGATCGGCCAACATATGTTGTGTTTCCTTTCTCACCCGTGATCGTGAAGTCAAATTCCAATAGTAATAACAACCAGCATGTGATTCGTCCCATGGTGCAAGGCTTATTCACCAAGTATATAAACCCTGGTGGTCCACAAAGAATACGGCTTTTTTTTTGTTTTGTCAATAGGTAATGTCGATACTTCTTGATAGCATAAAGCATGGCCAAACCCTCTCGTTTTGTGGTGGTATAATTTACCTTTACATCATTCAGTTGGTGACTAGCGAAGGAAATTGGGTTGTCCAATTTGAACTCACCAAGCTGTGCCAATACGCATCTTGTAGCAAAGTTTGATGCATCAATGTGTACATGGCATATAAGATCCCAGTTGGGTGGTCTCAGAATAGTGCACGCGCTTGTGCTGGCTTCAATCTATCATATGCATCTTGGCATTCTTCATTCCATTCAGAGACAATGAGTAGCCTATATAATGGTCTGGCAATTCTAGCATAAAATACACCTTTGCATCATTCAGTGGCGACTAGCGAAGGAAACTGGGTAGTCCAATTTGAACTCACCAAGCTGTGCCAATACGCATCCTGTAGCGAAGTTTGATGCATCAATGTGTACATGGAATATAAGATCCCAGTTGGGTGGTCTCAGAATAGTGCACTGGCTAGTGCTGGCTTCAATTTATCATATGCATCTCGGCATTCTTCATTCCATTCAAAGACAATGAGGAGCCTATATAATGGTCTGGCAATTCTAGCATAAAATACTATGAAGTGGAGATAATACCCAATGTGGCCCATAAACCTTTGTACACCTTTGTAATTAGTGGGTGATAATAGTTCCACGCTCAATTTGACTTTGCTTTCCTTTGTGGAGATACTGTTCTTAATGACAATGTGTCCTAAGATCACACCGTGTTTGACCCAAAATTGGCATTTCAAAGGGTTTAAGGATATACAATTCGATCGACATCACTCAAACATCTCTCTTAAGCAAGCCAAATGGTCTGACCATCGTGAGTGTACGCACATAGATCATCAATGAATACCTCCAACCACTTTTGTAAGTAGTCTCTCAAGGCTGTGCACATCAATCGTTGGAACGTTGTTGGGGCATTGGTGAGACCAAAAGGCATAACTTTGTAAGCAAAAGTCTCCCACATTGTATTGAAGGCCGTTTTATGCTAGTCTTCGGGTGCTATAGAAACTTGATTGTAACTTGAAAATCCATCTAAGAAGTTGTAAGCTTCTTCACCAACTACTCTTTCCAGAACGTGTTCCGTGTAAGGTAGTGGGTAATGGTCCTTTCGTAGTAGCTGCATTGACATTTTTTAGATCGACACAGACCCTAAGTTTCCCATTCTTCTTTGGCACTATCACGATTGGTGATAGCCAATCGGTGTGTTCTATCTCATAGATGAAATCAACAGTAATGAGTTTATCAATTCCTTTGTATAATTGTTGCATATTTAGGATTCATCTGGTATGCTTTTTGCTTGGTTGGCCTTTATCCTTCCATGATTGGGATCGTGTGATGTACCACTTCAGATGGTACACCCTTCATCTCTTTGTAGTTTCAGAAGAAACAACCTTAAACTCCTTAAGGAGAGCAACAAGTTCCTTTTCCTCAGCTGGAGTCAAGTCATTAGCGATATAAACAGGCTTGGTTTCCTCCCCCATGGCTCTGCAATATCAATTTCCTTGACCTTAGCTGGGCCATTGTACGATGTGGATAAACCAGCTTCTTTAACTCTTTTGGCCGTCAATTGGATCACTTTTCGTTCATCAATTGGGTATGTCTTGAAATGGTCTGGCGCTGAGAGTAGGTCTGGCCCAAATAGCTTAGTTTTGGGCCACATGATGGTCTCTTCTTCCTACTTATTATAATCGTGGCATATTTAGGATTCATCTGGTATGGTTTTTGCTTGGTTGCCCTTTATCCTTCCATGATTGGGATCGTGTGATGTACCACTTTAGATGGTACGCCCTTCATCTCTTTGTAGTTTCAGAAGAAACAACCTTAAACTCCTTAAGGAGAGCAACAAGTTCCTTTTTCTCAGCTGGAGTCAAGTCTTTAGCGATATAAACAGGCTTGGTTTCCTCCCATGGCTCTCAAATATCAATTTCCTTGACCTTAGCTGGGCCATCGTACGATGTGGATAAACCAACTTCTTTAACTCTTTTGGCCGTCAATTGGACCACTTTGCGTTCATCAATTGGGTATGTCTTGAAATGGTATGGCAACGAGAGTAGGTCTGGCCCAAATAGCTTAGTTTTGGGCCACATGATGGTCTCTTCTTCCTGCTTATTATAATTGTGGCATATTTAGGATTCATCTGGTATGGTTTTTGCTTGGTTGGCCTTTATCCTTGCATGATTGGGATTGTGTGATGTACCACTTCAAATGGTACGCCCTTCATCTCTTTGTTGTTTCAGAAGAAACAACCTTAAACTCCTTAAGGAGAGCAACAAGTTCCTTTTCCTCAGCTGGAGTCAAGTCTTTAGTGATATAAACATGCTTGGTTTCCTCCCATGGCTCTGCAATATCAATTTCCTTGACCTTAGCTGGGCCATCGTACGATGATCGTACGATGTGGATAAACCAACTTCTTTAACTCTTTTGGCCATCAATTGGACCACTTTTCGTTTGTCAATTGGGTATGTCTTGAAATGGTTTGGCACTGAGAGTAGGTCTGGCCCAAATAGCTTAGCTTTGGGCCACATGATGGTCTCTTCTTCCTGCTTATAGGTGACCAAGTTGCCCTAGCTTGCGTGACTCCCGAAGTCTCCTTGACTTTCGGTTCAGAGGTAGTGGAGGTCGACATCTATAATAATGATAAGAAAGTCAGTCATACTAACTGGTGAGAGAATGTGGTCATTGTCTCTTTTTTTTTTCTGTGAAAATGAATGTGTGTGTGTGTTATATTCCATGAGAAGGGTGTTAGTGCGGTGAGCAATAACAAGGTATGAGTCTACATGCAAAAAGGTGCAAACCGTGAGATAGCACTACCGCCAACTGCACCCACCAAAATAAAAGAGCTGGACAAAGTTAAGGAGGAAAGAAGAGAAAAGGTTCTCACGGTTTTAGCCGCCTCACGGTTTTAGCTACCTCACGAGTTTCAAACCCTGCTATCTCACGGGCAAAATTCTTCACTGTGTTGAATCGACTTCTTCCTCGAAACCAATTTTTGTGCTTTCCTAGCATTTAGTTGGAAATTATAGCTTCAATGCCATAAGCTAGATGGGAGGGAGTATATCCCGTCGCTACCTTTTACGAAGTTTAATATGCCCATAGAGTTGCAGTTAGCTTATGTTCCCAATCCGTGCGACTTGCTTCTAAAGTTTTTGTCAAGATAGTACACAAAATCTTATTTGTACTCTCCGCTTGACCATTTGCTTATGGATAATAAGGGGATGACTTCCGGTGGACTACAAGGAATCCAGCAAGTAAGTGATCAATCACCTCATTAATGAAATGTGAATCGCGATCACTCATTAATTCCAATGGGCAACGGATTCTCGAAATGATTTGTTCATATAAGAACTTAGCCATGTTTTGTGCATCAACTCGCTTAGAGACTTGTTCTTCTGCCCATTTCGTGAAATAGTCTGTGGCCACGATCACATATCGGACCTGTGATGGATGTGCAACTAGACTAATGGGTCCAACAAAATCAATTCCCTATTTCTCAAAAGATTCTTACAATCACAGGGGGGTAAGTTGCATCCTGTCTCTTTGTTGTGGAATAGCAAATGGTTGACACTCTTTGCATCTTTTACAAACTCCATAGCATCCCCGAATAATGTAGGCCACCATAGTCCTACTTGAAGCACCTTGTGAGCTGTAATTTTTCCAGAGCGAAGTGTCCTCCAATCATTCTTGAGAGTGCTTTATCTAATATTGTGACAAATTTGTCTTCCCGCACAAATCTCCTTAAGACATTGTCCTTAGCTAGCTTGTATAATTCACCAGCAATCAATTGATAAGGTGCAGCCAGCTTAATAAGCCGACACATTTTATCCATGTTCAAAGGTTGTTCTCGTAGAAAACCATAAGCTAGATAATCTAATATCTCTTCACTCCATTCAGGCACCATGTCTAGTTTGAACAATCAAGCATCTGGGAGGTCATCATCAACACCATTTGTTGGTTCCCCATTTGGAATTCTCGACATATGATCGGCCAACATATGTTGTGTTCCCTTTGTCACGAGTTTCGAACCCTGCTATCTCACGGGCAAAATTCTTCACTGTGTTGAATCGACTTCTTCCTCGAAACCAATTTTTGTGCTTTCCTAGCATTTAGTTGGAAATTGTTCTTGGTTGCTCTTACTATCTATGTTTCTAAAGGTATTTGCAGTACTAAACTTTGGGTGGGATTTTGGCACCCATATTGTTATATTACTCTCGTAATAGCCTTGTGCAGCTAGTAAACCCCTTCGAATCCATTGCTTTTGAGTGCATATTTAGGATTCATCTGGTATGGTTTTTGCTTGGTTGGCCTTTATCCTTCCATGATTGGGATCGTGTGATGTACCACTTCATATGGTACGCCCTTCATCTCTTTGTAGTTTCAGAAGAAACAACCTTAAACTCCTTAAGGAGAGCAACAAGTTCCTTTTCTCAGCTGGAGTCAAGTCTTTAGCGATATAAATAGGCTTGGTTTCCTCCCCTCCATGGCTCTGCAATATCAATTTCCTTGACCTTAGCTGGGCCATTGTACGATGTGGATAAACCAGCTTCTTTAACTCTTTTGGCCGTCAATTGGACGACCTTTCGTTCATCAATTGGGTATGTCTTGAAATGGTCTGGCACTGAGAGTAGGTCTGGCCCAAATAGCTTAGTTTTGGGCCACATGATGGTCTCTTCTTCCTGCTTATTATAATTGTGGCATATTTAGGATTCATCTGGTATGGTTTTTCTTGGTTGGCCTTTATCCTTCCATGATTGGGATTGTGTGATGTACCACTTCAGATGGTACGCCCTTCATCTCTTTGTAGTTTCAGAAGAAACAACCTTAAACTCCTTAAGGAGAGCAACAAGTTCCTTTTCCTCAGCTGGAGTCAAGTCTTTAGCGATATAAACAGGCTTGGTTTCCTCCCCCATGGCTCTGCAATATCAATTTCCTTGACCTTAGCTGGGCCATCGTACGATGTGGATAAACCAACTTCTTTAACTCTTTTGGCCGTCAATTGGACCACTTTTCGTTCATCAATTGGGTATCTTGAAATGGTCTGGTACTGAGAGTAGGTCTGGCCCAAATAGCTTAGTTTTGGGCCACATGATGGTCTCTTCTTCCTACTTATAGGTGACCAAGTTGCCCTAGCTTGCGTGACTCCCAAAGTCTCCTTGACTTTCGGTTCAGAGGTAGCGGAGGTCATCTGTAATAATGATAAGAAAGTCAGTCATACTAACTGGTGAGAGAATGTGGTCATTGCCTCTTTTTCTTTCTTTTTTTCGTTTTGTGAAAATGAATGTGTGTGTGTGTTATTCCATGAGAAGGGTGTTAGTGCGATGAGCAATAACAAGGTATGAGTCTACATGCGAAAAGGTGCAAACCGTGAGATAGCACTACCGCCAACTGCACCCACCAAAATAAAAGAGCTGGACAAAGTTAAGGAGAAAAGAAGAGAAAAGGTTCTCACGATTTTAGCTACCTCACGAGTTTCGAACCCTGCTATCTCACGGGCAAAATTCTGCACTATGTTGAATCGACTTCTTCCTCGAACCAATTTTTGTGCTTTCCTAGCATTTAGTTGGAAATTAGTCTTGGTTGCTCTTACTATCTATGTTTCTAAAGGTATTTGCAGTACTGAACTTTGGGTGGGATTTTGGCACCCATATTGTTGTATTACTCTGGTAATAGCCTTGTGCAGCTAGTAAACCCCTTCGAATCCATTGCTTTTGAGTGCCTTGTGGATAGTGGCTTCGTTTGCAATATTGCTATGCTAACATTGGAAGGCCATCTCTGTCCCTTGTCTGTAGCTCAAACTTTTTACCTTGATTCCTCAATTACTCCTTTTGCATCACAGTATATATGGGCTTGGAGTTGATTCTAATGCACCCACTGCTGAATTACTAGTGACTTTGGTTGTCTTTTGCATAGGGACTATGGAGTTGATGCTTTCTCTAGTACGTGAGCTACTTTCTTTGGCATTGGTGTTTCCATACCATCAATCATAGCCTGCTTTCCCTTGTTTTTTGGCTCCATAAGGACACGATAATGATATTATTTCCCTCGTCAAGTTATGCAGCTCTCTTTTTCCATTGGATATCACAATTACTGGTGCAAATCTAGGATCGTCCAAGGATTATTTCTTCCTCCATAGATCCTACAGGCTTATATAACAAACACCATTCCAACCAAAGGGATTATTTCTGATGGAAATATTAACACTTTGAAATCCCACAGCTTTGGTAATTGACAAGTGCACACTTCGTACTTGTGCATTGTCGACCTCAAGGTAAGACTTTATCTAGAGGTTCTCGTGTCTCATAAGAGATCAAATTTTGACTTGATCCCCTATGGATTAATGCAATGCTTGTTGCATGAATTTTAGGTAGTAGAGACTTTCACACAGTTGTGCTGGCTCAATGTCCAGGTCATCCTCATCAAGGAGGGTTAGTGAAGCCATGTTCATATGCAATACTCTCTCTTGGAGTCTCTGTTTGGCCTTGCCCTCTCTTGCCTTGGCTTCTTCCTGAGCTCAAGCTCGCTTGGATTTTTCCTTGGCTAGCTCATTTCGTTGTTTTAATACATACTCTTGCATGAGCATTTCTTGGGTCAGTGGTTCGTAATCCTTTTTAAGTTTGCTTTCATTGATGTAACCCTGTATTTGCACACCATCAATAGTTTCAATCATGACTGACCTCTGAGGCACATGTGATTTTTGACACTTAGAAAGGTCCTAATCCTCCATACTTGAGTTGTTTTTTTCTAGTGCTTCCGACATGAGGACGAGGTCCCTTGTTTTTAGTTCTTTTTGTTTCAGGTTATTGTCAAACCAACGCTTCCTTCACAATTTTTCAACCATAAGACCATGTGATGCAATTAGTTGGGTTTCATCAAGTTTCTCTAAGTCAACCAACCTTTCAGCTAATGCATTCTTTGTTAATCGTTCTTGCACCGCAATTTGCAGGCTTCGAACTAAGTACTCCATAGGCATTATAGCCTCAATGCCATAAGCTAGATGGAAGGGAGTATATCTCGTCGCTACCTTATACGAAGTTCAATATGCCCATAGAGTTGCAGTTAGCTTATGTTCCCAATCCGTGCGACTTGCTTCTAAAGTTTTTGTCAAGATAGTACACAAAATCTTATTTGTACTCTCCGCTTGACCATTTGCTTATGGATAATAAGGGGATGACTTCCGATGGACTACAAGGAATCCAGCAAGTAAGTGATCAATCACCTCATTAATGAAATGTGAACCGCGATCACTCACTAATTCCAATGGGCAACGGATTCTTGAAATGATTTGTTCATATAAGAACTTAGCCATCTTTTGAGCATAAACTCGCTTAGAGACTTTTTCTTCTGCCCATTTTGTGAAATGCTTTGTGGCCACGATCACATATCGGACTTGTGATATATGTGCAACTAGACTAATGGGTCCAACAAAATCAATTCCCTATTTCTCAAAAGATTCTTACAATAACAGGGGGGTAAGTTGCATCCTGTCTCTTTGTTGTGGAATAGCAAATGGTTGACACTCTTTGCATCTTTTACAAACTCCATAGCATCCCCGAATAATGTAGGCCACCATAGTCCTACTTGAAGCACCTTGTGAGCTGTAATTTTCCCAGAGCGAAGTGTCCTCCAATCATTCTTGAGAGTGCTTTATCTAATATTGTGACAAATTTGTCTTCCCGCACACATCTCCTTAAGACATTGTCCTTAGCTAGCTTGTATAATTCACCAGCAATCAATTGATAAGGTGCAGCCAGCTTAATAAGCCGACACATTTTATCCATGTTCAAAGGTTGTTCTCGTAGAAAACCATAAGCTAGATAATCTAATATTTCTTCACTCCATTTAGGCACCATGTCTAGTTTGAACAATCAAGCATATGGGAGGTCATCATCAACACCATTTGTTGGTTTCCCATTTGGAATCCTTTGCATATGATCGGCTTACATATGTTGTGTTCCCTTTCTCACCCGTGATCTTGAAGTCAAATTCCAATAGTAATAACAACCAGCATGTGATTCGTCCCATGGTGCAAGGCTTATTCACCAAGTATATAAACCCTGATGGTCCACAAAGAATACGTTTTTTTTTTTGCCAATAGGTAATGTCGATACTTCTTGACAGCATAAAGCATGGCCAAACCCTCTCGTTTTGTGGTGGTATAATTTACCTTTGAATAATTCAGTTGGTGACTAGCGAAGGAAACTGGGTTGTCCAATTTGAACTCACCAAGCTGTGCCAATACGCATCCTGTAGCAAAGTTTGATGCATCAATGTGTACACGGCATATAAGATCCTAGTTGGGTGGTCTTAGAATAGTGCACTCGCTAGTGCTGGCTTCAATCTATCATATGCATCTTGGCATTCTTCATTCCATTCAGACACAATGAGTAGCCTATATAATGGTCTGGCAATTCTAGCATAAAATACACCTCTGCATCATTCAGTGGCAACTAGCGAAGGAAACTGGGTAGTCCAATTTGAACTCACCAAGCTGTGCCAATACGCATCCTGTAGCGAAGTTTGATGCATCAATGTGTACATGGAATATAAGATCCCAGTTGGGTGGTCTCAGAATAGTTCACTGGCTAGTGCTGGCTTCAATTTATCATATGCATCTTGGCATTCTTCATTCCATTCAAAGACAATAAGGAGCCTATATAATGGTCTGGCAATTCGATCGACATCACTCAAACATCTTTCTTAGGCAAGCCAAATGGTCTGACCATCGTGAGTGTGCACACATAGATCATCAATGAATACCTCCAACCACTTTTGTAAGTAGTCTCTCAAGGCTGTGCACATCAATCGTTGGAACGTTGTTGGGGCATTGGTGAGACCAAAAGGCATAACTTTGTAAGCAAAAGTCTCCCACATTGTATTGAAGGCCGTTTTATGCTACTCTTCGGGTGCTATAGAAACTTGATTGTAACTTGAAAATCTATCTAAGAAGTAAGCTTCTTCACCAACTACTCTTTCCAAAAAGTGTTTCGTGTAAGGTAGTGGGTAATGGTCCTTTCCTAGTAGCTGCATTGACATTTTTTAGATCGACACAGATCCTAAGTTTCCCATTCTTCTTTGGCACTATCACGATTGGTGATAGCCAATCGGTGTGTTCTATCTCATAGATGAAATCAACAGTAATGAGTTTATCAATTCCTTCTTATAATTGTTGCATATTTAGGATTCATCTGGTATGGTTTTTGCTTGGTTGGCCTTGATCCTTCCATGATTGGAATCGTGTGTTGTACCACTTCAAATGGTACGCCCTTCATCTCTTTGTAGTTTCAGAAGAAACAACCTTAAACTCCTTAAGGAGAGCAACAAGTTCCTTTTCCTCAGCTGGAGTCAAGTCTTTAGCGATATAAACAGGCTTGGTTTCCTCCCCCATGGCTCTGCAATATCAATTTCCTTGACCTTAGCTGGGCCATTGTACGATGTGGATAAACCAGCTTCTTTAACTCTTTTGGCCGCCGTCAATTGGACCACTTTTCGTTCATCAATTGGGTATGTCTTGAAATGGTCTGGCGCTGAGAGTAGGTATGGCCCAAATAGCTTAGATTTGGGCCACATGATGGTCTCTTCTTCTTGCTTATTATAATTCTTGCATATTTAGGATTCATCTGGTATGGTTTTTGCTTGGTTGGCCTTTATCCTTCCATGATTGGGATCGTGTGATGTACCACTTCAGATGGTACGCCCTTCATCTCTTTGTAGTTTCAGAAGAAACAACCTTAAACTCCTTAAGGAGAGCAACAAGTTCCTTTTCCTCAGCTGGAGTCACGTCTTTAGCGATATAAACAGGCTTGGTTTCCTCCCCCATGGCTCTGCAATATCAATTTCCATGACCTTAGCTGGGCCATTGTACGATGTGGATAAACCAACTTCTTTAACTCTTTTGGTCGTCAATTGGACCACTTTTCATTCATCAATTGGGCATGTCTTGAAATGGTCTGGCACTGAGAGTAGGTCTGGCCCAAATAGCTTAGTTTTGGGCCACATGATGGTCTCTTCTTCCTGCTTATTATAATTGTGGCATATTTAGGATTCATCTGGTATGGTTTTTGCTTGGTTGGCCTTTATCCTTCCATGATTGGGATCGTGTGATGTACCACTTTAGATGGTACGCCCTTCATCTCTTTGTAGTTTCAGAAGAAACAACCTTAAACTCCTTAAGGAGAGCAACAAGTTCCTTTTCCTCAGCTGGAGTCGTCTTTAGCGATATAAACAGGCTTGGTTTCCTCCCATGGCTCTGCAATATCAATTTCCTTGACCTTAGCTGGGCCATCGTACGATGTGGATAAACCAACTTCTTTAACTCTTTTGGCCGTCAATTGGACCACTTTTCGTTCATCAATTGGGTATGTCTTGAAATGGTATGGCACTGAGAGTAGGTCTGGCCCAAATAGCTTAGTTTTGGGCCACATGATGGTCTCTTCTTCCTGTTTTTTTTTTTTATTTGTGGCATATTTAGGATTCAGCTGGTATGGTTTTTGCTTGGTTGGCCTTTATCCTTGCATGATTGGGATCGTGTGATGTACCACTTCAAATGGTACACCCTTCATCTCTTTGTTGTTTCAAAAGAAACAACCTCAAAATCCTTAAGGAGAGCAACAAGTTCCTTTTCCTCAGCTGGAGTCAAGTCTTTAGCGATATAAACATGCTTGGTTTCCTCCCATGGCTCTGCAATATCAATTTCCTTGACCTTAGCTGGGCCATCGTACGATGTGGATAAACCAACTTCGTTAACTCTTTTGGCCGTCAATTGGACCACTTTTCGTTCGTCAATTGGACCACTTTTCGTTCGTCAATTGGGTATGTCTTGAAATGGTCTGGCACTGAGAGTAGGTCTTGCCCAAATAGCTTAGTTTTGGGCCACATGATGGTCTCTTCTTCCTGCTTATAGGTGACCAAGTTGCCCTAGCTTGCGTGACTCCCGAAGTCTCCTTGACTTTTGGTTCAGAGGTAGCAGAGTTCGACATCTGTAATAATGATAAGAAAGTCAGTCATACTAACTGGTGAGAGAATGTGGTCATTGCTTCTTTTTTTTTTTTTAAATATGAAAATGAATGTGTGTGTGTGTGTGTTATTCCATGAGAAGGGTGTTAGTGCGGTGAGCAGTAACAAGGTACTGGTCTACATGCGAAAAGGTGCAAACCGTGAGATAGCACTACCGCCAACTGCACCCACCAAAATAAAAGAGCTGGACAAAGTTAAGGAGAAAAGAAGAGAAAAGGTTCTCACGGTTTTAGCCACCTCACGGTTTTAGCTACCTCACGAGTTTCGAACCCTGCTATCTAACGGGCAAAATTCTTCACTGTGTTGAATCGGCTTCTTCCTCGAAACCAATTTTTGTGCTTTCCTAGCATTTAGTGGGAAATTATAGCCTTAATGCCATAAGCTAGATGGAAGGGAGTATATCCCGTCGCTACCTTATACAAAGTTTAATATGCCCATAGAGTTGCAGTTAGCTTATGTTCCCAATCCGTGCGACTTGCTTCTAAAGTTTTTGTCAAGATAGTACACAAAATCTTATTTGTACTCTCTGCTTGACCATTTGCTTATGGATAATAAGGGGACGACTTCCGGTGGACTACAAGGAATCCAGCAAGTAAGTGATCAATCACCTCATTAATGAAATGTGAACCGCGATCACTCACTAATTCCAATGGGCAACGGATTCTCGAAATGATTTGTTCATATAAGAGCTTAGCCATGTTTTGTGCATCAACTCGCTTAGAGACTTGTTCTTCTGCCCATTTCGTGAAATAGTTTGTGGCCACGATCATATATCGGACTTGTGTGATGGATGTGCAACTAGACTAATGGGTCCAACAAAATCAATTCCCTATTTCTCAAAAGATTCTTACAATCACAGGAGGGGTAAGTTGCATCTTGTCTCTTTGTTGTGGAATAGCAAATGGTTGACACTCTTTGCATCTTTTACAAACTCCATAGCGTCCCCGAATAATGTAGGCCACCATAGTCCTACTTGAAGCACCTTGTGAGCTGTAATTCTTCCAGAACGAAGTGTCCTCCAATCATTCTTGAGAGTGCTTTATCTAATATTGTGACAAATTTGTCTTCCCGCACACATCTCCTTAAGACATTGTCCTTAGCTCGCTTGTATAATTCACCAGCAATCAATTGATAAGGTGCAGCCAGCTTAATAAGCCGACACATTTTATCCATGTTCAAAGGTTGTTCTCGTAGAAAACCATAAGCTAGATAATCTAATATTTCTTCACTTCATTCAGGCACCATGTCTAGTTTGAACAATCAAGCATCTGGGAGGTCATCATCAACACCATTTGTTGGTTCCCCATTTGGAATTCTCGACATATGATCGGCCAACATATGTTGTGTTCCCTTTCTCACCTGTGATCGTGAAGTCAAATTCCAATAGTAATAACAACCAGCATGTGATTCGTCCCATGGTGCAAGGCTTATTCACCAAGTATATAAACCCTGATGGTCCACAAAGAATACCTTTTTTTTTCCAATATGTAATGTCGATACTTCTTTGACAGCATAAAGCATGGCCAAACCCTCTCGTTTTGTCATGGTATAATTTACCTTTGCATCATTCAGTGGGTGACTAGCGAATGAAACTGGGTTGTCCAATTTGAACTCACCAAGCTGTGCCAATACGCATCCTGTAGCGAAGTAATGTGTACATGGCATATAAGATCACAGTTGGGTGGTCTCAGAATAGTGCACTTGCTAGTGCTGGCTTCAATCTATCATATGCATCTTGGCATTCTTCATTCCATTCAGAGACAATGAGTAGCCTATATAATGGTCTGGCAATTCTAGCATAAAATACACCTTTGCATCATTCAGTGGCGACTAGCGAAGGAAACTGGGTAGTCCAATTTGAACTCACCAAGCTGTGCCAATACGCTTCCTGTAGCGAAGTTTGATGCATCAATGTGTACATGGAATATAAGATCCCAGTTGGGTGGTCTCAGAATAGTGCACTGGCTAGTGCTGGCTTCAATTTATCATATGCATCTTGGCATTCTTCATTGCATTCAAAGACAATGAGGAGCCTATATAATGGTCTGGCAATTCTAGCATAAAATACTATGAAGTGGAGATAATACCCAATGTGACCCATAAACCTTTGTACACCTTTGTAATTAGTGGGTGGGGATAGTTCCAAGATCAATTTTACTTTGCTTTCCTTTGTAGAGATACCGTTCTTAATGACAATGTGTCCTAAGATCACACCGTGTTTGACCCAAGATTGGCATTTCAAAGGGTTTAAGGATATACAATTCGATCGACATCACTCAAACATCTTTCTTAAGCAAGCCAAATGGTCTGACCATCGTGAGTGTGCGCACATAGATCATCAATGAATACCTCCAACCACTTTTGTAAGTAGTCTCTCAAGGCTGTGCACATCAATCGTTGGAACATTGTTGGGGCATTGGTGAGACCAAAAGGCATAACTTTGTAAGCAAAAGTCTCCCACATTGTATTGAAGGCTGTTTTATGCTAGTCTTCGGCGGGTGCTATAGAAACTTGATTGTAACTTGAAAATCCATCTAAGAAGTTGTAAGCTTCTTCACCAACTACTCTTTCCAAAACGTGCTCCGTGTAAGGTAGTGGGTAATGGTCCTTTCCTAGTAGCTACATTGACATTTTTTAGATCGACACAGATCCTAAGTTTTCCATTCTTCTTTGGCACTATCACGATTGGTGATAGCCAATCGGTGTGTTCTATCTCATAGATGAAATCAACAGTAATGAGTTTATCAATTTCTTCTTATAATTGTTGCATATTTAGGATTCATCTGGTATGGTTTTTGCTTGGTTGGCCTTGATCCTTCCATGATTGGAATCGTGTGTTGTACCACTTCAAATGGTACGCCCCTTCATCTCTTTGTAGTTTCAGAAGAAACAACCTTAAACTCCTTAAGGAGAGCAACAAGTTCCTTTTCCTCAGCCAGAGTCAAGTCTTTAACGATATAAACAGGCTTGGTTTCCTCCCAGGGCTCTGCAATATCAGTTTCCTCAGCTGGAGTCAAGTCTTCAACGATATAAACAGGCTTGGTTTCCTCCTAGGGCTCTGCAATATCAGTTTCCTTGACCTTAGCTGGGCCATTGTACAAAGTGGATAAACCAACTTCTTTAACTCTTTTGGCCGCTGTCAATTGGACCACTTTTCGTTCATCAATTGGGTATGTCTTGAAATGGTCTGGCGCTGAGAGTAGGTCTGGCCCAAATAGCTTAGATTTGGGCCACATCATGGTCTCTTCTTCCTGCTTATTATAATTGTTGCATATTTAGGATTCATCTGGTATGGTTTTTGCTTGGTTGGCCTTTATCCTTCCATGATTGGGATCGTGTGATGTACCACTTCAGATGGTACGCCCTTCATCTCTTTGTAGTTTCAGAAGAAACAACCTTAAACTCCTTAAGGAGAGCAACAAGTTTCTTTTCCTCAGCTGGAGTCAAGTCTTTAGCGATATAAACAGGCTTGGTTTCCTCCCCCATGGCTCTGCAATATAAATTTCCTTGACCTTAGCTGGGCCATTGTACGATGTTGATAAACCAGCTTCTTTAACTCTTTTGGCCATCAATTGGACCACTTTTCGTTCATCAATTGGGTATGTCTTGAAATGGTATGGCACTGAGAGTAGGTCTGGCCCAAATAGCTTAGTTTTTGGCCACATGATGGTCTCTTCTTCCTGCTTATTATAATTGTGGCATATTTAGGATTCATCTGGTATGGTTTTTGCTTGGTTGGCCTTTATCCTTCCATGATTGGGATCGTGTGATGTACCACGTTTTAGCTACCTCACGAGTTTTGAACCCTGCTATCTGACGGGCAAAATTCTTCACTATGTTGAATCGACTTCTTCCTTGAAACGAATTTTGTGCTTTCCTAGCATTTAGTTGGAAATTGTTCTTGGTTGCTCTTACTATCTATGTTTCTAAAGGTATTTGCAGTACTGAACTTTGGGTGGGATTTTGGCACCCAGATTGTTATATTACTCTGGTAATAGCCTTGCGCAGCTAGTAAACCCCTTCGAATCCATTGCTTTTGAGTGCCTTGTGGATAGTGGCTTCGTTTGCAATATTGCTATGCTAACATTGGAACGCCATCTCTGTCCCTTGTCTGTAGCTCAAACTTTTTACCTTGATTCCTCAAGTACTCCTTTTGCAAACATCACTGTATATATGGACTTGGAGTTGATTCTAATGCACCCACTGCTGAATTACTAGTGACTTTGGTTGTTTTTTGCATAGGGACTATGGAGTTGATGCTTTCTTTAGTATGTGAGCTACTTTCTTTGGCATTGGTGTTTCCATACCATCAATCATAGCCTGCTTTCCCTTGTTTTTTTGGCTCCATAAGGACACGATAATGATATTATTTTCCTCGTCAAGTTATGCAGCTCTCTTTTTCCATTGGATATCACAATTACTGGTGCAAATCTAGGATCGTCCAAGGATTATTTCTTCCTCCATAGATCCTACAGGCTTATATAACAAACACCATTCCAACCAAAGGGATTATTTCTGATGGAAATATTAACACTTTGAAATCCCACAGCTTTGGTAATTGACAAGTGCACACTTCGTACTTGTGCATTGTCGACCTCAAGGTAAGACTTTATCTAGAGGTTCTCGTGTCTCATAAGAGATCAAATCATGACTTGATTCCCTATGGATCAATGCAATGCTTGTTGCATGAATTTTAGGTAGTAGAGACTTTCACACAGTGTGCTGGCTCAATGTCCAGGTCATCCTCATCAAGGAGGGTTAGTGAAGCCATGTTCATATGCAATACTCTCTCTTGGAGTCTCTGTTTGGCCTTGCCCTCTCTTGCCTTGGCTTCTTTTTGAGCTCGAGCTCGCTTGGATTTTTCCTTGGCTAGCTCATTTCGTTGTTTTAATACATGCTCTTGCATGAGCATTTCTTGGGTCAGTGATTCGTAATCCTTTTTAAGTTTGCTTTCATTGATGTAACCCTGTATTTGCACACCATCAATAGTTTCAATCATGACTGACCTTTGAGGCACATGTGATTTTTGACACTTAGAAAGGTCCTAATCCTCCATACTTGAGTTTTTTTTTTCTAGTGCTTCTGACATGAGGACGAGGTCCCTTGTTGTTAGTTCTTTTTGTTTCAGGTTATTGTCAAACCAACGCTTCCTTCACAATTTTTCAACCATAAGACCATGTGATGCAATTAGTTGGGTTTCATCAAGTTTCTCTAAGTCAACCAACCTTTCAGCTAATGCATTCTTTGTTAATCGTTCTTGCACCGCAATTTGCAGGCTTCGAACTAAGTACTCCATAGGCATTATAGCCTCAATGCCATAAGCTAGATGGAAGGGAGTGTATCCCGTCGCTACCTTATACGAAGTTTAATATGCCCATAGAGTTGCAGTTAGCTTATGTTCCCAATCCGTGCGACTTGCTTCTAAAGTTTTTGTTAAGATAGTACACAAAATCTTATTTGTACTCTCCGCTTGACCATTTGCTTATGGATAATAAGGGGATGACTTCCGGTGGACTACAAGGAATCCAGCAAGTAAGTGATCAATCACCTCATTAATGAAATGTGAATTGCGATCACTCACTAATTCCAATGGGCAACGGATTCTCGAAATGATTTGTTCATATAAGAACTTAGCCATGTTTTGTGCATCAACTCGCTTAGAGACTTGTTCTTCTGCCCATTTCGTGAAATAGTCTGTGGCCACGATCACATATCGGACCTATGATGGATGTGCAACTAGACTAATGGGTCCAACAAAATCAATTCCCTATTTCTCAAAAGATTCTTACAATCACAGGGGGGTAAGTTGCATCCTGTCTCTTTGTTGTGGAATAGCAAATGGCTGACACTCTTTGCATCTTTTACAAACTTCATAGCATCCCCGAATAATGTAGGCCACCATAGTCCTACTTGAAGCACCTTGTAAGCTGTATTTTTTCTAAAGCGAAGTGTTCTCCAATCATTCTTGAGAGTGCTTTATCCAATATTGTGACAAATTTGTCTTCCCGCACACATCTCCTTAAGACATTGTCCTTACCTAGCTTGTATAATTCACCAGCAATCAATTGATAAGGTGCAGCCAGCTTAATAAGCCGACACATTTTATCCATGTTCAAAGGTTGTTCTCGTAGAAAACCATAAGCTAGATAATCGAATATTTCTTCACTCCATTCAGGCACCATGTCTAGTTTGAACAATCAAGCATCTGGGAGGTCATCATCAACACCATTTGTTGGTTCCCCATTTGGAATTCTCGACATATGATCGGCCAACATATGTTGTGTTCCCTTTCACACCCGTGATCGTGAAGTCAAATTCCAATAGTAATAACAACCAGCATGTGATTCGTCCCATGGTGCAAGGCTTATTCACCAAGTATATAAACCCTGATGGTCCACAAAGAATACCTTTTTCTTTGCCAATATGTAATGTCGATACTTCTTGACAGCATAAAGCATGGCCAAACCCTCTCGTTTTGTGGTGGTATAATTTACCTTTACATCATTCAGTTGGTGACTAGCGAAGGAAACTGGGTTGTCCAATTTGAACTCACCAAGCTGTGCCAATACGCATCTTGTAGCAAAGTTTGATGCATCAATGTGTACATGGCATATAAGATCCCAGTTGGGTGGTCTCAGAATAGTGCACTCGCTAGTGCTGGCTTCAATCTATCATATGCATCTTGGCATTCTTCATTCCATTCAGAGACAATGAGTAGCCTATATAATGGTCTGGCAATTCTAGCATAAAATACACCTTTGCATCATTCAGTGGCGACTAGCGAAGGAAACTGGGTAGTCCAATTTGAACTCACCAAGCTGTGCCAATACGCATCATGTAGCGAAGTTTGATGCATCAATGTGTACATGGAATATAAGATCCCAGTTGGGTGGTCTCAGAATAGTGCACTGGCTAGTGCTGGCTTCAATTGATCATATGCATCTTGGCATTCTTCATTCCATTAAAAGACAATGAGGAGCCTATATAATGGTATGGCAATTCTAGCATAAAATACTATGAAGTGGAGATCATACCCAATGTGGCCCATAAAGCTTTGTACACCTTTGTAATTAGTGGGTGGGGATAGTTCCAAGATCAATTTGACTTTGCTTTCCTTTGTGGAGATACCGTTCTTAATGACAATGTGTCCTAAGATCACACCGTGTTTGACCCAAAATTGGCATTTCAAAGGGTTTAAGGATATACAATTCGATCGACATCACTCAAACATCTTTCTTAAGCAAGCCAAATGGTCTGACCATCATGAGTGTGCGCACATAGATCATCAATGAATACCTCCAACCACTTTTGTAAGTAGTCTCTCAAGGATCTGCACATCAATCGTTGGAATGTTGTTGGGGCATTGGTGAGACCAAAAGGCATAACTTTGTAAGCAAAGTTCTCCCACATTGTATTGAAGACCGTTTTATTCTAGTCTTTGGGTGCTATAGAAACTTGATTGTAACTTGAAAATCCATCTAAGAAGTTGTAAGCTTCTTTACCAACTACTCTTTCCAAAACGTGTTCCGTGTAAGGTAGTGGGTAATGGTCCTTTCCTAGTAGTTGCATTGACATTTTTTAGATCGACACAGACCCTAAGTTTCCCATTCTTCGTTGGCACTATCACGATTGGTGATAGCCAATCGGTGTGTTCTATCTCATAGATGAAATCATCAGTAATGAGTTTATCAATTCCTTCTTATAATTGTTGCATATTTAGGATTCATCTGGTATGATTTTTGCTTGGTTGGCCTTGATCCCTCCATGATTGGAATCGTGTGTTGTACCACTTCAAATGGTACGCCCTTCATCTCTTTGTAGTTTCAGAAGAAACAACCATAAACTCCTTAAGGAGAGCAACAAGTTCCTTTTCCTCAGCTGGAGTTGTCTTTAACGATATAAACAGGCTTGGTTTCCTCCCAGGGCTCTGCAATATCAGTTTCCTCAGCTGGAGTCAAGTCTTTAACGATATAAACAGGCTTGGTTTCCTCCCAGGGCTCTGCAATATCAGTTTCCTTGACCTTAGCTGGGCCATTGTACGATGTGGATAAACCAGCTTCTTTAACTCTTTTGGCCGTCGTCAATTGGACCACTTTTCATTCATCAATTGGGTATGTCTTGAAATGGTCTGGCACTGAGAGTAGGTCTGGCCCAAATAGCTTAGATTTGGGCCACATGATGGTCTCTTCTTCCTGCTTATTATAATTGTTGCATATTTAGGATTCATCTGGTATGGTTTTTGCTTGGTTGGCCTTTATCCTTCCATGATTGGGATCGTGTGATGTACCACTTTAGATGGTACGCCCTTCATCTCTTTGTAGTTTCAGAAGAAACAACCTTAAACTCCTTAAGGAGAGCAACAAGTTCCTTTTCCTCAGCTGGAGTCAAGTCTTTAGCGATATAAACAGGCTTGGTTTCCTCCCCCATGGCTCTGCAATATCAATTTCCATGACCTTAGCTGGGCCATTGTACAATGTGGATAAACCAACTTCTTTAACTCTTTTGGTCGTCAATTGGACCACTTTTCGTTCATCAATTGGGCATGTCTTGAAATGGTCTGGCACTGAGAGTAGGTCTGGCCCAAATAGCTTAGTTTTGGGCCACATGATGGTCTCTTCTTCCTGCTTATTATAATTGTGGCATATTTAGGATTCATCTGGTATGGTTTTTGCTTGGTTGGCCTTTATCCTTCCATGATTGGGATCCTGTGATGTACCACTTTAGATGGTACGCCCTTCATCTCTTTGTAGTTTCAGAAGAAACAACCTTAAACTCCTTAAGGAGAGCAACAAGTTCCTTTTCCTCAGCTGGAGTCAAGTCTTTAGCGATATAAACAGGCTTGGTTTCCTCCCCCATGGCTCTGCAATATCAATTTCCTTGACCTTAGCTGGGCCATTGTACGATGTGGATAAACCAACTTCTTTAACTCTTTTGGCCGTCAATTGGACCACTTTTCGTTCATCAATTGGGTATGTCTTGAAATGGTCTGGTGCACTGAGAGTAGGTATGGCCCAAATAGCTTAGTTTTGGGGCACATGATGGTCTCTTCTTCCTGCTTATTATAATTGTGGCATATTTAGGATTCATCTAGTAGGGTTTTTGCTTGGTTGGCCTTTATCCTTCCATGATTGGGATCGTGTGATGTACCACTTCAGATGGTATGCCCTTCATCTCTTTGTAGTTTCAGAAGAAACAACCTTAAACTCCTTAAGGAGAGCAATAAGTTCCTTTTCCTCAGCTGGAGTCAAGTCTTTAGCGATATAAACAGGCTTGGTTTCCTCCCCCATGGCTCTGCAATATCAATTTCCTTGACCTTAGCTGGGCCATTGTTCGATGTGGATAAACCAACTTCTTTAACTCTTTTGGCCGTCAATTGGACCACTTTTCGTTCATCAATTGGGTATGTCTTGAAATGGTCTGGTATGCTGAGAGTAGGTATGGCCCAAATAGCTTAGTTTTGGGGCACATGATGGTCTCTTCTTCCTGCTTATTATAATTGTGGCATATTTAGGATTCATCTGGTAGGGTTTTTGCTTGGTTGGCCTTTATCCTTCCATGATTGGGATCGTGTGATGTACCACTTCAGATGGTATGCCCTTCATCTCTTTGTAGTTTCAGAAGAAACAACCTTAAACTCCTTAAGGAGAGCAACAAGTTCCTTTTCCTCAGCTGGAGTCAAGTCTTTAGCGATAAAAACAGGCTTGGTTTCCTCCCATGGCTCTGCAATATCAATTTCCTTGACCTTAGCTGGGCCATCGTACGATGTGGATAAACCAACTTCTTTAACTCTTTTGGCCGTCAATTGGACCACTTTTCGTTCGTCAATTGGGTATGTCTTGAAATGGTCTGGCACTGAGAGGTCTGGCCCAAATAGCTTAGTTTTGGGCCACATGATGGTCTCTTCTTCCTGCTTATAGGTGACCAAGTTGCCCTAGCTTGCGTGACTCCCGAAGTCTCCTTGACTTTCGGTTCAGAGGTAGCAGAGGTCGACATCTGTAATAATGATAAGAAAGTCAGTCATACTAACTGGTGAGAAAATGTGGTCATTGCCTCTTTCTCTTTCTTTTTTTTTTTGGTGAAAATGAATGTGTGTGTGTGTGTTTTTTTATGAGAAGGTTGTTAGTGCGGTGAGCAATAACAAGGTATGAGTCTACATGCAAAAAGGTGCAAACCGTGAGATAGCACTACCGCCAACTGCACCCACCAAAATAAAAGAGCTGGACAAAGTTAAGGAGAAAAGAAGAGAAAAGGTTCTCACGGTTTTAGCTACCTCACGGTTTTAGCTACCTCACGAGTTTCGAACCCTGCTATCTCACGGGCAAAATTCTTCACTGTGTTGAATCGACTTCTTCCTCGAAACCAATTTTTGTGCTTTCCTAGCATTTAGTTGGAAATTATAGCTTCAATGCCATAAGCTAGATGGAAGGGAGTATATCGCGTCGCTACCTTATACGAAGTTTAATATGCCCATAGAGTTGCAGTTAGCTTATGTTCCCAATCCGTACGACTTGCTTCTAAAGTTTTTGTCAAGATAGTATACAAAATCTTATTCGTACTCTCCGCTTGACCATTTGCTTATGGATAATAAGGGGATGACTTCCGGCGGACTACAAGGAATCCAGCAAGTAAGTGATCAATCATCTCATTAATGAAATGTGAACCGCGATCACTCACTAATTCCAATGGGCAATGGATTCTCGAAATGATTTGTTCATATAAGAACTTAGCCATCTTTTGTGCATCAACTCGCTTAGAGACTTGTTCTTCTGCCCATTTCGTGAAATATTCTGTGGCCACGATCACATATCGGACTTGTGATGGATGTACAACTAGACTAATGGGTCCAACAAAATCAATTCCCTATTTCTCAAAAGATTCTTACAATCACAGGGGGGTAAGTTGCATCCTGTCTCTTTGTTGTGGAATAACAAATGGTGCATGTTTTACAAACTCCATAGCATCCCCGAATAATGTAAGCCACCATAGTCCTACTTGAAGCACCTTGTGAGCTGTAATTTTCCCAGAGCAAAGTGTCCTCCAATCATTCTTGAGAGTGCTTTATCTAATATTCTGACAAATTTGTCTTCCCGCACACATCTCCTTAAGACATTGTCCTTAGCTAGCTTGTATAATTCACCAGCAATCAATTGATCTCGTAGAAAACCATAAGCTAGATAATCTAATATTTCTTCACTCCATTCAGGCACCATGTCTAGTTTGAACAATCAAGCATCTGGGAGGTCATCATCAACACCATTTGTTGGTTCCCCATTTGGAATTCTCGACATATGATCGGCCAACATATGTTGTCTTCCCTTTCTCACGAGTTTCGAACCCTGCTATCTCACGGGCAAAATTCTTCACTGTGTTGAATCGACTTCTTCCTCGAAACCAATTTTTGTGCTCTCCTAGCATTTAGTTGGAAATTGTTCTTGGTTGCTCTTACTATCTATGTTTCTAAAGGTATTTGCAGTACTAAACTTTGGGTGGGATTTTGGCACCCATATTGTTATATTACTCTGGTAATAGCCTTGTGCAGCTAGTAAACCCCTTCGAATCCATTGCTTTTGAGTGCATATTTAGGATTCATCTGGTATGGTTTTTGCTTGGTTGGCCTTTATCCTTCCATGATTGGGATTGTGTGATGTACCACTTCAGATGGTACGCCCTTCATCTCTTTGTAGTTTCAGAAGAAACAACCTTAAACTCCTTAAGGAGAGCAACAAGTTCCTTTTCTCAGCTGGAGTCAAGTCTTTAGCGATATAAAGGCTAGTGCTGGCTTCAATTTATCATATGCATCTTGGCATTCTTCATTCCATTCAAAGACAATGAGGAGCCTATATAATGGTCTGGCAATTCTAGCATAAAATACTATGAAGTGGAGATAATACCCAATGTGGCCCATAAACCTATGTACACCTTTGTAATTAGTGGATGGGGATAGTTCCAAGATCAATTTGACTTTGCTTTCCTTTGTGGAGATACCGTTCTTAATGACAATGTGTCCTAAGATCACACCGTGTTTGACCCAAAATTGGCATTTCAAAGGGTTTAAGGATATACAATTCGATCGACATCACTCAAACATCTTTCTTAAGCAAGCCAAATGGTCTGACCATCGTGAGTGTGTGCACATAGATCATCAATGAATACCTCCAACCACTTTTGTAAGTAGTCTCTTAAGGCTGTGCACATCAATCGTTGGAACGTTGTTGGGGCATTGGTGAGACCAAAAGGCATAACTTTGTAAGCACAAGTCTCCCACATTGTATTGAAGGCCGTTTTATGCTAGTCTTCGGGTGCTATAGAAACTTGATTGCAACTTGAAAATCCATCTAAGAAGTTGTAAGCTTCTTCACCAACTACTCTTTCCAAAACGTGTTCCGTGTAAGGTAGTGGGTAATGGTCCTTTCCTAGTAGCTGCATTGACATTTTTTAGATCGACACAGACCCTAAGTTTCCCATTCTTCTTTGGCACTATCACGATTGGTGATAGCCAATCGGTGTGTTCTATCTCATAGATGAAATCAACAGTAATGAGTTTATCAATTCCTTCTTATAATTGTTGCATATTTAGGATTCATCTGGTATGGTTTTTGCTTGGTTGGCCTTGATCCTTCCATGATTGGAATCGTGTGTTGTACCACTTCAAATGGTATGCCCTTCATCGCTTTGTAGTTTCAGAAGAAACAACCTTAAACTCCATTAGGAGAGCAACAAGTTCCTTTTCCTCAGCTAGAGTCAACTCTTTGACGATATAAACAGGCTTGGTTTCCTCCCAGGGCTCTGCAATATCAGTTTCCTTGACCTTAACTGGGCCATTGTACGATCTGGATAAACCAGCTTCTTTAACTCTTTTGGCCGCCGTCAATTGGACCACTTTTCGTTCATCAATTGGGTATGTCTTGAAATGGTCTGGCGCGCTGAGAGTAGGTATGGCCCAAATAGCTTAGTTTTGGGCCACATGATGGTCTCTTCTTCCTGCTTATTATAATTGTGGCATATTTAGGATTCATCTGGTATGGTTTTTGCTTGGTTGGCCTTTATCCTTCCATGATTGGGATCGTGTGATGTACCACTTCAGATGGTACGCCCTTCATCTCTTTGTAGTTTCAGAAGAAACAACCTTAAACTCCTTAAGGAGAGCAACAAGTTCCTTTTTCTCAGCTGGAGTCAAGTCTTTAGCGATATAAACAGGCTTGGTTTCCTCCCATGGCTCTGCAATATCAATTTCCTTGACCTTAGCTGGGCCATCGTACGATGTGGATAAACCAACTTCTTTAACTCTTTTGGCCGTCAATTGGACCACTTTTCGTTCATCAATTGGGTATCTTGTAATGGTATGGCACTGAGAGTAGGTCTGGCCCAAATAGCTTAGTTTTGGGCCACATGATGGTCTCTTCTTCCTGCTTATTATAATTGTGGCATATTTAGGATTCATCTGGTATGGTTTTTGCTTGGTTGGCCTTTATCCTTGCATGATTGGGATCGTGTGATGTACCACTTCAGATGGTACGCCCTTCATCTCTTTGTTGTTTCAGAAGAAACAACCTTAAACTCCTTAAGGAGAGCAACAAGTTCCTTCTCCTGAGTTGGAGTCAAGTCTTTAGCGATATAAACATGCTTGGTTTGCTCCCATGGCTCTGCAATATCAATTTCCTTGACCTTAGCTGGGCCATCGTACGATGTGGATAAACCAACTTCTTTAACTCTTTTGGCTATCAATTGGACCACTTTTCGTTCGTCAATTGGGTATGTCTTGAAATGGTCTGGCACTGAGAGTAGGTCTGGCCCAAATAGCTTAGCTTTGGGCCACATGATGGTGTCTTCTTCCTGCTTATAGGTGACCAAGTTGCCCTAGCTTGCGTGACTCCCGAAGTCTCCTTGACTTTCGGTTCAGAGGTAGCGGAGGTCGACATCTGTAATAATGATAAGAAAGTCAGTCATACTAACTGGTGAGAGAATGTGGTCATTGCCTCTTTTTTTTTATTTATGAAACTGAATGTGTGTGTGTGTTATATTCCATGAGAAGGGTGTTAGTGCGGTGAGCAATAACAAGGTATGAGTCTACATGCAAAAAGGTGCAAACCGTGAGATAGCACTACCGCCAACTGCACCCACCAAAATAAAAGAGCTGGACAAAGTTAAGGAGAAAAGAAGAGAAAAGGTTCTCACGGTCTTAACCGTCTCACGGTTTTAGCTACCTCACGAGTTTCGAAACCTGCTATCTCACGGGCAAAATTCTTCACTGTGTTGAATCGACTTCTTCCTCGAAACCAATTTTTGTGCTTTCCTAGCATTTAGTTGGAAATTATAGCTTCAATGCCATAAGCTAGATGGAAGGGAGTATATCCCGTCGCTACCTTATACGAAGTTTAATATGCCCATAGAGTTGCAGTTAGCTTATGTTTCCAATCCGTGCGACTTGCTTCTAAAGTTTTTGTCAAGATAGTACACAAAATCTTATTTGTACTCTCCGTTTGACCATTTGCTTATGGATAATAAGGGGATGACTTCCGGTGGACTACAAGGAATCCAGCAAGTAAGTGATCAATCACCTCATTAATGAAATGTGAACCCCGATCACTCACTAATTCCAATGGGCAATGGATTCTCGAAATGATTTGTTCATATAAGAACTAAGCCATGTTTTGTACATCAACTCGCTTAGAGACTTGTTCTTCTGCCCATTTCGTGAAATAGTCTGTGGCCACGATCACATATCGGACTTGTGATGGATGTGCAACTAGACTAATGGGTCCAACAAAATCAATTCCCTATTTCTCAAAAGATTCTTACAATCACAGGGGGGTAAGTTGCATCCTGTCTCTTTGTTGTGGAATAGCAAATGGTTGACACTCTTTGCATCTTTTACAAACTCCATAGCATCCCCGAATAATGTAGGCCACCATAGTCCTACTTGAAGCACCTTGTGAGCTGTAATTTTCCCAGAGCGAAGTGTCCTCCAATCATTCTTGAGAGTGCTTTATCTAATATTGTGACAAATTTGTCTTCCCGCACACATCTCCTTAAGACATTGTCCTTAGCTTGCTTGTATAATTCACCAGCAATCAATTGCTAAGGTGCAGCCAGCTTAATAAGCCGACACATTTTATCCATGTTCAAAGGTTGTTCTCGTAGAAAACCATAAGCTAGATAATCTAATATTTCTTCACTCCATTCAGGCACCATGTCTAGTTTGAACAATCAAGCATCTGGGAGGTCATCATCAACACCATTTGTTGGTTCCCCATTTGGAATTCTCGACATATGATCGGCCAACATATGTTGTGTTCCCTTTCTCACGAGTTTCGAACCCTGCTATCTCACGGGCAAAATTCTTCACTGTGTTGAATCGACTTCTTCCTCGAAACCAATTTTTGTGCTTTCCTAGCATTTAGTTGGAAATTGTTCTTGGTTTCTCTTACTATCTATGTGTCTAAAGGTATTTGCAGTACTAAACTTTGGGTGGGATTTTGGCACCCATATTGTTAAATTACTCTCGTAATAGCCTTGTGCAGCTAGTAAACCCCTTCGAATCCATTGCTTTTGAGTGCATATTTAGGATTCATCTGGTATGGTTTTTGCTTGGTTGGCCTTTATCCTTCCATGATTGGGATCGTGTGATGTACCACTTCAGATGGTACGCCCTTCATCTCTTTGTAGTTTCAGAAGAAACAACCTTAAACTCCTTAAGGAGAGCAACAAGTTCCTTTTCTTAGCTGGAGTCAAGTCTTTAGCGATATAAATAGGCTTGGTTTCCTCCCCCCCATGGATCTGCAATATCAATTTCCTTGACCTTAGCTGGGCCATTGTACGATGTGGATAAACCAGCTTCTTTAACTCTTTTGGCCGTCAATTGGACGACTTTTCGTTCATCAATTGGGTATGTCTTGAAATGGTCTGGCACTGAGAGTAGGTCTGGCCCAAATAGCTTAGTTTTGGGCCACATGATGGTCTCTTCTTCCTGCTTATTATAATTGTGGCATATTTAGGATTCATCTGGTATGGTTTTTCTTGGTTGGCCTTTATCCTTCCATGATTGGGATCGTGTGTGTACCACTTCAGATGGTACGCCCTTCATCTCTTTGTAGTTTCAGAAGAAACAACCTTAAACTCCTTAAGGAGAGCAACAAGTTCCTTTTCCTCAGCTGGAGTCAAGTCTTTAGCGATATAAACAGGCTTGGTTTCCTCCCCCATGGCTCTGCAATATCAATTTCCTTGACCTTAGCTGGGCCATCGTACGATGTGGATAAACCAACTTCTTTAACTCTTTTGGCCGTCAATTGGACCACTTTTCGTTCATCAATTGGGTATCTTGAAATGGTCTGGTACTGAGAGTAGATCTGGCCCAAATAGCTTAGTTTTGGGCCACATGATGGTCTCTTCTTCCTACTTATAGGTGACCAAGTTGCCCTAGCTTGCGTGACTCCCAAAGTCTCCTTGACTTTCGGTTCAGAGGTAGCGGAGGTCATCTGTTATAATGATAAGAAAGTCAGTCATACTAACTGGTGAGAGAATGTGGTCATTGCCTCTTTTTCTTTCTTTTTTTCGTTTTGTGAAAATGAATGTGTGTGTGTGTTATTCCTTGAGAAGGGTGTTAGTGCGATGAGCAATAACAAGGTATGAGTCTACATGCGAAAAGGTGCAAACCGTGAGATAGCACTACCGCCAACTGCATCCACCAAAATAAAAGAGCTGGACAAAGTTAAGGAGAAAAGAAGAGAAAAGGTTCTCACGATTTTAGCTACCTCACAAGTTTCGAACCCTGCTATCTCACGGGCAAAATTCTGCTTTATGTTGAATCGACTTCTTCCTCGAACCAATTTTTGTGCTTTCCTAGCATTTAGTTGGAAATTGTTCTTGGTTGCTCTTACTATCTATGTTTCTAAAGGTATTTGCAGTACTGAACTTTGGGTGGGATTTTGGCACCC
Source organism: Cibotium barometz (assembly GCF_041138505.1). Lineage (NCBI taxonomy): Eukaryota > Viridiplantae > Streptophyta > Polypodiopsida > Cyatheales > Cibotiaceae > Cibotium > Cibotium barometz. The sequence goes on along the minus strand of NC_141074.1, from coordinate 23,243,073 downwards.
ATATTGTTATATTACTCTGGTAATAGCCTTGTGTAGCTAGTAAACCCCTTCGAATCCATTGCTTTTGAGTGCCTTGTGGATAGTGGCTTCGTTTGCAATATTGCTATGCTAACATTGGAAGGCCATCTCTGTCCCTTGTCTGTAGCTCAAACTTTTTACCTTGATTCCTCAATTACTCCTTTTGCGTCATAGTATATATGGGCTTGGAGTTGATTCTAATGCACCCACTGCTGAATTACTAGTGACTTTGGTTGTTTTTTGCATAGGGAATATGGAGTTGATGCTTTCTCTAGTACGTGAGCTACTTTCTTTGGCATTGGTGTTTCCATACCATCAATCATAGCATGCTTTCCCTTGTTTTTTGGCTCCATAAGGACACGATAATGATATTATTTCCCTCGTCAAGTTATGCAGCTCTCTTTTTCCATTGGATATCACAATTACTGGTGCAAATCTAGGATTGTCCAAGGATTATTTCTTCCTCCATAGATCCTATAGGCTTATATAACAAACACCATTCCAACCAAAGGGATTATTTCTGATGGAAATATTAACACTTTGAAATCCCACAGCTTTGGTAATTGACAAGTGCACACTTCGTACTTGTGCATTGTCGACCTCAAGGTAAGACTTTATCTAGAGGTTCTCGTGTCTCATAAGAGATCAAATTTTGACTTGATCCCCTATGGATTAATGCAATGCTTGTTGCATGAATTTTAGGTAGTAGAGACTTTCACACAGTTGTGCTGGCTCAATGTCCAGGTCATCCTCATCAAGGAGGGTTAGTGAAGCCATGTTCATATGCAATACTCTCTCTTGGAGTCTCTGTTTGGCCTTGCCCTCTCTTGCCTTGGCTTCTTCTTGAGCTCGAGCTCGCTTGGATTTTTCCTTGGCTAGCTCATTTCGTTGTTTTAATACATACTCTTGCATGAGCATTTCTTGGGTCAGTGGTTCGTAATCCTTTTTAAGTTTGCTTTCATTGATGTAACCCTGTATTTGCACACCATCAATAGTTTCAATCATGACTGACCTCTGAGGCACATGTGATTTTTGACACTTAGAAAGGTCCAATCCTCCATACTTGAGTTGTTTTTTTCTAGTGCTTTTGACATGAGGACGAGGTCCCTTATTTTTAGTTCTTTTTGTTTCAGGTTATTGTCAAACCAACGCTTCCTTCACAATTTCTCAACCATAAGACCATGTGATGCAATTAGTTGGGTTTCATCAAGTTTCTCTAAGTCAACCAACCTTTCAGCTAATGCATTCTTTGTTAATCGTTCTTGCACCGCAATTTGCAGGCTTCGAACTAAGTACTCCATAGGCATTATAGCCTCAATGCCATAAGCTAGATGGAAGGGAGTATATCTCGTCGCTACCTTATACGAAGTTCAATATGCCCATAGAGTTGCAGTTAGCTTATGTTCCCAATCCGTGCGACTTGCTTCTAAAGTTTTTGTCAAGATAGTACACAAAATCTTATTTGTACTCTCCGCTTGACCATTTGCTCCTGTCTCTTTGTTGTGGAATAGCAAATGGTTGACACTCTTTGCATCTTTTACAAACTCCATAGCATCCCCGAATAATGTAGGCCACCATAGTCCTACTTGAAGCACCTTGTGAGCTGTAATTTTCCCAGAGCGAAGTGTCCTCCAATCATTCTTGAGAGTGCTTTATCTAATATTGTGACAAATTTGTCTTCCCGCACACATCTCCTTAAGACATTGTCCTTAGCTAGCTTGTATAATTCACCAGCAATCAATTGATAAGGTGCAGCCAGCTTAATAAGCCGACACATTTTATCCATGTTCAAAGGTTGTTCTCGTAGAAAACCATAAGCTAGATAATCTAATATTTCTTCACTCCATTCAGGCACCATGTCTAGTTTGAACAATCAAGCATCTGGGAGGTCATCATCACACCATTTGGTTGTTCCCCATTTGGAATTCTCGACATATGATCGGCCAACATATGTTGTGTTCCCTTTCTCACCCGTGATCTTGAAGTCAAATTCCAATAGTAATAACAACCAGCATGTGATTCGTCCCATGGTGCAAGGCTTATTCACCAAGTATATAAACCCTGATGGTCCACAAAGAATACCTTTTTTTTTTCCAATAGGTAATGTCGATACTTCCTGACAGCAAAAAGCATGGCCAAACCCTCTCGTTTTGTGGTGGTATAATTTACCTTTACATCATTCAGTTGGTGACTAGCGAAGGAAACTGGGTTGTCCAATTTGAACTCACCAAGCTGTGCCAATACGCATCTTGTAGCAAAGTTTGATGCATCAATGTGTACATGGCATATAAGATCCCAGTTGGGTGGTCTCAGAATAGTGCACGCGCTTGTGCTGGCTTCAATCTATCATATGCATCTTGGCATTCTTCATTCCATTCAGAGACAATGAGTAGCCTATATAATGGTCTGGCAATTCTAGCATAAAATACACCTTTGTATCATTCAGTGGCGACTAGCGAAGGAAACTGGGTAGTCCAATTTGAACTCACCAAGCTGTGCCAATACGCATCCTGTAGCGAAGTTTGATGCATCAATGTGTACATGGAATATAAGATCCCAGTTGGGTGGTCTCAGAATAGTGCACTGGCTAGTGCTGGCTTCAATTTATCATATGCATCTCGGCATTCTTCATTCCATTCAAAGACAATGAGGAGCCTATATAATGGTATGGCAATTCTAGCATAAAATACTATGAAGTGGAGATAATACCCAATGTGGCCCATAAACCTTTGTACACCTTTGTAATTAGTGGGTGATAATAGGTTCAAGCTCAATTTGACTTTGCTTTCCTTTGTGGAGATACTGTTCTTAATGACAATGTGTCCTAAGATCACACCGTGTTTGACCCAAAATTGGCATTTCAGAGGGTTTAAGGATATACAATTCGATCGACATCACTCAAACATCTCTCTTAAGCAAGCCAAATGGTCTGACCATCGTGAGTGTACGCACATAGATCATCAATGAATACCTCCAACCACTTTTGTAAGTAGTCTCTCAAGGCTGTGCACATCAATCGTTGGAACGTTGTTGGGGCATTGGTGAGACCAAAAGGCATAACTTTGTAAGAAAAAGTCTCCCACATTGTATTGAAGGCCGTTTTATGCTAGTCTTCGGGTGCTATAGAAACTTGATTGTAACTTGAAAATCCATCTAAGAAGTTGTAAGCTTCTTTACCAACTACTCTTTTCAAAACGTGTTCCGTGTAAGGTAGTGGGTAATGGTCCTTTCCTAGTAGCTGCATTGACATTTTTTAGATCGACACAGACCCTAAGTTTCCCATTCTGCTTTGGCACTATCACGATTGGTGATAGCCAATCGGTGTGTTCTATCTCATAGATGAAATCAACAGTAATGAGTTTATCAATTCCTTTGTATAATTGTTGCATATTTAGGATTCATCTGGTATGGTTTTTGCTTGGTTGGCCTTTATCCTTCCGTGATTGGGATCGTGTGATGTACCACTTCAGATGGTACACCCTTCATCTCTTTGTAGTTTCAGAAGAAACAACCTTAAACTCCTTAAGGAGAGTAACAAGTTCCTTTTCCTCAGCTGGAGTCAAGTCTTTAGCGATATAAACAGGCTTGGTTTCCTCCCCCATGGCTCTGCAATATCAATTTCCTTGACCTTAGCTGGGCCATTGTACGATGTGGATAAACCAGCTTCTTTAACTCTTTTGGCCGTCAATTGGATCACTTTTCGTTCATCAATTGGGTATGTCTTGAAATGGTCTGGCACTGAGAGTAGGTCTGGCCCAAATAGCTTAGTTTTGGGCCACACGATGGTCTCTTCTTCCTGCTTATTATAATTCTGGCATATTTAGGATTCATCTGGTATGGTTTTTGCTTGGTTGCCCTTTATCCTTCCATGATTGGGATCGTGTGATGTACCACTTCAGATGGTACGCCCTTCATCTCTTTGTAGTTTCAGAAGAAACAACCTTAAACTCCTTAAGGAGAGCAACAAGTTCCTTTTTCTCAGCTGGAGTCAAGTCTTTAGCGATATAAACAGGCTTGGTTTCCTCCCCCATGGCTCTGCAATATCAATTTCCTTGACCTTAGCTGGGCCATCGTACGATGTGGATAAACCAACTTCTTTAACTCTTTTGGCCGTCAATTGGACCACTTTGCGTTCATCAATTGGGTATGTCTTGAAATGGTATGGCACCGAGAGTAGGTCTGGCCCAAATAGCTTAGTTTTGGGCCACATGATGGTCTCTTCTTCCTGCTTATTATAATTGTGGCATATTTAGGATTCATCTGGTATGGTTTTTGCTTGGTTGGCCTTTATCCTTGCATGATTGGGATTGTGTGATGTACCACTTCAGATGGTACGCCCTTCATCTCTTTGTTGTTTCAGAAGAAACAACCTTAAACTCCTTAAGGAGAGCAACAAGTTCCTTTTCCTCAGCTGGAGTCAAGTCTTTAGCGATATAAACATGCTTGGTTTCCTCCCATGGCTCTGCAATATCAATTTCCTTGACCTTAGCTGGGCCATCGTACGATGATCGTACGATGTGGATAAACCAACTTCTTTAACTCTTTTGGCCATCAATTGGACCACTTTTCGTTTGTCAATTGGGTATGTCTTGAAATGGTTTGGCACTGAGAGTAGGTCTAGCCCAAATAGCTTAGCTTTGGGCCACATGATGGTCTCTTCTTCCTGCTTATAGGTGACCAAGTTGCCCTAGCTTGCGTGACTCCCGAAGTCTCCTTGACTTTCGGTTCAGAGGTAGTGGAGGTCGACATCTATAATAATGATAAGAAAGTCAGTCATACTAACTGGTGAGAGAATGTGGTCATTGTCTCTTTTTTTTTTTCTGTGAAAATGAATGTGTGTGTGTGTTATATTCCATGAGAAGGGTGTTAGTGCGGTGAGCAATAACAAGGTATGAGTCTACATGCAAAAAGGTGCAAACCGTGAGATAGCACTACCGCCAACTGCACCCACCAAAATAAAAGAGCTGGACAAAGTTAAGGAGGAAAGAAGAGAAAAGGTTCTCACGGTTTTAGCCGCCTCACGGTTTTAGCTACCTCACGAGTTTCAAACCCTGCTATCTCACGGGCAAAATTCTTCACTGTGTTGAATCAACTTCTTCCTCGAAACCAATTTTTGTGCTTTCCTAGCATTTAGTTGGAAATTATAGCTTCAATGCCATAAGCTAGATGGGAGGGAGTATATCCCGTCGCTACCTTATACGAAGTTTAATATGCCCATAGAGTTGCAGTTAGCTTATGTTCCTAATCCGTGCGACTTGCTTCTAAAGTTTTTGTCAAGATAGTACACAAAATCTTATTTGTACTCTCCGCTTGACCATTTGCTTATGGATAATAAGGGGATAACTTCCGGTGGACTACAAGGAATCCAGCAAGTAAGTGATCAATCATCTCATTAATGAAATGTGAATCGCGATCACTCACTAATTCCAATGGGCAACGGATTCTCGAAATGATTTGTTCATATAAGAACTTAGCCATGTTTTGTGCATCAACTCGCTTAGAGACTTGTTCTTCTGCCCATTTCGTGAAATAGTCTGTGGCCACGATCACATATCGGACCTGTGATGGATGTGCAACTAGACTAATGGGTCCAACAAAATCAATTCCCTATTTCTCAAAAGATTCTTACAATCACAGGGGGGTAAGTTGCATCCTGTCTCTTTGTTGTGGAATAGCAAATGGTTGACACTCTTTGCATCTTTTACAAACTCCATAGCATCCCCGAATAATGTAGGCCACCATAGTCCTACTTGAAGCACCTTGTGAGCTGTAATTTTTCCAGAGCGAAGTGTCCTCCAATCATTCTTGAGAGTGCTTTATCTAATATTGTGACAAATTTGTCTTCCCGCACACATCTCCTTAAGACATTGTCCTTAGCTAGCTTGTATAATTCACCAGCAATCAATTGATAAGGTGCAGCCAGCTTAATAAGCCGACACATTTTATCCATGTTCAAAGGTTGTTCTCGTAGAAAACCATAAGCTAGATAATCTAATATCTCTTCACTCCATTCAGGCACCATGTCTAGTTTGAACAATCAAGCATCTCGGAGGTCATCATCAACACCATTTGTTGGTTCCCCATTTGGAATTCTCGACATATGATCGGCCAACATATGTTGTGTTCCCTTTGTCACGAGTTTCGAACCCTGCTATCTCACGGGCAAAATTCTTCACTGTGTTGAATCGACTTCTTCCTCGAAACCAACTTTTGTGCTTTCGTAGCATTTAGTTGGAAATTGTTCTTGGTTGCTCTTACTATCTATGTTTCTAAAGGTATTTGCAGTACTAAACTTTGGGTGGGATTTTGGCACCCATATTGTTATATTACTCTCGTAATAGCCTTGTGCAGCTAGTAAACCCCTTCGAATCCATTGCTTTTGAGTGCATATTTAGGATTCATCTGGTATGGTTTTTGCTTGGTTGGCCTTTATCCTTCCATGATTGGGATCGTGTGATGTACCACTTCAGATGGTACGCCCTTCATCTCTTTGTAGTTTCAGAAGAAACAACCTTAAACTCCTTAAGGAGAGCAACAAGTTCCTTTTCCTCAGCTGGAGTCAAGTCTTTAGCGATATAAACAGGCTTGGTTTCCTCCCCCATGGCTCTGCAATATCAATTTCCTTGACCTTAGCTGGGCCATCGTACGATGTGGATAAACCAACTTCTTTAACTCTTTTGGCCGTCAATTGGACCACTTTTCGTTCATCAATTGGGTATCTTGAAATGGTCTGGTACTGAGAGTAGGTCTGGCCCAAATAGCTTAGTTTTGGGCCACATGATGGTCTCTTCTTCCTGCTTATAGGTGACCAAGTTTCCCTAGCTTGCGTGACTCCCAAAGTCTCCTTGACTTTCGGTTCAGAGGTAGCGGAGGTCATCTGTAATAATGATAAGAAAGTCAGTCATACTAACTGGTGAGAGAATGTGGTCATTGCCTTTTTTTCTTTCTTTTTTTCGTTTTGTGAAAATGAATGTGTGTGTGTGTTATTCCATGAGAAGGGTGTTAGTGCGATGAGCAATAACAAGGTATGAGTCTACATGCGAAAAGGTGCAAACCGTGAGATAGCACTACCGCCAACTGCACCCACCAAAATAAAAGAGCTGGACAAAGTTAAGGAGAAAAGAAGAGAAAAGGTTCTCACGATTTTAGCTACCTCACGAGTTTCGAACCCTGCTATCTCACGGGCAAAATTCTGCACTATGTTGAATCGACTTCTTCCTCGAACCAATTTTTGTGCTTTCCTAGCATTTAGTTGGAAATTAGTCTTGGTTGCTCTTACTATCTATGTTTCTAAAGGTATTTGCAGTACTGAACTTTGGGTGGGATTTTGGCACCCATATTGTTGTATTACTCTGGTAATAGCCTTGTGCAGCTAGTAAACCCCTTCGAATCCATTGCTTTTGAGTGCCTTGTGGATAGTGGCTTCGTTTGCAATATTGCTATGCTAACATTGAAAGGCCATCTCTGTCCCTTGTCTGTAGCTCAAACTTTTTACCTTGATTCCTCAATTACTCCTTTTGCATCACAGTATATATGGGCTTGGAGTTGATTCTAATGCACCCACTGCTGAATTACTAGTGACTTTGGTTGTCTTTTGCATAGGGACTATGGAGTTGATGCTTTCTCTAGTACGTGAGCTACTTTCTTTGGCATTGGTGTTTCCATACCATCAATCATAGCCTGCTTTCCCTTGTTTTTTGGCTCCATAAGGACACGATAATGGTATTATTTCCCTCGTCAAGTTATGCAGCTCTCTTTTTCCATTGGATATCACAATTACTGGTGCAAATCTAGGATCGTCCAAGGATTATTTCTTCCTCCATAGATCCTACAGGCTTATATAACAAACACCATTCCAACCAAAGGGATTATTTCTGATGGAAATATTAACACTTTGAAATCCCACAGCTTTGGTAATTGACAAGTGCACACTTCGTACTTGTGCATTGTCGACCTCAAGGTAAGACTTTATCTAGAGGTTCTCGTGTCTCATAAGAGATCAAATTTTGACTTGATCCCCTATGGATTAATGCAATGCTTGTTGCATGAATTTTAGGTAGTAGAGACTTTCACACAGTTGTGCTGGCTCAATGTCCAGGTCATCCTCATCAAGGAGGGTTAGTGAAGCCATGTTCATATGCAATACTCTCTCTTGGAGTCTCTGTTTGGCCTTGCCCTCTCTTGCCTTGGCTTCTTCCTGAGCTCGAGCTCGCTTGGATTTTTAGTTGGCTAGCTCATTTCGTTGTTTTAATACATGCTCTTGCATGAGCATTTCTTGGGTCAGTGGTTCGTAATCCTTTTTAAGTTTGCTTTCATTGATGTAACCCTGTATTTGCACACCATCAATAGTTTCAATCATGACTGACCTCTGAGGCACATGTGATTTTTGACACTTAGAAAGGTCCTAATCCTCCATACTTGAGTTGTTTTTTTCTAGTGCTTTCGACATGAGGACGAGGTCCCTTGTTTTTAGTTCTTTTTGTTTCACGTTATTGTCAAACCAACGCTTCCTTCACAATTTTTCAACCATAAGACCATGTGATGCAATTAGTTGGGTTTCATCAAGTTTCTCTAAGTCAACCAACCTTTCAGCTAATGCATTCTTTGTTAATCGTTCTTGCACCGCAATTTGCAGGCTTCGAACTAAGTACTCCATAGGCATTATAGCCTCAATGCCATAAGCTAGATGGAAGGGAGTATATCTCATCGCTACCTTATACGAAGTTCAATATGCCCATAGAGTTGCAGTTAGCTTATGTTCCCAATCCGTGCGACTTGCTTCTAAAGTTTTTGTCAAGATAGTACACAAAATCTTATTTGTACTCTCCGCTTGACCATTTGCTTATGGATAATAAGGGGATGACTTCCGATGGACTACAAGGAATCCAGCAAGTAAGTGATCAATCACCTCATTAATGAAATGTGAATTGCGATCACTCACTAATTCCAATGGGCAACGGATTCTTGAAATGATTTGTTCATATAAGAACTTAGCCATCTTTTGAGCATAAACTCGCTTAGAGACTTTTTCTTCTGCCCATTTTGTGAAATGCTTTGTGGCCACGATCACATATCGGACTTGTGATATATGTGCAACTAGACTAATGGGTCCAACAAAATCAATTCCCTATTTCTCAAAAGATTCTTACAATAACAGGGGGGTAAGTTGCATCCTGTCTCTTTGTTGTGGAATAGCAAATGGTTGACACTCTTTGCATCTTTTACAAACTCCATAGCATCCCCGAATAATGTAGGCCACCATAGTCCTACTTGAAGCACCTTGTGAGCTGTAATTTTCCCAGAGCGAAGTGTCCTCCAATCATTCTTGAGAGTGCTTTATCTAATATTGTGACAAATTTGTCTTCCCGCACACATCTCCTTAAGACATTGTCCTTAGCTAGCTTGTATAATTCACCAGCAATCAATTGATAAGGTGCAGCCAGCTTAATAAGCCGACACATTTTATCCATGTTCAAAGGTTGTTCTCGTAGAAAACCATAAGCTAGATAATCTAATATTTCTTCACTCCATTTAGGCACCATGTCTAGTTTGAACAATCAAGCATATGGGAGGTCATCATCAACACCATTTGTTGGTTTCCCATTTGGAATCCTTTGCATATGATCGGCTTACATATGTTGTGTTCCCTTTCTCACCCGTGATCTTGAAGTCAAATTCCAATAGTAATAACAACCAGCATGTGATTCGTCCCATGGTGCAAGGCTTATTCACCAAGTATATAAACCCTGATGGTCCACAAAGAATACGTTTTTTTTTTGCCAATAGGTAATGTCGATACTTCTTGACAGCATAACGCATGGCCAAACCCTCTCGTTTTGTGGTGGTATAATTTACCTTTGAATAATTCAGTTGGTGACTAGCGAAGGAAACTGGGTTGTCCAATTTGAACTCACCAAGCTGTGCCAATACGCATCCTATAGCAAAGTTTGATGCATCAATGTGTACACGGCATATAAGATCCTAGTTGGGTGGTCTCAGAATAGTGCACTCGCTAGTGCTGGCTTCAATCTATCATATGCATCTTGGCATTCTTCATTCCATTCAGACACAATGAGTAGCCTATATAATGGTCTGGCAATTCTAGCATAAAATACACCTCTGCATCATTCAGTGGCAACTAGCGAAGGAAACTGGGTAGTCCAATTTGAACTCACCAAGCTGTGCCAATACGCATCCTGTAGCGAAGTTTGATGCATCAATGTGTACATGGAATATAAGATCCCAGTTGGGTGGTCTCAGAATAGTTCACTGGCTAGTGCTGGCTTCAATTTATCATATGCATCTTGGCATTCTTCATTCCATTCAAAGACAATAAGGAGCCTATATAATGGTCTGGCAATTCGATCGACATCACTCAGACATCTTTCTTAGGCAAGCCAAATGGTCTGACCATCGTGAGTGTGCGCACATAGATCATCAATGAATACCTCCAACCACTTTTGTAAGTAGTCTCTCAAGGCTGTGCACATCAATCGTTGGAACGTTGTTGGGGCATTGGTGAGACCAAAAGGCATAACTTTGTAAGCAAAAGTCTCCCACATTGTATTGAAGGCCATTTTATGCTAGTCTTCGGGTGCTATAGAAACTTGATTGTAACTTGAAAATCTATCTAAGAAGTCGTAAGCTTCTTCACCAACTACTCTTTCCAAAGAGTGTTTCGTGTAAGGTAGTGGGTAATGGTCCTTTCCTAGTAGCTGCATTGACATTTTTTAGATCGACACAGATCCTAAGTTTCCCATTCTTCTTTGGCACTATCACGATTGGTGATAGCCAATCGGTGTGTTCTATCTCATAGATGAAATCAACAGTAATGAGTTTATCAATTCCTTCTTATAATTGTTGCATATTTAGGATTCATCTGGTATGGTTTTTGCTTGGTTGGCCTTGATCATTCCATGATTGGAATCGTGTGTTGTACCACTTCAAATGGTACGCCCTTCATCTCTTTGTAGTTTCAGAAGAAACAACCTTAAACTCCTTAAGGAGAGCAACAAGTTCCTTTTCCTCAGCTGGAGTCAAGTCTTTAACGATATAAACAGGCTTGGTTTCCTCCCAGGGCTCTGCAATATCAGTTTCCTTGACCTTTGCTGGGCCATTGTACGATGTGGATAAACCAGCTTCTTTAACTCTTTTGGCCGCCGTCAATTGGACCACTTTTCGTTCATCAATTGGGTATGTCTTGAAATGGTCTGGCGCTGAGAGTAGGTATGGCCCAAATAGCTTAGATTTGGGCCACATGATGGTCTCTTCTTCTTGCTTATTACAATTCTTGCATATTTAGGATTCATTTGGTATGGTTTTTGCTTGGTTGGCCTTTATCCTTCCATGATTGGGATCGTGTGATGTACCACTTCAGATGGTACGCCCTTCATCTCTTTGTAGTTTCAGAAGAAACAACCTTAAACTCCTAAAGGAGAGCAACAAGTTCCTTTTCCTCAGCTGGAGTCAAGTCTTTAGCGATATAAACAGGCTTGGTTTCCTCCCCCATGGCTCTGCAATATCAATTTCCATGACCTTAGCTGGGCCATTTTACGATGTGGATAAACCAACTTCTTTAACTCTTTTGGTCGTCAATTGGACCACTTTTCGTTCATCAATTGGGCATGTCTTGAAATGGTCTGGCACTGAGAGTAGGTCTGGCCCAAATAGCTTAGTTTTGGGCCACATGATGGTCTCTTCTTCCTGCTTATTATAATTGTGGCATATTTAGGATTCATCTGGTATGGTTTTTGCTTGGTTGGCCTTTATCCTTCCATGATTGGGATCGTGTGATGTACCACTTTAGATGGTACGCCCTTCATCTCTTTGTAGTTTCAGAAGAAACAACCTTAAACTCCTTAAGGAGAGCAACAAGTTCCTTTTCCTCAGCTGGAGTCAAGTCTTTAGCGATATAAACAGGCTTGGTTTCCTCCCATGGCTCTGCAATATCAATTTCCTTGACCTTAGCTGGGCCATCGTACGATGTGGATAAACCAACTTCTTTAACTCTTTTGGCCGTCAATTGGACCACTTTTCGTTCATCAATTGGGTATGTCTTGAAATGGTATGGCACTGAGAGTAGGTCTGGCCCAAATAGCTTAGTTTTGGGCCACATGATGGTCTCTTCTTCCTGCTTATTATAATTGTGGCATATTTAGGATTCAGCTGGTATGGTTTTTGCTTGGTTGGCCTTTATCCTTGCATGATTGGGATCGTGTGATGTACCACTTCAAATGGTACGCCCTTCATCTCTTTGTTGTTTCAAAAGAAACAACCTCAAAATCCTTAAGGAGAGCAACAAGTTCCTTTTCCTCAGCTGGAGTCAAGTCTTTAGCGATATAAACAGGCTTGGTTTCCTCCCCCATGGCTCTGCAATATCAATTTCCTTGACCTTAGCTGGGCCATCGTACGATGTGGATAAACCAACTTCGTTAACTCTTTTGGCCGTCAATTGGACCACTTTTCGTTTGTCAATTGGGTATGTCTTGAAATGGTCTGGCACTGAGAGTAGGTCTGGCCCAAATAGCTTAGTTTTGGGCCACATGATGGTCTCTTCTTCCTGCTTGCGTGACTCCCGAAGTCTCCTTGACTTTTAGTTCAGAGGTAGCAGAGTTCGACATCTGTAATAATGATAAGAAAGTCAGTCATACTAACTGGTGAGAGAATGTGGTCATTGCTTCTTCTTTTTTTTTTTAAACGTGAAAATGAATGTGTGTGTGTGTGTTATTCCATGAGAAGGGTGTTAGTGCGGTGAGCAGTAACAAGGTATGAGTCTACATGCGAAAAGGTGCAAACCGTGAGATAGCACTACCGCCAACTGCACCCACCAAAATAAAAGAGCTGGACAAAGTTAAGGAGAAAAGAAGAGAAAAGGTTCTCACGGTTTTAGCCACCTCACGGTTTTAGCTACCTCATGAGTTTCGAACCCTGCTATCTAACGGGCAAAATTCTTCACTGTATTGAATCGACTTCTTCCTCGAAACCAATTTTTGTGCTTTCCTAGCATTTAGTGGGAAATTATAGCCTTAATGCCATAAGCTAGATGGAAGGGAGTATATCCCGTCGCTACCTTATACAAAGTTTAATATGCCCATAGAGTTGCAGTTAGCTTATGTTCCCAATCCGTGCGACTTGCTTCTAAAGTTTTTGTCAAGATAGTACACAAAATCTTATTTGTACTCTCTGCTTGACCATTTGCTTATGGATAATAAGGGGACGACTTCCGGTGGACTACAAGGAATCCAGCAAGTAAGTGATCAATCACCTCATTAATGAAATGTGAACCGCGATCACTCACTAATTCCAATGGGCAACGGATTCTCGAAATGATTTGTTCATATAAGAGCTTAGCCATGTTTTGTGCATCAACTCGCTTAGAGACTTGTTCTTCTGCCCATTTCCTGAAATAGTTTGTGGCCGCGATCATATATCGGACTTGTGTGATGGATGTGCAACTAGACTAATGGGTCCAACAAAATTAATTCCCTATTTCTCAAAAGATTCTTACAATCACAGGAGGGGTAAGTTGCATCTTGTCTCTTTGTTGTGGAATAGCAAATGGTTGGCACTCTTTGCATCTTTTACAAACTCCATAGCGTCCCCGAATAATGTAGGCCACCATAGTCCTACTTGAAGCACCTTGTGAGCTGTAATTTTTCCAGAACGAAGTGTCCTCCAATCATTCTTGAGAGTGCTTTATCTAATATTGTGACAAATTTGTCTTCCCGCACACATCTCCTTAAGACATTGTCCTTAGCTCGCTTGTATAATTCACCAGCAATCAATTGATAAGGTGCAGCCAGCTTAATAAGCCGACACATTTTATCCATGTTCAAAGGTTGTTCTCGTAGAAAACCATAAGCTAGATAATCTAATATTTCTTCACTTCATTCAGGCACCATGTCTAGTTTGAACAATCAAGCATCTGGGAGGTCATCATCAACACCATTTGTTGGTTCCCCATTTGGAATTCTCGACATATGATCGGCCAACATATGTTGTGTTCCCTTTCTCACCTGTGATCGTGAAGTCAAATTCCAATAGTAATAACAACCAGCATGTGATTCGTCCCATGGTGCAAGGCTTATTCACCAAGTATATAAACCCTGATGGTCCACAAAGAATACCTTTTTTTTTGCCAATATGTAATGTCGATACTTCTTTGACAGCATAAAGCATGGCCAAACCCTCTCGTTTTGTCATGGTATAATTTACCTTTGCATCATTCAGTGGGTGACTAGCGAATGAAACTGGGTTGTCCAATTTGAACTCACCAAGCTGTGCCAATACGCATCCTGTAGCGAAGTAATGTGTACATGGCATATAAGATCACAGTTGGGTGGTCTCAGAATAGTGCACTTGCTAGTGCTGGCTTCAATCTATCATATGCATCTTGGCATTCTTCATTCCATTCAGAGACAATGAGTAGCCTATATAATGGTCTGGCAATTCTAGCATAAAATACACCTTTGCATCATTCAGTGGCGACTAGCGAAGGAAACTGGGTAGTCCAATTTGAACTCACCAAGCTGTGCCAATACGCATCCTGTAGCGAAGTTTGATGCATCAATGTGTACATGGAATATAAGATCCCAGTTGGGTGGTCTCAGAATAGTGCACTGGCTAGTGCTGGCTTCAATTTATCATATGCATCTTGGCATTCTTCATTGCATTCAAAGACAATAAGGAGCCTATATAATGGTCTGGCAATTCTAGCATAAAATACTATGAAGTGGAGATAATACCCAATGTGACCCATAAACCTTTGTACACCTTTGTAATTAGTGGGTGGGGATAGTTCCAAGATCAATTTTACTTTGCTTTCCTTTGTAGAGATACCGTTCTTAATGACAATGTGTCCTAAGATCACACCGTGTTTGACCCAAGATTGGCATTTCAAAGGGTTTAAGGATATACAATTCGATCGACATCACTCAAACATCTTTCTTAAGCAAGCCAAATGGTCTGACCATCGTGAGTGTGCGCACATAGATCATCAATGAATACCTCCAACCACTTTTGTAAGTAGTCTCTCAAGGCTGTGCACATCAATCGTTGGAACATTGTTGGGGCATTGGTGAGACCAAAAGGCATAACTTTGTAAGCAAAAGTCTCCCACATTATATTGAAGGCTGTTTTATGCTAGTCTTCGGGTGCTATAGAAACTTGATTGTAACTTGAAAATCCATCTAAGAAGTCGTAAGCTTCTTCACCAACTACTCTTTCCAAAACGTGCTCCGTGTAAGGTAGTGGGTAATGGTCCTTTCCTAGTAGCTACATTGACATTTTTTAGATCGACACAGATCCTAAGTTTTCCATTCTTCTTTGGCACTATCACGATTGGTGATAGCCAATCGGTGTGTTCTATCTCATAGATGAAATCAACAGTAATGAGTTTATCAATTTCTTCTTATAATTGTTGCATATTTAGGATTCATCTGGTATGGTTTTTGCTTGGTTGGCCTTGATCCTTCCATGATTGGAATCGTGTGTTGTACCACTTCAAATGGTACGCCCCTTCATCTCTTTGTAGTTTCAGAAGAAACAACCTTAAACTCCTTAAGGAGAGCAACAAGTTCCTTTTCCTCAGCCGGAGTCAAGTCTTTAACGATATAAACAGGCTTGGTTTCCTCCCAGGGCTCTGCAATATCAGTTTCCTCAGCTGGAGTCAAGTCTTCAACGATATAAACAGGCTTGGTTTCCTCCTAGGGCTCTGCAATATCAGTTTCCTTGACCTTAGCTGGGCCATTGTACAAAGTGGATAAACCAACTTCTTTAACTCTTTTGGCCGCTGTCAATTGGACCACTTTTCGTTCATCAATTGGGTATGTCTTGAAATGGTCTGGCGCTGAGAGTAGGTCTGGCCCAAATAGCTTAGATTTGGGCCACATCATGGTCTCTTCTTCCTGCTTATTATAATTGTTGCATATTTAGGATTCATCTGGTATGGTTTTTGCTTGGTTGGCCTTTATCCTTCCATGATTGGGATCGTGTGATGTACCACTTCAGATGATACGCCCTTCATCTCTTTGTAGTTTCAGAAGAAACAACCTTAAACTCCTTAAGGAGAGCAACAAGTTTCTTTTCCTCAGCTGGAGTCAAGTCTTTAGTGATATAAACAGGCTTGGTTTCCTCCCCCATGGCTCTGCAATATAAATTTCCTTGACCTTAGCTGGGCCATTGTACGATGTTGATAAACCAGCTTCTTTAACTCTTTTGGCCATCAATTGGACCACTTTTCGTTCATCAATTGGGTATGTCTTGAAATGGTATGGCACTGAGAGTAGGTCTGGCCCAAATAGCTTAGTTTTTGGCCACATGATGGTCTCTTCTTCCTGCTTATTATAATTGTGGCATATTTAGGATTCATTTGGTATGGTTTTTGCTTGGTTGGCCTTTATCCTTCCATGATTGGGATCGTGTGATGTACCACGTTTTAGCTACCTCACGAGTTTTGAACCCTGCTATCTCACGGGCAAAATTCTGCACTATGTTGAATCGACTTCTTCCTCGAACCAATTTTTGTGCTTTCCTAGCATTTAGTTGGAAATTAGTCTTGGTTGCTCTTACTATCTATGTTTCTAAAGGTATTTGCAGTACTGAACTTTGGGTGGGATTTTGGCACCCATATTGTTGTATTACTCTGGTAATAGCCTTGTGCAGCTAGTAAACCCCTTCGAATCCATTGCTTTTGAGTGCCTTGTGGATAGTGGCTTCGTTTGCAATATTGCTATGCTAACATTGAAAGGCCATCTCTGTCCCTTGTCTGTAGCTCAAACTTTTTACCTTGATTCCTCAATTACTCCTTTTGCATCACAGTATATATGGGCTTGGAGTTGATTCTAATGCACCCACTGCTGAATTACTAGTGACTTTGGTTGTCTTTTGCATAGGGACTATGGAGTTGATGCTTTCTCTAGTACGTGAGCTACTTTCCTTGGCATTGGTGTTTCCATACCATCAATCATAGCCTGCTTTCCCTTGTTTTTTGGCTCCATAAGGACACGATAATGGTATTATTTCCCTCGTCAAGTTATGCAGCTCTCTTTTTCCATTGGATATCACAATTACTGGTGCAAATCTAGGATCGTCCAAGGATTATTTCTTCCTCCATAGATCCTACAGGCTTATATAACAAACACCATTCCAACCAAAGGGATTATTTCTGATGGAAATATTAACACTTTGAAATCCCACAGCTTTGGTAATTGACAAGTGCACACTTCGTACTTGTGCATTGTCGACCTCAAGGTAAGACTTTATCTAGAGGTTCTCGTGTCTCATAAGAGATCAAATTATGACTTGATTCCCTATGGATCAATGCAATGCTTGTTGCATGAATTTTAGGTAGTAGAGACTTTCACACAGTGTGCTGGCTCAATGTCCAGGTCATCCTCATCAAGGAGGGTTAGTGAAGCCATGTTCATATGCAATACTCTCTCTTGGAGTCTCTGTTTGGCCTTGCCCTCTCTTGCCTTGGCTTCTTCCTGAGCTCAAGCTCGCTTGGATTTTTCCTTGGCTAGCTCATTTCGTTGTTTTAATACATGCTCTTGCATGAGCATTTCTTGGGTCAGTGATTCGTAATCCTTTTTAAGTTTGCTTTCATTGATGTAACCCTGTATTTGCACACCATCAATAGTTTCAATCATGACTGACCTTTGAGGCACATGTGATTTTTGACACTTAGAAAGGTCCTAATCCTCCATACTTGAGTTTTTTTTTTCTAGTGCTTCCGACATGAGGACGAGGTCCCTTGTTGTTAGTTCTTTTTGTTTCAGGTTATTGTCAAACCAACGCTTCCTTCACAATTTTTCAACCATAAGACCATGTGATGCAATTAGTTGGGTTTCATCAAGTTTCTCTAAGTCAACCAACCTTTCAGCTAATGCATTCTTTGTTAATCGTTCTTGCACCGCAATTTGCAGGCTTGGAACTAAGTACTCCATAGGCATTATAGCCTCAATGCCATAAGCTAGATGGAAGGGAGTGTATCCCGTCCCTACCTTATACGAAGTTTAATATGCCCATAGAGTTGCAGTTAGCTTATGTTCCCAATCCGTGCGACATGCTTCTAAAGTTTTTGTCAAGATAGTACACAAAATCTTATTTGTACTCTCCGCTTGACCATTTGCTTATGGATAATAAGGGGATGACTTCCGGTGGACTACAAGGAATCCAGCAAGTAAGTGATCAATCACCTCATTAATGAAATGTGAATTGCGATCACTCACTAATTCCAATGGGCAACGGATTCTCGAAATGATTTGTTCATATAAGAACTTAGCCATGTTTTGTGCATCAACTCGCTTAGAGACTTGTTCTTCTGCCCATTTCGTGAAATAGTCTATGGCCATGATCACATATCGGACCTATGATGGATGTGCAACTAGACTAATGGGTCCAACAAAATCAATTCCCTATTTCTCAAAAGATTCTTACAATCACAGGGGGGTAAGTTGCATCCTGTCTCTTTGTTGTGGAATAGCAAATGGCTGACACTCTTTGCATCTTTTACAAACTTCATAGCATCCCCGAATAATGTAGGCCACCATAGTCCTGCTTGAAGCACCTTGTGAGCTGTAATTTTTCTAAAGCGAAGTGTTCTCCAATTATTCTTGAGAGTGCTTTATCTAATATTGTGACAAATTTGTCTTCCCGCACACATCTCCTTAAGACATTGTCCTTACCTAGCTTGTATAATTCACCAGCAATCAATTGATAAGTTGCAGCCAGCTTAATAAGCCGACACATTTTATCCATGTTCAAAGGTTGTTCTCGTAGAAAACCATAAGCTAGATAATCTAATATTTCTTCACTCCATTCAGGCACCATGTCTAGTTTGAACTATCAAGCATCTAGGAGGTCATCATCAACACCATTTGTTGGTTCCCCATTTGGAATTCTCGACATATGATCGGCCAACATATGTTGTGTTCCCTTTCTCACCCGTGATCGTGAAGTCAAATTCCAATAGTAATAACAACCAGCATGTGATTCGTCCCATGGTGCAAGGCTTATTCACCAAGTATATAAACCCTGATGGTCCACAAAGAATACCTTTTTTTTTGCCAATATGTAATGTCGATACTTCTTTGACAGCATAAAGCATGGCCAAACCCTCTCGTTTTGTCATGGTATAATTTACCTTTGCATCATTCAGTGGGTGACTAGCGAATGAAACTGGGTTGTCCAATTTGAACTCACCAAGCTGTGCCAATACGCATCCTGTAGCGAAGTAATGTGTACATGGCATATAAGATCACAGTTGGGTGGTCTCAGAATAGTGCACTTGCTAGTGCTGGCTTCAATCTATCATATGCATCTTGGCATTCTTCATTCCATTCAGAGACAATGAGTAGCCTATATAATGGTCTGGCAATTCTAGCATAAAATACACCTTTGCATCATTCAGTGGCGACTAGCGAAGGAAACTGGGTAGTCCAATTTGAACTCACCAAGCTGTGCCAATACGCATCCTGTAGCGAAGTTTGATGCATCAATGTGTACATGGAATATAAGATCCCAGTTGGGTGGTCTCAGAATAGTGCACTGGCTAGTGCTGGCTTCAATTTATCATATGCATCTTGGCATTCTTCATTCCATTAAAAGACAATGAGGAGCCTATATAAAGGTATGGCAATTCTAGCATAAAATACTATGAAGTGGAGATAATACCCAATGTGGCCCATAAAGCTTTGTACACCTTTGTAATTAGTGGGTGGGGATAGTTCCAAGATCAATTTGACTTTGCTTTCCTTTGTGGAGATACCGTTCTTAATGATAATGTGTCCTAAGATCACACCGTGTTTGACCCAAAATTGGCATTTCAAAGGGTTTAAGGATATACAATTCGATCGATATCACTCAAACATCTTTCTTAAGCAAGCCAAATGGTCTGACCATCATGAGTGTGCGCACATAGATCATCAATGAATACCTCCAACCACTTTTGTAAGTAGTCTCTCAAGGATCTGCACATCAATCGTTGGAATGTTGTTGGGGCATTGGTGAGACCAAAAGGCATAACTTTGTAAGCAAAGTTCTCCCACATTGTATTGAAGGCCGTTTTATTCTAGTCTTTGGGTGCTATAGAAACTTGATTGTAACTTGAAAATCCATCTAAGAAGTTGTAAGCTTCTTTACCAACTACTCTTTCCAAAACGTGTTCCGTGTAAGGTAGTGGGTAATGGTCCTTTCCTAGTAGTTGCATTGACATTTTTTAGATCGACACAGACCCTAAGTTTCCCATTCTTCTTTGGCACTATCACGATTGGTGATAGCCAATCGGTGTGTGCTATCTCATAGATGAAATCATCAGTAATGAGTTTATCAATTCCTTCTTATAATTGTTGCATATTTAGGATTCATCTGGTATGGTTTTTGCTTGGTTGGCCTTGATGCTTCCATGATTGGAATCGTGTGTTGTACCACTTCAAATGGTACGCCCTTCATCTCTTTGTAGTTTCAGAAGAAACAACCTTAAACTCCTTAAGGAGAGCAACAAGTTCCTTTTCCTCAGCTGGAGTCAAGTCTTTAACCATATAAACAGGCTTGGTTTCCTCCCAGGGCTCTGCAATATCAGTTTTCTCAGCTGGAGTCAAGTCTTTAACGATATAAATAGGCTTGGTTTCCTCCCAGGGCTCTGCAATATTAGTTTCCTTGACCTTAGCTGGGCCATTGTACGATGTGGATAAACCAGCTTCTTTAACTCTTTTGGCTGTCGTCAATTGGACCACTTTTCGTTCATCAATTGGGTATGTCTTGAAATGGTCTGGCACTGAGAGTAGGTCTGGCCCAAATAGCTTAGATTTGGGCCACATGATGGTCTCTTCTTCCTGCTTATTATAATTGTTGCATATTTAGGATTCATCTGGTATAGTTTTTGCTTGGTTGGCCTTTATCCTTCCATGATTGGGATCGTGTGATGTACCACTTCAGATGGTACACCCTTCATCTCTTTGTAGTTTCAGAAGAAACAACCTTAAACTCCTTAAGGAGAGCAACAAGTTCCTTTTCCTCAGCTGGAGTCAAGTCTTTAGCGATATAAACAGGCTTGGTTTCCTCCCCCATGGCTCTGCAATATCAATTTCCTTGACCTTAGCTGGGCCATTGTACGATGTGGATAAACCAACTTCTTTAACTCTTTTGGCCGTCAATTGGACCACTTTTCGTTCATCAATTGGGTATGTCTTGAAATGGTCTGGTGCGCTGAGAGTAGGTATGGCCCAAATAGCTTAGTTTTGGGGCACATGATGGTCTCTTCTTCCTGCTTATTATAATTCTGGCATACTTAGGATTCATCTAGTAGGGTTTTTGCTTGGTTGGCCTTTATCCTTGCATGATTGGGATCGTGTGATGTACCACTTCAGATGGTATGCCCTTCATCTCTTTGTAGTTTCAGAAGAAACAACCTTAAACTCCTTAAGGAGAGCAACAAGTTCCTTTTCCTCAGCTGGAGTCAAGTCTTTAGCGATATAAACAGGCTTGGTTTCCTCCCCCATGGCTCTGCAATATCAATTTCCTTGACCTTAGCTGGGCCATTGTACGATGTGGATAAACCAACTTCTTTAACTCTTTTGGCCGTCAATTGGACCACTTTTCGTTCATCAATTGGGTATGTCTTGAAATGGTCTGGTGCGCTGAGAGTAGGTATGGCCCAAATAGCTTAGTTTTGGGGCACATGATGGTCTCTTCTTCCTGCTTATTATAATTGTGGCATATTTAGGATTCATCTGGTAGGGTTTTTGCTTGGTTGGCCTTTATCCTTCCATGATTGGGATCGTGTGATGTACCACTTTAGATGGTATGCCCTTCATCTCTTTGTAGTTTCAGAAGAAACAACCTTAAACTCCTTAAGGAGAGCAACAAGTTCCTTTTCCTCAGCTGGAGTCAAGTCTTTAGCGATATAAACAGGCTTGGTTTCCTCCCATGCCTCTGCAATATCAATTTCCTTGACCTTAGCTGGGCCATCGTACTATGTGGATAAACCAACTTCTTTAACTCTTTTGGCCGTCAATTGGACCACTTTTCGTTCGTCAATTGGGTATGTCTTGAAATGGTCTGGCACTGAGAGTAGGTCTGGCCCAAATAGCTTAGTTTTGGGCCACATGATGGTCTCTTCTTCCTGCTTATAGGTGACCAAGTTGCCCTAGCTTGCGTGACTCCCGAAGTCTCCTTGACTTTTGGTTCAGAGGTAGCAGAGGTCGACATCTGTAATAATGATAAGAAAGTCAGTCATACTAACTGGTGAGAAAATGTGGTCATTGCCTCTTTCTCTTTCTTTTTTTTTTTTGGTGAAAATGAATGTGTGTGTGTGTGTGTTTTTTATGAGAAGGTTGTTAGTGCAGTGAGCAATAACAAGGTATGAGTCTACATGCAAAAAGGTGCAAACCGTGAGATAGCACTACCGCCAACTGCACCCACCAAAATAAAAGAGCTGGACAAAGTTAAGGAGAAAAGAAGAGAAAAGGTTCTCACGGTTTTAGCCACCTCACGGTTTTAGCTACCTCACGAGTTTCGAACCCTGCTATCTCACGGGCAAAATTCTTCACTGTGTTGAATCGACTTCTTCCTCGAAACCAATTTTTGTGCTTTCCTAGCATTTAGTTGGAAATTATAGCTTCAATGCCATAAGCTAGATGGAAGGGAGTATATCGCGTCGCTACCTTATACGAAGCTTAATATGCCCATAGAGTTGCAGTTAGCTTATGTTCCCAATCCGTACGACTTGCTTCTAAAGTTTTTGTCAAGATAGTATACAAAATCTTATTCGTACTCTCCGCTTGACCATTTGCTTATGGATAATAAGGGGATGACTTCCGGTGGACTACAAGGAATCCAGCAAGTAAGTGATCAATCACCTCATTAATGAAATGTGAACCGCGATCACTCACTAATTCCAATGGGCAATGGATTCTCGAAATGATTTGTTCATATAAGAACTTAGCCATCTTTTGTGCATCAACTCGCTTAGAGACTTGTTCTTCTGCCCATTTCGTGAAATATTCTGTGGCCACGATCACATATCGGACTTGTGATGGATGTACAACTAGACTAATGGGTCCAACAAAATCAATTCCCTATTTCTCAAAAGATTCTTACAATCACAGGGGGGTAAGTTGCATCCTGTCTCTTTGTTGTGGAATAACAAATGGTTGACACTCTTCGCATGTTTTACAAACTCCATAGCATCCCCGAATAATGTAAGCCACCATAGTCCTACTTGAAGCACCTTGTGAGCTGTAATTTTCCTAGAGCAAAGTGTCCTCCAATCATTCTTGAGAGTGCTTTTATCTAATATTGTGACAAATTTGTCTTCACGCACACATCTCCTTAAGACATTGTCCTTAGCTAGCTTGTATAATTCACCAGCAATCAATTGATAAGGTGCAGCCAGCTTAATAAGCCGACACATTTTATCCATGTTCAAAGGTTGTTCTCATAGAAAACCATAAGCTAGATAATCTAATATTTCTTCACTCCATTCAGGCACCATGTCTAGTTTGAACAATCAAGCATCTGGGAGGTCATCATCAACACCATTTGTTGGTTCCCCATTTGGAATTCTCGACATATGATCGGCCAACATATGTTGTGTTCCCTTTCTCACGAGTTTCGAACCCTGCTATCTCACGGGCAAAATTCTTCACTGTGTTGAATCGACTTCTTCCTCGAAACCAATTTTTGTGCTCTCCTAGCATTTAGTTGGAAATTGTTCTTGGTTGCGCTTACTATCTATGTTTCTAAAGGTATTTGCAGTACTAAACTTTGGGTGGGATTTTGGCACACATATTGTTATATTACTCTGGTAATAGCCTTGTGCAGCTAGTAAACCCCTTCGAATCCATTGCTTTTGAGTGCATATTTAGGATTCATTTGGTATGGTTTTTGCTTGGTTGGCCTTTATCCTTCCATGATTGGGATCGTGTGATGTACCACTTCAGATGGTACGCCCTTCATCTCTTTGTAGTTTCAGAAGAAACAACCTTAAACTCCTTAAGGAGAGCAACAAGTTCCTTTTCCTCAGCTGGAGTCAAGTCTTTAGCGATATAAATAGGCTTGGTTTCCTCCCCCCGATGGCTCTGCAATATCAATTTCCTTGACCTTAGCTGGGCCATTGTACGATGTGGATAAACCAGCTTCTTTAACTCTTTTGGCCGTCAATTGGACCAGTTTTCGTTCATCAATTGGGTATGTCTTGAAATGGTCTGGCACTGAGAGTAGGTCTCGCCCAAATAGCTTAGTTTTGGGGCACATGATGGTCTCTTCTTCCTGCTTATTATAATTGTGGCATATTTAGGATTCATCTGGTATGGTTTTTCTTGGTTGGCCTTTATCCTTGCATGATTGGGATCGTGTGATGTACCACTTCAGATGGTACGCCCTTCATCTCTTTGTAGTTTTAGAAGAAACAACCTTAAACTCCTTAAGGAGAGCAACAAGTTCCTTTTCCTCAGCTGGAGTCAAGTCTTTAGCGATATAAACAGGCTTGGTTTCCTCCCCCATGGCTCTGCAATATCAATTTCCTTGACCTTAGCTGGGCCATTGTACGATGTGGATAAACCAGCTTCTTTAACTCTTTTGGCCGTCAATTGGATCACTTTTCGTTCATCAATTGGGTATGTCTTGAAATGGTCTGGCACTGAGAGTAGGTCTGGCCCAAATAGCTTAGTTTTGGGCCACATGATGGTCTCTTCTTCCTGCTTATTATAATTCTGGCATATTTAGGATTCATCTGGTATGGTTTTTGCTTGGTTGCCCTTTATCCTTCCATGATTGGGATCGTGTGATGTACCACTTCAGATGGTACGCCCTTCATCTCTTTGTAGTTTCAGAAGAAACAACCTTAAACTCCTTAAGGAGAGCAACAAGTTCCTTTTTCTCAGCTGGAGTCAAGTCTTTAGCGATATAAACAGGCTTGGTTTCCTCCCATGGCTCTGCAATATCAATTTCCTTGACCTTAGCTGGGCCATCGTACGATGTGGATAAACCAACTTCTTTAACTCTTTTGGCCGTCAATTGGACCACTTTGCGTTCATCAATTGGGTATGTCTTGAAATGGTATGGCACCGAGAGTAGGTCTGGCCCAAATAGCTTAGTTTTGGGCCACATGATGGTCTCTTCTTCCTGCTTATTATAATTGTGGCATATTTAGGATTCATCTGGTATGGTTTTTGCTTGGTTGGCCTTTATCCTTGCATGATTGGGATTGTGTGATGTACCACTTCAGATGGTACGCCCTTCATCTCTTTGTTGTTTCAGAAGAAACAACCTTAAACTCCTTAAGGAGAGCAACAAGTTCCTTTTCCTCAGCTGGAGTCAAGTCTTTAGCGATATAAACATGCTTGGTTTCCTCCCATGGCTCTGCAATATCAATTTCCTTGACCTTAGCTGGGCCATCGTACGATGATCGTACGATGTGGATAAACCAACTTCTTTAACTCTTTTGGCCATCAATTGGACCACTTTTCGTTTGTCAATTGGGTATGTCTTGAAATGGTTTGGCACTGAGAGTAGGTCTAGCCCAAATAGCTTAGCTTTGGGCCACATGATGGTCTCTTCTTCCTGCTTATAGGTGACCAAGTTGCCCTAGCTTGCGTGACTCCCGAAGTCTCCTTGACTTTCGGTTCAGAGGTAGTGGAGGTCGACATCTATAATAATGATAAGAAAGTCAGTCATACTAACTGGTGAGAGAATGTGGTCATTGTCTCTTTTTTTTTTCTGTGAAAATGAATGTGTGTGTGTGTTATATTCCATGAGAAGGGTGTTAGTGCGGTGAGCAATAACAAGGTATGAGTCTACATGCAAAAAGGTGCAAACCGTGAGATAGCACTACCGCCAACTACACCCACCAAAATAAAAGAGCTGGACAAAGTTAAGGAGGAAAGAAGAGAAAAGGTTCTCACGGTTTTAGCCGCCTCACGGTTTTAGCTACCTCACGAGTTTCAAACCCTGCTATCTCACGGGCAAAATTCTTCACTGTGTTGAATCAACTTCTTCCTCGAAACCAATTTTTGTGCTTTCCTAGCATTTAGTTGGAAATTATAGCTTCAATGCCATAAGCTAGATGGGAGGGAGTATATCCCGTCGCTACCTTATACGAAGTTTAATATGCCCATAGAGTTGCAGTTAGCTTATGTTCCTAATCCGTGCGACTTGCTTCTAAAGTTTTTGTCAAGATAGTACACAAAATCTTATTTGTACTCTCCGCTTGACCATTTGCTTATGGATAATAAGGGGATAACTTCCGGTGGACTACAAGGAATCCAGCAAGTAAGTGATCAATCATCTCATTAATGAAATGTGAATCGCGATCACTCACTAATTCCAATGGGCAACGGATTCTCGAAATGATTTGTTCATATAAGAACTTAGCCATGTTTTGTGCATCAACTCGCTTAGAGACTTGTTCTTCTGCCCATTTCGTGAAATAGTCTGTGGCCACGATCACATATCGGACCTGTGATGGATGTGCAACTAGACTAATGGGTCCAACAAAATCAATTCCCTATTTCTCAAAAGATTCTTACAATCACAGGGGGGTAAGTTGCATCCTGTCTCTTTGTTGTGGAATAGCAAATGGTTGACACTCT
Organism: Cibotium barometz; assembly: GCF_041138505.1. Classification (NCBI taxonomy): domain Eukaryota; kingdom Viridiplantae; phylum Streptophyta; class Polypodiopsida; order Cyatheales; family Cibotiaceae; genus Cibotium; species Cibotium barometz. The sequence goes on along the minus strand of NC_141074.1, from coordinate 23,216,464 downwards.
TTGCATCTTTTACAAACTCCATAGCATCCCCGAATAATGTAGGCCACCATAGTCCTACTTGAAGCACCTTGTGAGCTGTAATTTTTCCAGAGCGAAGTGTCCTCCAATCATTCTTGAGAGTGCTTTATCTAATATTGTGACAAATTTGTCTTCCCGCACACATCTCCTTAAGACATTGTCCTTAGCTAGCTTGTATAATTCACCAGCAATCAATTGATAAGGTGCAGCCAGCTTAATAAGCCGACACATTTTATCCATGTTCAAAGGTTGTTCTCGTAGAAAACCATAAGCTAGATAATCTAATATCTCTTCACTCCATTCAGGCACCATGTCTAGTTTGAACAATCAAGCATCTGGGAGGTCATCATCAACACCATTTGTTGGTTCCCCATTTGGAATTCTCGACATATGATCGGCCAACATATGTTGTGTTCCCTTTGTCACGAGTTTCGAACCCTGCTATCTCACGGGCAAAATTCTTCACTGTGTTGAATCGACTTCTTCCTCGAAACCAATTTTTGTGCTTTCGTAGCATTTAGTTGGAAATTGTTCTTGGTTGCTCTTACTATCTATGTTTCTAAAGGTATTTGCAGTACTAAACTTTGGGTGGGATTTTGGCACCCATATTGTTATATTACTCTCGTAATAGCCTTGTGCAGCTAGTAAACCCCTTCGAATCCATTGCTTTTGAGTGCATATTTAGGATTCATCTGGTATGGTTTTTGCTTGGTTGGCCTTTATCCTTCCATGATTGGGATCGTGTGATGTACCACTTCAGATGGTACGCCCTTCATCTCTTTGTAGTTTCAGAAGAAACAACCTTAAACTCCTTAAGGAGAGCAACAAGTTCCTTTTCTCAGCTGGAGTAAAGTCTTTAGCGATATAAATAGGCTTGGTTTCCTCCCCTCCATGGCTCTGCAATATCAATTTCCTTGACCTTAGCTGGGCCATTGTACGATGTGGATAAACCAGCTTCTTTAACTCTTTTGGCCGTCAATTGGACGACCTTTCGTTCATCAATTGGGTATGTCTTGAAATGGTCTGGCACTGAGAGTAGGTCTGGCCCAAATAGCTTAGTTTTGGGCCACATGATGGTCTCTTCTTCCTGCTTATTATAATTGTGGCATATTTAGGATTCATTTGGTATGGTTTTTCTTGGTTGGCCTTTATCCTTCCATGATTGGGATCGTGTGATGTACCACTTCAGATGGTACGCCCTTCATCTCTTTGTAGTTTCAGAAGAAACAACCTTAAACTCCTTAAGGAGAGCAACAAGTTCCTTTTCCTCAGCTGGAGTCAAGTCTTTAGCGATATAAACAGGCTTGGTTTCCTCCCCCATGGCTCTGCAATATCAATTTCCTTGACCTTAGCTGGGCCATCGTACGATGTGGATAAACCAACTTCTTTAACTCTTTTGGCCGTCAATTGGACCACTTTTCGTTCATCAATTGGGTATCTTGAAATGGTCTGGTACTGAGAGTAGGTCTGGCCCAAATAGCTTAGTTTTGGGCCACATGATGGTCTCTTCTTCCTACTTATAGGTGACCAAGTTTCCCTAGCTTGCGTAACTCCCAAAGTCTCCTTGACTTTCGGTTCAGAGGTAGCGGAGGTCATCTGTAATAATGATAAGAAAGTCAGTCATACTAACTGGTGAGAGAATGTGGTCATTGCCTTTTTTTCTTTCTTTTTTTCGTTTTGTGAAAATGAATGTGTGTGTGTGTGTTATTCCATGAGAAGGGTGTTAGTGCGATGAGCAATAACAAGGTATGAGTCTACATGCGAAAAGGTGCAAACCGTGAGATAGCACTACCGCCAACTGCACCCACCAAAATAAAAGAGCTGGACAAAGTTAAGGAGAAAAGAAGAGAAAAGGTTCTCACGATTTTAGCTACCTCACGAGTTTTGAACCCTGCTATCTCACGGGCAAAATTCTGCACTATGTTGAATCGACTTCTTCCTCGAACCAATTTTTGTGCTTTCCTAGCATTTAGTTGGAAATTAGTCTTGGTTGCTCTTACTATCTATGTTTCTAAAGGTATTTGCAGTACTGAACTTTGGGTGGGATTTTGGCACCCATATTGTTGTATTACTCTGGTAATAGCCTTGTGCAGCTAGTAAACCCCTTCGAATCCATTGCTTTTGAGTGCCTTGTGGATAGTGGCTTCGTTTGCAATATTGCTATGCTAACATTGAAAGGCCATCTCTGTCCCTTGTCTGTAGCTCAAACTTTTTACCTTGATTCCTCAATTACTCCTTTTGCATCACAGTATATATGGGCTTGGAGTTGATTCTAATGCACCCACTGCTGAATTACTAGTGACTTTGGTTGTCTTTTGCATAGGGACTATGGAGTTGATGCTTTCTCTAGTACGTGAGCTACTTTCCTTGGCATTGGTGTTTCCATACCATCAATCATAGCCTGCTTTCCCTTGTTTTTTGGCTCCATAAGGACACGATAATGGTATTATTTCCCTTGTCAAGTTATGCAGCTCTCTTTTTCCATTGGATATCACAATTACTGGTGCAAATCTAGGATCGTCCAAGGATTATTTCTTCCTCCATAGATCCTACAGGCTTATATAACAAACACCATTCCAACCAAAGGGATTATTTCTGATGGAAATATTAACACTTTGAAATCCCACAGCTTTGGTAATTGACAAGTGCACACTTCGTACTTGTGCATTGTCGACCTCAAGGTAAGACTTTATCTAGAGGTTCTCGTGTCTCATAAGAGATCAAATTTTGACTTGATCCCCTATGGATTAATGCAATGCTTGTTGCATGAATTTTAGGTAGTAGAGACTTTCACACAGTTGTGCTGGCTCAATGTCCAGGTCATCCTCATCAAGGAGGGTTAGTGAAGCCATGTTCATATGCAATACTCTCTCTTGGAGTCTCTGTTTGGCCTTGCCCTCTCTTGCCTTGGCTTCTTCCTGAGCTCGAGCTCGCTTGGATTTTTAGTTGGCTAGCTCATTTCGTTGTTTTAATACATACTCTTGCATGAGCATTTCTTGGGTCAGTGGTTCGTAATCCTTTTTAAGTTTGCTTTCATTGATGTAACCCTGTATTTGCACACCATCAATAGTTTCAATCATGACTGACCTCTGAGGCACATGTGATTTTTGACACTTAGAAAGGTCCTAATCCTCCATACTTGAGTTGTTTTTTTCTAGTGCTTTCGACATGAGGACGAGGTCCCTTGTTTTTAGTTCTTTTTGTTTCACGTTATTGTCAAACCAACGCTTCCTTCACAATTTTTCAACCATAAGACCATGTGATGCAATTAGTTGGGTTTCATCAAGTTTCTCTAAGTCAATCAACCTTTCAACTAATGCATTCTTTGTTAATCGTTCTTGCACCGCAATTTGCAGGCTTCGAACTAAGTACTCCATAGGCATTATAGCCTCAATGCCATAAGCTAGATGGAAGGGAGTATATCTCATCGCTACCTTATACGAAGTTCAATATGCCCATAGAGTTGCAGTTAGCTTATGTTCCCAATCCGTGCGACTTGCTTCTAAAGTTTTTGTCAAGATAGTACACAAAATCTTATTTGTACTCTCCGCTTGACCATTTGCTTATGGATAATAAGGGGATGACTTCCGATGGACTACAAGGAATCCAGCAAGTAAGTGATCAATCACCTCATTAATGAAATGTGAATTGCGATCACTCACTAATTCCAATGGGCAACGGATTCTTGAAATGATTTGTTCATATAAGAACTTAGCCATCTTTTGAGCATAAACTCGCTTAGAGACTTTTTCTTCTGCCCATTTTGTGAAATGCTTTGTGGCCACGATCACATATCGGACTTGTGATATATGTGCAACTAGACTAATGGGTCCAACAAAATCAATTCCCTATTTCTCAAAAGATTCTTACAATAACAGGGGGGTAAGTTGCATCCTGTCTCTTTGTTGTGGAATAGCAAATGGTTGACACTCTTTGCATCTTTTACAAACTCCATAGCATCCCCGAATAATGTAGGCCACCATAGTCCTACTTGAAGCACCTTGTGAGCTGTAATTTTCCCAGAGCGAAGTGTCCTCCAATCATTCTTGAGAGTGCTTTATCTAATATTGTGACAAATTTGTCTTCCCGCACACATCTCCTTAAGACATTGTCCTTAGCTAGCTTGTATAATTCACCAGCAATCAATTGATAAGGTGCAGCCAGCTTAATAAGCCGACACATTTTATCCATGTTCAAAGGTTGTTCTCGTAGAAAACCATAAGCTAGATAATCTAATATTTCTTCACTCCATTTAGGCACCATGTCTAGTTTGAACAATCAAGCATATGGGAGGTCATCATCAACACCATTTGTTGGTTTCCCATTTGGAATCCTTTGCATATGATCGGCTTACATATGTTGTGTTCCCTTTCTCACCCGTGATCTTGAAGTCAAATTCCAATAGTAATAACAACCAGCATGTGATTCGTCCCATGGTGCAAGGCTTATTCACCAAGTATATAAACCCTGATGGTCCACAAAGAATACGTTTTTTTTTTGCCAATAGGTAATGTCGATACTTCTTGACAGCATAACGCATGGCCAAACCCTCTCGTTTTGTGGTGGTATAATTTACCTTTGAATAATTCAGTTGGTGACTAGCGAAGGAAACTGGGTTGTCCAATTTGAACTCACCAAGCTGTGCCAATACGCATCCTGTAGCAAAGTTTGATGCATCAATGTGTACACGGCATATAAGATCCTAGTTGGGTGGTCTCAGAATAGTGCACTCGCTAGTGCTGGCTTCAATCTATCATATGCATCTTGGCATTCTTCATTCCATTCAGACACAATGAGTAGCCTATATAATGGTCTGGCAATTCTAGCATAAAATACACCTCTGCATCATTCAGTGGCAACTAGCGAAGGAAACTGGGTAGTCCAATTTGAACTCACCAAGCTGTGCCAATACGCATCCTGTAGCGAAGTTTGATGCATCAATGTGTACATGGAATATAAGATCCCAGTTGGGTGGTCTCAGAATAGTTCACTGGCTAGTGCTGGCTTCAATTTATCATATGCATCTTGGCATTCTTCATTCCATTCAAAGACAATAAGGAGCCTATATAATGGTCTGGCAATTCGATCGACATCACTCAGACATCTTTCTTAGGCAAGCCAAATGGTCTGACCATCGTGAGTGTGCGCACATAGATCATCAATGAATACCTCGAACCACTTTTGTAAGTAGTCTCTCAAGGCTGTGCACATCAATCGTTGGAACGTTGTTGGGGCATTGGTGAGACCAAAAGGCATAACTTTGTAAGCAAAAGTCTCCCACATTGTATTGAAGGCCATTTTATGCTAGTCTTCGGGTGCTATAGAAACTTGATTGTAACTTGAAAATCTATCTAAGAAGTCGTAAGCTTCTTCACCAACTACTCTTTCCAAAAAGTGTTTCGTGTAAGGTAGTGGGTAATGGTCCTTTCCTAGTAGCTGCATTGACATTTTTTAGATCGACACAGATCCTAAGTTTCCCATTCTTCTTTGGCACTATCACGATTGGTGATAGCCAATCGGTGTGTTCTATCTCATAGATGAAATCAACAGTAATGAGTTTATCAATTCCTTCTTATAATTGTTGCATATTTAGGATTCATCTGGTATGGTTTTTGCTTGGTTGGCCTTGATCATTCCATGATTGGAATCGTGTGTTGTACCACTTCAAATGGTACGCCCTTCATCTCTTTGTAGTTTCAGAAGAAACAACCTTAAACTCCTTAAGGAGAGCAACAAGTTCCTTTTCCTCAGCTGGAGTCAAGTCTTTAACGATATAAACAGGCTTGGTTTCCTCCCAGGGCTCTGCAATATCAGTTTCCTTGACCTTTGCTGGGCCATTGTACGATGTGGATAAACCAGCTTCTTTAACTCTTTTGGCCGCCGTCAATTGGACCACTTTTCGTTCATCAATTGGGTATGTCTTGAAATGGTCTGGCGCTGAGAGTAGGTATGGCCCAAATAGCTTAGATTTGGGCCACATGATGGTCTCTTCTTCTTGCTTATTATAATTCTTGCATATTTAGGATTCATTTGGTATGGTTTTTGCTTGGTTGGCCTTTATCCTTCCATGATTGGGATCGTGTGATGTACCACTTCAGATGGTACGCCCTTCATCTCTTTGTAGTTTCAGAAGAAACAACCTTAAACTCCTTAAGGAGAGCAACAAGTTCCTTTTCCTCAGCTGGAGTCATCTTTAGCGATATAAACAGGCTTGGTTTCCTCCCCCATGGCTCTGCAATATCAATTTCCATGACCTTAGCTGGGCCATTGTACGATGTGGATAAACCAACTTCTTTAACTCTTTTGGTCGTCAATTGGACCACTTTTCGTTCATCAATTGGGCATGTCTTGAAATGGTCTGGCACTGAGAGTAGGTCTGGCCCAAATAGCTTAGTTTTGGGCCACATGATGGTCTCTTCTTCCTGCTTATTATAATTGTGGCATATTTAGGATTCATCTGGTATGGTTTTTGCTTGGTTGGCCTTTATCCTTCCATGATTGGGATCGTGTGATGTACCACTTTAGATGGTACGCCCTTCATCTCTTTGTAGTTTCAGAAGAAACAACCTTAAACTCCTTAAGGAGAGCAACAAGTTCCCTTTCCTCAGCTGGAGTCAAGTCTTTAGCGATATAAACAGGCTTGGTTTCCTCCCATGGCTCTGCAATATCAATTTCCTTGACCTTAGCTGGGCCATCGTACGATGTGGATAAACCAACTTCTTTAACTCTTTTGGCCGTCAATTGGACCACTTTTCGTTCATCAATTGGGTATGTCTTGAAATGGTATGGCACTGAGAGTAGGTCTGGCCCAAATAGCTTAGTTTTGGGCCACATGATGGTCTCTTCTTCCTGCTTATTATAATTGTGGCATATTTAGGATTCAGCTGGTATGGTTTTTGCTTGGTTGGCCTTTATCCTTGCATGATTGGGATCGTGTGATGTACCACTTCAAATGGTACGCCCTTCATCTCTTTGTTGTTTCAAAAGAAACAACCTCAAAATCCTTAAGGAGAGCAACAAGTTCCTTTTCCTCAGCTGGAGTCAAGTCTTTAGCGATATAAACATGCTTGGTTTCCTCCCATGCCTCTGCAATATCAATTTCCTTGACCTTAGCTGGGCCATCGTACGATGTGGATAAACCAACTTCTTTAACTCTTTTGGCCGTCAATTGGACCACTTTTTGTTCGTCAATTGGGTATGTCTTGAAATGGTCTGGCATTGAGAGTAGGTCTGGCCCAAATAGCTTAGTTTTGGGCCACATGATGGTCTCTTCTTCCTGCTTATAGGTGACCAAGTTGCCCTAGCTTGCGTGACTCCCGAAGTCTTCTTGACTTTTGGTTCAGAGGTAGCAGAGGTCGACATCTGTAATAATGATAAGAAAGTCAGTCATACTAACTGGTGAGAAAATGTGGTCATTGCCTCTTTCTCTTTCTTTTTTTTTTTTGGTGAAAATGAATGTGTGTGTGTGTGTGTTTTTTATGAGAAGGTTGTTAGTGCAGTGAGCAATAACAAGGTATGAGTCTACATGCAAAAAGGTGCAAACCGTGAGATAGCACTACCGCCAACTGCACCCACCAAAATAAAAGAGCTGGACAAAGTTAAGGAGAAAAGAAGAGAAAAGGTTCTCACGGTTTTAGCCACCTCACGGTTTTAGCTACCTCACGAGTTTCGAACCCTGCTATCTCACGGGCAAAATTCTTCACTGTGTTGAATCGACTTCTTCCTCGAAACCAATTTTTGTGCTTTCCTAGCATTTAGTTGGAAATTATAGCTTCAATGCCATAAGCTAGATGGAAGGGAGTATATCGCGTCGCTACCTTATACGAAGCTTAATATGCCCATAGAGTTGCAGTTAGCTTATGTTCCCAATCCGTACGACTTGCTTCTAAAGTTTTTGTCAAGATAGTATACAAAATCTTATTCGTACTCTCCGCTTGACCATTTGCTTATGGATAATAAGGGGATGACTTCTGGTGGACTACAAGGAATCCAGCAAGTAAGTGATCAATCACCTCATTAATGAAATGTGAACCGCGATCACTCACTAATTCCAATGGGCAATGGATTCTCGAAATGATTTGTTCATATAAGAACTTAGCCATCTTTTGTGCATCAACTCGCTTAGAGACTTGTTCTTCTGCCCATTTCGTGAAATATTCTGTGGCCACGATCACATATTGGATGTACAACTAGACTAATGGGTCCAACAAAATCAATTCCCTATTTCTCAAAAGATTCTTACAATCACAGGGGGGTAAGTTGCATCCTGTCTCTTTGTTGTGGAATAACAAATGGTTGACACTCTTCGCATGTTTTACAAACTCCATAGCATCCCCGAATAATGTAAGCCACCATAGTCCTACTTGAAGCACCTTGTGAGCTGTAATTTTCCTAGAGCAAAGTGTCCTCCAATCATTCTTGAGAGTGCTTTTATCTAATATTGTGACAAATTTGTCTTCACGCACACATCTCCTTAAGACATTGTCCTTAGCTAGCTTGTATAATTCACCAGCAATCAATTGATAAGGTGCAGCCAGCTTAATAAGCCGACACATTTTATCCATGTTCAAAGGTTGTTCTCGTAGAAAACCATAAGCTAGATAATCTAATATTTCTTCACTCCATTCAGGCACCATGTCTAGTTTGAACAATCAAGCATCTGGGAGGTCATCATCAACACCATTTGTTGGTTCCCCATTTGGAATTCTCGACATATGATCGGCCAACATATGTTGTGTTCCCTTTCTCACCCGTGATCGTGAAGTCAAATTCCAATAGTAATAACAACCAGCATGTGATTCGTCCCATGGTGCAAGGCTTATTCACCAAGTATATAAACCCTGATGGTCCACAAAGAATACCTTTTTTTTTGCCAATATGTAATGTCGATACTTCTTGACAGCATAAAGCATGGCCAAACCCTCTCGTTTTGTGGTGGTATAATTTACCTTTACATCATTCAGTTGGTGACTAGCGAAGGAAACTGGGTTGTCCAATTTGAACTCACCAAGCTGTGCCAATACGCATCCTGTAGCAAAGTTTGATGCATCAATGTGTACATGGCATATAAGATCCCAGTTGGGTGGTCTCAGAATAGTGCACTCGCTAGTGCTGGCTTCAATCTATCATATGCATCTTGGCATTCTTCATTCCATTCAGAGACAATGAGTAGCCTATATAATGGTCTAGCAATTCTAGCATAAAATACACCTTTGCATCATTCAGTGGCGACTAGCGAAGGAAACTGGGTAGTCCAATTTGAACTCACCAAGCTGTGCCAATACGCATCATGTAGCGAAGTTTGATGCATCAATGTGTACATGGAATATAAGATCCCAGTTGGGTGGTCTCAGAATAGTGCACTGGCTAGTGCTGGCTTCAATTTATCATATGCATCTTGGCATTCTTCATTCCATTAAAAGACAATGAGGAGCCTATATAAAGGTATGGCAATTCTAGCATAAAATACTATGAAGTGGAGATAATACCCAATGTGGCCCATAAAGCTTTGTACACCTTTGTAATTAGTGGGTGGGGATAGTTCCAAGATCAATTTGACTTTGCTTTCCTTTGTGGAGATACCGTTCTTAATGACAATGTGTCCTAAGATCACACCGTGTTTGACCCAAAATTGGCATTTCAAAGGGTTTAAGGATATACAATTCGATCGACATCACTCAAACATCTTTCTTAAGCAAGCCAAATGGTCTGACCATCATGAGTGTGCGCACATAGATCATCAATGAATACCTCCAACCACTTTTGTAAGTAGTCTCTCAAGGATCTGCACATCAATCGTTGGAATGTTGTTGGGGCATTGGTGAGACCAAAAGGCATAACTTTGTAAGCAAAGTTCTCCCACATTGTATTGAAGGCCGTTTTATTCTAGTCTTTGGGTGCTATAGAAACTTGATTGTAACTTGAAAATCCATCTAAGAAGTTGTAAGCTTCTTTACCAACTACTCTTTCCAAAACGTGTTCCGTGTAAGGTAGTGGGTAATGGTCCTTTCCTAGTAGTTGCATTGACATTTTTTAGATCGACACAGACCCTAAGTTTCCCATTCTTCTTTGGCACTATCACGATTGGTGATAGCCAATCGGTGTGTGCTATCTCATAGATGAAATCATCAGTAATGAGTTTATCAATTCCTTCTTATAATTGTTGCATATTTAGGATTCATCTGGTATGGTTTTTGCTTGGTTGGCCTTGATCCTTCCATGATTGGAATTGTGTGTTGTACCACTTCAAATGGTACGCCCTTCATCTCTTTGTAGTTTCAGAAGAAACAACCTTAAACTCCTTAAGGAGAGCAACAAGTTCCTTTTCCTCAGCTGGAGTCAAGTCTTTAACCATATAAACAGGCTTGGTTTCCTCCCAGGGCTGTGCAATATCAGTTTTCTCAGCTGAAGTCAAGTCTTTAACGATATAAACAGGCTTGGTTTCCTCCCAAGGCTCTGCAATATCAGTTTCCTTGACCTTAGCTGGGCCATTGTACGATGTGGATAAACCAGCTTCTTTAACTCTTTTGGCCGTCGTCAATTGGACCACTTTTCGTTCATCAATTGGGTATGTCTTGAAATGGTCTGGCACTGAGAGTAGGTCTGGCCCAAATAGCTTAGATTTGGGCCACATGATGGTCTCTTCTTCCTGCTTATTATAATTGTTGCATATTTAGGATTCATCTGGTATAGTTTTTGCTTGGTTGGCCTTTATCCTTCCATGATTGGGATCGTGTGATGTACCACTTCAGATGGTACACCCTTCATCTCTTTGTAGTTTCAGAAGAAACAACCTTAAACTCCTTAAGGAGAGCAACAAGTTCCTTTTCCTCAGCTGGAGTCAAGTCTTTAGCGATATAAACAGGCTTGGTTTCCTCCCCCATGGCTCTGCAATATCAATTTCCTTGACCTTAGCTGGGCCATTGTACGATGTGGATAAACCAACTTCTTTAACTCTTTTGGCCGTCAATTGGACCACTTTTCGTTCATCAATTGGGTATGTCTTGAAATGGTCTGGTGCACTGAGAGTAGGTATGTCCCAAATAGCTTAGTTTTGGGGCACATGATGGTCTCTTCTTCCTGCTTATTATAATTCTGGCATATTTAGGATTCATCTAGTAGGGTTTTTGCTTGGTTGGCCTTTATCCTTCCATGATTGGGATCGTGTGATGTACCACTTCAGATGGTATGCCCTTCATCTCTTTGTAGTTTCAGAAGAAACAACCTTAAACTCCTTAAGGAGAGCAACAAGTTCCTTTTCCTCTGCTGGAGTCAAGTCTTTAGCGATATAAACAGGCTTGGTTTCCTCCCCCATGGCTCTGCAATATCAATTTCCTTGACCTTAGCTGGGCCATTGTACGATGTGGATAAACCAACTTCTTTAACTCTTTTGGCCGTCAATTGGACCACTTTTCGTTCATCAATTGGGTATGTCTTGAAATGGTCTGGTGCGCTGAGAGTAGGTATGGCCCAAATAGCTTAGTTTTGGGACACATGATGGTCTCTTCTTCCTGCTTATTATAATTGTGGCATATTTAGGATTCATCTGGTAGGGTTTTTGCTTGGTTGGCCTTTATCCTTCCATGATTGGGATCGTGTGATGTACCACTTCAGATGGTATGCCCTTCATCTCTTTGTAGTTTCAGAAGAAACAACCTTAAACTCCTTAAGGAGAGCAACAAGTTCCTTTTCCTCAGCTGGAGTCAAGTCTTTAGCGATATAAACAGGCTTGGTTTCCTCCCATGCCTCTGCAATATCAATTTCCTTGACCTTAGCTGGGCCATCGTACGATGTGGATAAACCAACTTCTTTAACTCTTTTGGCCGTCAATTGGACCACTTTTTGTTCGTCAATTGGGTATGTCTTGAAATGGTCTGGCATTGAGAGTAGGTCTGGCCCAAATAGCTTAGTTTTGGGCCACATGATGGTCTCTTCTTCCTGCTTATAGGTGACCAAGTTGCCCTAGCTTGCGTGACTCCCGAAGTCTTCTTGACTTTTGGTTCAGAGGTAGCAGAGGTCGACATCTGTAATAATGATAAGAAAGTCAGTCATACTAACTGGTGAGAAAATGTGGTCATTGCCTCTTTCTCTTTCTTTTTTTTTTTTGGTGAAAATGAATGTGTGTGTGTGTGTGTTTTTTATGAGAAGGTTGTTAGTGCAGTGAGCAATAACAAGGTATGAGTCTACATGCAAAAAGGTGCAAACCGTGAGATAGCACTACCGCCAACTGCACCCACCAAAATAAAAGAGCTGGACAAAGTTAAGGAGAAAAGAAGAGAAAAGGTTCTCACGGTTTTAGCCACCTCACGGTTTTAGCTACCTCACGAGTTTCGAACCCTGCTATCTCACGGGCAAAATTCTTCACTGTGTTGAATCGACTTCTTCCTCGAAACCAATTTTTGTGCTTTCCTAGCATTTAGTTGGAAATTATAGCTTCAATGCCATAAGCTAGATGGAAGGGAGTATATCGCGTCGCTACCTTATACGAAGCTTAATATGCCCATAGAGTTGCAGTTAGCTTATGTTCCCAATCCGTACGACTTGCTTCTAAAGTTTTTGTCAAGATAGTATACAAAATCTTATTCGTACTCTCCGCTTGACCATTTGCTTATGGATAATAAGGGGATGACTTCTGGTGGACTACAAGGAATCCAGCAAGTAAGTGATCAATCACCTCATTAATGAAATGTGAACCGCGATCACTCACTAATTCCAATGGGCAATGGATTCTCGAAATGATTTGTTCATATAAGAACTTAGCCATCTTTTGTGCATCAACTCGCTTAGAGACTTGTTCTTCTGCCCATTTCGTGAAATATTCTGTGGCCACGATCACATATTGGATGTACAACTAGACTAATGGGTCCAACAAAATCAATTCCCTATTTCTCAAAAGATTCTTACAATCACAGGGGGGTAAGTTGCATCCTGTCTCTTTGTTGTGGAATAACAAATGGTTGACACTCTTCGCATGTTTTACAAACTCCATAGCATCCCCGAATAATGTAAGCCACCATAGTCCTACTTGAAGCACCTTGTGAGCTGTAATTTTCCTAGAGCAAAGTGTCCTCCAATCATTCTTGAGAGTGCTTTTATCTAATATTGTGACAAATTTGTCTTCACGCACACATCTCCTTAAGACATTGTCCTTAGCTAGCTTGTATAATTCACCAGCAATCAATTGATAAGGTGCAGCCAGCTTAATAAGCCGACACATTTTATCCATGTTCAAAGGTTGTTCTCGTAGAAAACCATAAGCTAGATAATCTAATATTTCTTCACTCCATTCAGGCACCATGTCTAGTTTGAACAATCAAGCATCTGGGAGGTCATCATCAACACCATTTGTTGGTTCCCCATTTGGAATTCTCGACATATGATCGGCCAACATATGTTGTGTTCCCTTTCTCACCCGTGATCGTGAAGTCAAATTCCAATAGTAATAACAACCAGCATGTGATTCGTCCCATGGTGCAAGGCTTATTCACCAAGTATATAAACCCTGATGGTCCACAAAGAATACCTTTTTTTTTGCCAATATGTAATGTCGATACTTCTTAACAGCATAAAGCATGGCCAAACCCTCTCGTTTTGTGGTGGTATAATTTACCTTTACATCATTCAGTTGGTGACTAGCGAAGGAAACTGGGTTGTCCAATTTGAACTCACCAAGCTGTGCCAATACGCATCCTGTAGCAAAGTTTGATGCATCAATGTGTACATGGCATATAAGATCCCAGTTGGGTGGTCTCAGAATAGTGCACTCGCTAGTGCTGGCTTCAATCTATCATATGCATCTTGGCATTCTTCATTCCATTCAGAGACAATGAGTAGCCTATATAATGGTCTAGCAATTCTAGCATAAAATACACCTTTGCATCATTCAGTGGCGACTAGCGAAGGAAACTGGGTAGTCCAATTTGAACTCACCAAGCTGTGCCAATACGCATCATGTAGCGAAGTTTGATGCATCAATGTGTACATGGAATATAAGATCCCAGTTGGGTGGTCTCAGAATAGTGCACTGGCTAGTGCTGGCTTCAATTTATCATATGCATCTTGGCATTCTTCATTCCATTAAAAGACAATGAGGAGCCTATATAAAGGTATGGCAATTCTAGCATAAAATACTATGAAGTGGAGATAATACCCAATGTGGCCCATAAAGCTTTGTACACCTTTGTAATTAGTGGGTGGGGATAGTTCCAAGATCAATTTGACTTTGCTTTCCTTTGTGGAGATACCGTTCTTAATGACAATGTGTCCTAAGATCACACCGTGTTTGACCCAAAATTGGCATTTCAAAGGGTTTAAGGATATACAATTCGATCGACATCACTCAAACATCTTTCTTAAGCAAGCCAAATGGTCTGACCATCATGAGTGTGCGCACATAGATCATCAATGAATACCTCCAACCACTTTTGTAAGTAGTCTCTCAAGGATCTGCACATCAATCGTTGGAATGTTGTTGGGGCATTGGTGAGACCAAAAGGCATAACTTTGTAAGCAAAGTTCTCCCACATTGTATTGAAGGCCGTTTTATTCTAGTCTTTGGGTGCTATAGAAACTTGATTGTAACTTGAAAATCCATCTAAGAAGTTGTAAGCTTCTTTACCAACTACTCTTTCCAAAACGTGTTCCGTGTAAGGTAGTGGGTAATGGTCCTTTCCTAGTAGTTGCATTGACATTTTTTAGATCGACACAGACCCTAAGTTTCCCATTCTTCTTTGGCACTATCACGATTGGTGATAGCCAATCGGTGTGTGCTATCTCATAGATGAAATCATCAGTAATGAGTTTATCAATTCCTTCTTATAATTGTTGCATATTTAGGATTCATCTGGTATGGTTTTTGCTTGGTTGGCCTTGATCCTTCCATGATTGGAATTGTGTGTTGTACCACTTCAAATGGTACGCCCTTCATCTCTTTGTAGTTTCAGAAGAAACAACCTTAAACTCCTTAAGGAGAGCAACAAGTTCCTTTTCCTCAGCTGGAGTCAAGTCTTTAACCATATAAACAGGCTTGGTTTCCTCCCAGGGCTGTGCAATATCAGTTTTCTCAGCTGAAGTCAAGTCTTTAACGATATAAACAGGCTTGGTTTCCTCCCAAGGCTCTGCAATATCAGTTTCCTTGACCTTAGCTGGGCCATTGTACGATGTGGATAAACCAGCTTCTTTAACTCTTTTGGCCGTCGTCAATTGGACCACTTTTCGTTCATCAATTGGGTATGTCTTGAAATGGTCTGGCACTGAGAGTAGGTCTGGCCCAAATAGCTTAGATTTGGGCCACATGATGGTCTCTTCTTCCTGCTTATTATAATTGTTGCATATTTAGGATTCATCTGGTATAGTTTTTGCTTGGTTGGCCTTTATCCTTCCATGATTGGGATCGTGTGATGTACCACTTCAGATGGTACACCCTTCATCTCTTTGTAGTTTCAGAAGAAACAACCTTAAACTCCTTAAGGAGAGCAACAAGTTCCTTTTCCTCAGCTGGAGTCAAGTCTTTAGCGATATAAACAGGCTTGGTTTCCTCCCCCATGGCTCTGCAATATCAATTTCCTTGACCTTAGCTGGGCCATTGTACGATGTGGATAAACCAACTTCTTTAACTCTTTTGGCCGTCAATTGGACCACTTTTCGTTCATCAATTGGGTATGTCTTGAAATGGTCTGGTGCACTGAGAGTAGGTATGGCCCAAATAGCTTAGTTTTGGGGCACATGATGGTCTCTTCTTCCTGCTTATTATAATTCTGGCATATTTAGGATTCATCTAGTAGGGTTTTTGCTTGGTTGGCCTTTATCCTTCCATGATTGGGATCGTGTGATGTACCACTTCAGATGGTATGCCCTTCATCTCTTTGTAGTTTCAGAAGAAACAACCTTAAACTCCTTAAGGAGAGCAACAAGTTCCTTTTCCTCTGCTGGAGTCAAGTCTTTAGCGATATAAACAGGCTTGGTTTCCTCCCCCATGGCTCTGCAATATCAATTTCCTTGACCTTAGCTGGGCCATTGTACGATGTGGATAAACCAACTTCTTTAACTCTTTTGGCCGTCAATTGGACCACTTTTCGTTCATCAATTGGGTATGTCTTGAAATGGTCTGGTGCGCTGAGAGTAGGTATGGCCCAAATAGCTTAGTTTTGGGACACATGATGGTCTCTTCTTCCTGCTTATTATAATTGTGGCATATTTAGGATTCATCTGGTAGGGTTTTTGCTTGGTTGGCCTTTATCCTTCCATGATTGGGATCGTGTGATGTACCACTTCAGATGGTATGCCCTTCATCTCTTTGTAGTTTCAGAAGAAACAACCTTAAACTCCTTAAGGAGAGCAACAAGTTCCTTTTCCTCAGCTGGAGTCAAGTCTTTAGCGATATAAACAGGCTTGGTTTCCTCCCATGCCTCTGCAATATCAATTTCCTTGACCTTAGCTGGGCCATCGTACGATGTGGATAAACCAACTTCTTTAACTCTTTTGGCCGTCAATTGGACCACTTTTTGTTCGTCAATTGGGTATGTCTTGAAATGGTCTGGCATTGAGAGTAGGTCTGGCCCAAATAGCTTAGTTTTGGGCCACATGATGGTCTCTTCTTCCTGCTTATAGGTGACCAAGTTGCCCTAGCTTGCGTGACTCCCGAAGTCTTCTTGACTTTTGGTTCAGAGGTAGCAGAGGTCGACATCTGTAATAATGATAAGAAAGTCAGTCATACTAACTGGTGAGAAAATGTGGTCATTGCCTCTTTCTCTTTCTTTTTTTTTTTTGGTGAAAATGAATGTGTGTGTGTGTGTGTTTTTTATGAGAAGGTTGTTAGTGCAGTGAGCAATAACAAGGTATGAGTCTACATGCAAAAAGGTGCAAACCGTGAGATAGCACTACCGCCAACTGCACCCACCAAAATAAAAGAGCTGGACAAAGTTAAGGAGAAAAGAAGAGAAAAGGTTCTCACGGTTTTAGCCACCTCACGGTTTTAGCTACCTCACGAGTTTCGAACCCTGCTATCTCACGGGCAAAATTCTTCACTGTGTTGAATCGACTTCTTCCTCGAAACCAATTTTTGTGCTTTCCTAGCATTTAGTTGGAAATTATAGCTTCAATGCCATAAGCTAGATGGAAGGGAGTATATCGCGTCGCTACCTTATACGAAGCTTAATATGCCCATAGAGTTGCAGTTAGCTTATGTTCCCAATCCGTACGACTTGCTTCTAAAGTTTTTGTCAAGATAGTATACAAAATCTTATTCGTACTCTCCGCTTGACCATTTGCTTATGGATAATAAGGGGATGACTTCTGGTGGACTACAAGGAATCCAGCAAGTAAGTGATCAATCACCTCATTAATGAAATGTGAACCGCGATCACTCACTAATTCCAATGGGCAATGGATTCTCGAAATGATTTGTTCATATAAGAACTTAGCCATCTTTTGTGCATCAACTCGCTTAGAGACTTGTTCTTCTGCCCATTTCGTGAAATATTCTGTGGCCACGATCACATATTGGATGTACAACTAGACTAATGGGTCCAACAAAATCAATTCCCTATTTCTCAAAAGATTCTTACAATCACAGGGGGGTAAGTTGCATCCTGTCTCTTTGTTGTGGAATAACAAATGGTTGACACTCTTCGCATGTTTTACAAACTCCATAGCATCCCCGAATAATGTAAGCCACCATAGTCCTACTTGAAGCACCTTGTGAGCTGTAATTTTCCTAGAGCAAAGTGTCCTCCAATCATTCTTGAGAGTGCTTTTATCTAATATTGTGACAAATTTGTCTTCACGCACACATCTCCTTAAGACATTGTCCTTAGCTAGCTTGTATAATTCACCAGCAATCAATTGATAAGGTGCAGCCAGCTTAATAAGCCGACACATTTTATCCATGTTCAAAGGTTGTTCTCGTAGAAAACCATAAGCTAGATAATCTAATATTTCTTCACTCCATTCAGGCACCATGTCTAGTTTGAACAATCAAGCATCTGGGAGGTCATCATCAACACCATTTGTTGGTTCCCCATTTGGAATTCTCGACATATGATCGGCCAACATATGTTGTGTTCCCTTTCTCACGAGTTTCGAACCCTGCTATCTCACGGGCAAAATTCTTCACTGTGTTGAATCGACTTCTTCCTCGAAACCAATTTTTGTGCTCTCCTAGCATTTAGTTGGAAATTGTTCTTGGTTGCGCTTACTATCTATGTTTCTAAAGGTATTTGCAGTACTAAACTTTGGGTGGGATTTTGGCACCCATATTGTTATATTACTCTGGTAATAGCCTTGTGCAGCTAGTAAACCCCTTCGAATCCATTGCTTTTGAGTGCATATTTAGGATTCATCTGGTATGGTTTTTTCTTGGTTGGCCTTTATCCTTCCATGATTGGGATCGTGTGATGTACCACTTCAGATGGTACGCCCTTCATCTCTTTGTAGTTTCAGAAGAAACAACCTTAAACTCCTTAAGGAGAGCAACAAGTTCCTTTTCTCAGCTGGAGTCAAGTCTTTAGCGATATAAATAGGCTTGGTTTCCTCCCCCCGATGGCTCTGCAATATCAATTTCCTTGACCTTAGCTGGGCCATTGTACGATGTGGATAAACCAGCTTCTTTAACTCTTTTGGCCGTCAATTGGACCACTTTTTGTTCATCAATTGGGTATGTCTTGAAATGGTCTGGCACTGAGAGTAGGTCTCGCCCAAATAGCTTAGTTTTGGGCCACATGATGGTCTCTTCTTCCTGCTTATTATAATTGTGGCATATTTAGGATTCATCTGGTATGGTTTTTCTTGGTTGGCCTTTATCCTTGCATGATTGGGATCGTGTGATGTACCACTTCAGATGGTACGCCCTTCATCTCTTTGTAGTTTTAGAAGAAACAACCTTAAACTCCTTAAGGAGAGCAACAAGTTCCTTTTCCTCAGCTGGAGTCAAGTCTTTAGCGATATAAACAGGCTTGGTTTCCTCCCATGGCTTTGCAATATCAATTTCCTTGACCTTAGCTGGGCCATCGTACGATGTGGATAAACCAACTTCTTTAACTCTTTTGGCCGTCAATTGGACCACTTTATTCATCAATTGGGTATGTCTTGAAATGGTATGGCACTGAGAGTAGGTCTGGCCCAAATAGCTTAGTTTTGGGCCACATGATGGTCTCTTCTTCCTGCTTATAGGTGACCAAGTTGCCCTAGCTTGCGTGACTCCCGAAGTCTCCTTGACTTTCGGTTCAGAGGTAGCGGAGGTCATCTATAATAATGATAAGAAAGTCAGTCATACTAACTGGTTAGAGAATGTGGTCATTGCCTCTTTTTCTTTCTTTTTTTCGTTTTGTGAAAATGAATGTGTGTGTGTGTGTGTTATTCCATGAGAAGGGTGTTAGTGCGATGAGCAATAACAAGGTATGAGTCTACATGCGAAAAGGTGCAAATCGTGAGATAGCACTACCGCCAACTGCACACACCAAAATAAAAGAGCTGGACAAAGTTAAGGAGAAAAGAAGAGAAAAGGTTCTCACGATTTTAGCTACCTCACGAGTTTCGAACCCTGCTATCTCACGGGCAAAATTCTGCACTGTGTTGAATCGACTTCTTCCTCGAACCAATTTTTGTGCTTTCCTAGCATTTAGTTGGAAATTGTTCTTGGTTGCTCTTACTATCTATGTTTCTAAAGGTATTTGCAGTACTGAACTTTGGGTGGGATTTTGGCACCCATATTGTTATATTACTCTGGTAATAGCCTTGTGGAGCTAGTAAACCCCTTTGAATCCATTGCTTTTGAGTGCCTTGTGGATAGTGGCTTCGTTTGCAATATTGCTATGCTAACATTAGAAGGCCATCTCTGTCCCTTGTCTGTAGCTCAAACTTTTTACCTTGATTCCTCAATTACTCCTTTTGCATCACAGTATATATGGGCTTGGAGTTGATTCTAATGCACCCACTGCTGAATTACTAGTGACTTTGGTTGTCTTTTGCATAGGGACTATGGAGTTGATGCTTTCTCTAGTACGTGAGCTACTTTCTTTGGCATTGGTGTTTCCATACCATCAATCATAGCCTGCTTTCCCTTGTTTTTTGGCTCCATAAGGACACGATAATGATATTATTTTCCTCGTCAAGTTATGCAGCTCTCTTTTTCCATTGGATATCACAATTACTGGTGCAAATCTAGGATCGTCCAAGGATTATTTCTTCCTCCATAGATCCTACAGGCTTATATAACAAACACCATTCCAACCAAAGGGATTATTTCTGATGGAAATATTAACACTTTGAAATCCCACAGCTTTGGTAATTGACAAGTGCACACTTCGTACTTGTGCATTGTCGACCTCAAGGTAAGACTTTATCTAGAGGTTCTCGTGTCTCATAAGAGATCAAATTATGACTTGATTCCCTATGGATCAATGCAATGCTTGTTGCATGAATTTTAGGTAGTAGAGACTTTCACACAGTGTGCTGGCTCAATGTCCAGGTCATCCTCATCAAGGAGGGTTAGTGAAGCCATGTTCATATGCAATACTCTCTCTTGGAGTCTCTGTTTGGCCTTGCCCTCTCTTGCCTTGGCTTCTTCCTGAGCTCAAGCTCGCTTGGATTTTTCCTTGGCTAGCTCATTTCGTTGTTTTAATACATGCTCTTGCATGAGCATTTCTTGGGTCAGTGATTCGTAATCCTTTTTAAGTTTGCTTTCATTGATGTAACCCTGTATTTGCACACCATCAATAGTTTCAATCATGACTGACCTTTGAGGCACATGTGATTTTTGACACTTAGAAAGGTCCTAATCCTCCATACTTGAGTTTTTTTTTTCTAGTGCTTCCGACATGAGGACGAGGTCCCTTGTTGTTAGTTCTTTTTGTTTCAGGTTATTGTCAAACCAACGCTTCCTTCACAATTTTTCAACCATAAGACCATGTGATGCAATTAGTTGGGTTTCATCAAGTTTCTCTAAGTCAACCAACCTTTCAGCTAATGCATTCTTTGTTAATCGTTCTTGCACCGCAATTTGCAGGCTTGGAACTAAGTACTCCATAGGCATTATAGCCTCAATGCCATAAGCTAGATGGAAGGGAGTGTATCCCGTCCCTACCTTATACGAAGTTTAATATGCCCATAGAGTTGCAGTTAGCTTATGTTCCCAATCCGTGCGACATGCTTCTAAAGTTTTTGTCAAGATAGTACACAAAATCTTATTTGTACTCTCCGCTTGACCATTTGCTTATGGATAATAAGGGGATGACTTCCGGTGGACTACAAGGAATCCAGCAAGTAAGTGATCAATCACCTCATTAATGAAATGTGAATTGCGATCACTCACTAATTCCAATGGGCAACGGATTCTCGAAATGATTTGTTCATATAAGAACTTAGCCATGTTTTGTGCATCAACTCGCTTAGAGACTTGTTCTTCTGCCCATTTCGTGAAATAGTCTGTGGCCATGATCACATATCGGACCTATGATGGATGTGCAACTAGACTAATGGGTCCAACAAAATCAATTCCCTATTTCTCAAAAGATTCTTACAATCACAGGGGGGTAAGTTGCATCCTGTCTCTTTGTTGTGGAATAGCAAATGGCTGACACTCTTTGCATCTTTTACAAACTTCATAGCATCCCCGAATAATGTAGGCCACCATAGTCCTGCTTGAAGCACCTTGTGAGCTGTAATTTTTCTAAAGCGAAGTGTTCTCCAATTATTCTTGAGAGTGCTTTATCTAATATTGTGACAAATTTGTCTTCCCGCACACATCTCCTTAAGACATTGTCCTTACCTAGCTTGTATAATTCACCAGCAATCAATTGATAAGTTGCAGCCAGCTTAATAAGCCGACACATTTTATCCATGTTCAAAGGTTGTTCTCGTAGAAAACCATAAGCTAGATAATCTAATATTTCTTCACTCCATTCAGGCACCATGTCTAGTTTGAACTATCAAGCATCTAGGAGGTCATCATCAACACCATTTGTTGGTTCCCCATTTGGAATTCTCGACATATGATCGGCCAACATATGTTGTGTTCCCTTTCTCACCCGTGATCGTGAAGTCAAATTCCAATAGTAATAACAACCAGCATGTGATTCGTCCCATGGTGCAAGGCTTATTCACCAAGTATATAAACCCTGATGGTCCACAAAGAATACCTTTTTTTTTGCCAATATGTAATGTCGATACTTCTTTGACAGCATAAAGCATGGCCAAACCCTCTCGTTTTGTCATGGTATAATTTACCTTTGCATCATTCAGTGGGTGACTAGCGAATGAAACTGGGTTGTCCAATTTGAACTCACCAAGCTGTGCCAATACGCATCCTGTAGCGAAGTAATGTGTACATGGCATATAAGATCACAGTTGGGTGGTCTCAGAATAGTGCACTTGCTAGTGCTGGCTTCAATCTATCATATGCATCTTGGCATTCTTCATTCCATTCAGAGACAATGAGTAGCCTATATAATGGTCTGGCAATTCTAGCATAAAATACACCTTTGCATCATTCAGTGGCGACTAGCGAAGGAAACTGGGTAGTCCAATTTGAACTCACCAAGCTGTGCCAATACGCATCCTGTAGCGAAGTTTGATGCATCAATGTGTACATGGAATATAAGATCCCAGTTGGGTGGTCTCAGAATAGTGCACTGGCTAGTGCTGGCTTCAATTTATCATATGCATCTTGGCATTCTTCATTCCATTAAAAGACAATGAGGAGCCTATATAAAGGTATGGCAATTCTAGCATAAAATACTATGAAGTGGAGATAATACCCAATGTGGCCCATAAAGCTTTGTACACCTTTGTAATTAGTGGGTGGGGATAGTTCCAAGATCAATTTGACTTTGCTTTCCTTTGTGGAGATACCGTTCTTAATGATAATGTGTCCTAAGATCACACCGTGTTTGACCCAAAATTGGCATTTCAAAGGGTTTAAGGATATACAATTCGATCGATATCACTCAAACATCTTTCTTAAGCAAGCCAAATGGTCTGACCATCATGAGTGTGCGCACATAGATCATCAATGAATACCTCCAACCACTTTTGTAAGTAGTCTCTCAAGGATCTGCACATCAATCGTTGGAATGTTGTTGGGGCATTGGTGAGACCAAAAGGCATAACTTTGTAAGCAAAGTTCTCCCACATTGTATTGAAGGCCGTTTTATTCTAGTCTTTGGGTGCTATAGAAACTTGATTGTAACTTGAAAATCCATCTAAGAAGTTGTAAGCTTCTTTACCAACTACTCTTTCCAAAACGTGTTCCGTGTAAGGTAGTGGGTAATGGTCCTTTCCTAGTAGTTGCATTGACATTTTTTAGATCGACACAGACCCTAAGTTTCCCATTCTTCTTTGGCACTATCACGATTGGTGATAGCCAATCGGTGTGTGCTATCTCATAGATGAAATCATCAGTAATGAGTTTATCAATTCCTTCTTATAATTGTTGCATATTTAGGATTCATCTGGTATGGTTTTTGCTTGGTTGGCCTTGATGCTTCCATGATTGGAATCGTGTGTTGTACCACTTCAAATGGTACGCCCTTCATCTCTTTGTAGTTTCAGAAGAAACAACCTTAAACTCCTTAAGGAGAGCAACAAGTTCCTTTTCCTCAGCTGGAGTCAAGTCTTTAACCATATAAACAGGCTTGGTTTCCTCCCAGGGCTCTGCAATATCAGTTTTCTCAGCTGGAGTCAAGTCTTTAACGATATAAATAGGCTTGGTTTCCTCCCAGGGCTCTGCAATATTAGTTTCCTTGACCTTAGCTGGGCCATTGTACGATGTGGATAAACCAGCTTCTTTAACTCTTTTGGCTGTCGTCAATTGGACCACTTTTCGTTCATCAATTGGGTATGTCTTGAAATGGTCTGGCACTGAGAGTAGGTCTGGCCCAAATAGCTTAGATTTGGGCCACATGATGGTCTCTTCTTCCTGCTTATTATAATTGTTGCATATTTAGGATTCATCTGGTATAGTTTTTGCTTGGTTGGCCTTTATCCTTCCATGATTGGGATCGTGTGATGTACCACTTCAGATGGTACACCCTTCATCTCTTTGTAGTTTCAGAAGAAACAACCTTAAACTCCTTAAGGAGAGCAACAAGTTCCTTTTCCTCAGCTGGAGTCAAGTCTTTAGCGATATAAACAGGCTTGGTTTCCTCCCCCATGGCTCTGCAATATCAATTTCCTTGACCTTAGCTGGGCCATTGTACGATGTGGATAAACCAACTTCTTTAACTCTTTTGGCCGTCAATTGGACCACTTTTCGTTCATCAATTGGGTATGTCTTGAAATGGTCTGGTGCGCTGAGAGTAGGTATGGCCCAAATAGCTTAGTTTTGGGGCACATGATGGTCTCTTCTTCCTGCTTATTATAATTCTGGCATACTTAGGATTCATCTAGTAGGGTTTTTGCTTGGTTGGCCTTTATCCTTGCATGATTGGGATCGTGTGATGTACCACTTCAGATGGTATGCCCTTCATCTCTTTGTAGTTTCAGAAGAAACAACCTTAAACTCCTTAAGGAGAGCAACAAGTTCCTTTTCCTCAGCTGGAGTCAAGTCTTTAGCGATATAAACAGGCTTGGTTTCCTCCCCCATGGCTCTGCAATATCAATTTCCTTGACCTTAGCTGGGCCATTGTACGATGTGGATAAACCAACTTCTTTAACTCTTTTGGCCGTCAATTGGACCACTTTTCGTTCATCAATTGGGTATGTCTTGAAATGGTCTGGTGCGCTGAGAGTAGGTATGGCCCAAATAGCTTAGTTTTGGGGCACATGATGGTCTCTTCTTCCTGCTTATTATAATTGTGGCATATTTAGGATTCATCTGGTAGGGTTTTTGCTTGGTTGGCCTTTATCCTTCCATGATTGGGATCGTGTGATGTACCACTTTAGATGGTATGCCCTTCATCTCTTTGTAGTTTCAGAAGAAACAACCTTAAACTCCTTAAGGAGAGCAACAAGTTCCTTTTCCTCAGCTGGAGTCAAGTCTTTAGCGATATAAACAGGCTTGGTTTCCTCCCATGCCTCTGCAATATCAATTTCCTTGACCTTAGCTGGGCCATCGTACTATGTGGATAAACCAACTTCTTTAACTCTTTTGGCCGTCAATTGGACCACTTTTCGTTCGTCAATTGGGTATGTCTTGAAATGGTCTGGCACTGAGAGTAGGTCTGGCCCAAATAGCTTAGTTTTGGGCCACATGATGGTCTCTTCTTCCTGCTTATAGGTGACCAAGTTGCCCTAGCTTGCGTGACTCCCGAAGTCTCCTTGACTTTTGGTTCAGAGGTAGCAGAGGTCGACATCTGTAATAATGATAAGAAAGTCAGTCATACTAACTGGTGAGAAAATGTGGTCATTGCCTCTTTCTCTTTCTTTTTTTTTTTTGGTGAAAATGAATGTGTGTGTGTGTGTGTTTTTTATGAGAAGGTTGTTAGTGCAGTGAGCAATAACAAGGTATGAGTCTACATGCAAAAAGGTGCAAACCGTGAGATAGCACTACCGCCAACTGCACCCACCAAAATAAAAGAGCTGGACAAAGTTAAGGAGAAAAGAAGAGAAAAGGTTCTCACGGTTTTAGCCACCTCACGGTTTTAGCTACCTCACGAGTTTCGAACCCTGCTATCTCACGGGCAAAATTCTTCACTGTGTTGAATCGACTTCTTCCTCGAAACCAATTTTTGTGCTTTCCTAGCATTTAGTTGGAAATTATAGCTTCAATGCCATAAGCTAGATGGAAGGGAGTATATCGCGTCGCTACCTTATACGAAGCTTAATATGCCCATAGAGTTGCAGTTAGCTTATGTTCCCAATCCGTACGACTTGCTTCTAAAGTTTTTGTCAAGATAGTATACAAAATCTTATTCGTACTCTCCGCTTGACCATTTGCTTATGGATAATAAGGGGATGACTTCCGGTGGACTACAAGGAATCCAGCAAGTAAGTGATCAATCACCTCATTAATGAAATGTGAACCGCGATCACTCACTAATTCCAATGGGCAATGGATTCTCGAAATGATTTGTTCATATAAGAACTTAGCCATCTTTTGTGCATCAACTCGCTTAGAGACTTGTTCTTCTGCCCATTTCGTGAAATATTCTGTGGCCACGATCACATATCGGACTTGTGATGGATGTACAACTAGACTAATGGGTCCAACAAAATCAATTCCCTATTTCTCAAAAGATTCTTACAATCACAGGGGGGTAAGTTGCATCCTGTCTCTTTGTTGTGGAATAACAAATGGTTGACACTCTTCGCATGTTTTACAAACTCCATAGCATCCCCGAATAATGTAAGCCACCATAGTCCTACTTGAAGCACCTTGTGAGCTGTAATTTTCCTAGAGCAAAGTGTCCTCCAATCATTCTTGAGAGTGCTTTTATCTAATATTGTGACAAATTTGTCTTCACGCACACATCTCCTTAAGACATTGTCCTTAGCTAGCTTGTATAATTCACCAGCAATCAATTGATAAGGTGCAGCCAGCTTAATAAGCCGACACATTTTATCCATGTTCAAAGGTTGTTCTCATAGAAAACCATAAGCTAGATAATCTAATATTTCTTCACTCCATTCAGGCACCATGTCTAGTTTGAACAATCAAGCATCTGGGAGGTCATCATCAACACCATTTGTTGGTTCCCCATTTGGAATTCTCGACATATGATCGGCCAACATATGTTGTGTTCCCTTTCTCACGAGTTTCGAACCCTGCTATCTCACGGGCAAAATTCTTCACTGTGTTGAATCGACTTCTTCCTCGAAACCAATTTTTGTGCTCTCCTAGCATTTAGTTGGAAATTGTTCTTGGTTGCGCTTACTATCTATGTTTCTAAAGGTATTTGCAGTACTAAACTTTGGGTGGGATTTTGGCACACATATTGTTATATTACTCTGGTAATAGCCTTGTGCAGCTAGTAAACCCCTTCGAATCCATTGCTTTTGAGTGCATATTTAGGATTCATTTGGTATGGTTTTTGCTTGGTTGGCCTTTATCCTTCCATGATTGGGATCGTGTGATGTACCACTTCAGATGGTACGCCCTTCATCTCTTTGTAGTTTCAGAAGAAACAACCTTAAACTCCTTAAGGAGAGCAACAAGTTCCTTTTCTCAGCTGGAGTCAAGTCTTTAGCGATATAAATAGGCTTGGTTTCCTCCCCCCGATGGCTCTGCAATATCAATTTCCTTGACCTTAGCTGGGCCATTGTACGATGTGGATAAACCAGCTTCTTTAACTCTTTTGGCCGTCAATTGGACCAGTTTTCGTTCATCAATTGGGTATGTCTTGAAATGGTCTGGCACTGAGAGTAGGTCTCGCCCAAATAGCTTAGTTTTGGGGCACATGATGGTCTCTTCTTCCTGCTTATTATAATTGTGGCATATTTAGGATTCATCTGGTATGGTTTTTCTTGGTTGGCCTTTATCCTTGCATGATTGGGATCGTGTGATGTACCACTTCAGATGGTACGCCCTTCATCTCTTTGTAGTTTTAGAAGAAACAACCTTAAACTCCTTAAGGAGAGCAACAAGTTCCTTTTCCTCAGCTGGAGTCAAGTCTTTAGCGATATAAACAGGCTTGGTTTCCTCCCCCATGGCTCTGCAATATCAATTTCCTTGACCTTAGCTGGGCCATTGTACGATGTGGATAAACCAGCTTCTTTAACTCTTTTGGCCGTCAATTGGATCACTTTTCGTTCATCAATTGGGTATGTCTTGAAATGGTCTGGCACTGAGAGTAGGTCTGGCCCAAATAGCTTAGTTTTGGGCCACATGATGGTCTCTTCTTCCTGCTTATTATAATTCTGGCATATTTAGGATTCATCTGGTATGGTTTTTGCTTGGTTGCCCTTTATCCTTCCATGATTGGGATCGTGTGATGTACCACTTCAGATGGTACGCCCTTCATCTCTTTGTAGTTTCAGAAGAAACAACCTTAAACTCCTTAAGGAGAGCAACAAGTTCCTTTTTCTCAGCTGGAGTCAAGTCTTTAGCGATATAAACAGGCTTGGTTTCCTCCCATGGCTCTGCAATATCAATTTCCTTGACCTTAGCTGGGCCATCGTACGATGTGGATAAACCAACTTCTTTAACTCTTTTGGCCGTCAATTGGACCACTTTGCGTTCATCAATTGGGTATGTCTTGAAATGGTATGGCACCGAGAGTAGGTCTGGCCCAAATAGCTTAGTTTTGGGCCACATGATGGTCTCTTCTTCCTGCTTATTATAATTGTGGCATATTTAGGATTCATCTGGTATGGTTTTTGCTTGGTTGGCCTTTATCCTTGCATGATTGGGATTGTGTGATGTACCACTTCAGATGGTACGCCCTTCATCTCTTTGTTGTTTCAGAAGAAACAACCTTAAACTCCTTAAGGAGAGCAACAAGTTCCTTTTCCTCAGCTGGAGTCAAGTCTTTAGCGATATAAACATGCTTGGTTTCCTCCCATGGCTCTGCAATATCAATTTCCTTGACCTTAGCTGGGCCATCGTACGATGATCGTACGATGTGGATAAACCAACTTCTTTAACTCTTTTGGCCATCAATTGGACCACTTTTCGTTTGTCAATTGGGTATGTCTTGAAATGGTTTGGCACTGAGAGTAGGTCTGGCCCAAATAGCTTAGCTTTGGGCCACATGATGGTCTCTTCTTCCTGCTTATAGGTGACCAAGTTGCCCTAGCTTGCGTGACTCCCGAAGTCTCCTTGACTTTCGGTTCAGAGGTAGTGGAGGTCGACATCTATAATAATGATAAGAAAGTCAGTCATACTAACTGGTGAGAGAATGTGGTCATTGTCTCTTTTTTTTTTCTGTGAAAATGAATGTGTGTGTGTGTTATATTCCATGAGAAGGGTGTTAGTGCGGTGAGCAATAACAAGGTATGAGTCTACATGCAAAAAGGTGCAAACCGTGAGATAGCACTACCGCCAACTACACCCACCAAAATAAAAGAGCTGGACAAAGTTAAGGAGGAAAGAAGAGAAAAGGTTCTCACGGTTTTAGCCGCCTCACGGTTTTAGCTACCTCACGAGTTTCAAACCCTGCTATCTCACGGGCAAAATTCTTCACTGTGTTGAATCAACTTCTTCCTCGAAACCAATTTTTGTGCTTTCCTAGCATTTAGTTGGAAATTATAGCTTCAATGCCATAAGCTAGATGGGAGGGAGTATATCCCGTCGCTACCTTATACGAAGTTTAATATGCCCATAGAGTTGCAGTTAGCTTATGTTCCTAATCCGTGCGACTTGCTTCTAAAGTTTTTGTCAAGATAGTACACAAAATCTTATTTGTACTCTCCGCTTGACCATTTGCTTATGGATAATAAGGGGATAACTTCCGGTGGACTACAAGGAATCCAGCAAGTAAGTGATCAATTATCTCATTAATGAAATGTGAATCGCGATCACTCACTAATTCCAATGGGCAACGGATTCTCGAAATGATTTGTTCATATAAGAACTTAGCCATGTTTTGTGCATCAACTCGCTTAGAGACTTGTTCTTCTGCCCATTTCGTGAAATAGTCTGTGGCCACGATCACATATCGGACCTGTGATGGATGTGCAACTAGACTAATGGGTCCAACAAAATCAATTCCCTATTTCTCAAAAGATTCTTACAATCACAGGGGGGTAAGTTGCATCCTGTCTCTTTGTTGTGGAATAGCAAATGGTTGACACTCTTTGCATCTTTTACAAACTCCATAGCATCCCCGAATAATGTAGGCCACCATAGTCCTACTTGAAGCACCTTGTGAGCTGTAATTTTTCCAGAGCGAAGTGTCCTCCAATCATTCTTGAGAGTGCTTTATCTAATATTGTGACAAATTTGTCTTCCCGCACACATCTCCTTAAGACATTGTCCTTAGCTAGCTTGTATAATTCACCAGCAATCAATTGATAAGGTGCAGCCAGCTTAATAAGCCGACACATTTTATCCATGTTCAAAGGTTGTTCTCGTAGAAAACCATACGCTAGATAATCTAATATCTCTTCACTCCATTCAGGCACCATGTCTAGTTTGAACAATCAAGCATCTGGGAGGTCATCATCAACACCATTTGTTGGTTCCCCATTTGGAATTCTCGACATATGATCGGCCAACATATGTTGTGTTCCCTTTGTCACGAGTTTCGAACCCTGCTATCTCACGGGCAAAATTCTTCACTGTGTTGAATCGACTTCTTCCTCGAAACCAATTTTTGTGCTTTCGTAGCATTTAGTTGGAAATTGTTCTTGGTTGCTCTTACTATCTATGTTTCTAAAGGTATTTGCAGTACTAAACTTTGGGTGGGATTTTGGCACCCATATTGTTATATTACTCTCGTAATAGCCTTGTGCAGCTAGTAAACCCCTTCGAATCCATTGCTTTTGAGTGCATATTTAGGATTCATCTGGTATGGTTTTTGCTTGGTTGGCCTTTATCCTTCCATGATTGGGATCGTGTGATGTACCACTTCAGATGGTACGCCCTTCATCTCTTTGTAGTTTCAGAAGAAACAACCTTAAACTCCTTAAGGAGAGCAACAAGTTCCTTTTCTCAGCTGGAGTAAAGTCTTTAGCGATATAAATAGGCTTGGTTTCCTCCCCTCCATGGCTCTGCAATATCAATTTCCTTGACCTTAGCTGGGCCATTGTACGATGTGGATAAACCAGCTTCTTTAACTCTTTTGGCCGTCAATTGGACGACCTTTCGTTCATCAATTGGGTATGTCTTGAAATGGTCTGGCACTGAGAGTAGGTCTGGCCCAAATAGCTTAGTTTTGGGCCACATGATGGTCTCTTCTTCCTGCTTATTATAATTGTGGCATATTTAGGATTCATTTGGTATGGTTTTTCTTGGTTGGCCTTTATCCTTCCATGATTGGGATCGTGTGATGTACCACTTCAGATGGTACGCCCTTCATCTCTTTGTAGTTTCAGAAGAAACAACCTTAAACTCCTTAAGGAGAGCAACAAGTTCCTTTTCCTCAGCTGGAGTCAAGTCTTTAGCGATATAAACAGGCTTGGTTTCCTCCCCCATGGCTCTGCAATATCAATTTCCTTGACCTTAGCTGGGCCATCGTACGATGTGGATAAACCAACTTCTTTAACTCTTTTGGCCGTCAATTGGACCACTTTTCGTTCATCAATTGGGTATCTTGAAATGGTCTGGTACTGAGAGTAGGTCTGGCCCAAATAGCTTAGTTTTGGGCCACATGATGGTCTCTTCTTCCTACTTATAGGTGACCAAGTTTCCCTAGCTTGCGTAACTCCCAAAGTCTCCTTGACTTTCGGTTCAGAGGTAGCGGAGGTCATCTGTAATAATGATAAGAAAGTCAGTCATACTAACTGGTGAGAGAATGTGGTCATTGCCTTTTTTTCTTTCTTTTTTTCGTTTTGTGAAAATGAATGTGTGTGTGTGTGTTATTCCATGAGAAGGGTGTTAGTGCGATGAGCAATAACAAGGTATGAGTCTACATGCGAAAAGGTGCAAACCGTGAGATAGCACTACCGCCAACTGCACCCACCAAAATAAAAGAGCTGGACAAAGTTAAGGAGAAAAGAAGAGAAAAGGTTCTCACGATTTTAGCTACCTCACGAGTTTTGAACCCTGCTATCTCACGGGCAAAATTCTGCACTATGTTGAATCGACTTCTTCCTCGAACCAATTTTTGTGCTTTCCTAGCATTTAGTTGGAAATTAGTCTTGGTTGCTCTTACTATCTATGTTTCTAAAGGTATTTGCAGTACTGAACTTTGGGTGGGATTTTGGCACCCATATTGTTGTATTACTCTGGTAATAGCCTTGTGCAGCTAGTAAACCCCTTCGAATCCATTGCTTTTGAGTGCCTTGTGGATAGTGGCTTCGTTTGCAATATTGCTATGCTAACATTGAAAGGCCATCTCTGTCCCTTGTCTGTAGCTCAAACTTTTTACCTTGATTCCTCAATTACTCCTTTTGCATCACAGTATATATGGGCTTGGAGTTGATTCTAATGCACCCACTGCTGAATTACTAGTGACTTTGGTTGTCTTTTGCATAGGGACTATGGAGTTGATGCTTTCTCTAGTACGTGAGCTACTTTCCTTGGCATTGGTGTTTCCATACCATCAATCATAGCCTGCTTTCCCTTGTTTTTTGGCTCCATAAGGACACGATAATGGTATTATTTCCCTTGTCAAGTTATGCAGCTCTCTTTTTCCATTGGATATCACAATTACTGGTGCAAATCTAGGATCGTCCAAGGATTATTTCTTCCTCCATAGATCCTACAGGCTTATATAACAAACACCATTCCAACCAAAGGGATTATTTCTGATGGAAATATTAACACTTTGAAATCCCACAGCTTTGGTAATTGACAAGTGCACACTTCGTACTTGTGCATTGTCGACCTCAAGGTAAGACTTTATCTAGAGGTTCTCGTGTCTCATAAGAGATCAAATTTTGACTTGATCCCCTATGGATTAATGCAATGCTTGTTGCATGAATTTTAGGTAGTAGAGACTTTCACACAGTTGTGCTGGCTCAATGTCCAGGTCATCCTCATCAAGGAGGGTTAGTGAAGCCATGTTCATATGCAATACTCTCTCTTGGAGTCTCTGTTTGGCCTTGCCCTCTCTTGCCTTGGCTTCTTCCTGAGCTCGAGCTCGCTTGGATTTTTAGTTGGCTAGCTCATTTCGTTGTTTTAATACATACTCTTGCATGAGCATTTCTTGGGTCAGTGGTTCGTAATCCTTTTTAAGTTTGCTTTCATTGATGTAACCCTGTATTTGCACACCATCAATAGTTTCAATCATGACTGACCTCTGAGGCACATGTGATTTTTGACACTTAGAAAGGTCCTAATCCTCCATACTTGAGTTGTTTTTTTCTAGTGCTTTCGACATGAGGACGAGGTCCCTTGTTTTTAGTTCTTTTTGTTTCACGTTATTGTCAAACCAACGCTTCCTTCACAATTTTTCAACCATAAGACCATGTGATGCAATTAGTTGGGTTTCATCAAGTTTCTCTAAGTCAATCAACCTTTCAACTAATGCATTCTTTGTTAATCGTTCTTGCACCGCAATTTGCAGGCTTCGAACTAAGTACTCCATAGGCATTATAGCCTCAATGCCATAAGCTAGATGGAAGGGAGTATATCTCATCGCTACCTTATACGAAGTTCAATATGCCCATAGAGTTGCAGTTAGCTTATGTTCCCAATCCGTGCGACTTGCTTCTAAAGTTTTTGTCAAGATAGTACACAAAATCTTATTTGTACTCTCCGCTTGACCATTTGCTTATGGATAATAAGGGGATGACTTCCGATGGACTACAAGGAATCCAGCAAGTAAGTGATCAATCACCTCATTAATGAAATGTGAATTGCGATCACTCACTAATTCCAATGGGCAACGGATTCTTGAAATGATTTGTTCATATAAGAACTTAGCCATCTTTTGAGCATAAACTCGCTTAGAGACTTTTTCTTCTGCCCATTTTGTGAAATGCTTTGTGGCCACGATCACATATCGGACTTGTGATATATGTGCAACTAGACTAATGGGTCCAACAAAATCAATTCCCTATTTCTCAAAAGATTCTTACAATAACAGGGGGGTAAGTTGCATCCTGTCTCTTTGTTGTGGAATAGCAAATGGTTGACACTCTTTGCATCTTTTACAAACTCCATAGCATCCCCGAATAATGTAGGCCACCATAGTCCTACTTGAAGCACCTTGTGAGCTGTAATTTTCCCAGAGCGAAGTGTCCTCCAATCATTCTTGAGAGTGCTTTATCTAATATTGTGACAAATTTGTCTTCCCGCACACATCTCCTTAAGACATTGTCCTTAGCTAGCTTGTATAATTCACCAGCAATCAATTGATAAGGTGCAGCCAGCTTAATAAGCCGACACATTTTATCCATGTTCAAAGGTTGTTCTCGTAGAAAACCATAAGCTAGATAATCTAATATTTCTTCACTCCATTTAGGCACCATGTCTAGTTTGAACAATCAAGCATATGGGAGGTCATCATCAACACCATTTGTTGGTTTCCCATTTGGAATCCTTTGCATATGATCGGCTTACATATGTTGTGTTCCCTTTCTCACCCGTGATCTTGAAGTCAAATTCCAATAGTAATAACAACCAGCATGTGATTCGTCCCATGGTGCAAGGCTTATTCACCAAGTATATAAACCCTGATGGTCCACAAAGAATACGTTTTTTTTTTGCCAATAGGTAATGTCGATACTTCTTGACAGCATAACGCATGGCCAAACCCTCTCGTTTTGTGGTGGTATAATTTACCTTTGAATAATTCAGTTGGTGACTAGCGAAGGAAACTGGGTTGTCCAATTTGAACTCACCAAGCTGTGCCAATACGCATCCTGTAGCAAAGTTTGATGCATCAATGTGTACACGGCATATAAGATCCTAGTTGGGTGGTCTCAGAATAGTGCACTCGCTAGTGCTGGCTTCAATCTATCATATGCATCTTGGCATTCTTCATTCCATTCAGACACAATGAGTAGCCTATATAATGGTCTGGCAATTCTAGCATAAAATACACCTCTGCATCATTCAGTGGCAACTAGCGAAGGAAACTGGGTAGTCCAATTTGAACTCACCAAGCTGTGCCAATACGCATCCTGTAGCGAAGTTTGATGCATCAATGTGTACATGGAATATAAGATCCCAGTTGGGTGGTCTCAGAATAGTTCACTGGCTAGTGCTGGCTTCAATTTATCATATGCATCTTGGCATTCTTCATTCCATTCAAAGACAATAAGGAGCCTATATAATGGTCTGGCAATTCGATCGACATCACTCAGACATCTTTCTTAGGCAAGCCAAATGGTCTGACCATCGTGAGTGTGCGCACATAGATCATCAATGAATACCTCGAACCACTTTTGTAAGTAGTCTCTCAAGGCTGTGCACATCAATCGTTGGAACGTTGTTGGGGCATTGGTGAGACCAAAAGGCATAACTTTGTAAGCAAAAGTCTCCCACATTGTATTGAAGGCCATTTTATGCTAGTCTTCGGGTGCTATAGAAACTTGATTGTAACTTGAAAATCTATCTAAGAAGTCGTAAGCTTCTTCACCAACTACTCTTTCCAAAAAGTGTTTCGTGTAAGGTAGTGGGTAATGGTCCTTTCCTAGTAGCTGCATTGACATTTTTTAGATCGACACAGATCCTAAGTTTCCCATTCTTCTTTGGCACTATCACGATTGGTGATAGCCAATCGGTGTGTTCTATCTCATAGATGAAATCAACAGTAATGAGTTTATCAATTCCTTCTTATAATTGTTGCATATTTAGGATTCATCTGGTATGGTTTTTGCTTGGTTGGCCTTGATCATTCCATGATTGGAATCGTGTGTTGTACCACTTCAAATGGTACGCCCTTCATCTCTTTGTAGTTTCAGAAGAAACAACCTTAAACTCCTTAAGGAGAGCAACAAGTTCCTTTTCCTCAGCTGGAGTCAAGTCTTTAACGATATAAACAGGCTTGGTTTCCTCCCAGGGCTCTGCAATATCAGTTTCCTTGACCTTTGCTGGGCCATTGTACGATGTGGATAAACCAGCTTCTTTAACTCTTTTGGCCGCCGTCAATTGGACCACTTTTCGTTCATCAATTGGGTATGTCTTGAAATGGTCTGGCGCTGAGAGTAGGTATGGCCCAAATAGCTTAGATTTGGGCCACATGATGGTCTCTTCTTCTTGCTTATTATAATTCTTGCATATTTAGGATTCATTTGGTATGGTTTTTGCTTGGTTGGCCTTTATCCTTCCATGATTGGGATCGTGTGATGTACCACTTCAGATGGTACGCCCTTCATCTCTTTGTAGTTTCAGAAGAAACAACCTTAAACTCCTTAAGGAGAGCAACAAGTTCCTTTTCCTCAGCTGGAGTCATCTTTAGCGATATAAACAGGCTTGGTTTCCTCCCCCATGGCTCTGCAATATCAATTTCCATGACCTTAGCTGGGCCATTGTACGATGTGGATAAACCAACTTCTTTAACTCTTTTGGTCGTCAATTGGACCACTTTTCGTTCATCAATTGGGCATGTCTTGAAATGGTCTGGCACTGAGAGTAGGTCTGGCCCAAATAGCTTAGTTTTGGGCCACATGATGGTCTCTTCTTCCTGCTTATTATAATTGTGGCATATTTAGGATTCATCTGGTATGGTTTTTGCTTGGTTGGCCTTTATCCTTCCATGATTGGGATCGTGTGATGTACCACTTTAGATGGTACGCCCTTCATCTCTTTGTAGTTTCAGAAGAAACAACCTTAAACTCCTTAAGGAGAGCAACAAGTTCCCTTTCCTCAGCTGGAGTCAAGTCTTTAGCGATATAAACAGGCTTGGTTTCCTCCCATGGCTCTGCAATATCAATTTCCTTGACCTTAGCTGGGCCATCGTACGATGTGGATAAACCAACTTCTTTAACTCTTTTGGCCGTCAATTGGACCACTTTTCGTTCATCAATTGGGTATGTCTTGAAATGGTATGGCACTGAGAGTAGGTCTGGCCCAAATAGCTTAGTTTTGGGCCACATGATGGTCTCTTCTTCCTGCTTATTATAATTGTGGCATATTTAGGATTCAGCTGGTATGGTTTTTGCTTGGTTGGCCTTTATCCTTGCATGATTGGGATCGTGTGATGTACCACTTCAAATGGTACGCCCTTCATCTCTTTGTTGTTTCAAAAGAAACAACCTCAAAATCCTTAAGGAGAGCAACAAGTTCCTTTTCCTCAGCTGGAGTCAAGTCTTTAGCGATATAAACATGCTTGGTTTCCTCCCATGCCTCTGCAATATCAATTTCCTTGACCTTAGCTGGGCCATCGTACGATGTGGATAAACCAACTTCTTTAACTCTTTTGGCCGTCAATTGGACCACTTTTTGTTCGTCAATTGGGTATGTCTTGAAATGGTCTGGCATTGAGAGTAGGTCTGGCCCAAATAGCTTAGTTTTGGGCCACATGATGGTCTCTTCTTCCTGCTTATAGGTGACCAAGTTGCCCTAGCTTGCGTGACTCCCGAAGTCTTCTTGACTTTTGGTTCAGAGGTAGCAGAGGTCGACATCTGTAATAATGATAAGAAAGTCAGTCATACTAACTGGTGAGAAAATGTGGTCATTGCCTCTTTCTCTTTCTTTTTTTTTTTTGGTGAAAATGAATGTGTGTGTGTGTGTGTTTTTTATGAGAAGGTTGTTAGTGCAGTGAGCAATAACAAGGTATGAGTCTACATGCAAAAAGGTGCAAACCGTGAGATAGCACTACCGCCAACTGCACCCACCAAAATAAAAGAGCTGGACAAAGTTAAGGAGAAAAGAAGAGAAAAGGTTCTCACGGTTTTAGCCACCTCACGGTTTTAGCTACCTCACGAGTTTCGAACCCTGCTATCTCACGGGCAAAATTCTTCACTGTGTTGAATCGACTTCTTCCTCGAAACCAATTTTTGTGCTTTCCTAGCATTTAGTTGGAAATTATAGCTTCAATGCCATAAGCTAGATGGAAGGGAGTATATCGCGTCGCTACCTTATACGAAGCTTAATATGCCCATAGAGTTGCAGTTAGCTTATGTTCCCAATCCGTACGACTTGCTTCTAAAGTTTTTGTCAAGATAGTATACAAAATCTTATTCGTACTCTCCGCTTGACCATTTGCTTATGGATAATAAGGGGATGACTTCTGGTGGACTACAAGGAATCCAGCAAGTAAGTGATCAATCACCTCATTAATGAAATGTGAACCGCGATCACTCACTAATTCCAATGGGCAATGGATTCTCGAAATGATTTGTTCATATAAGAACTTAGCCATCTTTTGTGCATCAACTCGCTTAGAGACTTGTTCTTCTGCCCATTTCGTGAAATATTCTGTGGCCACGATCACATATTGGATGTACAACTAGACTAATGGGTCCAACAAAATCAATTCCCTATTTCTCAAAAGATTCTTACAATCACAGGGGGGTAAGTTGCATCCTGTCTCTTTGTTGTGGAATAACAAATGGTTGACACTCTTCGCATGTTTTACAAACTCCATAGCATCCCCGAATAATGTAAGCCACCATAGTCCTACTTGAAGCACCTTGTGAGCTGTAATTTTCCTAGAGCAAAGTGTCCTCCAATCATTCTTGAGAGTGCTTTTATCTAATATTGTGACAAATTTGTCTTCACGCACACATCTCCTTAAGACATTGTCCTTAGCTAGCTTGTATAATTCACTAGCAATCAATTGATAAGGTGCAGCCAGCTTAATAAGCCGACACATTTTATCCATGTTCAAAGGTTGTTCTCGTAGAAAACCATAAGCTAGATAATCTAATATTTCTTCACTCCATTCAGGCACCATGTCTAGTTTGAACAATCAAGCATCTGGGAGGTCATCATCAACACCATTTGTTGGTTCCCCATTTGGAATTCTCGACATATGATCGGCCAACATATGTTGTGTTCCCTTTCTCACCCGTGATCGTGAAGTCAAATTCCAATAGTAATAACAACCAGCATGTGATTCGTCCCATGGTGCAAGGCTTATTCACCAAGTATATAAACCCTGATGGTCCACAAAGAATACCTTTTTTTTTGCCAATATGTAATGTCGATACTTCTTGACAGCATAAAGCATGGCCAAACCCTCTCGTTTTGTGGTGGTATAATTTACCTTTACATCATTCAGTTGGTGACTAGCGAAGGAAACTGGGTTGTCCAATTTGAACTCACCAAGCTGTGCCAATACGCATCCTGTAGCAAAGTTTGATGCATCAATGTGTACATGGCATATAAGATCCCAGTTGGGTGGTCTCAGAATAGTGCACTCGCTAGTGCTGGCTTCAATCTATCATATGCATCTTGGCATTCTTCATTCCATTCAGAGACAATGAGTAGCCTATATAATGGTCTAGCAATTCTAGCATAAAATACACCTTTGCATCATTCAGTGGCGACTAGCGAAGGAAACTGGGTAGTCCAATTTGAACTCACCAAGCTGTGCCAATACGCATCATGTAGCGAAGTTTGATGCATCAATGTGTACATGGAATATAAGATCCCAGTTGGGTGGTCTCAGAATAGTGCACTGGCTAGTGCTGGCTTCAATTTATCATATGCATCTTGGCATTCTTCATTCCATTAAAAGACAATGAGGAGCCTATATAAAGGTATGGCAATTCTAGCATAAAATACTATGAAGTGGAGATAATACCCAATGTGGCCCATAAAGCTTTGTACACCTTTGTAATTAGTGGGTGGGGATAGTTCCAAGATCAATTTGACTTTGCTTTCCTTTGTGGAGATACCGTTCTTAATGACAATGTGTCCTAAGATCACACCGTGTTTGACCCAAAATTGGCATTTCAAAGGGTTTAAGGATATACAATTCGATCGACATCACTCAAACATCTTTCTTAAGCAAGCCAAATGGTCTGACCATCATGAGTGTGCGCACATAGATCATCAATGAATACCTCCAACCACTTTTGTAAGTAGTCTCTCAAGGATCTGCACATCAATCGTTGGAATGTTGTTGGGGCATTGGTGAGACCAAAAGGCATAACTTTGTAAGCAAAGTTCTCCCACATTGTATTGAAGGCCGTTTTATTCTAGTCTTTGGGTGCTATAGAAACTTGATTGTAACTTGAAAATCCATCTAAGAAGTTGTAAGCTTCTTTACCAACTACTCTTTCCAAAACGTGTTCCGTGTAAGGTAGTGGGTAATGGTCCTTTCCTAGTAGTTGCATTGACATTTTTTAGATCGACACAGACCCTAAGTTTCCCATTCTTCTTTGGCACTATCACGATTGGTGATAGCCAATCGGTGTGTGCTATCTCATAGATGAAATCATCAGTAATGAGTTTATCAATTCCTTCTTATAATTGTTGCATATTTAGGATTCATCTGGTATGGTTTTTGCTTGGTTGGCCTTGATCCTTCCATGATTGGAATTGTGTGTTGTACCACTTCAAATGGTACGCCCTTCATCTCTTTGTAGTTTCAGAAGAAACAACCTTAAACTCCTTAAGGAGAGCAACAAGTTCCTTTTCCTCAGCTGGAGTCAAGTCTTTAACCATATAAACAGGCTTGGTTTCCTCCCAGGGCTGTGCAATATCAGTTTTCTCAGCTGAAGTCAAGTCTTTAACGATATAAACAGGCTTGGTTTCCTCCCAAGGCTCTGCAATATCAGTTTCCTTGACCTTAGCTGGGCCATTGTACGATGTGGATAAACCAGCTTCTTTAACTCTTTTGGCCGTCGTCAATTGGACCACTTTTCGTTCATCAATTGGGTATGTCTTGAAATGGTCTGGCACTGAGAGTAGGTCTGGCCCAAATAGCTTAGATTTGGGCCACATGATGGTCTCTTCTTCCTGCTTATTATAATTGTTGCATATTTAGGATTCATCTGGTATAGTTTTTGCTTGGTTGGCCTTTATCCTTCCATGATTGGGATCGTGTGATGTACCACTTCAGATGGTACACCCTTCATCTCTTTGTAGTTTCAGAAGAAACAACCTTAAACTCCTTAAGGAGAGCAACAAGTTCCTTTTCCTCAGCTGGAGTCAAGTCTTTAGCGATATAAACAGGCTTGGTTTCCTCCCCCATGGCTCTGCAATATCAATTTCCTTGACCTTAGCTGGGCCATTGTACGATGTGGATAAACCAACTTCTTTAACTCTTTTGGCCGTCAATTGGACCACTTTTCGTTCATCAATTGGGTATGTCTTGAAATGGTCTGGTGCACTGAGAGTAGGTATGGCCCAAATAGCTTAGTTTTGGGGCACATGATGGTCTCTTCTTCCTGCTTATTATAATTCTGGCATATTTAGGATTCATCTAGTAGGGTTTTTGCTTGGTTGGCCTTTATCCTTCCATGATTGGGATCGTGTGATGTACCACTTCAGATGGTATGCCCTTCATCTCTTTGTAGTTTCAGAAGAAACAACCTTAAACTCCTTAAGGAGAGCAACAAGTTCCTTTTCCTCTGCTGGAGTCAAGTCTTTAGCGATATAAACAGGCTTGGTTTCCTCCCCCATGGCTCTGCAATATCAATTTCCTTGACCTTAGCTGGGCCATTGTACGATGTGGATAAACCAACTTCTTTAACTCTTTTGGCCGTCAATTGGACCACTTTTCGTTCATCAATTGGGTATGTCTTGAAATGGTCTGGTGCGCTGAGAGTAGGTATGGCCCAAATAGCTTAGTTTTGGGACACATGATGGTCTCTTCTTCCTGCTTATTATAATTGTGGCATATTTAGGATTCATCTGGTAGGGTTTTTGCTTGGTTGGCCTTTATCCTTCCATGATTGGGATCGTGTGATGTACCACTTCAGATGGTATGCCCTTCATCTCTTTGTAGTTTCAGAAGAAACAACCTTAAACTCCTTAAGGAGAGCAACAAGTTCCTTTTCCTCAGCTGGAGTCAAGTCTTTAGCGATATAAACAGGCTTGGTTTCCTCCCATGCCTCTGCAATATCAATTTCCTTGACCTTAGCTGGGCCATCGTACGATGTGGATAAACCAACTTCTTTAACTCTTTTGGCCGTCAATTGGACCACTTTTTGTTCGTCAATTGGGTATGTCTTGAAATGGTCTGGCATTGAGAGTAGGTCTGGCCCAAATAGCTTAGTTTTGGGCCACATGATGGTCTCTTCTTCCTGCTTATAGGTGACCAAGTTGCCCTAGCTTGCGTGACTCCCGAAGTCTTCTTGACTTTTGGTTCAGAGGTAGCAGAGGTCGACATCTGTAATAATGATAAGAAAGTCAGTCATACTAACTGGTGAGAAAATGTGGTCATTGCCTCTTTCTCTTTCTTTTTTTTTTTTGGTGAAAATGAATGTGTGTGTGTGTGTGTTTTTTATGAGAAGGTTGTTAGTGCAGTGAGCAATAACAAGGTATGAGTCTACATGCAAAAAGGTGCAAACCGTGAGATAGCACTACCGCCAACTGCACCCACCAAAATAAAAGAGCTGGACAAAGTTAAGGAGAAAAGAAGAGAAAAGGTTCTCACGGTTTTAGCCACCTCACGGTTTTAGCTACCTCACGAGTTTCGAACCCTGCTATCTCACGGGCAAAATTCTTCACTGTGTTGAATCGACTTCTTCCTCGAAACCAATTTTTGTGCTTTCCTAGCATTTAGTTGGAAATTATAGCTTCAATGCCATAAGCTAGATGGAAGGGAGTATATCGCGTCGCTACCTTATACGAAGCTTAATATGCCCATAGAGTTGCAGTTAGCTTATGTTCCCAATCCGTACGACTTGCTTCTAAAGTTTTTGTCAAGATAGTATACAAAATCTTATTCGTACTCTCCGCTTGACCATTTGCTTATGGATAATAAGGGGATGACTTCTGGTGGACTACAAGGAATCCAGCAAGTAAGTGATCAATCACCTCATTAATGAAATGTGAACCGCGATCACTCACTAATTCCAATGGGCAATGGATTCTCGAAATGATTTGTTCATATAAGAACTTAGCCATCTTTTGTGCATCAACTCGCTTAGAGACTTGTTCTTCTGCCCATTTCGTGAAATATTCTGTGGCCACGATCACATATTGGATGTACAACTAGACTAATGGGTCCAACAAAATCAATTCCCTATTTCTCAAAAGATTCTTACAATCACAGGGGGGTAAGTTGCATCCTGTCTCTTTGTTGTGGAATAACAAATGGTTGACACTCTTCGCATGTTTTACAAACTCCATAGCATCCCCGAATAATGTAAGCCACCATAGTCCTACTTGAAGCACCTTGTGAGCTGTAATTTTCCTAGAGCAAAGTGTCCTCCAATCATTCTTGAGAGTGCTTTTATCTAATATTGTGACAAATTTGTCTTCACGCACACATCTCCTTAAGACATTGTCCTTAGCTAGCTTGTATAATTCACTAGCAATCAATTGATAAGGTGCAGCCAGCTTAATAAGCCGACACATTTTATCCATGTTCAAAGGTTGTTCTCGTAGAAAACCATAAGCTAGATAATCTAATATTTCTTCACTCCATTCAGGCACCATGTCTAGTTTGAACAATCAAGCATCTGGGAGGTCATCATCAACACCATTTGTTGGTTCCCCATTTGGAATTCTCGACATATGATCGGCCAACATATGTTGTGTTCCCTTTCTCACGAGTTTCGAACCCTGCTATCTCACGGGCAAAATTCTTCACTGTGTTGAATCGACTTCTTCCTCGAAACCAATTTTTGTGCTCTCCTAGCATTTAGTTGGAAATTGTTCTTGGTTGCGCTTACTATCTATGTTTCTAAAGGTATTTGCAGTACTAAACTTTGGGTGGGATTTTGGCACCCATATTGTTATATTACTCTGGTAATAGCCTTGTGCAGCTAGTAAACCCCTTCGAATCCATTGCTTTTGAGTGCATATTTAGGATTCATCTGGTATGGTTTTTTCTTGGTTGGCCTTTATCCTTCCATGATTGGGATCGTGTGATGTACCACTTCAGATGGTACGCCCTTCATCTCTTTGTAGTTTCAGAAGAAACAACCTTAAACTCCTTAAGGAGAGCAACAAGTTCCTTTTCTCAGCTGGAGTCAAGTCTTTAGCGATATAAATAGGCTTGGTTTCCTCCCCCCGATGGCTCTGCAATATCAATTTCCTTGACCTTAGCTGGGCCATTGTACGATGTGGATAAACCAGCTTCTTTAACTCTTTTGGCCGTCAATTGGACCACTTTTTGTTCATCAATTGGGTATGTCTTGAAATGGTCTGGCACTGAGAGTAGGTCTCGCCCAAATAGCTTAGTTTTGGGCCACATGATGGTCTCTTCTTCCTGCTTATTATAATTGTGGCATATTTAGGATTCATCTGGTATGGTTTTTCTTGGTTGGCCTTTATCCTTGCATGATTGGGATCGTGTGATGTACCACTTCAGATGGTACGCCCTTCATCTCTTTGTAGTTTTAGAAGAAACAACCTTAAACTCCTTAAGGAGAGCAACAAGTTCCTTTTCCTCAGCTGGAGTCAAGTCTTTAGCGATATAAACAGGCTTGGTTTCCTCCCATGGCTTTGCAATATCAATTTCCTTGACCTTAGCTG
Organism: Cibotium barometz; assembly: GCF_041138505.1. Taxonomy (NCBI): domain Eukaryota; kingdom Viridiplantae; phylum Streptophyta; class Polypodiopsida; order Cyatheales; family Cibotiaceae; genus Cibotium; species Cibotium barometz. The sequence goes on along the minus strand of NC_141074.1, from coordinate 23,172,423 downwards.
GGCCATCGTACGATGTGGATAAACCAACTTCTTTAACTCTTTTGGCCGTCAATTGGACCACTTTATTCATCAATTGGGTATGTCTTGAAATGGTATGGCACTGAGAGTAGGTCTGGCCCAAATAGCTTAGTTTTGGGCCACATGATGGTCTCTTCTTCCTGCTTATAGGTGACCAAGTTGCCCTAGCTTGCGTGACTCCCGAAGTCTCCTTGACTTTCGGTTCAGAGGTAGCGGAGGTCATCTATAATAATGATAAGAAAGTCAGTCATACTAACTGGTTAGAGAATGTGGTCATTGCCTCTTTTTCTTTCTTTTTTTCGTTTTGTGAAAATGAATGTGTGTGTGTGTGTGTTATTCCATGAGAAGGGTGTTAGTGCGATGAGCAATAACAAGGTATGAGTCTACATGCGAAAAGGTGCAAATCGTGAGATAGCACTACCGCCAACTGCACACACCAAAATAAAAGAGCTGGACAAAGTTAAGGAGAAAAGAAGAGAAAAGGTTCTCACGATTTTAGCTACCTCACGAGTTTCGAACCCTGCTATCTCACGGGCAAAATTCTGCACTGTGTTGAATCGACTTCTTCCTCGAACCAATTTTTGTGCTTTCCTAGCATTTAGTTGGAAATTGTTCTTGGTTGCTCTTACTATCTATGTTTCTAAAGGTATTTGCAGTACTGAACTTTGGGTGGGATTTTGGCACCCATATTGTTATATTACTCTGGTAATAGCCTTGTGGAGCTAGTAAACCCCTTTGAATCCATTGCTTTTGAGTGCCTTGTGGATAGTGGCTTCGTTTGCAATATTGCTATGCTAACATTAGAAGGCCATCTCTGTCCCTTGTCTGTAGCTCAAACTTTTTACCTTGATTCCTCAATTACTCCTTTTGCATCACAGTATATATGGGCTTGGAGTTGATTCTAATGCACCCACTGCTGAATTACTAGTGACTTTGGTTGTCTTTTGCATAGGGACTATGGAGTTGATGCTTTCTCTAGTACGTGAGCTACTTTCTTTGGCATTGGTGTTTCCATACCATCAATCATAGCCTGCTTTCCCTTGTTTTTTGGCTCCATAAGGACACGATAATGATATTATTTTCCTCGTCAAGTTATGCAGCTCTCTTTTTCCATTGGATATCACAATTACTGGTGCAAATCTAGGATCGTCCAAGGATTATTTCTTCCTCCATAGATCCTACAGGCTTATATAACAAACACCATTCCAACCAAAGGGATTATTTCTGATGGAAATATTAACACTTTGAAATCCCACAGCTTTGGTAATTGACAAGTGCACACTTCGTACTTGTGCATTGTCGACCTCAAGGTAAGACTTTATCTAGAGGTTCTCGTGTCTCATAAGAGATCAAATTATGACTTGATTCCCTATGGATCAATGCAATGCTTGTTGCATGAATTTTAGGTAGTAGAGACTTTCACACAGTTGTGCTGACTCAATGTCCAGGTCATCCTCATCAAGGAGGGTTAGTGAAGCCATGTTCATATGCAATACTCTCTCTTGGAGTCTCTGTTTGGCCTTGCCCTCTCCTACCTTGGCTTCTTCCCGAGCTCGAGCTCGCTTGGATTTTTCCTTGGCTAGCTCATTTCGTAGTTTTAATACATGCTCTTGCATGAGCATTTCTTGGGTCAGTGGTTCGTAATCCTTTTCAAGTTTGCTTTCATTGATGTATCCTTGTATTTGCACACCATCAATAGTTTCAATCATGACTGACCTTTGAGGCACGTGATTTTTGACACTTAGAAAGGTCCTAATCCTCCATACTTGAGTTGTTCTTTTCTAGTGCTTCCGACATGAGGACGAGGTCCCTTGTTTTTAGTTCTTTTTGTTTCAGATTATTGTCAAACCAACGCTTCCTTCACAATTTTTCAACCATAAGACCATGTGATGCAATTAGTTGGGTTTCATCAAGTTTCTCTAAGTCAACCAAGCTTTCAACTAATGCATTCTTTGTTAATCGTTCTTGCACCGCAGTTTGCAGGCTTGGAACTAAGTACTCCATAGGCACTATAGCCTCAATGCCATAAGCTAGATGGAAGGGAGTATATCCCGTCGCTACCTTATACGAAGTTCAATATGCCCATAAAGTTGCAGTTAGCTTATGTTCCCAATCTGTGCGACTTGCTTCTAAAGTTTTTTTCAAGATAGTACACAAAATCTTATTTGTACTCTCCGCTTGACCATTTTCTTATGGATAATAAGGGGATGACTTCCGATGGACTACAAGGAATCCAGAAAGTAAGTGATCAATCACCTCATTAATGAAATGTGAATTGCGATCACTCACTAATTCCAATAAGCAACGGATTCTTGAAATGATTTGTTCATATAAGAACTTGGCCATCTTTTGAGCATCAACTCGCTTAGAGACTTTTTCTTCTGCCCATTTTGTGAAATGCTCTGTGGCCACGATCACATATCGGACTTGTGATGTATATGCAACTAGACTAATGGGTCCAACAAAATCAATTCCCTATTTCTCAAAAGATTCTTACAATCATAGGGGGGCAAGTTGCATCCTGTCTCTTTGTTGTGGAATAGCAAATGGTTGACACTCTTTGCATCTTTTACAAACTCCATAGCATCCCCGAATAATGTAGGCCACCATAGTCCTACTTGAAGCACCTTGTGAGCTGTAATTTTCCCAGAGCAAAGTGTCCTCCAATCATTCTTGAGAGTGCTTTATCTAATATTGTGACAAATTTGTCTTCCTGCACACATCTCCTTAAGACATTGTCCTTACCTAGCTTGTATAATTCACCAGCAATCAATTGATAAGGTGCAGCCAGCTTAATAAGCCGACACATTTTATCCATGTTCAAAGGTTGTTCTCGTAGAAAACCATAAGCTAGATAATCTAATATTTCTTCACTCCATTCAGGCACCATGTCTAGTTTGAACAATCAAGCATCTGGGAGGTCATCATCAACACCATTTGTTGGTTCCCCATTTGGAATTCATCGGCCAACATATGTTGTGTTCCCTTTCTCACCCGTGATCTTGAAGTCAAATTCCAATAGTAATAACAACCAGCATGTGATTCGTCCCATGGTGCAAGGCTTATTCACCAAGTATATAAACCCTGATGGTCCACAAAGAATACGTTTTTTTTTTCCAATAGGTAATGTCGATACTTCCTGACAGCAAAAAGCATGGCCAAACCCTCTCGTTTTGTTGTGGTATAATTTACCTTTACATCATTCAGTTGGTGACTAGCGAAGGAAACTGGGTTGTCCAATTTGAACTCACCAAGTTGTGCCAATACGCATCCTGTAGCAAAGTTTGATGCATCAATGTGTACACGGCATATAAGATCCCAGTTGGGTGGTCTCAGAATAGTGCCCTCGCTAGTGCTGGCTTCAATCTATCATATGCATCTTGGCATTCTTCATTCCATTCAGAGACAATGAGTAGCCTATATAATGGTCTAGCAATTCTAGCATAAAATACTCCTTTGCATCATTCAGTGGTGACTAGCGAAGGAAACTGGGTAGTCCAATTTGAACTCACCAAGCTGTGCCAATACGCATCCTGTAGCAAAGTTTGATCCATCAATGAGTACATGGAATATAAGATCCCAGTTGGGTGGTCTCAGAATAGTTCACTGGCTAGTGCTGGCTTCAATTTATCATATGCATCTTGGCATTCTTCATTCCATTCAAAGACAATGAGGAGCCTATATAATGGTCTGGCAATTCTAGCATAAAATACTATGAAGTGGAGATAATACCCAATGTGGCCCATAAACCTTTGTACACCTTTGTAATTAGTGGGTGGGGATAGTTCCAAGATCAATTTGACTTTGCTTTCCTTTGTGGAGATACCGTTCTTAATGACAATGTGTCCTAAGATCACACCGTGTTTGACCCAAAATTGGCATTTCAAAGGGTTTAAGGATATACAATTCGATCGACATCACTCAAACATCTTTCTTAAGCAAGCCAAATGGTCTGACCATCGTGAGTGTGTGCACATAGATCATCAATGAATACCTCCAACCACTTTTGTAAGTAGTCTCTTAAGGCTGTGCACATCAATCGTTGGAACGTTGTTGGGGCATTGGTGAGACCAAAAGGCATAACTTTGTAAGCACAAGTCTCCCACATTGTATTGAAGGCCGTTTTATGCTAGTCTTCAGGTGCTATAGAAACTTGATTGCAACTTGAAAATCCATCTAAGAAGTTGTAAGCTTCTTCACCAACTACTCTTTCCAAAACGTGTTCCGTGTAAGGTAGTGGGTAATGGTCCTTTCCTAGTAGCTGCATTGACATTTTTTAGATCGACACAGACCCTAAGTTTCCCATTCTTCTTTGGCACTATCACGATTGGTGATAGCCAATCGGTGTGTTCTATCTCATAGATGAAATCAACAGTAATGAGTTTATCAATTCCTTCTTATAATTGTTGCATATTTAGGATTCATCTGGTATGGTTTTTGCTTGGTTGGCCCTGATCCTTTCATGATTGGAATCGTGTGTTGTACCACTTCAAATGGTATGCCCTTCATCGCTTTGTAGTTTCAGAAGAAACAACCTTAAACTCCATAAGGAGAGCAACAAGTTCCTTTTCCTCAACTAGAGTCAAGTCTTTGACGATATAAACAGGCTTGGTTTCCTCCCAGGGCTCTGCAATATCAGTTTCCTTGACCTTAGCTGGGCCATTGTACGATGTGGATAAACCAGCTTCTTTAACTCTTTTGGCCGCCGTCAATTGGACCACTTTTTGTTCATCAATTGGGTATGTCTTGAAATGGTCTGGCGCGCTGAGAGTAGGTATGGCCCAAATAGCTTAGATTTGGGCCACATGATGGTCTCTTCTTCCTGCTTATTATAATTGTTGCATATTTAGGATTCATCTGGTATGGTTTTTGCTTGGTTGGCCTTTATCCTTCCATGATTGGGATCGTGTGATGTACCACTTCAGATGGTACGCCCTTCATCTCTTTGTAGTTTCAGAAGAAACAACCTTAAACTCCTTAAGGAGAGCAACAAGTTCCTTTTCCTCAGCTGGAGTCAAGTCTTTAGCGATATAAACAGGCTTGGTTTTCTCCCCCATGGCTCTGCAATATCAATTTCCTTGACCTTAGCTGGGCCATTGTACGATGTTGATAAACCAGCTTCTTTAACTCTTTTGGCCGTCAATTGGACCACTTTTCGTTCATCAATTGGGTATGTCTTGAAATGGTCTGGCACTGAGAGTAGGTCTGGCCCAAATAGCTTAGTTTTGGGCCACATGATGGTCTCTTCTTCCTGCTTATTATAATTGTGGCATATTTAGGATTCATCTGGTATGGTTTTTGCTTGGTTGGCCTTTATCCTTGCATGATTGGGATGTGTGATGTACCACTTCAGATGGTATGCCCTTCATCTCTTTGTAGTTTCAGAAGAAGCAACCTTAAACTCCTTAAGGAGAGCAACAAGTTCCCTTTCCTCAGCTGGAGTCAAGTCTTTAGCGATATAAACAGGCTTGGTTTCCTCCCATGGCTCTGCAATATCAATTTCCTTGACCTTAGCTGGGCCATCGTACGATGTGGATAAACCAGCTTCTTTAACTCTTTTGGCCGTCAATTGGACCACTTTATTCATCAATTGGGTATGTCTTGAAATGGTATGGCACTGAGAGTAGGTCTGGCCCAAATAGCTTAGTTTTGGGCCACATGATGGTCTCCTCTTCCTGCTTATTATAATTGTGGCATATTTAGGATTCATCTGGTATGGTTTTTGCTTGGTTGGCCTTTATCCTTGCATGATTGGGATCGTGTGATGTACCACTTCAGATGGTACGCCCTTCATCTCTTTGTTGTTTCTGAAGAAACAACCTTAAACTCGTTAAGGAGAGCAACAAGTTCCTTTTCCTCAGCTGGAGTCAAGTCTTTAGCGATATAAACAGGCTTGGTTTCCTCCCATGGCTCTGCAATATCAATTTCCTTGACCTTAGCTGGGCCATCGTACGATGTGGATAAACCAACTTCTTTAACTCTTTTGGCCGTCAATTGGACCACTTTTCGTTCGTCAATTGGGTATGTCTTGAAATGGTCTGGCACTGAGAGTAGGCCTGGCCCAAATAGCTTAGTTTTGGGCCACATGATGGTCTCTTTTTCCTGCTTATAGGTGACCAAGTTGCCCTAGCTTGCGTGACTCCCGAAGTCTCCTTGACTTTCGGTTCAGAGGTAGCAGAGGTCGACATCTGTAATAATCATAAGAATGTCAGTCATGCTAACTGGTGAGAGAATGTGGTCCTGTAGCAAAGTTTGATGCATCAATGTGTACATGGCATATAAGATCATAGTTGGGTGGTCCCACAATAGTGCACTCGCTAGTGCTGGCTTCAATCTATCATATGCATCTTGGCATTCTTCATTCCATTCAGAGACAATGAGTAGCCTATATAATGGTCTGGCAATTCTAGCATAAAATACACCTTTGAATCATTCAGTGGCGACTAGCAAAGGAAACTGGGTAGTCCAATTTGAACTCACCAAGCTGTGCCAATACGCATCCTATAGCGAAGTTTGATGCATCAATGTGTACATGGAATATAAGATCCCAGTTGGGTGGTCTCAGAATAGTGCACTGGCTAGTGCTGGCTTCAATTTATCATATGCATCTTGGCATTCTTCATTCCATTCAAAGACAATGAGGAGCCTATATAATGGTCTGGCAATTCTAGCATAAAAGACTATGAAGTGGAGATAATACCCAATGTGGCCCATAAACCTTTGTACACCTTTGTAATTAGTGGGTGGGGATAGTTCCAAGATCAATTTAACTTTGCTTTCCTTTGTGGAGATACCGTTCTGAATGACAATGTGTCCTAAGATCACACCGTGTTTGACCCAAAATTGGCATTTCAAAAGGTTTAAGGATATACAATTCGATCGACATCACTCAAACATCTTTCTCAAGCAAGCCAAATGGTCTGACCATCGTGAGTGTGCGCACATAGATCATCAATGAATACCTCCAACCACTTTTGTAAGTAGTCTCTCAAGGCTGTGCACATCAATCGTTGGAACGTTGTTGGGGCATTGGTGAGACCAAAAGGCATAACTTTGTAAGCAAAAGTCTCCCACATTGTATTGAAGGCCGTTTTATGCTAGTCTTCGGGTGCTATAGAAACTTGATTGTAACTTGAAAATCCATCTAAGAAGTCGTAAGCTTCTTTACCAACTACTCTTTCCAAAACGTGTTCCGTGTAAGGTAGTGGGTAATGGTCCTTTCCTAGTAGCTGCATTGACATTTTTTAGATCGACACAGATCCTAAGTTTCCCATTCTTCTTTGGCACTATCACGATTGGTGATAGCCAATCGGTGTGTTCTATCTCATAGATGAAATCAACAGTAATGAGTTTATCAATTCCTTCTTATAATTGTTGCATATTTAGGATTCATCTGGTATGGTTTTTGCTTGGTTGGCCTTGATCCTTCCATGATTGGAATCGTGTGTTGTACCACTTCAAATGGTACGCCCTTCATCTCTTTGTAGTTTCAGAAGAAACAACCTTAAACTCCTTAAGGAGAGTAACAAGTTCCTTTTACTCAGCTAGAGTCAATTCTTTAACGATATAAACAGGCCTGGTTTCCTCCCAGGGCTCTGCAATATCGGTTTCCTTGACCTTAGCTGGGCCATTGTACGATGTGGATAAACCAGCTTCTTTAACTCTTTTGGCTATTGTCAATTGGACCACTTTTCGTTCGTCAATTGGGTATGTCTTGAAATGGTCTGGCGCTGAGAGTAGGTCTGGCCCAAATAGCTTAGATTTGGGCCACATGATGGTCTCTTCTTCCTACTTATTATAATTGTTGCATATTTAGGATTCATCTGGTATGGTTTTTGCTTGGTTGGCCTTTATCCTTCCATGATTGGGATCGTGTGATGTACCACTTCAGATGGTACGCCCTTCACCTCTTTGTAGTTTCAGAAGAAACAACCTTAAACTCCTTAAGGAGAGCAACAAGTTCCTTTTCCTCAGGTGGAGTCAAGTCTTTAGCGATATAAACAGGCTTGGTTTCCTCCCCCATGGCTCTGCAATATCAATTTCCTTGACCTTAGCTGGGCCATTGTACGATGTTGATAAACCAGCTTCTTTAACTCTTTTGGCCGTCAATTGGACCACTTTTTGTTCATCAATTGGGTATGTCTTGAAATGGTATGGCATTGAGAGTAGGTCTAGCCCAAATAGCTTAGTTTTGGGCCACATGATCGTCTCTTCTTCCTGATTATTATAATTGTGGCATATTTAGGATTCATCTGGTATGGTTTTTGCTTGGTTGGCCTTTATCCTTCCATGATTGGGATCGTGTGATGTACCACTTCAGATGGTACGCCCTTTATCTCTTTGTTGTTTCAGAAGAAACAACCTTAAACTCCTTAAGGAGAGCAACAAGTTCCTTTTCCTCAGGTGGAGTCAAGTCTTTAGCGATATAAACAGGCTTGGTTTCCTCCCACGGCTCTACAATATCAATTTCCTTGACCTTAGATGGGCCATCGTACGATGTGGATAAACCAACGTCTTTAACTCTTTTGGCCGTCAATTGGACCACTTTTCGTTCGTCAATTGGGTATGTCTTGAATTGGTCTAGCACTGAGAGTAGGTCTAGCCCAAATAGCTTAGTTTTGGGCCACATAATGGTCTCTTCTTCCTGCTTATAGGTGACCAAGTTTCCCTAGCTTGCGTGACTCCCAAAGTCTCCTTGACTTTCGGTTCAGAGGTAGCGGAGGTCGACATCTGTAATAATGATAAGAAAGTCAGTCATACTAACTGGTGAGAGAATGTGGTCATTGCCTCTTTTTCTTTCTTTCTTTTTGTGAAAATGAATGTGTGTGTGTGTGTTATTCCATGAGAAGGGTGTTAGTGCGGTGAGCAATAACAAGGTATGAGTCTACATGCGAAAAGGTGCAAACCGTGAGATAGCACTACTGCCAACTGCACCCACCAAAATAAAAGAGCTGGACAAAGTTAAGAAGAAAAGAAGAGAAAAGGTTCTCACGGTTTTAGCCACCTCACGGTTTTAGCTACCTCACGAGTTTTGAACCCTGCTATCTCACGGGCAAAATTCTTCACTATGTTGAATCGACTTCCTCCTCGAAACCAATTTTTGTGCTTTTCTAGCATTTAGTTGGAAATTGTTCTTGGTTGCTCTTACTATCTATGTTTCTAAAGGTATTTGCAGTACTGAACTTTGGGTGGGATTTTGGCACCCGAATTGTTATATTACTCTGGTAATAGCCTTGTGCAGCTAGTAAACCCTTTCGAATCCATTGCTTTTGAGTGCCTTGTGGATAGTGGCTTCGTTTGCAATATTGCTACGCTAACATTGGAAGGCCATCTCTGTCCCTTGTCTGTAGCTTAAACTTCTTACCTTGCTTACTCAATTACTCCTTTTGCATCACTGTATATATGGACTTGGAGTTGATTCTAATGCACCCACTGCTGAATTACTAGTGACTTTGGTTGTCTTATGCATAGGGACTATGGAGTTGATGCTTTCTCTAGTACGTGAGCTACTTTCTTTGGCATTGGTGCTTCCATACCATCAATCATAGCCTGCTTTCCCTTGTTTTTTGGCTCCATAAGGACACGATAATGATATTATTTCCCTCATCAAGTTATGTAGCTCTCTTTTTCCATTGGATATCACAATTACTGGTGCAAATCTAGGATCGTCCAAGGATTATTTCTTCCTCCATAGATCCTACAGGCTTATATAACAAACACCATTCCAACCAAAGGGATTATTTCTGATGGAAATATTAACACTTTGAAATCCCACAGCTTTGGTAATTGACAAGTGCACACTTCGTACTTGTGCATTGTCGACCTCAAGGTAAGACTTTATCTAGAGGTTCTCGTGTCTCATAAGAGATCAAATTATGACTTGATCCCCTATGGATTAATGCAATGCTTGTTGCATGAATTTTAGGTAGTAGAGACTTTCACACAGTTGTGCTGGCTCAATGTCCAGGTCATCCTCATCAAGGAGGGTTAGTGAAGCCATGTTCATATGCAATACTCTCTCTTGGAGTCTCTGTTTGGCCTTGCCCTCTCTTGCCTTGGCTTCTTCCTGAGCTCGAGCTCGATTGGATTTTTCCTTGGCTAGCTCATTTCGTTGTTTTAATACATGCTCTTGCATGAGCATTTCTTGGGTCAGTGGTTCATAATCCTTTTTAAGTTTGCTTTCATTGATGTAACCCTGTATTTGCACACCATCAATAGTTTCAATCATGACTGACCTTTGAGGCACGTGATTTTTGACACTTAGAAAGGTCCTAATCCTCCATACTTGAGTTGTTTTTTTCTAGTGCTTCCGACATGAGGACGAGGTCCCTTGTTTTTAGTTCTTTTTGTTTCAGATTATTGTCAAACCAACGCTTCCTTCACAATTTTTCAACCATAAGACCATGTGATGCAATTAGTTGGGTTTCATCAAGTTTCTCTAAGTCAACCAACCTTTTAGCTAATGCATTCTTTGTTGATCGTTCTTGCACCGCAATTTCCAGGCTTGGAACTAAGTACTCCATAGGCATTATAGCCTCAATACCATGAGCTAGATGGAAGGGAGTATATCTCGTCGCTACCTTATACGAATTTCAATATGCTTTGTGGACCATCAGGGTTTATATACTTGGTGAATAAGCCTTGCACCATGGGACGAATCACATGCTGGTTGTTATTACTATTGGAATTTGACTTCAAGATCCTGGGTGAGAAAGGGAACACAACATATGTTGGCCGATCATATGTCGAGAATTCCAAATGGGGAACCAACAAATGGTGTTGATGATGACCTCCCAGATGCTTGATTGTTCAAACTAGACACGGTGCCTGAATGGAGTGAAGAAATATTAGATTATCTAGCTTATGGTTTTCTACGAGAACAACCTTTGAACATGGATAAAATGTGTCGGCTTATTAAGCTGGCTGCACCTTATCAATTGATTGCTGGTGAATTATACAAGCTAGGTAAGGACAATGTCTTAAGGAGATGTGTGCGGGAAGACAAATTTGTCACAATATTAGATAAAGCACTCTCAAGAATGATTGGAGGACACTTCGCTCTGGAAAAATTACAGCTCACAAGGTGCTTCAAGTAGGACTATGGTGGCCTACATTATTCGGGGATGCTATGGAGTTTGTAAAAGACGCAAAGAGTGTCAACCATTTGCTATTCCACAACAAAGAGACAGGATGCAACTTACCCCCCTGTGATTGTAAGAATCTTTTGAGAAATAGGGAATTGATTTTGTTGGACCCATTAGTCTAGTTGCACATCCATGACAAGTCCGATATGTGATCGTGGCCACAGACTATTTCACGAAATGGGCAGAAGAAAAAGTCTCTAAGCGAGTTGATGCACAAAAGATGGCTAAGTTCTTATATGAACAAATCATTTCAAGAACCCGTTGCCCATTGGAATTAGTGAGTGATCGCGGTTCACATTTCATTAATGAGGTGATTGATCACTTACTTGCTGGATTCGTTGTAGTCCACCGGAAGTCATCCCCTTATTATCCATAAGCAAATGGTCAAGCGGAGAGTACAAATAAGATTTTGTGTACTATCTTGACAAAAACTTTAGAAGCAAGTCGCACGGATTGGGAACATAAGCTAACTGCAGCTCTATGGGCATATTGAACTTCGTATAAGGTAGCGACGGGATATACTCCCTTCCATCTAGCTTATGGCATTGAGGCTATAATGCCTATGGACTACTTAGTTCCAAGCCTGCAAATTGCAGTGCAAGAACGATGCATTAGCTGAAAGGTTGGTTGACTTAGAGAAACCTGATGAAACCCAACTAATTGCATCACATGGTCTTATGGTTGAAAAATTGTGAAGGAAGCGTTGGTTTGACAATAACCTGAAACAAAAAGAACTAAAAACAAGGGACCTCGTCCTCATGTCGGGGAAGCACTAGAAAAAAACAACTCAAGTATGGAGGATTAGGACCTTTCTAAGTGTCAAAAATCACATGTGCCTCAAAGGTCAGTCATGATTGAAACTATTGATGGTGTGCAAATACAGGGTTACATCAATGAAAGCAAACTTAAAAAGGATTACGAACCACTGACCCAAGAAATGCTCATGCAAGAGCATGTATTAAAACAACGAAATGAGCTAGCCAAGGAAAAATCCAAGCGAGCTCGAGCTCAGGAAGAAGCCAAGGCAAGAGAGGGCAAGGCCAAACAGAGACTCCAAGAGAGAGTATTGCATATGAACATGGCTTCGCTAACCCTCCTTGATGAGGATGACCTGGACATTGAGCCAGCACAACTGTGTGAAAGTCTCTACTACCTAAAATTCATGCATCAAGCATTGCATTAATCCATAGGGGATCAAGTCATAATTTGATCTCTTATGAGACACGAGAACCTCTAGATAAAGTCTTACCTTGAGGTCGACAATGCACAAGTACGAAGTGTGCACTTGTCAATTACCAAAGCTGTGGGATTTCAAAGTGTTAATATTTCCATCAGAAATAATCCCTTTGGTTGGAATGGTGTTTGTTATATAAACCTGTAGGATCTATGGAGGAAGAAATCATCCTTGGACGATCCTAGATTTGCACCAGTAATCGTGATATCCAATGGAAAAAGAGAGCTGCATAACTTGATGAGGGAAATAATATCATTATCGTGTCCTTATGGAGCTAAAAAACAAGGGAAAGCAGGCTATGATTGATGGTATGGAAACACCAATGCCAAAGAAAGTAGCTCACGTACTAGAGAAAGCATCAACTCCATAGTCCCTATGCAAAAAACAACCAAAGTCACTAGTAATTCAGCAGTGGGTGCATTAGAATCAACTCCAAGCCCATATATACTGTGATGCAAAAGGAGTAATTGAGGAATCAAGGTAAAAAGTTTGAGCTACAGACAAGGGACAGAGATGGCCTTCCAATGTTAGCGTAGCAATATTGCAAACGAAGCCACTATCCACAAGGCACTCAAAAGCAATGGATTCGAAGGGGTTTACTAGCTGCACAAGGCTATTACCAGAGTAATACAACAATATGGGTGCCAAAATCCCACCCAAAGTTCAGTACTGCAAATACCTTTAGAAACATAGATAGTAAGAGCAACCAAGAACAATTTCCAACTAAATGCTAGGAAAGCACAAAAATTGGTTCCGAGGAAGAAGTCGATTCAACACAGTGAAGAATTTTGCCCGTGAGATAGCAGGGTTCGAAACTCGTGAGGTAGCTAAAACCGTGAGGTGGCTAAAACCGTGAGAACCTTTTCTCTTCTTTTCTCCTTAACTTTGTCCAGCTCTTTTATTTTGGTGGGTGGGTGCAGTTGGCGGTAGTGCTATCTCACGGTTTGCACCTTTTTGCATGTAGACTCATACCTTGTTATTGCACACCGCACTAACACCCTTCTCATGGAATAACACACACACACATTCATTTTAACAAAAAAAAGAAAGAAAGAAAAAGAGGCAATGACCACATTCTCTCACCAGTTAGTATGACTGACTTTCTTATCATTATTACAGATGTCGACCTCCGCTACCTCTGAACCGAAAGTCAAGGAGACTTCGGGAGTCACGCAAGCTAGGGCAACTTGGTCACCTATAAGCAGGAAGAAGAGACCATCATGTGGCCCAAAACTAAGCTATTTGGGCCAGACCTACTCTCAGTGCCAGACCATTTCAAGACATACCCAATTGACGAACGAAAAGTGGTCCAATTGACGGCCAAAAGAGTTAAAGATGTCGGTTTATCCACATCGTACGATGGCCCAGCTAAGGTCAAGGAAATTGATATTGCAGAGCCATAAGAGGAAACCAAGCCTGTTTATATCGCTAAAGACTTGACTCCAGCTGAGAAAAAGGAACTTGTTGCTCTCCTTAAGGAGTTTAAGGTTGTTTCTTCTGAAACAACAAAGAGATGAAGGGCGTACCATCTGAAGTGGTACATCACACGATCCCAATCATGGGGAAGGATAAAGGCTAACCAAGCAAAAACCATACCAGATGAATCCTAAATATGCAACAATTATAATAAGTAGGAAGAAGAGACCATCATGTGGCCCAAAACTAAGCTATTTGGGCCAGACCTACTCTCAGTGCCATACCATTTCAAGACATACCCAATTGATGAACGAAAAGTGGTCCAATTGACGGCCAAAAGAGTTAAAGAAGCTGGTTCATCCACATCGTACAATGGCCTAGCTAAGGTCAAGGAAATTGATATTGCAGAGCCATGGGGGAGGAAACCAAGCCTGTTTATATCGCTAAAGACTTGACTCCAGCTGAGGAAAAGGAACTTGTTGCTCTCCTTAAGGAGTTTAAGGTTGTTTCTTCTGAAACAACAAAGAGGTGAAGGGTGTACCATCTGAAGTGGTACATCACACGATCCCAATCATGGAAGGATAAAGGCCAACCAAGCAAAAACCATACCAGATGAATCCTAAATATGCCACAATTATAATAAGCAGGAAGAAGAGACCATCATGTGGCCCAAAACTAAGCTATTTGGGCCAGACCTACTCTCAGTGCTAGACCATTTCAAGACATACCCAATTGATGAACGAAAAGCGGTCCAATTGACGGCGGCCAAAAGAGTTAAAGAAGCTGGTTTATCCACATCGTACAATGGCCCAGCTAAGGTCAAGGAAACCGATATTGCAGAGCCCTGGGAGGAAACCAAGCCTGTTTATATCGTTAAAGACTTGACTCCAGCTGAGGAAAAGGAACTTGTTGCTCTCCTTAAGGAGTTTAAGGTTGTTTCTTTTGAAACTACAAAGAGATGAAGGGCATACCATTTGAAGTGGTACAACACACGATTCCAATCATGGAAGGATCAAGGCCAACAAAGCAAAAACCATACCGGATGAATCCTTAATATGCAACAATTATAAGAAGGAATTGATAAACTCATTACTGTTGATTTCCTCTATGAGATAGAACACACCGATTGGCTATCACCAATCGTGATAGTGCCAAAGAAGAATGGAAAACTTAGGGTCTGTGTCGATCTAAAAAATGTCAATGCAGCTACTAGGAAAGGACCATTACCCACTACCTTACACGGAACACGTTTTGGAAAGAGTAGTTGGTGAAGAAGCTTACAACTTCTTAGATGGATTTTCAAGTTACAATCAAGTTTCTATAGCACCCGAAGACTAGCATAAAACGGCCTTCAATACAATGTGGGAGACTTTTGCTTACAAAGTTATGCCTTTTGGTCTCACCAATGCCCCAACAACGTTCCAACGATTGATGTGCACAGCCTTGAGAGACTACTTACAAAAGTGGTTGGAGGTATTCATTGATGATCTATGTGCGCACACTCACGATGGTCAGACCATTTGGCTTGCTCAAGAAAGATGTTTGAGTGATGTCGATCGAATTGTATATCCTTAAAACCTTTGAAATGCCAAACACCGTGTGATCTTAGGACACATTGTCATTAAGAACGGTATCTCCACAAAGGAAAGCAAAGTCAAATTGATCTTGGAACTATCCCCACCCACTAATTACAAAGGTGTACAAAGGTTTATGGGCCACATTGGGTATTATCTCCACTTCATAGTATTTTATGCTAGAATTGACAGACCATTATATAGGCTCCTCATTGTCTTTGAATGGAATGAAGAATGCCAAGATGCATATGATAAATTGAAGCCAGCACTAGCCAGTGCACTATTCTGAGACCACCCAACTGGGATCTTATATTCCATGTACACATTGATGCATCAAACTTCGCTACAGGATGCGTATTGGCACAGCTTGGTGAGTTCAAATTGGACTACCCAGTCTCCTTCGCTAGTCGCCACTGAATGATGCAAAGGTGTATTTTATGCTAGAATTGCCAGACCATTATATAGGCTACTCATTGTCTCTGAATGGAATATAGAATGCCAAGATGCATATGATAGATTGAAGCCAGCACTAGCGCGTGCACCATTCTGAGACCACC
The DNA here is from genome assembly GCF_041138505.1 of Cibotium barometz. Taxonomy (NCBI): domain Eukaryota; kingdom Viridiplantae; phylum Streptophyta; class Polypodiopsida; order Cyatheales; family Cibotiaceae; genus Cibotium; species Cibotium barometz. The sequence goes on along the minus strand of NC_141074.1, from coordinate 23,156,480 downwards.
CAACTGGGATCTTATATGCCATGTACACATTGATGCATCAAACTTTGCTACAGGATGCGTATTGGCACAGCTTGGTGAGTTCAAATTGGACAACCCAGTTTCCTTCGCTAGTCACCAACTGAATGATGTAAAGGTAAATTATACCACCACAAAACAAGAGGGTTTGGCCATGCTTTATGCTGTCAAGAAGTATCGACATTACCTATTGGCAAAAAAAAAAACGTATTCTTTGTGGACCATCAGGGTTTATATACTTGGTGAATAAGCCTTGCACCATGGGACGAATCACATGCTGGTTGTTATTACTATTGGAATTTGACTTCAAGATCCCGGGTGAGAAAGGGAACACAACATATGTTGGCCGATCATATGTCGAGAATTCCAAATGGGGAACCAACAAATGGTGTTGATGATGACCTCCCAGATGCTTGATTGTTCAAACTAGACACGGTGCCTGAATGGAGTGAAGAAATATTAGATTATCTAGCTTATGGTTTTCTACGAGAACAACCTTTGAACATGGATAAAATGTGTCGGCTTATTAAGCTGGCTGCACCTTATCAATTGATTGCTGGTGAATTATACAAGCTAGGTAAGGACAATGTCTTAAGGAGATGTGTGCGGGAAGACAAATTTGTCACAATATTAGATAAAGCACTCTCAAGAATGATTGGAGGACACTTTGCTCTGGGAAAATTACAGCTCACAAGGTGCTTCAAGTAGGACTATGGTGGCCTACATTATTCGGGGATGCTATGGAGTTTGTAAAAGACGCAAAGAGTGTCAACCATTTGCTATTCCACAACAAAGAGACAGGATGCAACTTACCCCCCTGTGATTGTAAGAATCTTTTGAGAAATAGGGAATTGATTTTGTTGGACCCATTAGTCTAGTTGCACATCCATCACAAGTCTGATATGTGATCGTGGCCACAGACTATTTCACGAAATGGGCAGAAGAAGAAGTCTCTAAGCGAGTTGATGCACAAAAGATGGCTAAGTTCTTATATGAACAAATCATTTCAAGAATCTGTTGCCCATTGGAATTAGTGAGTGATCGCGGTTCACATTTCATTAATGAGGTGATTGATCACTTACTTGCTAAATTCCTTGTAGTCCACCGGAAGTCATCCCCTTATTATCCATAAGCAAATGGTCAAGCGGAGAGTACAAATAAGATTTTGTGTACTATCTTGACAAAAACTTTAGAAGCAAGTCGCACGGATTGGGAACATAAGCTAACTGCAGCTCTATGGGCATATTGAACTTCGTATAAGGTAGCGATGGGATATACTCCCTTCCATCTAGCTTATGGCATTGAGGCCATAATGCCTATGGACTACTTAGTTCCAAGCCTGCAAATTGCGGTGCAAGAACGATTAACAAAGAATGCATTAGCTGAAAGGTTGGTTGACTTAGAGAAACTTGATGAAACCCAACTAATTGCATCACATGGTCTTATGGTTGAAAAATTGTGAAGGAAGCGTTGGTTTGACAATAACCTGAAACAAAAAGAACTAAAAACAAGGGACCTCGTCCTCATGTCGGAAGCACTAGAAAAAACCAACTCAAGTATGGAGGATTAGGACCTTTCTAAGTGTCAAAAATCACATGTGCCTCAAAGGTCAGTCATGATTGAAGCTATTGATGGTGTGCAAATACAGGGTTACATCAATGAAAGCAAACTTAAAAAGGATTACGAACCACTGACCCAAGAAATGCTCATGCAAGAGCATGTATTAAAACAACGAAATGAGCTAGCCAAGGAAAAATCCAAGCGAGCTCGAGCTCAGGAAGAAGCCAAGGCAAGAGAGGGCAAGGCCAAACAGAGACTCCAAGAGAGAGTATTGCATATGAACATGGCTTCGCTAACCCTCCTTGATGAGGATGACCTGGACATTGAGCCAGCACAACTGTGTGAAAGTCTCTACTACCTAAAATTCATGCAACAAGCATTGCATTAATCCATAGAGGATCAAGTCATAATTTGATCTCTTATGAGACACGAGAACCTCTAGATAAAGTCTTACCTTGAGGTCGACAATGCACAAGTACGAAGTGTGCACTTGTCAATTACCAAAGCTGTGGGATTTCAAAGTGTTAATATTTCCATCAGAAATAATCCCTTTGGTTGGAATGGTGTTTGTTATATAAGCCTGCAGGATCTATGGAGGAAGAAATCATCCTTGGACGATCCTAGATTTGCACCAGTAATTGTGATATCCAATGGAAAAAGAGAGCTGCATAACTTGACGAGG